>NC_073302.1:227391505-228090842 GCF_027595985.1 Sorex araneus
AGGGAGGAAGGAAGGAAGGAAGGAAGGAAGGAAGGAAGGAAGAGAGGGAGGGAGGAAGGAAGGAAGGAAGGAAGGAAGGAAGGAAGGAAGGAAGGAAGGAAGGAAGGAAGGAAGGAAGGAAGGAAGGAAGGAAGGAAGAGAAGGAAGTGAGGAAGGGCCGCTGCATTGGTAAAATAGCTCTAGTGGTGAATCACATGCACAGCATGCTTCAACCTGAGCTTGATTCCTAGTTTTAGGGTTTTACATGGCCTCCTGAGCACTGTTGAGAGTATGCCTGTTGGCCTCTCAGCACTTCTGGGGTCCAAACAACACTACACCACTGTGCTCTAAGGCCAAACCAGCATCTCACATCACTGGGTAGAACACCATCAAGAATGTCTCAATGGATTGTCCCCACCCCCCCCCACCTCCAGACTCTGCTGGAGCTGGATCCTATGAACATATCATCTCTTTTACTGTAACATGTAAAAATTAAGATATTTATGAGTAGTCCTAATATGTAATCTAAAAGGCCCCATATCCTCATCTATTTTTATAACTATTCTCAAGGTAATATCTTACTTTATATTCTACTTTAACTCTTACAAAGTTGTCATTTTTAGTCTACTTTACAAGATATGAAAATTGCATTTCGTGATATTTTCTTGCACATTATTTGCTGTAATAAAGGAATATGATACTTTGTTGGTAGATGTGATATGGTAATCTTTTTATCCCTAAATCAAATTATCTTACAAACCAATGATACATTGATAAAGAGAAAAAAAGTACATTTTACCAATCAAATTTAATTATACTTTATAAATACATAATTCTAATATTTAAATAGTTCATAATCCTTCAATTTATATAAATATAAATATATATTTACCATTTTCCATTCATCTTCATTTATTTCTGCATCTTGCCTTTCATGAGGGATTTTCTTCTTTCTAGCAAAAGGAATTTCTACAAATTGAGATCTACTAGTTGCAAATATACAGGTTTTTATTTGTCAAAAAATGTGTTTATTGAACTTCTAATGGTAAAAACAGTTTTCTTTAAAATAATAGATTTGTTCATTTAAATATCATATTTTATCTTTCCCCTGACTCTTTTTTTTTTAAATTTTTTATTGAGTCACCATGTGGAAAGTTACAAAGTTTTCAGGTTTAAATCTCAGTTATACAATGCTCGAATACCCATCCCTTCACCAGTGCTCATATTCCACCACCAAGAATCCCAGTATAGCTCCACCCCCACCCCCTCACACCCCTAACCCCCCACGCCCCCTAGCCCCCCCCCACCCTAAGCCCCCCCCCGCCTGTGTAACTAATAAATTTCACTTTACTTTCACTTTTGATTGCATACAATATTTCAACAAAACTCACTATTATTGTTTGGAGAGTCTCTCCCCTAAAGTCAGACCTGCTGAAAAGGAAGCATTAGATAATTTGTTTTCCACATTGCTGAGGGATGAAGAGGTATGAGGTCGAGTGACCACACTTATCGGCCTCTCAGTTTTGGGTTTCTGTAATTTAGTATTTTAGTAACTAAGTCCAGAGAGATATCTGCCAGAAGTTGCATCGTTGCCAACTTGTACTTCTCAGTTACATTATATTCCACATATGAGTGCAATCTTTCTACATGTGTCTCTTTCTTTCTGACTCATTTCACTCAACATGATACTTTCCATGTTGATCCATTTATATGCAAATTTCATGACTTCATGTTTTCTGACAGCTACATAGTATTCCATTGTGTAGATGTACCAGAGTTTCTTTAACCAGTCATCTGTTTTGGGGCACTCTGGTTTTTTCCAGATTCTGGCTATTGTAAACAGTGCTGCAATGAACATAGAAATACATATGCCATCCTATCTCTACTATACCTTTTTGCCTCTCCGGGATATATTCCCAGGAGTGGTATTGCTGGGTCACATGGAAGCTCAATTTCTAATTTTTTGAGAATCGTCCATATTTGTTTTCCAAAAGGGGCTGAACCAGTCGGCATTCCCACCAGCAGTGAAGAAGAGTCCCTTTCTCCCCGCATCCACGCCAACACCGGTTGCTTTTTGTTTTTTGGGATGTGGGCCCAGTCTCTGTGGTGTGAGATGATATCTCATGGTTGTTTTGATCTGCATTTCCCTGATGATTAGTGATGTGGAACATTTTCTCATGTGCCTCTGAGCCATTCGGATTTCTTCTTTAGGAAAGCTTCTGTTCATTTCATCACCCCATTTTTTTGATCGGGTTGGCAGTTTTCTTCTTGTGGAGTTCAACCAGTGCATTGTATATCCTTGTTATCAACCCTTTATCAGATGGGTACTGCATAAATATCCTTTCCCATTCTGTAGATTGTCTTTGTACTTTGGTCACTGTTTCTCTCTGAGGTGCAGGCCTTGTCATTCTTCAAAGAAATGGAGCAAGTGCTCCTGAAATTCATATGGAACAATAAGCCCTCACGAATAGCTAAAGCAATTCTTGGGAAAAAGAAAATGGGAGGAATCAACCTCCCCAACTTCCAACTCTACTACAAAGGGGTAGTCATTAAAACAGCTTAGTACTGGAACAAAGGCAGAGCGGCAGACCAATGGAACAGGGTTGAATACTCTGACACATCCCTCCAAATATATGACCATCTAATCTTTGATAAGGGAGCAAAAAAGGTGAAGTGGAGCCAGGGAAAGCATGTTTAACAAATTGTGCTGGCAAAAACTGGACAGCTACATGCAAAAAAAATGGGCTTAGACCTCCACCTATCACCATGTACAAAAGTCAGGTCAAAATGGATTAAGGATCTCAACATCAGACCAGAATCCCTAAGGTACATTGAAGACAAGGTTGGCAAAACCCCTCCACGACATTGAAGCCAAAGGTATCTTCAAAGCTGACATGCCACTGGCCAAGCAAGTGAAAACAGAGATAAATGAATGGGGACTATCTCAAACTAAGAAGCCCCTGACTCTTTTTAATGTTCATTCTTTCTTCCTCCCTTCCTCCCCTTCTCCTCTCCCTCCCCTCCCCTCCTTTCTCCTTCCTTCCTTCCTTCCTTCCTCTTCCTTCCTTCCTTCCTTCCTTCCTTCCTTCCTTCCTTCCTTCCTTCCTTCCTTCCTTTCCCTTCCTTCCTTCACTTCCTTCCTTCCTTCCTCTTTCTCCCCTTTGTCTTTCTCTCTTTCTCTCTTTCTCTCTTTCTCTCTTCTTCTCTTCTCTCTCTCTTTCTTTCTTTCTTTCTTTCTTTCTTTCTTTCTTTCTTCTTTTCTTTCTTTCTTTCTTTCTTTCTTTCTTTCTTCTTCTTCTCTCCTCTTCCTTTCCTTTCTTTCTTTTTCTTTCTTTCTTTCTTTCTTTCTTTCTTTCTTTCTTTCTTCTTTCTTTCTTTCTTTCTTTCTTTCTTTCTGTCTGTCTTTCTTTCTTCTTTCTTTTCTTTCTTTCTCTTTCTTTCTTTTCTTTCTTTCTTTCTTTCTTTCTTTCTTTCTTTCTTTCTCTCTTTCTTTCTTTCTGTCTTTCTTTACTTCTTTCTTTCTTATTGGTTTGTGGCCACATCTGACAATGCTCAGGTCTCACTTTTCTAATGCTTCAATTGCATCATGGGAAGCTTGATATTTATCAGATATATAATTATGTCCGCTCTTATATTTTTGATTTGTTTATTTCCCCATGCTTTATTATGGATATTGTCACTTAACTAAGTTAATAAATGTATCTCTGGCAATTAATTTGTTAATTTAAGATACCAATATTTTATTTTTATTTTATTTTTAAATAATTTATTGATTTTTTAATTGGTGAGTCACAGTGAGGTTACAGTTACAGTTTCACACATTTTCATGCTTGTTTTTACCCTCATGCAATGTTGGAGAGCCCATCCCTCCACCAGTGTCCATTCTCCACCACTTATGAATCCAATATCCCTCTCACCCCCATCCCATCCCCCCCACCCCACTCCGCCTCTGTGGCAGAGCATTCCAATTTGTTCTCTCTCTTTCCTTTTGGGTGTCGTGGTTTGCAATAGGGGTATTGAGTGGCCATCATGTAGTCTCTATTTTTCTTTACTTCTTTCAGCATGCATCTCCCTCCCCGCTCGGGATTTCCAGTCACATTTTACTTGGTGTTCCCCTTCTCTATCTTGGGATGACTTTACCCCAGCGTGTGAGGCTAGTTTCCAAGCCATGGAGACAACCTCCTGGTATTATAAACTACTATTCTTGGGTATTAGTATCCTACTCTGCCATTTTATATTCCACATGAGTGCAATCTTTCTATGTCTGTCCCCTCTCTTTCTGGCTCATTTCACTTAGGCATGATACTTTCCATGTTGATCCACTTATATGCAAAGTTCATGACTTCTATTTTTCTAACAGCTGCATAGTATTCCATTGTACAGATGTACCAAAGTTTCTTTAACCAGTCATCTGTTCTTGGGCACTCGGGTTTTTTCCAGATTCTGGCTATTGTAAACAGTGCCGCGATGAACATATAAGTGCAAATGTCATTTCAACTGTACTTTTTTGCCTCTCCAGGATATATTCCCAGAAGTGGTATTGCTGGATCAAATGGAAGCTCAATTTCTAACTTTTTGAGAAGTGTCCATATTGTCTTCCAAAGGAGCTGGACCAGTCAGCATTCCCAACCAGCAGTATAGAAGGATCCCTTTCTCTCCACATCCTCTCCAACAGCAGTTGTTTTTGTTCTTTTGGATGTGTGCCATTCTCTGTGGTGTGAGGTGGTATCTCATAGTTGTTTTGATCTTCATCTCCCTGATGATTAGTGATGCAGAGCATTTTTTCATGTACCTTTTAGCCACTTGAAAGATACCAATATTTTAAATTCTAAGCTATCCACTTAATTTGTTAAATTTAGTTCTACATTGAAGTTTTCATGCGTCTCATATTTTTTATATAAATTTTTATGTATTTCTTATATTTGTCTAATTTTCTTGTCTTATTTTTTAACATATACATAAAGTACTTTCTGACTTCTACATTTGTGTTGCCTCTGTAATCTAACTTTCACTTTGAATTATCATTAACACTCATGTGGCTTACTGCAGGTCAGATTTCTATGTTTTTTTGTTTGTTTGTTTTTTGGGGTCACACCTGGTGATGCACAGGGGTTACTACTGGCTCTGCACTCAGGAGTTACTCCTGGTGGTACTCAGGACGATATGGGCTGCTGGGAATCAAACCCGGGTCAACTGTGTGCAAGGCAAACACCCTACCCACTGTGCTATCGCTTCAGTCCCTGTCTGTATTTTTTCATAATCTTTATTTCTTTTCTTCAATTTGTATGACCCATTTACTTTGTTACAAGAAATTGCATGCAACATAACTGCAGACACTAAAAATTATCTATTTTTCCTTAGAATTCACATCTGTCAGGAAGATCAAGTTAAAGGTTGGTGACAACCTATTCAGAATTTAAGTGGAGTTGTTGTTGTTTTTATTTTAGTTCTACTAAAAACTACTAAATTCTACTTTTGATCTACCCCTTCCAATACTTTCTCTTAATAGTTTTGTGTGTTTTTCCTGATGTTTCACTGAAAACTGTCTGTTCTTTGAAGTTTCAGAATTTACTTTTAATAACTTATTTCTATCCACAGATTAAGCATATGGCAGACCAGAGAGTTAATGCAATGGTTTAAACATTTGCCTTGCACACAGTTCAACTCCTGGCACTATGCACGGTCCCCTATGCACTACTAGGAATAACGCTTGAGCAAAGAACCAGGAGTAAGCCCTGAACACAGAGGGCTATGACCCAAGCAATAAGAACAATTACAAAAGGCAAGTCTTTTCAAGGCAAAATAATAATGGTTTATCATACTTTTATGGACCCTTCCTATAGTTTAAAATTTGTCTTCTAGTCATTGAGAAACCTCAAAATACTTTGCTCCTGAGACTGTGTGCCGCACTTGCTCTTATGACTTATGACACTTGCTCTGTCATAAGTATCTGCAAATATTCAAGAAAAGTGCATAATATATTTGAAACATCATCAGTTATTGATCTGTAAATCCAGCATTTGTCATGCACACCTTTAATTTGACTTGCTCCTAATTTGTTCTTCTGTCTCTAAAATGTCTAATCTGAACATTCATAACAGGCACACCAAGAACAGTTTACATATGGAGGGCTCTTTCTATCTTGAGATCTTAATCTATTTAGTCATCTTTGTTGTAACATTTCCCAGTGTGTATTTAAAAATATAATATCATCTTAATAGTTTTAATTATTTCACTAGAAATTAAACTTGCCAATGCATGCTATATCTTCCTTGAAGGACGTTCATAAAAGTTGAATATTTATCATTTAAAAATTCATGTTAAATTACATTGGAAAATACTTCTTTGAAGATGTAGGTATTAATTGTTTCTAACTATACTGTTTCTCTGTAATAATTGTTAATCTTGAGCTTGGGTTCAGCTCAACAGGCTGAATGCATGTTTTGTACGTGGAAGCCCTGGATTCAGCATCTCATGGAGCAGCACCAGGAGTGAATTCTGAACACCCCACTGGGATGAGTTCCCAGCACAGCTGGTGGTGTTTCTAATGAAAACCAATGAAACAAAAAATATTCTATATTAAGAATACTTTTAAATATGTCTTTACATGTACAGTCATTATGATGTTCTAAGCACACAAAGATATTTTAAAATATGCTTTAAATTATTTTATAGCAGTTTTAGTTTTTAGAATTTTCTGTATGTGTTACAATGTCATAAACAAACATTGAAATTTTACTCATTTTTTTCCTATTTTGGACCTCTTATTTATTTTTTGGCTAATTTGTATGTCGGTAATTCTCCAAATTATGCTGTTAAAGCTGAGGATACTTGTACTTGATTTATACCTTATGGTAAATTAAAATTAGGTTTTTCCATGAGTATCATCTTTGTGAATTTGTTTTAAAAGTCTTAACTACTATTTTCAATTTTTTGGTTTTTTTCATAAATATAAGTTGGATATTTAAAAGACTTTTTCTACACATAAGAAACTAATTCACTTGTATCACTCATCACTTGTCATCCTGTTGCTCAGATTTGCTCGAATGGGTGCCAGTAACGTCTCCCTCCATTCATCCCTGTTGCATGCTAGTGTAGCCCAATGGCCTCTGCTCGCTCCAGGAACACGAAGAGCCTCAAACCATTCATTCAGGGCATTGACGAAGAAATTCAACCATCTTGTAGGTGAACAGCCAGGTGTTTCTTTTGATGTCCTGTGGAATCCAGTTGGTAATAGCTCTAGTCCAGCGGTCATCTCCAAATCGCATTACGTGTCTGGCCCATCTGATTTTCGACACCTTGGCAAATGAGACAGGGTCCCTGATTCTCAATCGTCAATGGAGGTTGGAACTCTGTATTCCTTCTCTCACTTGAGTTAAACATGATATTCCAAACATACATAGCTCTTTCAATTTTTCTTTGGATCTTTTGGGTCTCCCATCATTGTCATCATCATCATCATCATCATCATCAACACCATCATTATCATCATCATCATCATCATCATCATCATCATCATCATCATCATCCTGTTGATCGTTGAATTTCTCGAGTGGTCTCAGTAATGTCTCGATTCGTCTTAGCCCTGAGATTTTAGAAGCCTCTCTACTCCTTCCCAAGGATGTCGCATTGGAGGCTCTTTCAGGGTCAGGGGAATAAGACCCAACTTGTTACTGTTTGGGCATAAGAATACACCATGGGAAGTTTGTGAGGCTCTCCCATGTGGGCAGGAAACTCTCAGTAGCTTGCCAGTTTGTCCCAGAGGGAGAAGTAGGCTATAAGATGTCGACGTTTCCGGGAGTTTGCTTTTAAGTCTCTGGATGTTGGCCATTGATGGGATTACACATCCTGGGGGCAGTCCCTGGGTGTGACCGCCTAGCTACTAGAAAATGGGAAATCTGGACAGAAGAGGCCCAGTACTGACCCGAGCAGGCTTAAAGTTCTCAGCCCCGGGTCCCACGCACATGGGTTCCTCTGCCTTACCTTCATGTGTGAGGCTCGTCCAAACGTGTGGAAAGGGGCCTTGAGCATGGCTGTGGCTAGGCTCTGGAGGTCTTTGGCCACCGGGAGCTCTGCTTGGGGTGGGGGAAGGAAGCTGGAGCCCATCCCCTCCGAGGGGCCCCCCCACGGAACACAGCCAGGCTCGAGGGCAAGAGACTCTCTGACCAAAGAAACTAATTATATATTTTTATTCTTTTCTTTTGTTGATATTATATATTACAACTGATTTGCATTATTGAACCATTCTTGCATCCTGACAGTTAAACACACTTAGTCATGATATATATTCCTATCTAATTTATTATTGAGGGGCCCAGAGAGATGGTATAGTGTGCAAGGTGCCCCACACAACTCCCACCAAATGTAATCCCTGTACAAAGGACCAGTGGCAATCCCTGAGCAAAACTGAGTGTGGCCCAAAATCCAAAACAAAATAAAATAACTTATTGTTGAATTTGATTTGTTAATATTTTGCTGATTACTGTTGTACCTATATTCATATATGATATTGGAATACATATATTTATGATTTATTATCTGCTTTTGGTATCAGTTGATCTTGACCTAATATAAATGTTTGGGAGAATTTACTATTCACAGTATTTGGTGGAGGTACCAAAGGACAGAAAACTATCATTTTTGGATGTTTGGTAGCACTCACTCCTAAAACCTTCTGAAGTTGAACTTTTAGAGAAATTTTTGAAAAGTGTTTTAATTTTCTTATACTTGGTCTGTTTAGATATATATTTGTTTTTGATGTGGTTTTTCAAAGCTGAAAGATTATAATTTTTCCACCTTTTCTAGTTCTTCCATTTAACTTAATTTAATGGAGTCATACTATTTGTAGCAATCTATTGTATACTCTTTATTTTTGTAGTTAAAACCTCCTTGTTTTCATTGTGAAGCTATTTTTCTGAAATTTTAATTCTTTTTTCTTTCTACTTCTTCCTTCCTTCCTTTCTTTCTTTCTTTCTTTCTTTCTTTCTTTCTTTCTTTCTTTCTTTCTTTCTTTCTTTCTTTCTTTCTCTCTCTCTCTCTTTCTTCTTTCTTTCTTTCTTTCTTTCTTATTTCTTTCTTCCCTTCTTTCTTTCTTTCTTTCTTTCTGTCTTTTTCTTTCTTTCTTTCTTTCTTTCTTTCTTTCTTTCTTTCTTTCTTTCTTTCTTTCTCTCTTTCTCTCTTTCTTTCTCTCTCTCTCTCTTTCTTTCTTTCTTTCTTTCTTTCTTTCTTTCTTTCTTTCTTTCTTTCTTTCTTTCTCTCTCTCTCTCTCTTTCTTTCTTTCTTTCTTTCTTTCTTTCTTTCTTTCTTTCTTTCTTTCTTTCTTTCTTTCTTTCTTTCTTTCTTTCTCTCTTTCTCTCTTTCTCTCTTTCTCTCTTTCTTTCTTTCTTTCTTTCTTTCTTTCTTTCTTTCTTTCTTTCTTTCTTTCTTTCTTTCTTTCTTTCTTTCTTTCTTTCTTTCTTTCTTTCTTTCTCTTTCTCTATCTCTTTCTTCCCTTCCTTTGGAAGACTATTCAGCAATAGAGAAAGAGGAAACATTGTCTTTGTGTTGTTCGTATCATGTATTAGATTGATCTAGTTCTAGTTCTAGGAAATTAGGTCTAGTTCTAAGAAAAATAAAGCCTCAAGTAGAAAGACAAACATCATTCATATGTGGGTTATAGAGGAATAAACCAAAATGAAAAGACCAAAATGAAACAAATCCTTTGACTCTGACCACAGAACTAAGGTTAGTACAGAGAAAGGCATGTGAGAAGGCCTATGACTGGCGGACGGATATTGGTACATTAGTGGTAGTGGTGATTATGTTCTGATAACTAATATTTTAAAGTAGTGAAAAATTATACCACTAAATATATGCAATTTTTCAGATTAAAGTTGCTTGAATTTAAAACAAATTATTTCCTCTTTTGTTGTTTTTGTTTTGGAGCCACACCTGGCAATGCTGAGTGCTTTCTTCTGGTCAAGGCAAATGCCTACATGCTGTGCTATGCTTCTGGCTCCTGTTTCCTCCTCTTAATAAAGATTTTTAAAATTTGAGTAAAGTGGCTCACTGCATGATTTATGCTTTAGTCTTACAGGTTGTTGTACATTTACCCCCAAAGTGCCAATACATATCTCTTCTATTATCCCTAGGTCCTTTCTCACTGGGTCCCTCTATTTCCATCTTTCTATCCCCAGTCCCTGCTTAAGTTAAATTCTGTCATTTAAGTCTTAGAGTCTGTTGTAATTGGCCATTTTCAACTCCCTTTATTGTGTACTTACATTTCACGTGTGAGTAGTGAATTTCAGTATTTGTCCTTTATCTGAAAAATATACCATATAGCTCCATTTAAGTTGTAGCTAAAGTCAAATTTTAATTTTTATATAGTGAAATAATACTTCATTTTGTATAAACATTATTTCTCTTATCTACTTATCTATACTTGGACATATGGGTTGTTTACAGTTTTGGTATAGTAAAGATCACTGAAATAAGTATAGATAGGAATATAATTTTTTTAGCATTTTGAGGGAGATGGTTTGATCACACCATGTGGTGCTTCGGAATTGCTCATGGTTCTGTGCTCAGGGGCTGGAGCGATAGCACAGTGGTTGGGCTTTCACCTTTCACGAGGCCAACCCGAGTTCAATTTCTCCGCCCCTCTCGAAGAGCCTGGCAAGCTACCGAGAGTATCTTGCCACATAGCAGAGCCTGGCAAGCTACCATGCGTATTTGATATGCCAAAAACAGTAACAATAAGTCTCTCAATGAGAGATGTTACTGGTGCCTGCTCAAACAAATCTGTGCTCAGGACTCACTACAGGTGGTTCTTAAAGAAATAATAAGAAATGTTGCAATGCTTTGAATTAAACTGAGCCAAGCCAGCTGCAAGAGCTGATGTATTATCCTTGTACTATCTCTCTGGTCCTCATTAATATTTTTGTGTTCTTGACATAAATACCATGGACTGGAGCGATAACACAGCAGGTAGAGTGTTTGCCTGACCCGGCTTTGATTCCTCCATCCCTCTCAAAGAGCCCAGCAAGCTACCAAGAGTATCCCACCCACACTGCAGAGCCTGGCAAGCTACCTGTGGCATATTCGATATGCCAAAAACAGTATCAATAAGTCTCACAATGGAGATGTTACTGGTGCCCACTCGAGCAAATCAATGAACAACCGGACGACAGTGCTACAGCGCTACAGACATAGATACCAAGGAATGGAATTAAAAGATCATATGTCAGTTCTAATTTCAAATTTCTGTGAGATTTCTGTTTTCAATAGAAGCTGAACATCTTTACATTCCTACCAATAGTTAATGAGGGTCCTGTTTCTTGCACATCCTCATCATAATTTGTTGTTAGTGGTCTTTTTGTCAAGGCCTTTCTTACTTGTCTAATGGGACAGCTTGCTGTCAGTTTGATTTGCACTTCACTCAAGAGGCAGAGATAATCAACATTTTTCATATATGTCAGTCATCAGTGCAGACTCCGAAGAAGTGTCTGCTTACATCTCTTCATTTCTTGATTAGATTGTTTGTGTTTGTTGCTATTGTTGCTGTAGATGTTGAATTTTGTGAATGTTTTCTGTATCTTGGATATTAGCTCTTTGTCAGATAAATAGTATTCAAATACTTGCTCCTGTTCACCATTCAGCAGGATCTTTTTATTTTAATCATGTTTCTTTTTGTAGGTTAGAAGGTTTTTGGCAGTCCCATTTTTTATTTTTGCTTTGGCAATTGAGACAAAGCATCAAAAATACCTCCAAACTTACTATCATAAAGAGTACTAAGTTTTCTTGGGTACGTTTTATGGATTATTGTCAAGCATCACGGTTCTAAATCCACTCTTCATTTACTTTTGTATATGGTGTTAGGTAGTAATCCTATTTCTTGTCTGTCTTTTTGAGTGGTCAGGGAATGGGATTAACAGGTTTCAATTGAGATATTTAGTTATACTCTTTACTCAGAAACTCAGTCTTATGCTTACTCTTTTAAAAATTGATGTATTATGCTTCTATTACTCGTATATGTAAAGAATTCCCCAGCTCAGGGAGCTGTCATTAGATAAAGAGGAATAGGAAAGAAATATGGTGTATATTAGAGAAGAATGTGTTTTAAATGGCTGTCAAGAGGGAGTCATTGAGCTATTTGAAGTTTCAAGTGGACTTAAAATATTTTTGATAGCCCTACTTCTTTCTGTGGCAACAACTACTAAAGCTAATTTTTATATATTTTATTATAGGTGATAATGTTTAAAAAGGAGATGATGACAGTAAAATAATAAGACACTACAGGAAAAATAGAGAACTTAATATGAAGAAATATAAAAGGCTACAGAATTTTTGCTGAATGTTTTTATAAAAAAACACTATATAGATATGAAGTAAGGCTTATTCAGACTAAAAGTGTTTTTAAAATATTAATGAGATAATTTCTCAGGAATACAGTCCTTAACTCAAAAGAAAGCCTATGTTATATGTTGTATGTATCGTATTTTTAATGTTTCCAAAACACACACACATTTTGTCATTGTCATTCTCTCACTCCTAAATGTAATTATTAGATTCTGTTGATTTTGTTATGGCAAGAAGTAAACAATCTTACTCTTTTATAGATAGTATTTCATGTATAAGAGATAAGGGTAATCACTGTCACTATCATCCCATTGCTCATCGATTTATTCCAGCGGGCACCAGTAACATCTCTTATTAGGAGACTTATTGTTACTGTTTTTGGCATATCAAATACGCCACAGGTAGCTTGCCAGGTCTGCAGTGCAGGTGAGATACTCTCGGTAGCTTGCTGGGCTCTCCGAGAGGGGTGGAGGAATCGAACACGGGTCGGCCGCGTGAAAGGCAAACACCCAACTGCTGTGCTATCGCTCCAGCCAAGGGAAATCAAAGTCAGAATAATTTGTTGTGAAACTACCTTTTTTTTTTACTTTATTTGAACACTGTGGTTTGCAAAGTGGATCATGATGATATGTTAAAGAACAATATAGTAAGTTTCTGTTCATTTCATCAACCCATTTTTTCTGATGGAATTGGATGTCTTCTGTTTGTAGAGTTCAACCAGTGCTATGCATATCCTTGATATCAACCCATTATCTGATAGGTATTGGGTAAATATGCTTTCCCATTAAGTGGACTGAATTTGTATTTTGGTCACTGTTTCTTCTGAGGCAGAGAAGCTTCTTAGTTTAAGTTAGTCCCATTTGTTTATCTCTGTTTCCACTTGGTTGGCCAGTGGTGTGTCATATTTGAAGATACTCAGCGTCAATGTCATGGAGGGTTTTGCAAACCTTGTTTTAAATGTATTTTATGGAATCCAGTCTGATGTTGAGGTCTTTAATCCATTTTGATCTGATTTTTGTACATAGTGTTAGGTAGAGATCTGAGCCCATTTTTTGCATGTAGCTGTCCAGTTTTGCCCGCACCATTTGTTAAAGAGGCTTTCCTTGCTTCACTTCATATTTTTTGCTCCCTTATCAAAGATTAGATGATCATATACTTGAGGGTCAAGATAGTCAACTCTGTTCCATTGGTCTGTGGCTCTGCCTTTGTTCCAGTGCCATGCTGTTTTAATTATTACTGTTTTGTAGTAGAGTTTGAGGTTGGGGAAGGTGATGCATCCAATCTTCTTTTTTCCAAAGATTGCTTTAGCTATTTGTGGGGACTTATTGTTCCATATGAATTTCAGGAGTGTTTCATTCATTTCTTTAAAGAATGTCGTGGGTATCCTTATAAGGATCACATTGAATCTGTACAATGCTTTGGCAAGTATTGCCACTTTGACAATGTTAATTCTCCCAATCCATGAGCAGTGGATATCTTTCCATTTTCTCGTGTCCCTTTTTATTTCTTGAAATAGCATTTTGTAATTTTCTTTGTACAGGTCCTTTACTTCCTTAGTTAAGCTGATTCCCAGGTACTTGATTTTCTGAGGCACAATTGTGAATGGGATTGCTTTATTTTTCATGTCACTTTCTTATCTCATTATTGCATATAGGAAAGCCATGGACTTTTTGGTATTGATTTTATAGAGTGCAACTTTACTATACAAATTTATTGTTTCTAGGAAATTCTTGGTAGAGATTTTCGTGTTCTCTAAATATAGTATAATATCATTTGTGAATAGTGAGAGCTTGCTTGATTTCTTCCTTTCCTACCTGAGTACCCTTAATATCTTTTTCTTGCCTAATCGCTATTGCAAGTACTTCCAGTATTATATTGAACATAAGTGGTGGCAGTGGGCATCCTTGTCCCGTCCCTGATTTTAGAGGGAAGGCTCTTAGTTTTTCCCCATTGAGGATGATGCTTGCCATAGGTTTGTGGTAGATAGCTTTGACTATATTGAGGAAAGTTCCTTCAATACCCCTTTTGGCAAGAGTTTTCATTATAAACGGGTGCTGAATCTAGTCAAATACTTTCTCTGCATCTATTGATATGATCATATGGTTTTTATCTTTTCTTTTGTTGATATGATGTCCAAATGGCCAAAAGGCACATGAAAATATGCTCTTCATCACTAATAATCAGGGAGATGCAGATCAAAACAACAATGAGATATCATCTTACACCACAAAGACTGGCCCCCATCCAAAAGAACAAAAGCAACTGGTGTTGGCACAGATGTGGGGAGAAAGGAACTTTCCTTCACTGCTGGTGGGAATGGCAGACTGGTTCTGCCTTTCGGAAAACAGTATGGATGATTCTCAAAAAATTAGAAATTGAGCTCCCATTTGACCCAGCAATACCACTTCTGGGAATATATCCTGGAGAGGCAAAAGAGTATAGTATAAATGACATCTGCACTTGTATTGCTGCACTGTTTACAATAGCCCAAATCTGGAAAAAACCCTAGTGCCCAAAAACAGATTACTTGTTAAAGAAACTCTGATACAACTACACAATGGAGTACTATGCAGCTCCTAGAAAAGATGAAGTCATGAAATTTGCATATAAGTGGATCATCATGGAAAGTATCATGTTAAGTGAAATGAGTTAGAAAGAGAGGTACAGACATAGAAAGATTGCACTCATCTGTGGAATATAAAGTAACAGAATGGGAGACTAATACCCAAGAATATTAGAGATAAGTACCAGGAGGATTTCTCCACAGCTTGGAAGCTAGCTGGCCTCAAATGCTGGGGGAAAAGGTAGCTTAGATAGAAAAGGGAACACTAAGTAAAGGGTGTTTGGAGGACTTTCTCTGGTTGGGACTTGCGTGCCAAATGTAGACTATATATCGAACACAATGGCCACTCAATGCCTCTACTGCAAACTACAATACCCAAAATGAAAGAGAGAACTAAAGGAAATGCCCTGCCATAGAAGCGGGGTGGGTGGGGAAGCTGAAGTGGGGGTGGTGGGAGGGATACTAGGATCATTGATGGTGGAAAATAGTCACTGGTGGGATGGGTACTCAATCATTGTATGACTGAAACACAAGCACGAAAGTTTGTAAGTATGTAACTGTACCTGTACCTCATGGTGATTCACTAATTAAAAAAAAAATTAAAAAAAACAAGGATCAAAAGAAAGAAAGAAAAAAAAACACCAAATATCTAACCCCAGTCTCTTTGAACTCCAACCCTGTTACCATGTAGTGATATTAGATAACTTTAATTTTGAATTGATTTCACTTCTTTGTTTTTTCCAAATTGAAACTGTAAAAGACATCCGACAGGGGGCACAGCTGGGGAAGAGTCCCGGCTGCTCTCTCCATCGGCCAAGACTGGGTTTGGGTTTAGTCCCGGACCACTTGCTCAGCCCAAGTGCTCGCCCAGGCCCAGGCCATGGGGCAGACGGAGGAGGAAACGAGGGCCAAGCTGGTTGCTTATCAGTTGCCATTTATTTCATTCACTCCTGTCTTTCTCTCTGCTTCTCTCCTGGCTCTTCATCTGGCCCACCAACCCATTCTTCCAGCCTAGTTAAATCACCCCAGCATGAGGAGGTTGAGTCTTACACATAGGTGTGGTCACAATCAATAGGGTTAAAGTTCATTCCCTCAGGGGATGCTGCTTCTAGGACAGGTTCTCTTTCAGCAGAACGACCCACCCAAGGGCGGAATCCCATGAGTGTGTTTCTCCTCTCCTCATCCAGCAAACATATAACCATTCATAATGTTAATCATTTTGTATGGACACAGTAAGAGATGCATTAAGCTTATGGAATTGTTCTCCTGGGGCCATCTTGATCTCAGATTACAGTGCTCAGGTCAGATTAGTCTTTCCTATCCCTAGCAGGGTCCTAGTCTCATCATTACTTTTGGATCATGACATTTGTCCATGATCAAGCTCTTAACTTATAGTTCAGAATTAGGCACTTTGGCCAGGCCCATCTCCATGCCAGAGTATCACATAACTCACCACTTGCCCTGGGTCCATCCCGTCCCTCGTCGGGACCCTGCTTTTGGAGTGCTAGGAACTGAGGGCAACTGAGGCTTGAGTCGAGAAAGCAGATGCTCGGGAATGAATCATATTTGAAACCAATTAAATCCCAAGTTACAAAAGCATAATAGTGCCTTCTTGTGTCTATACAAAAAGGACATTGCTTTAAAGTAAACTATTAAAAAGACATAAGGAGAGGAGAACGGAAATATTAACTTACAATATAAGTTCAGTGTCCTAGAAAGATCTGACCTTACAAATTAACAGTCTGATTAGGGGGAAAAGCTGATTAACTCTCTGGGGAAGAGAGCATAGAGAAGTGGTTACAGGTAAACAAAGGAATGGGAGTGACTCGGGAGCACCTTGATGGGTGTGACCGGGATAAACCTAAGCTCCTTGTGGCTATGTTATCCTGTAGAAGACCTCTGATTTAATTCTGCTATTTTACGCTGATGTTAATTAAGTATCAAATAAATTGTTACAAGGGTCAAGACTCACAGTGCTCACCAAAGAGAGTGATGTCATCCCCAGAGAGGACTGGAGCAGTCCAGAGCTGTGGGTAGCCTTGGGTACAACTGGGGGGAGGTTTTTGTTCACTTAACGGTTTCTGCTGTGGGAGCAGTAGGCCAAATAAATCTGGACGCCTTTACTCTAGAGCATAAATAAATATAAGCAATAATTCCTAATCTATATTCTATATAACCTATATTCCTAACTATAATGTTAGCAGCAAAGCAACTATGAAGTCAGTAACAATATAATGGAATGTGATTACTATAAAAAGAAGAGTGTCTCTTTAAATTTCTAGGGAGGGAAACTGCAAACACAAGATACACACACATATATAAACAAATATTTTATTTTATTTTATTTTATTTATTTATTTATTTATTTATTTTGCTTTTAGGGTCACACCTGGCAATGCACAGGGGTTACTCCTGGCTCTGCACTCAGGAATTACTCCTGGCGGTGCTCAGGGATATGAGATGCTGGGGATCGAACCCAGGTCAGCTGTGTGTAAGGCAAACACCCTACCCACTGTGCTATAGCTCCAGCCCCTAAACAAATATTTTAAAGGGACCAGTTTTGCAATTTCAACAAGAGACAGAGGAAACAAAGCTACAACTTTTCACTTGCTGTAATGACATTTGCTAAAGACCTCTCTGGAAGTCTCTAAGTACACAGTAACATGATACATCTTCAGTGAGGGTTACAATCAGACTTCTCAACATTCAGGGAGGACTCCCCAGACACTAAAGCTAAAATACCACCACAGCTGCATTCATTATCCACCCAGGAGTTTTTCATTTCAACCAGAAATTCCTCTTCAGACAAAGCTGCTCTGATGAAATCAGGGAGCAAATGTCACAGAAAGACTTCCCTAAGGAGTTATCGTTCTGCTTTTAAGAAACCCAAACTTGTATTCAAACATCCTTATCCTATACTTCTTGAAATAAACCAAACCCCAACACTATGATTCATTTTTAGATGTGAGATAACCATTAGTCTTCAGTAGAAGAGTATTGCCCTGGATTATATTTGCTAACATACAATATTTTAATGATTGAGTAGTTTCAAGTGAGAATAACATATTGAGTCTCACTTTGTGTGGCACATTATTATTTAACAGTCTATTATCTTCACATCTAAATAACTACAGGAATCTTTAATCAATTCAACAAGATAATAAGAAAATTGCATTTAAATATTATTTTAACTGCTATGGTCATCAAAATGCATTTTAGAAAGATGCCTATGGAACCAGGGAGGAATGAAATGCACTTTAGACCTTCAGTCTGATCCCAATACCATATGCTCCCTGAACAACAATGCGTTGTTGTAAGAGCACTACATTAGGCATTGCCTTAGAGATACCAAATATGCCCCTCCACATCCCCACACACAAAACAAAGACACCTGTTCTTTGTGACTTTTTAAGTAAAAATGTGTGTTGGGGCTGAAGAGATAGTATAGTGGGTAGGGCCTTTGCCTACCACCATTTGCTGATCTGGGTTGGATTCCCAGCATACAGATGCCCCTTCGTGCATAAAGCCAGGAGTAAGTCTGAACACCACTACGTGTGGCCCAAAAATTAAGAAAAAAGAAACATATGGGTAAAGTTAGATCAAAGATAACCCCTAGAGAAATTACTTTATCATCTATCTGTTTTTCTTTTTTGTTTGTTTTTCCTTTTTTTTAGATGTGTTTGGTGTTAAAAGAGAATCAAGCTTAAGAGAAAATGATACTATTTTGTATGTCAAACAATTTGAAAAATAATAGATATCTGGAAACTACCAAAATTATAGAATAAATCAGGAGTGAATTAAAATAAAATATTAATTTATCACCATATAAATATAAACATATTACTTCATAAATAGAGCGAATACTTCCTGAATTTTAAAGAATTATGAAAGTTAATAAAAAATAAGGAATAAGATAAACAATAAGGTAGCTACATAATTTATGAAAAATAACTGAACACAAAATACACAATATCAAGCCTATTATAATATGCCAGTTTAGATCTATCATTGATTTTAAAAAGACATCATTCTGCTAAGTAATATTGAGAATTGGTGCAGGGGCAGCTCAAATGACTATACTTTTAAATTAAGAAACTTTTCAAGTTTTGGGTGATTTCAGGTCCATACACAACTGAATTGTCATATTCTGAAAACTCTATGACTGTAATCTCAAAAATTAAAGAAGTAACTCATTGGAGATGCATCTTCAAGATGCCTATCAAATCATTTACTTTCTTCCGCAATTCAGTAATTTTTTAAAGAGTTAAATAAAATCCTTCCAAGCATAAAATATTACTATGGGTACTTGTGGTTAATTTTAGATTGACGTGAAGAGAAATAAGTGTCTGGGAAATTAAATCAAAATTCCAGCATCCTTTAAAAATTTATAGACAAAATAAAAGTAATTGCTAAAGAAACAATAAACAATTTGCATTCAGGGATAAAGATACAAATATATGATTGAAACTGAAATTTATCTATGAGAATTGCAATAGAATTACATTTTATAAAATCATGAAATAATTGAAAGACATACAAAATTTAAACTTTCACTGTAATTTTATGATAATAAAGCCATCCAGTTGAATCAAGTATAGTGTTTATAATTATTTTTTCATCGTGAGCACCAAAATATTGCTGTTTAAAAAAAAATACTTCATTTACTATTCTTCATTATCACAAGGTGTTGGAATGTTTCTTTTGCAAAGTGCTTTATCTAGCATCTGTTTAAATCACTGTCACTGTCACTGTCATTTCATTATTCCTCGATTTACTCAAGCAGGAACCAGTAATGTCTCTATTCCTCCCAGCCCAGGGATTTCAGCAGACTCTGCTTACTCATCTTTCCCAATGATTGGAGGCTTTTTCAGGGTCAGGGGAATGAGACCTATCATTACTGTTTTTGGCATATTGAATACGCCAGGGGTAGCTTTCCAGGCTCTGCCCATGCAGGTGGGATATTCTTGGTAGCTTGCCGGGCTCTCCAGGAGGTATATGTGTGTGTGTGTGTGTGTGTGTATACACACACACACACAAGCACACACACACACACACACACACACACACATATATATATATATATACACACACATACACACACACACACATATATTACTCTCTATGATTTGTTACCTACTGTCTGAACTCCATCAAATATGGTGTGGTAATTATGGAAAATGGGTAGGAAGTATCTTATAATGTGTCACGGCTGCATGGTCCAGAAAGTGGCCTGGAGCATGGGCGGCAGTTGGGTAGTGGAGGTCAGCTGCCAGGGCTTGGTTCCTTGGGGTGAGGAGAGTTCTCACCTGCCCCCCTCTGGGGCACCCCAAGTGAAAACAGCCTGGCGCAGAGTCTGGTGGTATGGCTATGGGGGCCTCATTTTATACTCCCGTCTGGGAGGAGCAGCTGTTGAGATGTGGAGGGTGTCCAATGAGGAGATTTTTTAAACAAATCAATCATATTAAAGTATTAACTACAAGAATCTTACACATCCCCACTCTTAATAAAACAGAGAGTTTGTGTGTTGTCAACCACTATTAAACATTTATGAGAAAAAAAAAATCTTTCATTTATATAACAAGTGCTTGAGGGAAAAGCACATGTAGATCGAAACAAAAAGGTGTTTAAAAAAGAAAAAAACTCTGTCAAACAAGGGAGTATCCAATCAACTAAAATTGGTTGTGCTGGACTGCTCTACCAAAATGCCCCAGGAAGTTTTGTGTGTGGTGTTGGAAAAACAAACATTTTCCTGTTCTTTAAATTCTTCCTGATTGAACTCAAAAGGCACTCCTTCATCAGGATGGAAACGTATGTAGGACACCCTGCATACATTTTCTGTTGTGTCAAGCAGTTTAGAAGGTTTTCCAGACAGAACACAAATCATGCATTCCAGAGCCCTTTCCTGGATACAGCAGCAGAAGAGTTTTCTGATCCAAAGTAGTTTTTGTTCTTCGTGGTACTAGCAGTGGGAAAATAAGAGGAAGATGGGTATGTGTTTCACTGAAGCTCCTGTTTTATCTGGCATTTAAAAGATTATGGATCAAATACTGTTTCAGGATATTGGCATGCTTGCAACCCAGAGTTCTTGAAAATGACTCTCTATAGCTCCCCATGATAGCATTACAGCTAGAGAGTAAAACAAAGAAACAAAGCAAACAATCTAGAACAGAACAAAGCTAAAGTAGAACCATCCTGTGCAAATTATGGACTATAGCTTCCTACAGACTGCAAAGTAAGATACCAGTAGAACAGTATTTCTTTTGGAAAATAACATGAACGTGGGAATTATATATTTTCAGAAGTGTCTGTTGATATTATAAGCCAGAACAGAGCTAGTAATGATGTGCTTTTAGATTCATCTTCAATCTTCTCACTATCCATGTTTTCTGTCAATTCTGATCTATTCCTTTGATTCCCATGTTCTTTTGTGTTAAAATTTTTTTGCCATTTCTTGTCTTTAAGGGCTGGAGGGTAGAGCCATGACCAGTGCTCTTCTGGGCTTACTTCTGCCTTTGTGCTCAAGGATCACTTTTGGCAAGGCTCAGGGCACCATAATGTAGTCCTAGGGATAGAAACCAGGTCAATTTAGTGCAAGGCAAGTGCCTTAACCTCTGTATTATCTCTTTAGCCTCTCACTATTTTTGCAAAAAACTAAAACCTTCTTCTAATTATAGAAAATTTTCTGGTATTCAAATATATACTTTAATATAACGGACAAAAAAAGCACAAGAGGATTGTGCACAAGAGTTAGGGTGCATAACTTGTCATGTGCAAGACCCCTAAACCCTAAACCCCAAGACAACTGATATAAGACATGGCACTAACAAAATTTTTGAAAGTTGATAATACATTAGAGATCCATTTTCTTTTAAGTTGATATATATTAGTCATAATGGAATGTAGGGTGAAATTTTATTTTATGGTTGTTTTTGACATTTTGTGAATGCACATAAAAACATGTAATACAATGTTATGGAGATAAATTGCTCTGTGGTTACCAAGAACACATTCTTCTTTTGGCTTCAATTATAATAATTAGAGTAAGCTTGGTTTTTTTAACACTGCATGTCTTCATAACATTATATTTTTACATCTCATGATTTTATTAGCAAGAGGGGATTGAAACTTCTATGTATGAATCACACTCTCACAACATAAGAAAGAAAAATGTTAAATTTAGACACTTGTAACTTTTATATTATACACTCATGCATTATACATACACATATGAATGAATAAAATGCATTATATGCAATAATATATGAAATAATAAAATATGCAATATATGCAATAATAATATCTAATATATGATTTCAACTGGAAGTTTCTGAGAAATAAAGGTACAGAGTTATAAAACTCCAGGCCAGCTAATAAACTTCCAAAGAAAGTATGAGAGAACAATATGTTTTGTGATTCTAAGATGAATACTTTTGAGCAGAATTTTGCTCAAATAGGTGTTTTCTTTATCTGTTTGTCTGTTCTCTGGTACTCAGGTTGTTTCCAGATTCTGGCTTTGTGAGTAGTGCTGCAATGTACATAGGAGTGCAGATGGTGTTTCTGCTGTGTGTTTTTGGTATCTTGGGGGATATTCCCAGAAGTGGTACTGCTAAATCAAATGGGAGCTCAATTTCAAGTTTTTTTTTTTTCAGGAATGTCCATATTATTTTCTACAACGGTTGGACCAGTCAACATTCCCACTAGCAATGAATGGGAATTCCTTTCTCCCCACCTCTGCACCATCATGGTGGTTTTGTTCATTTTTGTTATTTGTGAGTCACTGTGGTATAAGATGATATCTCACTGATTTGATATGTATCTCCCTGATCATGAGTAGCATAGAGAATTTTTTCATGTGCTTTTCGCCATTTGAATTTCTTCTTTGAAGAAGTTTCTGTTTATTTCTTTTCCCCAGTTTTTGATGCAGTTAGATTTTTTTCTTGTAAAGTTCAACCAGTACCTTATTTATCTTTGATATTAACCCCTTATCAGATGGTTATTGGGTGAATCTATAGTATATACACACAATGGAATAATACACAGCTGTTAGGAAAAACGAGTTCATGAAATTTGCCTATATATGGATGAAATTGGAGTATCATTCTGAGTGAAATGAGTCAGAAGGAGAGGGAGATATAGAAAGATTGCATTTATTTGTGGAATATAAAAAATACTCACTACAAAACTAATATCCAAGGCCAGGGAAAAATGGGTCAGGATGACTGGTAGATTGTTAAGAATTTCCTCATGGGTATTGGGGATGGAGGGTTGTCAAGAAAGAGGAGGGTTTATTATGACAATACTAGTTGGAAATGATCACTCTGGATAGGAATTGAGTGTTGAAGTAGGTAAAGGGGTATACATGATAACCTTTCACCATTTGTATTGCAAACCATAATACCTATGGAGAGCTAAAGAAAAGATAGAGAAGAGAGGTGACTGCCTTAGAGCCTGGCGGGGTGGAGGAGGCGCTTGATGGGGTGGGAGGTACATGGGGACACTGGTGCTGGGAAGTTACTGTGATGGAGGGACGGGTGTTGGAACACTGTATGACTGAAACATAATCATGAACCGCTTTGTAATGCTCTATTTCATGGTGATTCAATTAAAATATATGGTTGTTTTTATCCTTGAATATAATCCAAGCAAGTTTTGCTTTAAAAGGAATTTTCAGAGAAATTTTATGTGACTTTCCACTCTAACCAAGGCAAGAAACAGTACTGGGTCCTACTTGTACTTCTCTGGGAGAACAAGCAACAAACTTTAGCCTTGGATGTAGTCAGGAAGGCATTTGAGAGTGCATGAAAGTAGAATGGAGCATAGTGTGGCTTTGCTATTTATTGTCTCAGATATCTGAAAAACTGGAGAACTGCTTTGATTGCAACAAAACTGGAGATGTACCATTCAGAATGAGTAAGTGGACAAGTAAACTCAGAATATGTGCTCCTCAATGGGATAAGAGTAAAGATAATCAAAAGAAACCTGCTAACAACAGTTTTAGACAAAGCCATCTACCTTGACCCATACTGAGTTCTGTTCCAAGTGCCCTGAGAGATTTCTAAACTCAGTCGATCACTAGACCCAGCACTACTGTAAATATGGGCCCTGAACAAAATTATTAAACATTAAAACGAATCTGTTAAAGAGTCAAGGTGAAGAGTGGGAAGGAACAATAGTTATTGGTGGTGAAATGAGGTCATGGAGTGGTGGGAAGTTTCAGGTATAATTGTATATCTGAAACCTTATTATAAATAGGGTTTCAGATATACAATTTCAGATCATGGTGTCTAAATTAAAATTTAAACACAACAAAAACACAAAAGGAACAACAACAACTAAATGCAGACACTCAGTAGCAGAGGAACTCAAAATTAAAGAAAAAAAGTAGAACCAATGAATGTGTTGAAGGTAGACATCATCCACAATTTTCTGGAAAAGAAAGTCTTACATTTAAATGTGATTGTATTATTATATGTAATATACTGATTTATGTACTTATTAATTTTATGTGAATCATGTAATTCTGTGAATATAAAAACTGAACAGAAATGCTTACAAAATTTTAATATTCTTATTCCTTTTATTATTACCATCTATGAATAAATGGAAAATCATAGATAAGGACTGAAGTTTTATTAATACACATTTAAAAGACAATTTGAAACATAAATTGCTCTTGCTTTCTCACTTGACTACTTGTATTGAAATGAAAGGAAGAAAAGAGGAAGGGAGAGAAGGAAGAAAGGCAGAAGTTCTTTAATTTAGTGAAACTAATACAGTAATTTAGGTTAATCATTATTTAATTCATTAAAACTCTAGCATGAATTTATATCTTCATCATTTATTAAATATTTAATGATGAGTATTTAAGTATTTATATTTAATTGTTTAATATTTTCCATGTACACAAGTTGGACAGTTGGATGCATGAATCACACTTATTAATATCCAGAGTTCACAAAGATTCTTTTTATTTTAATCTCTGTGATTTACAGTTTTACAATATTGTCAGTGATCAAGTTTCATGAACACAACATTCCACCACCACACCCTCCCTTCAGTTTCTGGTTCCCTCCACCATTGTCTTTGGAATAGTCCTCTCTTTCTCCCCCATTTTATACATATTGATACATTTGATCTCTCTAATACATGTTTGCAATTCTTGCTAATATTTTGTTGAGAATCTTGCATTCAATTCTGTCAGGGTTATTGGGCTGAAACTTACTTTTAAAGAAATATTTGTGTCTTCTTTATTATCAGGTTTTAGCACTGGGTAGGGTACTGGCATCATAAATGCTGCTAGAAGGAATTCCTGTTTCTTCGAATTAGGGAAGTGTTAAGTACCATAAATAATGTCTTCTTTGATTTTTTGTCAGAAAACTCAGTGAACATACATGGATCATGACTTGTTCTTAGGAATATTGCTAATTACTGTTTCAATTTCATTTCTTATGATTTTCTGTTCAGGTTTTTTGTTTCCTTCAGTTTGTCTTTTTGTTTTTCTCCAGAAATGGGATGATTCTAAAAATATAGCTATTTCCTGTAAGTTCTCCACCTTAGTGACAGAAAGTTGCTGACAGAAAACTCATAGTCATATATATTTCTGAGGTATCAGTTACATTTTCTCCCTTTCTATGTCTGATTCAATCTATTGATTTTGATCTATTTTCCCTTGTAAATCTAATAAAAGTGTCGTTAATATCATATATTAAAACCAATCTCAATTTCATTTGCCCTTGAGACATCATCTTGATTATCTTGATTTAATCATATAATTAAAAACCAATCTCGATTTCATTTGCCCTTTGAGACATCATCTTGATTTCAACATCATTTATTTCTATTCTGATTATAGTTATTTTCTTTCTTTTTTATTTGTTGGTTCTGTTGTTTTTCTTCAAGTTTGTCAAGCAGCAAAGTTGCTTCTATTTGAGGGTTTTTATTTCCTGATATAAGAATGTTTTCCTATGACCTTCTCATTTAGTGTGTATTTGCTGTGTCTCATAGATCTTTATATTTTGTCTTTTCATTATCATTTGTTCCAAGGAATCATATAATTTCTTTGATTTCCTCTTTGACCCAATGGTTGTTTAAAAGTATCAAAATTTTAGAGTTTTACCTGATATTCTTCCTATAGTTAATTTCTACCTAAATGGTATCATGATCTGAAAAAAAAATGACTTATTTTTGCAAACTTATAGACATTCAAATTATGCCCATATTTCTGGAGAATGTTTACTATATGCTGGAGAAGAATGCTTATTTGATTTTGGAAGCATTCTGTACATGTACATTTATCCCAGGTCCTCCAATTCCTCCTTTAAGACTTGTTTCCTTGACCATGTTCTGTCTGATTGACATGCTAATGATGAGAGTGTGGAATTAGAATCTCCTATTACAATTGTGTGGCCCTAAGTGCATCTTCTCAAGGCTTTACTAGCAGTTCAACTGTTTGCCTTTTCAGTTGGTGCATATACATTGACAAAACTTAAGTCCTCTAGCTATATAGATCCCATAACAATTATGTAATGTTCCTCTCTATCTTTTATTATTTTCTTTGCTAGAACATATTTGGTATTATCCCAGTATGAAAGTTCCTTTTTGTTTTAGTCTACCGTTAGCGTGTGTTTATATTTCAGCCATTCACTTTGAACCCATGTTTATCATGAGACCCAAAGTTTATCTCTTGTAAGCAACTAAAAGTTGGCTTTTGTTTCCTGAGCCCCCATAGTCATTTTGTGCCTTAAAATGTGCTGTGAATATTCAGTTGGAGGCACTGAGACAAGGAACATGAGAGAATTTTTTTTTTTTTTTCACTGAGGGCCCCTGGATTCACTCAAATCCTGTGGCAAAAAGTAGAGTGTCTGGGATCTCCTTTTATTACCACCCTACCATTCACATCTCTGAAAGAAGCAAGGAAGTTTCAGGAAGAACATTGAGACATACTTGGTTTCCTTATGTCTGCAAGCCAGTTAGTTCCCACCTCTACCTCAGAAAGAAATGCAAAGCCAGAGCTTTCCTGGACTCCAAACACCTGGGATTTGCATGTCAAAGACAAGTTGGGCAAGCACCTAGGGTTTGCATATCAAAAACAAGCTGGGTCTGGGCTTCTGTGAGAAGAGGATGACCTACACTATCAGTTTACTAAGATTTAAGCTATTTACTGAAGGCAGCTTGAAGAAAGAGATGTTCAGCCTCATCCAAACCAGTCAGGACACAGGAGTGAGTAATCACACCCATTTTCCTGGGTCCCGAGTTCCTGCCTGTTTGCGGGACAGTCTACACACGGGCACACCCTGAAGGCCTAGTCTGGCCCCAACAAAATGGAAGAGAGAGTAGTTCATTGACATTTTGAGAAATTATTGCTATTAAGGAATTTGTTACCATTTACCTATCAGGATTTGGTTGCTTTTGTCATTCGACCTTTGCTTTTGGTATGAGATCAGACCTTTTCCCTAGCAAAATTGATTTAGTGAGACAAATACCCTCAGCTTAATTGTTTATCTGAGAAAGCCCTTAATTACTTTTTCAAATTTGAATGATAATTTGAGAAGTCAGAGGACTAAAGCTTGGAGGTACTTTTCATTCAATACTTTGAATACATTATTCCATTCTTGCTTGAGTTTTATTTGAGAAGTTAAATGTGAATTTTAAGTTTTTTCTACCTTGTGTATAAGTCCTTCCTTCTCCCTTGTTGCTTTAAGGCCTCTGACATGCATTATGATTCCAATGTGTTTCTGTGTTGTTCTTTTTAGATTTACTTTTATTGGCACACTTCAGGACTCCTGGGTTAGTGTAACAATCTTCCTTTTCAAACTAATAGAATTGTCATCTATTAATTATTTCTTAAATCAGCCATGCTTTCCTTTACCTTTTTTTCTTCTGGAATTTCTCTGATTCTGAGGTTGCTTCTTCTGGTATTGTCAACAATATCTCTTCAGGTCTCTTAATTTTGTTCCAATCTCTTTTCTATTCCTTCTTCTTTATTGTATGTACCTATATCTGAATGCTCATTTTGTGTAATGTTTGTATCAACATTAATGCCAATGTTGTCATCATTACTGTAGAGTACTGCTATCTCTCCAATATCTTTCTCGATTCTAAATTTTTTAAATTAACACAAGATCTTGCATTTCCATGAAAATTTTAAATATAACTTGTTGTTTTATATAAAAAAAAATTTCCTCAGGAGTCTAATTGCATCACAGTAATTTATATGTAAAGTTTTTGATAATTTTTCATAATTAAAATCCTATCAATAGAATTTTTGACCCACTAAAAATGTAATAAAGTCCTAGTATTTTAGGATTTGTCTAATGTATTATAATAATAATTTATAAATTTATGTATCTGTGTCTTCTAACTCTTTATCATGTTAAACTATCTTTCACTGTTAAATGTTATAGATTGTAGTTACCATTCTTTGTCAGGGGAGGAAATTCCCTTCTATTCCTAGTTGATGGAAAGCTGTGAGAGAGATATTTTTGATATCTGTAATTCTTTTTCAGTCTCTATTGATATTCTCTCTTTTGTCTTTTGTTAAGATTGTTATAGTGGAAGTGGGAGAGAGGTGACCTTTCTATATACCACTGAGTGGTGCTCATAACAGGTGATAGGACTGTTCTTTATCCAGGCAAGTTTACTGAAATTTTCCTGACACTCAGCATTCACACATTTGGGAGTTAAAGCCTCCAAGAGGCCTCAGTCATAGGACTACCCTCCATTTTGTCAGCTTTTCTTCCAGAAGCTCTGTTGGGCCATCACAGTGAATAATCAGAGGAAATATTTCACTTGCTTTCATCATGGGGAGAAGAAAAGGTAATAACTTTAAAATACATTAGAGTGTTAATTTCTTCTTAACAAGACTTTCCTCAGAAGAAACCAATTTATGAGAACATAATTTAATGGGCTTAAAGAAAACACTAATGAATATTGGAGAAATGAACATCCAAGTCCTACCTGGCCTAGTTTTCAATGTAGGGTAAAGATAATATCCAATTCTAACTCACTCTATCCACCTTCTCTGCTTTAAGGAAGAAAACATAAAAAGACAAGTTTTAAATATCATCCAGGGACAGAGGGCCACCAAATTTGGAGGAGTCATTTTAGTCAACACTGTCCTCTACTTCCTCTCCAACTGGACCTTATCACCATGCTATTGAAGGCGTTTTTACTGCGATTTGCTTTTAATCTTTTTTTCTGTGATTTGCATAAATTTTTCTCCTGAAAAGGCAAAAACTTTATCATTGGTTGAACCTAATGATAGTATTTAAAAAATTTATATCAAAAAAATCCAACTTTGGGAGATAGGACTTGCTTTGCATGCAACTGACTCCAAATTCCATCCCCAGCATATGATATGGTCCCCTGTGCACTATCAGGAATAATACCTGAGCACAGAATTAGGAGAAAGGCTTGAGCCATACCAGGTATGCCCATTCCTTTCCCCAAAAAAAGAAGAAAAAAGAAAAGACATAAAAACTTGGATTTTTTTTTTTTCAGAAAAAATCCTCTGTCTAATATAGACCAAGGCTATGGCCATCAAGATCTGATCTATCTTAGTAAAAGATGTTTCTCAAAAAGTCTGTATCCTAAGACTACTTTGTTATGCAGAATACCTTAACCTTGGAGTAAAGAGATAGTACAGCAGATAAGTTTTTTGCTTTGCACATACACAACTCAGATTCAATCCCTGATACCCCATATGTACCTCCTAATTGGCTAGGTGTGATACCTGAGTATTAGAACCAGGAATAAACCCTGAATACAGCAAAGTGTGGCAAAAATGGAAAGAAAGAAAGAAAGAAAGAAAGAAAGAAAGAAAGAAAGAAAGAAAGAAAGAAAGAAAGAAAGAAAGAAAGAAAGAAAGAAAGAAAGAAAGAAAGAAAGAAAGAACCACCAAAAAATACCTTAATCTGAATCAATAGTTAAAGCAAATAATTGTCAGAATACCCCTCAAAATAATAACATAGGTTTTGGAGAAATGGAAGTACACTGCTTCCACCCCATATGTTTCACTTACTGCATTTCCTGCAGCTTACTATCTTTAGCTGTACTGTACCTGCTTCATTACATTTGACGCATTCTGGAGAAATAGGTGACACTGGTCTGTGTCCATGAGGCCCCTGTTCTGTGCCAGATAACAAGGTTTGAAATTTGCCAGCCACAAGTCAAGAGCCTCTAGCATGTCTGACATGCCTTGTTTCTAGACATTTCTAGGGGCTAGGTTCCAGCAGGATTGTACAGGGGAAAGAACAAAGCAGGCCCGGGGCCAGGTTACCCAGTGTCTCAGTCCCTGGCACATGTGCACCTTTGGTTACTTAATGGGCAGTTCCATAAGCTTTGCTGAATCATGCCTGGAGGGAAATCAGGCCTGGTCAGAAGCTAGGTCCAAAGGCAAAGAGTGTAATTATCATCCTAAGCCCTAAACTCCGTACATGAGTAATAAGCCCATGCCTCCAACTGCTGCCGCTCTGATTTTTCTTTGGAATCAATAATCACTACGTATGAGCATAGATGCATGCTTGTGACACTACGAGTGGTGTTGTGAGCAGGATTCCAAAGAGATTCTCATTGGCACTATTTTAAGGATGGACATGCATTTGGGGGAGGTTTTGGTCTATGTGGTTCAGAGAAGCCACGTTACTTGGGTGCTCCCCAAACACTGGCATGGTTGGAGGATAACAGACTCGGATCTCCATCAAGGGACAATTGGGCAAACTTGGTGTGGGCTGTCTGATTGGGAACAGTAAGGGATTTATAGTTAGTGACAGGTCAATATGTTACAAGGAAATAAAATTAGAGTGAGACTTACTTTAGGCTCCTATGGCTCAGAAGAGAGCAAAAACGTGTTTATTCCCCCCATCCAAGAATGCATTTTAAGGGTAGATGTTTAGTAACTATGTGTATCTGGGAAGTAAAATTCAGCTGCACAAAGTAAAAGCTTCACTAAACTTAAACATGAAAAATTTGACCATAAAATTCAAATTAGAGTCTAAAAGGAAAATGAGGAATCATTTTAAAATAAAAACTCCTAGAGAATCTCCCTTGACATTCAGTGTTTCTTGAGAAATCAAAATTTTTTTTAAAGAATGAAAGAAAATGCATGTTTATGGAAATTTGTGAAGAGAATAGAAAGGAGAGAAAGGGAATGTTTTCTTAATAAGGATAAAAACCATGATTTTTAAATAAAGAAAGAGAAAATAGGAGAATTTTTCTGAAGATAGAGCCAAGCTGAAGGAAACTTTTAAGTAGAAGAAGGTAGATACATTTATGTGATAGAAAATTAATGAGAAGGGCATCTTTACAATGGGACTCTATCTGGTCATGCTAAATCGAACCTAGAATTGAAAGGAGTTGATATATATATATATATAATGCAATTATATATACGTGTGTGTATAATTATAATGAGCTTCTGAGGCACCCCATATTGTTCTTTCTCAGGAGTAATAACATAGCCTTACAAGTGGAGGCCTCACTTTAAGAACTTGGTGAGAAATGTTTGCATAAAGTATCCATCTTCTGATTCTCTATCAATACCTTGATAAGACAATTGCAACTGTTAACCCACCTTCTAAAGTAAGGATGTGTAGTCAACAAAATGATAGGGTTTATTTTAAAGGCCTTTCTCATTTTATTTATTTAATAGTGGGGAGGAGGAGGGCACATATAGTGGTGCTTGTGGCTTACTCCTGGCTCTGTATTCAGGAATCACTCCTGGAAGACCTTGGGCAATCATATAAGATTCCATGGATCAAACTTAGTTTGGTCAGGGGCCAGAGAAATATTACAGCATGTAGCTCACTTATCTTGGATGCGGGATACTTGGGTTTGATCCATAGTATCCCATATGGTCTTCCAAGCACTGCCAAAAGCGATTCCTGAATTCAGAGTCAGAAGTAACACCAGAGCTTTGCTGACTGTGGCCCCTCATCCAAAACCAAGCCAAAACAAACAAACAAACTCAAAACAAGTTTAGGCAAGTCTAAACTATCTCTCCAGCCCTTAAGGACCTACTTGTCAGTCAAATTTGGGAGAATTATTTGGTCAGTTAAGATAAAATTCAAGGGTTAGAAGACAGTACAGAAGCTAGGAACATGCCTACCATTGTACCCAAGCAGGATATAATTCCTCTCACATGACTTCCCGTGTAGTAAGGCATATACTTACCAGGTCATCCCTAGATGCCTCTGAGCAGTGCAGGAATATCCCACATAATCCCAGGCAAGAGAGGGCTGGCCTGAGCAGCGTCATATCCAGTCACATGCACTGAGTCACAAAGATCAAGAATCATGGGTGTGGTTGCTGGGTCTTCTGTGCCTCACTCGGGAGACCCCAACTACCTCAAACACAAAAAACAATGCAGAGGCCATTACATATACAATCCAAGCCCCTCTTTTCTAAGAAGCAAGCAGATCAATGCTGTGTATCAAACTTTTACAAAGCAAGTTGCAAGAATTTCTTGGCCTCCTGAAATTTGGATGGACATTTACCCCACACTTGTTTTAGCTTGTGATTCCACTTTACCAGTTACATAGCAAAGGTGCTCAATGCAACAAGACAAAGTAACACCCATGCACATTTATTCAGATCATTGCTACAGATACGGCCATGTGAGATATGAGCATTATTAACCCAGCCTTTCTTTGTGAACTGAATGTTTTAGTCACCCAAAGTCAGTAGGGATCCCACATCCAAAAGAATAAAAGAAACCAGTGTTGGCGTGGATGTGGGGAGAAAGGGACTCTCCTTCACTGCTGATGGGAAGGCCAACTGGTTCAGTATTTTTGGAAAACAGTATAGACACTTCTCAAAAAATTAGAAATTGAGCTTCCATTTGACCCAGTAATACCACTTCTGGGAATATATCCCGGAGATGCAAAAGTGTATAGTAAAAGTGACATCTGCACCTATATGTTCATTGCAGCACTGTTTATAATAGCCAAAATCTAGAAAAAGCCTGAGTGCCCGAGAACAGATGACTGGTTAAAGAAACTTTGGTACATCTACACAATGGAATACTATGCAGCTGTTAGATAAGATAAATTCATGAAATTTGCATATAGGTGCATCAACATGGAAAGTATCATGTTAAGTAAAATGAGTCAGAAAGAGAGGGACAGACATAGAAAGATTGCACTCATTTGTGGAATATAAAGTAACAGAATGGGAGATTAACACCCAAGAATAGTAGAGATAAGTACCAGGAGGATTACTCCACAGCTTGGAAGCTGGCCTCATATGCTGGGGGAAAAAGCAGCTCAGATAGAGAAGGGACTACCAAGCAAAGGATGCTAGGTGGGCCTGCTAGGGATGGGAGATACAGGCTGAAAATAGACCTAGACTAAACATGATGCCTACTTAATATCTTTATAGCAAACCACAATACTCAAAAGGAGAGAGAGAGCAAAAGTGAATGCCCTGCCACAGAGGCAGGGTGGGTGGTTGGTGGGGGTGGTGAGAGGGATGTAACTTCATCTCACGGTGATTCACTAATAAAAAAAAACAAAGTAGGGATGAGGTTGTGGCAGAATCACTTTGAATTTTTGGTCTCAAATATAGAATGGAATTATACTGAGATATGGCATCATTTAGTGAGAGAAGCAAGTAGGTCAGTGTTGTGTAAACTAGCTAGGCTTCCTATAACTATTGATGAGTAAAGAGTCATTTCCTACCTGGTGGACAATATCTTACCAACTAGTAATAAATGTTATCTGGATGGATCATGGTGATGGATGGAATAGCCATGACTATTCAAGGACAGTATAGATGGCATTGCCAGTAAACATGATCTTTTGCTTATTTTCACAGATAGTTGAGCTGTTTTCATGTTATGGGTCCTTGCAATGGCAAAAACAGTAGAATCACTTACCGCCCTCCCAAAGTATTCTGACATGTGGTAGGATATCTGGGAACATGAAAAGTTCAAGCTTATGCATGAACATTTAACTGATTATGAATCAGCATACAACCTAATCAGTGAGCAATACATAAGTTTACTCAAATTAGGAGGCTAACAAAAGCTTCCAAATGGAGACGGCAACATGGTTATAATGCAAAATAAATCACTTCAGAAAAGACTTTGAGAAATGTCAAAGCACTGGGTCCTGCATCTCAGTATGGAGATATGAAAACCTGTGTAGACTGCATTGTATGCTGAAATACCCCCCAAAAAATATCTGTGACAATAAGACATATGCAATTGGTATGTTCTCCCCTCACTGATATATTCTCCCCACTCATACATCCATGCTTGTTTAGAAGCAAAACATTTTGGATGAACTAGTGAACATACAGCATTATCCTCAAGGCTCACATTAATAGATTAACTATCCATAGTCTTTACAATTTGAAACCATGCATGAGACTCTGAGATGATTGAAAATGATCAAGGGACAAACTTTATCGGACATGTGGTGCAGTGGCAGATGGTAATGTCAGGCATGGATCAGCATGTCTGTCTGCTCTCCAATAGTTCTGGAGGGATTTGTTGCTGAGTTCATAGTGTATGGCAGAATGCTCTGAAGAATGACCATCTGCAGGGTAAGCCACAAAGTGGACACCTGTAGTAAGGATATTGAGTAGATGGCCCTATAGACTGCTGGCTTGTCACCTCTCTGCCTTTGAGGATCTCATGAGAACATGGGTTTCTTCACTGCGTGTGCAAGTCAGACGCCCTCAAATGCACCAGACATCTACAGTGGTACACAGACCACAGTAATGTGTTTCCTGTTGATTTCGGGGACCTTGCGGGTGTACTTTCCCAGTTCTTGAAGAGAGAAGTTAAAATTACATCTAGAGCTCCAATATCTGGTGGTAAGTAAATAGTTACTATGAATCAAATACTCATTGTCTATCACCCAGACTATCTGAAAACTACTTTTTTGATCTCTTTGGAAGTCCCATATCAAAATCCTATTCATGTCTATAATTGATTATACCCGCTGGTGATAAAAGAAAGTGCTTTGTATGCCCAGCCTAAGAACCCATCTCTAGCTATGAATGTACTGTACTAACATAAAATTTGTGCATTTCCCAGTCAGTAGTTTACCCTTATTAGTACTTATTAAAAACCTACCTTGCCATCCCTACTTTATTACTTTATTAAGTATATATAAGTATATATACTTAGTTCATATAACATCTTTATGAACTAAGAATATATACTAGGTCATATCCAAATCCATGGTGACTTCTTGTTTTATTCAGAATACCTTGTTCCCTTCAATGTTATTTTTTCTTGGCAGATTGTATTTGTGAAAACAATGGATAGGCAACCGTTACAACCCAGGACATCTCCCAGCTGGATTGGCCAACTACAACAACATCAAATCGTTTGTGTTCCAGCTGGAATATGAACCAGAAATCATGCCTATAGTTGGGTAGAATGCTTGGTATAGGCTGGAATGAATGTCAACTCTTTTCTTCTCCCACTGGCTTTGTGTCTTTACCACAGTGTGACATCAGTTTTTTTTCTTTATATGTATATATAAAGAAAAATATATATATATAAAAAATCACGGATACAGTTACAAAGCTTTCATGATTGAATTTTAGTCTTACATCAGTCCCTCCACCAGTGTACATTTTCTACCACCAATGTATCCAGTATCCCTTCTGCCACCCCCACTCCACCTCACCCCCAGCATCTATGGCAGACAGTTTCCTTCTTACTCTCTCTCTACTTTGGAGCAAGTATTTATAGTTTGCAATACAGATACTGAGAGGCCATATGCTTGGTTCTTAGTCTACTTTCAGCACACATCACCTATCTCAAGCAATCCCTCCAACTATCATTGACTTAGTGATCCCTTCTGCATCCAAGCTGCCTTCTTCCCCAGCTCATAAAGCAGGCTTCCAACAGTGAAGTAATCTTCTTGACCCTTGTCTCTACTGACTTTGGATGTTAGACACATGTTAGGCTATTTTATATTACACAAATGAGCCTAGTCATTCTATGTCTATCCCTAACTTTCTAACTCATTTCACTTAGCACGATACTGTCCATGTCTATCCACTTATAAGCAAATTTCATGACTTCAGCTTTCCTAACAGCTACATGGTATTCCACTGTGTAGATGTACCAAGATTTCTTTAACCAGTTGTCTATTCTTGGGCACTTGGGTGACTTCCAGGAGATTTCCAGATTCTGGCTACTGTGAATAGTGCTGCAATGAATATACAAGTGCAGATGTCATTTCTATTGTACATTTTTGCACTCCAGGAAGTGGTATTGCTGGTTCATATGGAAACTCAATTTCTAATTTTTTGAGGAATACTCATATATTTTTCCAGACAGGTTGGACCAATTGGCATTCCCATCAACAATGAAAAAGAATCCCTTTTTCCCCACATCCACACCAGCACATGTTGTTCTTGTTCTTTTGGATGTGTGCAGTTTCTGTGGTATAAGATGATATCTCATTGTTATTTTATTTGCATCTCCCTGATGATTAGTGATGTAGAGCATTTTTCATGGGTCTTTTGGTCATTTGTATATCTTTACTGAGAAAGTTTATGTTTATTTATCTGCCCAGTTTTTGATGGGGTTGGAGGAATTTTTCTTGAACAATTTTACTAATATCTTGTATATCCTGAATACTAGCCCTTATCTGATGGGTATTGGATAAATAAGTTTTCCCATTCAGTGCTCTTTGTATTTTGGTCACTGTATCTTTTGAGGTAGAGAAGCTTTTTGGTTTAATGTAGTCCCATTTGTTTATATTTGTTTCTGCTTGCTTGGTCAGTGATATTTCATCCTCAAAGATGTCTTTAGCTTCAATGTCATAAAGACTTCTGCCCACATTTTCCTCCAGGTACCTTAAGGATTCAGGTATGATATTGAGGTCTTTTATCCACTTTGATCTGAATTTTGTGCCTGGCATTAGACAGAGGTCTGAGTTTATTTTTTTGCAAGTAGCTGTCCAGGTTTTCCAGCACCATTTGTTGAAAAAGATTTCCTTGTTCCACTTCACATTTCTTAAAGCTTTATCAAAGATTAGGTGATCACATATTAGAGAGTCTGTGACAGAGTATTCAACTCTGTTCCATTGGTCTGCAGGTCTGTTTCTAGCCCAACACTATGTTGTTATAATTACTACTGCTTTGAAGTGCAGTTTGAAGTTGGGGAAGGTGATGTCACCCACCTTCTTTTTCCCAAGGATTGCTTTAGCTATTCATGGAGGTTTATTGTTCCATATGAATTTCAGGAATATTTTGTCTATTTCTTTGAAAAATGTTATGGGGACTGCACTGAATCTGATAATGCTTTGGGGAGTATTGCCATTTTGACAATGTTATTCCTCCTGATCCATGAGGAGGGGATGTATCTCCATTTTTCCTGGTATCCTCCCTTATTTTTTGAAATAATGTTTTGTAATTTTCTTTGTCTAGGTCCTTCATCTCTTTAATTAAGCTAATTCTGAGAGTTCTGGTCTTCTTAAACACTATTGTGAAAAATACTGTTTTTCTTAAATATCACTTTCCTCTATATCATTATTTGTATATAGAAAAGCCATGGATTATTGGGTGTTGATGTTATAGCCTGTCACTTTACTAAACAAACCTATTGTTTCTAGGAGCTTTTTGTAGAGACTTTAGGATTTTCTAAGTATAGTATCATGTAATCTGCAAATAGTAATAGCTTGACCTCTTCCTTTTCTATTTGGACACGCTTGATATCTTTTTCTTGCCTAACTGCTATGGCAAGAACTTCCTGTACTATAGAATAGAAATGGCAGAAGTGGGCAAACTAATCTTGTCCCAAATATTAGAGGGTAGGTCTTTAGTTTCTCTGCATTGAGAATAATACTTGCTGTGAGCTTGCTGTAGATGGCTTTATCTAAACTGAAAAAATGTTCTTCAATTCCCCTTTTGTTGAGGGTTTTTATAATGAATGGGTGCTTGATCTTATCAAATGATTTTTTGCATCTATTGATATGATTATATGGTTTTTATCTTTACTTTTATTGATATGTTGCATTATGCAAGTTGACTCGCTACTGTTAAACAATCCATGCATCCCCGGAATGAATCCTAGTTGGTCATGGCATATGATCTTTTTGATAAGTCATTGGATTCTTTTTGCTAGAATTTTTTTGAGGATATTTGCATCTGTATTCATCAGGGATATGGCTTATTTTCTTTGTGGTGTCTCTGTCTGCTTTTAGTGTGAGGGTGATATTTGCCTCATAGAAACTGTTTGGAAGTGTTTCTGACTCTTTAATTTCCCAGAAAAGCTTTAAAAGGATTGTAAAAGCTTTAAAAGAACAAATACTCTTTATAGATCTGGAAGAATCCACTTGTGAATCTATCTGGGACAGGACTTTTGTTTTGGAGGAGACTTTTTATTATTGTTTCAATTTTCTCAATGATGATATGTCTGTTCATGTACTTGAAGTCCTCTTGGTTAAGCCTTGGAAGACTATACGAATCCAGGAATTCATCTATTTCCTCAAGGTTTCCTTGTTTCATGGCATAAAAATTCTTAAAGTAATCTCTGAGGATAATTTTGAACTTCTGTAGTTTCTATTGTGATGTCCCCCCGTTCGTTTCTGATTCAGTTTATTAGGATTTTCTTTCTCCCTTTCTTTGTGAGTCTTGCTAGACATTTACTGATCTTGTTTATTTTCTCAAAGTACCAGATCTTGGTTTCATCAATCTTTTGGATTTTGGGGGGCTGCCATCTTACTAATTTCTGCTCAAAAATTTAATATTCCTTCCCTCCTGCCTAGGTTAGGCTCCTTTTGTTGATCATTCTCCAAGCTCTTAAGCTATGAGGTTAGGTTACTTATGTGAGGCTTGCTCTTTCTTCCTGAGGAATGCCGTAGAACTATAAGCTTACCTCCAAATGCAGCTTTTGCTGTGTCCCACAAGTTCTGGTACCTCGTGTCTTCATTTTTGCTTGTTTCCAGGAATCTTTAGATTTCCTTTATGAACCACTTTTTGTTTGATTTGATTTTCTGTTTGAATGTGTGATTCATTTCTATTTTCAGTGCATCATGGTCTGAGAAGATTGTTGATACAATCTCTATCTTCTTAATTTTATGGAAGTATGTTTCGTGGCCCAGCATGTGGTCTATCTTGGAGAATGTTCCATGTACACTTGAGAAGAATGTGTATTCAGCCTTTGGGGGATGAAGTGATCTATTCAATCACTTTCTTCCATTTTTTTCCCTCCGAGATAAAGTATTTCCTTGATAAGCTTGAGTCTGGTTGATCTATCATGAGGATATAAAGTGATGTTGTAATATTCAAGAAGTATTGTGTTGCTATTGATGCCTTTCTTCAAGTCTATGAACATTTGCTTTAAGTATTTTCCTGATCCCACATTAGGTGCATATATGTTCAGGAATGTTAGTTCTTCCTGATATTCTCTTGATCTTTAAGAAATGACCTTTACTCTCTTCAAAGATGAAATGCCACTGACCAAACAAGTGGAAACAGATATTTTAAAAAAATTGGAGTATCTTAAACTAAGAAACTTCTGTACCTCAAAAGAAACAATGACCAGAATATAAGGACAGTCTACAGAATGGGAAAGGATATCCACCCAATACGCTTCTGATAAGGGATTAATATCAAGAATATACAAGGCAGTAGTTGACTACATAAGAAGAAAACATCCAATCCCTTCAGAAAATGGGGTGATGAAACTAACAGAAACTTTCTCAAGAAAGAAATCTGACTGTCCAAAAGGCACATAAAAATTATCTTCATAATTAATTATCAGGGATATGTAGCTGAAAACAATGAGGTATCATCTCACACCATAGAGAATGGCCCACATCCAAAAGAACAAAAGCAACTGGTGTTGGGGTGGATGTAGGGACAAGGGAATTCTCCTTCACTGCTAGTGGGAACGATGACTGGTTCAGCCTTTTTGGAAAACAATATGGATGTTTCTCAGAAGATTATAAATTGAGTTTCCATTTGACCCATCAAAAGCACTTATAGGGCTATATCCTGGAGATACAAAAAAAATACTCAGTAGAAGTGACATCTGCACTTGTATGTTTATTGCAGCACTAATTACAATAGCCAGAATCTGGAAAAATACCCAGGTGCCTGAGAATAAATGACTGGTTAAAGAAATTTTGGTACATATACACAATGGAATACTATGAAGCTATTAGAAAAGATGAAATAATGAAATTTGCATATAAGTGGATTAACATGGAGAGTATCATGCTAAGCAAAATGAGTCAGAGAGAGAGAGAGAGGGACAGACATACAATGACTGCATTCATTTGTGGAATATAAAGTAACAGAATGAGAGACTACCACCCAAGAATAATAGAGATAAGGGCCAGGAGGTTTGCTCCAGGGCTTGGAAGTTGGCCTTACAAGCTGGGGGAAAAGTCAACTGGGATAGAGAAGGGACCACTAAGTACATGATGCTTGGAGGGCTTGCTTGGGATGAGAGATGCGTGCTGAAAATAGACTATAGACCAAACATGATGGCCACTTACTACCTGTATTGCAAACCATAACACCCCAAAGGAGAGAGAGAGTAAAAGAATGCACCTGATACAGAAGCAGGGGGTTGTGTGTCAGATATCGGAAGGAAGAACATTGGGAACGACACATCCATCCTGTCGAGTTTGGTATGTGGCAGGTGGACATGGCTATTGAAGAGATCCGAGTAGGAGTCGTGAATAATCTTCTCCATTGCTCTTCTGGAAGATGTGATAGATCCATAAGGATATCTTGATAGTACCAACCTGGGGTTCTCTTAACCAGCTAGTTGATAAAGGTCTGCATCTGTAAGTAACCATAAAACCCCTTATCACTAGCCTTCCATGTGTTTTGTTTGAATTGATAGTCATTATCGGCAATCCCTAGATTTAGATTAGAAGCATTACATAGGGGGTAATATTTTTTGAAAATATGAACAAATACTTTAGGTTGACCTTGCAACCACTCACTACTTTCGGACTAGTACTTGGGCTGGGCTGGAGTGACAGCACAGCAGTAGGGCATTCACCTTTCATGCGGCTAACCCGTGTTCGACTCCTCTGCCCCTCTCAGAGAGCCTGGCAAGCTACCGACAGTATCGCGCCCGCATGGTAGAGCCTGGCAAGATACGCATGGCGTATTGTATATACCCAAAACAGTAATAATAAGGTGCTCTGGAACCGCTGTGTGTGGCTGTTGGTCAAGGGCAGGCGATGGAAGTAAGAAGGCCAAATTGGTTGCTCGATCAGTTTATTTTGTTCTCTCTCCCTGCTTCTCTCCCGGTTGTGGATCTCTCTCTGGATCTTCATCTATCTCAGTTTATATAGTCTTAGTTAATATAGAAAATTACATAGGGCAGTAGCACAAAGGTGGGTTTAACATTAACAAATCAACAAAGAAGGGTAAGACCATTTCTTGAAGAGATTAACAAATCTCATCTAAGGAAATCTCATCTAAAAAGATCCGCTCAAGGGTGTGATTCCAAACAAGAGTGTGTCAGGATGTGTGCTAGTAATCTGCTTAGTTATAGTAAATCTACTTCTAATATTTCTAGCAATGTCATTCTGTATGAGCACAGTAAGAGATATATCAAACTTAAAGTTTGGTTCTTTCTGAGGTCATCTCACTGTATATTCCAAACCACAGTCCTCAGACCAGGTTAGTCTTCCTAACCCCAGAAGAGTCCTAGTCTCGTCATTACCTTTGGATCATGATAGCATTTTGCCCATGATCATCCCCTCAATTTATAGTTGAGTATTGTGGCGCTTTGGCCTGACCCATTTAAATGCCAGGGTAGCTCACAGCTTGCCCTGGGTCTATTCCGTCCCTCGTCGGGACCCTGCTCTTGGGGTGCTAGGAACTAAGGGCAACTGAGTTGAGAAAGCAGATGCTCAGAATTAAATATTATTGGAGTCAATCAGCTCCCAAGTTATAAAGCATATTATTAACTGTCTTCCTGTGTCCATACAGAAAGGCCATTGCTATAAGGTAAACTAAGTTCCCTGTGGCAAGGCTAAAAGAACAAACCCCATGTTATCCTACATTTGAGTATTTATTTCTTTCAAATAAATGCTTAAGAAGTATAATTGTATCATATACAGGTTTTTTTAAAGAATCCTATCTTCCATAAAAATTACACTATTATTACTGCCTCTTGTCAGCTGTTGTTGTACAGATACATATTTCCTTACCATTGGGATGGTTTTAAATTTTAGTAGTAGTTTCTTTTGTTGTGTAAAAGATTTTTAGTTTTATTTCATTTCACTCTTTATGCTTGCTTTTGTATTTCTTTCAAATGAATATATTTGATGTCTAAAATATATCCCAAATCCTGGGGTTTATCACCTATGTTTTTTTATTTTTGTTTTGTAGTTTTGCAATATTTTTCAAAAAATCAATCAATGCAATAAATGATATAAAAAATGTATGAAAAGTCAAATGGTTAACTCATTTGTATTTACATAATACAAATTATGAGACAAAGTATTTACATACTCAAACACCCTTTAATGATACAAACTTAGAAACTAGGAATAAGGGTCCTATTTCTCAATATAGTAAGTATTTGTGACAAATCCACATTTTATATAATACTTAGACAACTTTTCCATATTAGGAATGAGATAAATATTCCTTATAATTATTATTCAACATTGTACTAAAAAATCTAACATAAAATTAGACAATATTAAAAGTATCCAAGTCTGAAAGTAATATATTGGAGTTGGAGATATCATATTGATAAATCATGCTTGCCTTGCGTGAGGCTGGCCCCAGTTAGATGCTTAACACTACAATGGTCCCCTGAACACTGCCGGGGATCACTTCTGAGCAAAGAGCTAAGAATAGTCTCTGATTGCCACTGGATGAGGTACACTTCCTTCCCCCAACCCGTCCAGCAAAAAGGGAATCAGTAAAACTATACTAACAAGTATATGATCTATATACAAAATATTCCAAAGCATCCACACAAGCTAAAACTAATAAATGATTCAGCAAATTGCGAGTGAAAAGATCAACATGTGAATATTAGTGTTTCTACATACAGTAATTTCTTTGTGCTAGCAATTGCTACCTAGAAAGAAAATTATGTAAACAATTCCACTTAATTAAGAAATGCCTACTGAATAAATTTAACTAGGTAGATGTAAATCTTTTACATTAAAAACTAGAAAACTTTGCTGGAAGTACAGTCCTAAATAAATTTAAACCATATTATATTCGTGGATTAGGAAACTTAATTTTATCAAGATAGTTTAAAAATCTAAAGTGATCTATGGAGTAGATGCCATCCTTATCAAATATTCAATATTTTCTTGCCAAAATATAAATATCAGTTCATCAAATTCATATGAAATTACAGGAGAAAGTAGTGTAATAGAAAAATAGTTTTTAAAAAATGATGAACATTAGAGAATTTACACTTTCCAATTTCAAAATTTGATTTAAAGCTAAAATAATAAAACCAATATAGTACTGACATAATCATCAATATTTGGACCACTGGGCTAGAACTGAGAGTCTAGAAATCAACCATACATCTATGACCAATTGATTTAAGGGTGCAAAAAAACTCCATCTTTTAAAAATAACGAGGGGGATATAAGTAAAAACAAAATGTAGAAACATTTCACGCAAAATTGAACTTAAAATTGGGGCTGTAGAGAGTATAGTGGGTAAGGTGCTTGCCTTTAATGCCAGCTGACCTGCATTCGATCCCTGTGATCACATATGGTTCCACGAGTATACCAGGGTTTATCCCCGAATATAGCCTGGTGTGCTAACCCCCCTCACTCACACAAACCCACAGACACACAGACACACACACACACCACACACGCACAGAAATGTGAAGGCTAAAATCATAAAAGTCTTAGGAGAAGGATTCAGAGCCGAGGTGGCAGAAATTGACACCCTTTGAATTTTATCAGGCCAAAACTACAACAAAACAAATGACCAAAGGACTCTGATTTCAGGAAAGAACATGGTAGTAGTCTGCTAAGAACCCTGAAAGGAGTTCCATGTATGAATGGTTGTTGTGTAATAAGTCAACAGAACACATTCCTTGCAGAGTTTGGGGGAGGGGGAAGAAGCAGAAAGGAGGAGCTGCAGTGGACCATGTGGGCCATAGAGGTTATATGTAGTGACAATGTAAACAGTGATACCTGTGGGCTGCAAACATACTATGAACAGTTTGAACTCCCATGCTCAAGATCAAGTCAGTAAGCTGTGGCTACAGACACAGAAATCTCTACACACCGAGGGGAAGGCTTTGCCTTCCTTGATAAGGATGGCTTTTGCCTGGTAGGCAAAGACAGTGCCCTCCCCCACATCCCATTTCATGTCAAGCATGTGACCAGTTACTGGACAAGGAGGAAGGAAAAGAAAAGGAATGTGGATAAGAGGGCCAGTGACCCAAACCCAAGGTATAGAAGATATAGAGCTTAAGTGAGGCACTGGCACTTTTGTTTTAAAGGATCTGGAAAAGAGGCATAGATTTGTGTTACAGGCTCAGCAGGAGCTAGATGCAGCATAAGTACAGCAAATGAAGCTCCATATGAAACTGGCAAAAAGCGAATCTTAGATTATTCCATAGGCCTGCACAAAATTTTCACCAGATTCTCACTTATAGCTCTCATTGTGTGTTATGACATAATATAGCACGTACATACAGCACATTATATAAAGCACAGAGTAGATAACTTAAAAGCATAAGAACTCTTCATAATAGGTGAACATAATCATCTCGAAAATATCCCCTATACCCACCAGGTTTATTATCTCTCAGAAGAATCATTCAGAGTACCATAATGAGGCTGTTTAATGAGTTACAAGAAAAATAAAGAAGGAGAAACTAGGAGAGAAAATATCACTAAACAGTTATCAGATGTCACAGAACTGAAGATAATGATAATGATTATTAATAAGCTACATGTGAAGTAAGAATACTTACCAAAAAATATACATAGCTTAAGTTAACCCCCTCGATGGTCAACCACCTCATCATGGCGAGGGGGTGGCAAGGGTGCCAACCAGTGAAGAGCAAACCAACAGGTGCTGCCCAGAGATGCAGGCAGGTGCAGGCTGGACTCCTTGCATTGACTGTGTTGATCTGGCCACACACTTTGTGCATGGATGTGCTCCTCACATACAGAAAGTACTGGCCATGACTGTGCAAGGAATGCTGAGAGATAGAGGAAGCCATAAAATGACGCTTGTCTTTGGAAACTCTCGAGCTCATTTGCCAATGTGGTTTGGCGCGAGCCACAGGCAAACATATGCTAACATCCAAGCTCGCAAAGCTGTGCAGAGAAGTTATAAAGAAAGACCTCAAATAGAGAAGAGCAAGCAGCAGTGTTTACTGATCTGGCAGAAGCTGGGAAAAGTATTTGCAATGCTCGCCTGTCCTTCGCCAACTACAAGACCAAGTTGGCTGCCCTACAATGTCCTGTTGGATCTGTTACATCTTCCAGAAGGGCAATGGAGAGGATTTTTCAAGACTTCTACTCAGATCTCTTCGACAGCCACGTCCACCTGCCCATATACCAAATTCTGCAGGATGGATATGTCGTTCCCAACGTCCTCCCTTCTGAAATCGACAAACCATTTTGTCAGTAAAGACTCATACAGTACCCGGTCCAGACAAGGTCAGACCAGAGCACCTGAAGAATCTGCAGCCAGTACTCGTCAGTAAACTGGATCGGCTCTTCACACACTACCTGTCCGAATGTAAGGTTCTGTCCCAGTGGAAAACCAGCAGGACTATCCTGTTGTACATATCGCCCCATCTGCCTGATGTCCATTGTCTATGAGTTGTTCAGTCTAGTCATCCTGAATAGGATTGGGAAAACAGTAGACGAAGGACAACCATGCAAGCAAGCCGGGTCCCGAAAATGATTCAGCACAATCAACCATATCCACACAATGACCAAGCTCACTGAGGTTTCATGGGAGTTCAAGATGCTCCTCTGTTCATTGCTTTAAAGTAGGCCTTTGATTCTGTTGAGACTGAAGTGGTCATCGAAGCCCTAGCCAAATAGAGTCAGACTTTAGCTGAATCTCATGAAGACTGTTGTGAGAAATGGACTAGTTCCTGATGTTCCATTTGCTCTCAATGGAATGAACATCTCCAAATGTAGCAGTTATGTGTACCAAGGTCGAAAACTCAACGTGCCGAATGACCTGGCACCAGAGCTGCGCAGGAGGAAGAGAGCAGTGTGGAACACCTTTATGAGCATCGAAGAAGTGGGTAAGAGGAAGAAGAACCTCCAGCTCTGGACACATCTTTTCAACTCCACCAGTCTTCCTGCACTAACATACACGTTGAAGACTTGCGCCCTACGAAAACAGGATAAGAACACTATTTGTGTCTCTCAAAGTGGAATCAAAAGAGCTATGCTTGGAATATAACATTTCACTCAGGTGAGAGAAGGAATCCGGAGTTCCAACCTCCATCAATGATCAAGAATCAAGAACTCTGTCTCATTTGCCAAGGCATCCAAAATCAGATGGATCAGACACGTAATGCGATTTGGGGACAACTGCTGGACTAGAGCTGTTACCGACTGGATTCTACGGATGTAAAAAAAAATCACCTTGGCCGCTCACCTACGAGATGGTCAGACTTCTTCATCAAGACTTTGAATGAACAGTTTGACACTCTTCGTGTTCTGGAAATGAGCAGATGCCATTGGGCTAGACTAGCATGCAACAGGGTCGAATGGAGATGTTACTGGCACCAGCTGGAGTAAATTGATGGGCAAAGGGATGACAAGTGATACAAGCAATACCTAATGTTAAACCATAAAAACATAGAAAGGAATTGCTAACAGACATGAGGAAATATCAACAACAGCACAATAATAGTATTATATTTTAAGCATTCTATAGAATGAGGTTTTATCTGCTGTCCATTGCCACATTCTTTACTCTTTTATAATACTCTTTATCGAGAATTGCATGACAAATATACTTTCTAGTTTGGAGAAGAAATTTTATAGACAAAAAATCCATAAAACATAAAGAGATCTGCTCTAAACAAATGTTAAGGATTTGTCAAAGACATGGAGATAGTCAGATTCCTCAATCAAATCTATCATATTTATTTATTTATAGAACCAGTTCACAAGAAATAAGCTCTTTAATTACAATTTTTCTTCCTCCAGTTGCTCCATCAGAAAGACTAGAATTGCTAACATTTCTATGATTTGTTATAGAATCATAGAATGTTGTATGATGTACCTAGTACACATAGGTAATTATGTGTTAAATTAGCAGATAGTAAAGTAACTAGACATTACTCACAATTATTATTCCCTGAGCAATGCTACTGAAAGATTCCTCTGTTCTTCAACTTGTTTTATCTATCTTAAATAAAGTTTACGAAATATTTGCTGAATGCCAAATGATATGGCAAGTCCTAGACACACAAAGTCAATATTCAAACAACCTCAGTGAATTCACACTTGGTATAAACCAATAAACAATGCAGGTCTCATCTGCATAGAATAATCACAGTCCAATCCTTTAGCAATTGTTGGTTATTTTTTCACCACAAATAAGCCATTATCTAATATCAAATGAATTCTCTACAATCCAACTCAACCATAACACTATCTTTACCTAGGGACAGCATCAGATTACCCAAATTGTTTCTACCTGTGTGTCTGCTTTGTTCCTCATGTTCATTCTTCTAAATAATGAAATATAGATTGAAGGTTTCAAAGACCTCCTCTTTCAGTTCAATCAATTTGTTAGTTGATTGACAGAACTCAGATAAATGTTTAATTTACTGGCTTAGATTAGTACACAGGGATATTTTATGCAGAATAAGATTAAAGAACTGTACAAAGCAAGGCATAGAGGAAAGCTTAAAGGTCCCAGCTCTTTTTGAGAGCACTGTTCTCTCCAAATATCCAGGTGTTTAACAATCTAGATGCTCTCTGAATCTCATCCTTTTGATTTTTTATGGAAGCTTCATTACATTGGCATGAAGGATTACAACATTGACCTTTGGGATTGAATTTATCTCCAGCTCCATTCCCTTCCCCAGAAGTGGGACTTTCAATCCAAACCAGCTAATCACATGGCTGGTATCCCAGGCAACCAAACATAATCTGTATAGATTTTCCAAAAGACAGGTGTAGTTGAAAGAGGTTTTGAATACCAAGATAACCTTATCACATACCATTTAGAAAATTCCACAGGTTTTAGGAGCTATATGCCAGAAATGGGGATAGTGAGGAAATATATATTTCTTATTTTAACTAGTATTACACTGTCTTCTCATTATGTCTTCATCACACTCTGTGCTCAAACCATACTAGGTTTTTTATTTTATTTTTTTTTCTTTTTGGGTAACACCCAGCAATGCTCAGGGGCTATATCTGGCTCTGCACTCTGAAATTACTCCTGGCAGTACTCAAGAACCATATTGGATATCAGAGACTGAATTACCTTGAGTTTCACCTGGGTCAACTGAATGCAAGGTAAATGCCCTATCCACTATACTGTCACTCTGGTCCCCATACTGTTTTTTCATCCCTCCAAGACACTGGTGCTTATCTTCATTTGTAGATAGATATCTTCATTTCTGAATGGTTTTTCCCAAGATCTTCATCTGGAAAATTTATTCATTCTGGGGCTGGAGCAATAGCAATGGCTTGCCTTCACATGGCTGACCCAGGTTAAATTCTCAGCTTCCATCCGTATGAGCCCACCCTGAGCCAACCATGACTTATCCCTGAGCACAGAATTGGGAGTAATCCCTGAACACTACCAGGGGTACCCCCAGCTACCCCACCCCCAAAAAAAATCTTGTTAATTCTTTAGGATTTAGCATAGAAGATCATTCATAATGAAAGGCTTCCCAGACCAAAGTACTGGTTAAGTTCTCCTCTAGACAACTAGACAACTAGGTAAGATTACTCAAACTATAGTATAAACTTAGACCCCTAGGATAACAGGCTTTATAATTGTCATAATTATCATGTCAATCATTATCTTTCTGTCCTTTCTAGTACTAAGTAGAAAAGAGTGCTTCATGAAATGCTTGATGAGTGTGTGAATAAACATGTGAAAGTTATGGGGCTGGGACTCTATGCAACCTACTCTAGTTCAATCCCCAACACCACAAAGTCCCCCAAGCATTGTGGGGTATATTCCGGAGCCCTGCAGCCTGCACTGAGAATACCCCTATGGGGCCCCTGAAAACTACATGGATTGTCCATATAATCCTCAGCACCATAGGGACAGAGAAGCACCACCTGCTTGGTACTTGCTTGGAGATTCTTGCATTGACTATCCAGGCTGGTTAGGTGAGAATCACTGGGAAGAACTCCAGGTCTTCTGAGCACCATTAGAAGTCCCCCCAAAAAGCTTCCATAGATATGCTACTTTTCAAGATTGGTTCATATTAAATCCGTATTGAAATTGTTTTCATATCAGAAAGTTACTTTAATATTAGAAATTCTATTATCATAGAGGTTTGTATGAACATTTTCATAAATGAGAGTTGGAGATAAAGGAGTGTTTTAAAAGAAGGGAGAAAATATTCTGTGATTAAATAAGTTCCTGAAGCTCTGGGATAAACATAATGATACAAGGGCTAGAAAGATGGTTAGTGCTCTCTGCCCAGATGAGACCCAGAGTGGCCTCACACAAACGGCTCCTCTGCTCCTAAAAGACCATGATCACGGAGGCCCACTAGCTGCTTTCGGCACCCAGCTGCTTCTTACAGAAATGCCTCTAGACTGTGAACTGAGCTGTGACACCATGCCGCCCTGAGAGGGGAAGGTTTTTCCTCTCTCGGCCTTTCCTTTCCGTGGTGGCAGTGGCGGCGGTGGCGGCGGCAGCGGAGGTGGTGGCCACGTGGTGACCACCATCTAATAGAGCCCACTAACCAGAGGTATAAGCTTACAGTGACACAACTTCTGGCAGAAATTTCTCTGGACTTAATTACTGAAATACCAGATATCCAAAAACACGCGGCTGCTATTGCAGCCATGCGACCTCATATACTCTTCATTCTCAGCAATGGAAAACAAATTATCAAATGATGCCTTTTCAGCAGGTTTGATTGTTGGGGGAAAATTCAAAATAATAATAGAGTTTTCTGTTGAAATATTGAATGTAATCAAAGTATATAGAGAGTAAAGTGAAGATCATTAGCCACACAGGCCCTGGGTGGGGGGCGGGGTGTGGGATGGGAGGTATACTGGGGTTCTTGGTGGTGGAACATGTGCATTGGTGAAGGGACGGGAGTTTGATCATTGTATGACTGAGACTTAAACCGAAAGCTTTGTAACTTTTTTCATGGTGATTCAACAAAAAAAAAAAAAGAAAGAAAGAAAGATGGTTAGGGTGCTTGCCTTGCATATGGCTGACCTAGTTTAGAGCCCAAGAGTGATTTCTGAATACAGAGCCAGAGAAAATTCTGAGCACTAACTGGTGTGGCTCTAAACCTAGACAAAACAATAATACATACTTCTCAATTGCTAAAAGTCTGAATAATATGTAAATTTTCAAAAGGTTTCTGTGTAAGTATAATCCAAGCTTATTTGAAAAATACATGCATTTAGCAACCTCTCACTGGCAGCCTATATATTGCTATGGGCACCATTCTTGGCCCTGAGGCAAATAGTGAGCAGAACTGGTCCCAGGCACCAAAAATCAGTAGTTTTATATTCAGAGGAATAGACTTCAAATAGCCAAACATGTATTTACATAAATAAATTAACACAAAAATTCAGAAATAACTTTTCTGGTACCAAACAGCAGGAAGACTTTCAGGAGGAGGCAAGTCCTGAGAAAAAGGCAGGCAATGTAGTACTAGGTCATGTGGCTCCATTTTAACTGACTGAGATAGGAAGCATTCACAGTACTTGTGATCTGAATGATCTTTGTGAAAAATCATTCTTGTACTTTCTTAACTATTCAGTGACAGTACTTTCTTAACTATTTTTAAATAATTATTAAATAATTGACATAATTTAGAGAAATAATAAAATTTAAGGTAAAAGTAATGGTGATGAGTATATTATAATATATTAGATGGTATATATTAGAATATATACTAATGGTGATTATATTAGAATATATTAGCATGTGTTAGAATAACAATTATGATATCGAGAAACAGATTTTATTTTGAATTTATTATTGGGCCCCACCCAGTAACTCAGTCTTACTCCTGTCTCTGTGCACAAAGATTACTCCTAGAGGGCACCTGGGAGCCACATGCAGTGGCAGGGATCAAACCAAGATCAGCACTTTCAAGGTATGCACCCTTCTATTGTTTTTTCTACCTGAGAAGCAGATTTTAATAACAAAATAGACATGACCAAAACTGTTAACATACTTAGAGAAAGAGATAAATCTCAAAATAATTATAAATGTCTTTTTGGACTATACAACAATATAGATAATATAAAGTAAATCCTATGAGTGTTTGCAAAAGAATTTCTGTTGACACTAACAAATATAGTGGAAGCTTATAATACACGCTTCCATAAATGAATAATTTGAACTCTTCCCATTTATGTATGAAATAAAACTAATAGAAATCTACTCAAGTTTTATAACAACTTTATTATATACAATTTATATATATATTACCAGTGGTGTATTACAAAGGTGAAAGCAAATATTCTATTTCAGTCTTGCTTGAAAAGAACTTTCTGATTTTCTACTTTCTCTACAGAAATTATATTTTCAAATTTACTGTTATATGTCAAGTCTGAAAAGAAGAAGCAGAAAATTAGGACAAAATTTTTAAGAATATGTGATAGACAACTAACAAATTATATTCTAAAAAAATTTGATTGTTTTAGTCTGTCAATTTCTGTTTATTTTTGTTTTGGTACCACACCCAGTTCTGCTTACAGCTTAATCCTGTATCAATGGGAGTTCTAGTACATCTTCTCCTATTTTTTTTAATGATCCTCATATTGCTTACCACAGGACTAACTAGCTACCAGTGGTGGATGCGGATGGGGCTATTTGCTCACCACAGGTCTGACAACACTGTTTCCAAGTGTTCTGATATTCACCATTCTCACTGGCATGAAGTGACATCTCCTTGTTTTAATTGAATTTCCCTAATCATAAATGATAATGAGTAACTTTGCAGATGCCAATTGGCCATCCACATGTCTTCTTTAGGAAAGTGTCTGTTCATCTCTACTCAACTTTTTTGGATAGGGTTACTGAATTTTTTGTTATTGACCTTTGTGAGTGCTTTATAGATCTTAGATATTTATCTGGCGTATTGTGTACAGATGTTTAATGGAAGAAAATATTTGTGCGCCAAATAGATTTTTTATAGAACAAAATTTAACTGTATTAAAATTAGTGTCTGAGAACTTAATGTTTTAATTTTTCTGAAAACCTACTAACCAACACATAAAACTACATCATCTTAGTAAATAAGAAGTTTGTAATACAGAAAAATTTTAAATACATCTCTCAGGGTTTGTAGAAAAAGTCTATTTTTTATTTCAAATTTTATGTTCCCCCAATTTTGAACCAATAGTCTGTTAATTTGCTTTGTAAATCATAAAAGCATTTTAATAGAACTTTTTACAAAAACTTCATTCCCTTCTCATCCTGTCTCCCAGGTGTCAGTTCCCTTCACCAGATGAAATCAATATCATAAATGAAAAACACAGTCATGTCACAGATATTGTCTTCATTCTAAACATGTATTTTACACTTATGTCTACTTTTGCAAAAAAACACAAAAATTAAGCACCTTTTTCATTTTACTGAACAATACACAAGAATAATTTAAAATCAGTACTTAAAATAGTTTTCAATGGATAACATAGCAGATAATATGATTAAAACAAAATAAGCCTCTGATTAATATGCAAGTTGGACTAAAATGTTTACAAAATAAAACATTTTATTGCTGTATAGTGATTAAAAGTGGAATGAAGATTGTTCAGAATTAAACAAAGCAGAAAACCCAGACAAAACCTTTTCTTTTTTCAGTTATTGTTTTTTTAAGTGAAGCAAAACAGTTTTATTTAGGAAATTGCCAGGGTAGAGAAAGGTAGAGAAAGAAAGAGATACAAGATGTTAAAAGAGATGTTTAAAAGAGAACACAGCACATTTATTAATTAAATTTCATCAAATTTCAATTTTCTATTTATTTGGGTGTTGGCACCCCATGGTGCTCAGGCTGACTCCTGGCTCTGTATTCAGGAATCACTCCTTTTGGACCGTGAGGGACCACATGGGGTACAGGGGATCAAATTGGCTGCGTGCAAAGCAAATGCCCTACCTGCTTTAATATTTCTCTGACCAAATAACATTTTATTTTTTCCAGTGATATTGTAAATTGGGTCTTGTTCTTCCTATATGGATTTTAAAAACATTTCATATACTGATTTCAAATAGTTCTGCCGACTATTGTAAAAGTTTTCTAGTTAATTTCTCTAGTATATTTTATATGCTATCACACAATTTGCCAATAAATAAAATTGTTTCTTGCTTTACCTATTTTTAATTTAACTTTGTTTTCTTAACAAGTAGCCTTGCCTTATAATATTTAAAGAAAAATAGGAATAGGAAGCATACTGATTTTATCTCTTTTTAAAGTATAACTGACACGTTTATATATGTTGCTTTTAGATATATAACAAAATAACTTTACATGTGTAAAAATCACTAAATAATCACCAAAATAAGTTTAGTTAGCTTGAATCACCATTTATATCTGTGTGTAATATGAATATTTACTCTTTGTAGCTTTAAAATTTGTAATCCAATGAATAAATTTCAAATTTATTTAATTTATAATAAAGTGACAAAAAGATCTTAAAGCATATTAAGAGACTATTATACCATTGTCAGTAATATGCATTATTTTCTATTTTAGGAATGTCCATGTTTAATATTCACAAATATTGCTAATTTTTATACGTCTGCTAGTAAATCAAAGCATAATCAGCATGTGAAATTTATTATGTTCAATTGTAACCAATACTGGTTTCAGGGTATGTGCGCTTCCTGAGTCATTTTGAGTGAGGATCCCTTTCCATATAAGCTCACTTGGAAGAGGAGGAAGTTTATCCTGCTTTCCAGAGACAACTGCACTGCACTATCTGCCTGCACTCAGAAGACTCTTGCTGTATCCTCGGAGCTGGTGATTTGTCAGAAGAGCTATTTGATCCAGGAGAGAAACGGGCCTACCTGTTGTCTTGCATTTTGTTGGGTGTCAAGAGGCAGCATATCTGATCATCTGCCACCACTTGGTAAAATATAACCCCCACCCCCAGTCCTACCTCATCCCCAGCCCCCTTCTGGATTCCCTTATTAGACTGCCTTCTTCATTTCTCCTTTCAGTATTTTCATTGACTGTAGCTTGTGCTGTTTTCAGGTTTATAATTGTAATTATCAGGAAGAGGAATGAGACTGTATCATAGTGTGCAGACTAGAAATTAATTCCCTGGGGACAATTTTGTACTATTGTTTAGTTGACTGAATTATTATTGGATGAAATAGAAACATGTATAATAGTGATGTCATTAGTTTTTATCTCAATGGCAATAAATTTAAATAGAAAACTGTACTAGAAGCCACCTATTCCTCCATGATACATGTATTTTGAAATAAAACTGCTTCTGTAAATCTAACATCAACAAAATGAAGTGGCAAGTACACAGATTTCACCTTTTTCTGACTTGATTTCTTGCTGTTTCCTAGACCATTAGAGTGACCAAAGTTATTTTTTTCCCTAATAAACAAGTAAAATGCTCCATCTCCTATTCATTTTCCCTATATGGGAAACATCTGTTAGCATGATATTCCATAAAATTTTACTAACATGACATCACCTAATAAGGAACTCTTCACCTCCTCAATATCCTACAAAAGTTCATTAAGCTCATGTGCTTAAATAAACCAGGTCCTTATTAAAATTTTCTAAGGCATAGACTTCATTATTAGTGCAACACTTTTGTACTTGATAGTACTTCAATAAGGTTATCAATGAAACCTTATTGAAGGACTGTAATTTTTGAGAGGTGTACATGGCCCCATATATTTATACTAAAGTGGGACATATGATGACAAACGTATGTTTTTCATGGGCCTGATCTAATTTCCCAATCTCAATTTGAGCTAGTCCCATATTTTAAATATTTATCTGGGGAAATTGTCATTGTTCCATATCTATCCCTGATCTTCGGTAAGAAAAATTTTAGGTAATTTATGGAGCATTTTGTAGTTCTGCTGGGGTCAGAGCGGGTCCATCAACGTAATCACATTCTTGAGTGAGTGGATTGAGGAGGAGGCTCATCTCCTTGACCCACAACTGCTAACCATGTGTGAGCCACCAATATTCAAGCATTGTGAGGACTCATAGAAATTAGGGTCCCACCTATCTATTTCATATCCCGAGGCTTTAGGAAACATTTCCCTTGGTCCCAGACCAACATTATCCTTTAGTCACAATTTTCTTTTGTGGGGGAAGGCTTCCAAGTGATACTCAGGAGGTCCAGAGATCCCACCAGTGATTCTTGGACAGCCATATTTGGGGCTCAAAGAAATTGCACAAGGATGTGATTCTGCTCAGATCCTGTGATTCAGGGATTACCAGGGATACTCCAGTGGTACTTGAGACTAAGTGGTGCAAAGAATTAGCCTTGTACTGCTGTACTCTCTACTGAATACCAATCATCATTTTATACAGTGATTCTTTATACTCTGGCATATCACATACCACATAGTAAGGGGAAGCAGGTGTATGTTTTGTCTCAATACTTCTGCTCATAGTGGACCATACTAGAACCAAACACAAACACAGCTTCTTACAGAGACAAGAAACATCCCATCTACCTTCCCAGAACATTTCTGTATATTCCCCTACTTTTTGATCTTCAAATTTCCTTCATCTCCCCATTAGAATTTGGGTTCAAAAGCCACAAGTGAGGACCCATATGAACACTATAACATGTTCTCTTTTCTTTACTCTACCATCCATTTAACCAGAAAGAGAGAAAATTATTCTGTTTTTGCCCTATTTGAAGATCTTTTTCAGCTTCTTGCTATTGTCCTTCAAGTGGAATTCACACTTTGGAACTTAATGGCATTTTCACTGTTGTATGCAGAGAAGCCTACTCACCAACAAAGAGGCACGGATCATCAAGGATTGCCAAAGAAAAGTACTTTTAACACAAAGATGAACTAATTAATTTATTTTTTACATTGTATCACAAACACTTCTTCCTCAGTGCCCATGCACTAGATTTCACCAATTAGCAAATTCATTAAGTTATTTATCAGTTGAGATGTCTAAGATGTGTAAATGCATTTCAATTTAAAGAGTACTAAATAGTAATGAGATAAAATTAGCAACATCATATGTTTTTATTAATGAATATGACACCCATTTTCTTGTCATAGAAATACTGGAGGCATGTTCAAACATGTATCATTATTTAGCATCCAGTTTTCATAAAGTATTTGACTGGCATCTCTAATTAATTCTACCTTTCAACAAGAAACTTAGGTTTGACTGATGTTGTTATCCCACTCTTACATGTCAGAGAACTGAAGAAGAGAGGTTAATTAAATGACTTAACTAGATACCCATAGGCTATGTTGGCAAAGCTGTCTTGACAAGGCTGTTGGCACAGACAACCCAAAAGATGCAAATTTAAGCATCTCTACTCCAGCAGGGGGCAGAGCTACATTATTAATTTGGAGACATCCTAGCATCTCTGACAAGATGGCACACCCAAGAAATAAAGACTCCAAGTGTCATGATTATGTCACCATCTTGTATATCTGACATAGAATACAAATGAGATTTTTAAATTGACTTGTAAAGCCAATACATGCCTTGTGCTATGTTTTAAAGTTTTCAGATCACCTCCAAAGTTTAATCTGAGAATGTTGTATCAATTCTTCCATTCCTTTGGGTCTTGAGACTATGGAAATCTCATTTTCTTAAGGATGTAATAAAAATAAATAGGAAAGGCAATGAAAAAAGGGTAGACAGAGAAGGTGGTTCAAGGACACAATAGGAAAACTTGCTGCTTTATGCTCTTGCAAAGAGTTTCTCATCTAAATTTTACTCTTGCAGTTTGTCATCTAGATTATTTTAATACACTGGCATTTCTATATCCCTAAGTTAACATAATATAATGGAAATATACCTTGGGCCTTGAGAGATAATCCAACAGATCAGGCATTTGCCTTGTGCATGCCTGACCTGGGTCAGTCCCCCACGCCACACAGTTACCTCGATCCTTGCCAGGACTGACTCCTGAAAACAGAGCTAGGAGGAATCCCTGAGCTCTGTCAGGCATGGCTCATAAACAAGTAAAAAAGCAAAATATCTTATACCTGAATTCAAATTGAGCTCTATTTGGAGGCTCGAGGGGATCTTTAATAAGATCTCATCTTACCCCCTTTAATTCCAAAGATTTATTCCAACAACTCAAGAAATGTTCCTTGTCATATATCACAAAGAGGCAAACAGATGCTATGAGCTTACCTGACATCAAAAGCAAATATCAAGTCAGCATTTCCAAAAAATGTAACATACATCACCTGATAATTTTGCTAAATGAATACTTTCATTTTATACTTTAAAATAAAACTTGTTTAGTTTCTGTTCATTTCTTCGCCCCATTTTTTGATGGGGTTGGATGTTTTCTTCTTGTAGAGTTCAACCAGTGCTTTATATACCATTGATATCAACCCCTTATCTGATGGGTATTGTGTAAATATCCTTTCCCATTCTGTGGATAGTCTTTGGATTCTGGTCACTGTATCTCTTGCGGTGCAGAAGCTTTTTAGTTTAATGTAGTCCCATTTGTTGATCTCTGTTTTTACTAGATTGCTTAGGAAGAAATACGAATGGCCAAAAGGCACATGAAAAAGTGCTCTGCATCACTAATCATGAGAGAGATGCAGATCAAAACAACCATGAGATACCACCTCACACCACAGAGATTAGCACACATCCAAAAGAACAAAAGCAACCGCTGTTGGAGAGGATGTGGGGAGAAAGGGACCCTTCTTCACTGCTGGTGGGAATGCCGACTGGTTCAGCCCTTCTGGAAAACAATTTGGACGATTCTCAAAAAATTAGATATTGAATTCCCATTTGACCCAGCAATACCACTGCTGGGAATATATCCCAGAGAGGCAAAAAAGTACAATCGAAACAACATCTGCACATGTATTTTCATCGCAGCACTGTTTACAATAGCCAGAATCTGGAAAAAACCCGAATGCCCCAAAACGGATGACTGGTTGAGGAAACTTTGGTACATCTATACAATGGAATACTATGCAGCTGTTAGAAAAAAGGAAGTCAAGAATTTTGTAGTTAAGTGGATGGGCATGAAAAGTTTCATGCTGAGTGAAATGAGTCAGAAAGAGAGAGACAGACATAGAAAGACTGCACTCATCTATGGTATATAGAATATCAGAGTGGGAGACTATCACCCAAGAACTGTAGAAATAAGTACCAGGAGGTTGACCCCATGGCTTTGAGGCTGGCCTCACGTTCCGGGGAAAGGGCAACTCAGAGAAGCGATCACCAACTACATTGTAGTCGAAGGCCATGTGGGGGAAGGGAGTTGCGGGCTGAATGAGGGCTAGAGACTGAGCACAGCGGCCACTCAACACCTTTATTGCAAACCACAACAGCTAATTAGAGAGAGAGAACAGAAGGGAATGCCCTGCCACAGTGGCAGGGTGGGTTGGGGGGAGATGGGATTGGGGAGGGTGGGAGGGACGCTGGGTTTACGGGTGGTGGAGAATGGGCACTGGTGAAGGAATGGGTTCCCGAACTTTGTATGAGGGAAGTATAAGCACAAAAGTGTGTAAATCTGTAACTGTACCCTCACGGTGATTCTCTAATTAAAAATAAATAAATTATTAAAAAAAATAAAAAAAAATAAAACTTGTTTATTAATAAAATTTCAAATATCACTAATGTTGCTGGTCGCTGTGGAATATGTATTAAGAAACAAGATGCTAGACAACAAAATATTCTAGAAAGAAAATTCAATTTACATAGCATAGATTTCAGCGATATTATTTAAAAATGTTCTAGAAAGCACCCATACAACTCTCTTTTACTTCATCAAGAGGTAATTTTCTAGAATTACCTAGAAACTTTGGATCAGTTAAGCATCTAGGAGACAAAATGCTTAACTGATCCAAAGTTTCAGCTCCAAGTAAACAATGTCCACTCTAACTCCTGGTTGCAGGACAAGAAGGAAACATAAAAGTGTCTAGAGACATAGAGTTCTGCCTATTAATCTCCTTTATAGTCTTTGGAGTAAGATCAGGATGCAAATTTACCGGGACCTTTGTTACTTTAGATGGTTTTTTATCTAGAAAAGCAATTCAGCAGATGTTTAACACCTCTTTTTGTTTTAAAGGAATACTACTAGTGAAGTTCATGAAAATGGTTCACATGACAGGAGAACCTGCCTACCATATGCAAGACCCTGAGTTATGTCCCTGCACCCCACAGCGTTAAGAAACCCTGAATGTGTTGGCTTCAGGAGCCCCCAAACACTGTAAAGTCAGATTAAGTGCTGAAAATATTAAGCCTGAGCCACTAAGTAGAGCATTGCTGGTGGTTTTCTCCCAACTCTGCCCCTAACAACCCCAAAGTATCCCTTTTTTCCAAAAGGAAATGCTAGCATAAATAAATGTCTCCCCAATACTATGTTATACCAATTTATTTCAATGGTCAGGTTAAGAAGTCTATGCTTTACTTGCTCTTCATAAAAATAATTGATGCATGTAAGGCTAAGGACAAGGGAGTAGGAAAGGAAAAGGAGTGGAGTAAACCAGAGGAAGAGAAAAAATCATATTTATTAAGCAAATGCCATGTTTAAATAATGTTTGGAGGGACAGAGATAGCATAGTGGGTGGGGGCATTTGCTTTCTTTGCAATGTAGTACACCTTAATTTGATCCCTGGATCCTCCATAGGGTCCTCCAACTACTACTAGGAGTGAATTCTAAGTACAGAGTCAAGAGTAAGCCCTGAGCACTACTAGGTGTGACTCCTAATTCCCCCAAAATATATATTTTTGGTTCTCTTAATATTCCCATGAAGTGTATAATATTAGCTCTATTTTACAAGTAATGAAACTGAAGCTTGAGGGAGTTAACCAAATTGTTTGATTTGCAAAGTGACTCTAATCCATGAAACTGTTTCAAGTCAAGCTCTTGAATTCTAATTCCTGTGGCTTTTCTTAGTCCACCAAAACTACTTCTTTGAATGGTAGCAATCACATATTTTCAGTGTGTTCCTCACAAGTCAAAAGAAGATGCCTTGTAAGATGTTTACCATTACTTAGACTACATTCAATAACCCTAGTGTTTCCTATGCATTTTCTCACATTTCCAATTGCACTTGGTCATTTTGGTAGAGTTTGGTATCAGATTTAGTTTAAGAAGATTCAGTTTAAACTATTTAGTTACTGCGTCCCAGCCAGCTTCTCGGACTCAGATGGTCCCAGCCCGCGCCCCCCCACCCCCCCGCCGAGGTCCTGAGATTTTAGCAGCCTCTCCTTACTCATCTTTCCCAATGATTGGAGGCTCTTTCAGGGTCAGGGGAATGAGACCTATCATTACTATTTTTGGCGTATCAAATACACAATGGGTAGCTTTCCAGGTTCTGCTGTGTGGGTGGGATACTCTCGGTAGCTTGCTGGGCTCTCACATATATATATATATATGTATATGTGTATATATATATATATATACACACACACACACATACAACTCTCTGATTTGTTGCCTACTGTCTGAATTCCATCAAATATGGCGTGGTAATTATGGAAAATGGGTAGAAAGTGTCTTATAATTGTCATGGCTGCATGGTCTGGAAAGAAGCCTAGAGCATGGCAGTGGTTGGGTAGTGGAGGTCGACTGCTGGGGGTTGGATCCCTTGGGGCAGGGAGGGTTCTCACCTGCCCCTCTGGGGCGCCCCCAGTGAAAACAGCCTGGTGCAGAGTCTATTTTAATTTCGCCCAAATACCAATGAATACAAGCAGGCCTACAAGCCCCATATAAAAGAGCACATTCTTCAAAAGCATCACTGGAGGCCTCACATAAGGAACAGAGGAACATCTGACAGGAAGGACATGTTCTAGAATGGGGAAAATAAAAAGGCAACAACCGTCGACTGAGCTCATCCAAAATCCTTGCTCACAACAAGAGGGAATAGGGATAGTGAACTGGAAGGTCACTTCTCCATACCACCACAATAACATGAAGATACAGCGCAAATCCCCACCACTAGGAGAGGACGATGAAAGGAGTCCAGAAGTCTCAATAGGTGTTTCCCACAGATGTGAGCTCTAAGATAAAGAATTCAGAGATGAAATGCTGAAGATGTTCAATGAACTCAAAGAAACGATGCAACAGGTATCTATTAAATTGAAGAAGGACATAAAAGAAAGAATGAAACAGACAAGTGATAAAATAGAGGAAGAAATGAAAGCAGAAATAAAAAAAAGCTACAAAAACAAGTGTCATAAATAAAGGATAAGGTAAATGAAATAAAAAACTCAGTGGGTCCCCTAAACAATAAAATGGCTATAGTGGAAAACAGAATCAGTGAGCTTGAAGATGAGCTTCAGGTAGCCTATAGGCAACAACAAACAATGCAAAGAAACCTCAAAATAACTCTGGAGCAAATCAGAGACCTAGGGAATGATTTCAAGAGGACCAACATTAGAATCATCAGAGTACCAGAAGGACAGGGAAGCAACCCCATTGAAAAAGCCACAGTCAAAGAAATCATTGCTGAAAAGTTTCCAGAGCTAGAGAATGCAGGCATCCAGATTCAAGGAGTCCAAAGGGTGCCAGCAAAAAGAGACCCAAACAAAAAACTCCAAGACATATCATAGTTAGAATGATGGATTTCATGGATAGAAATACAATACTGCAAGCTGCAAGGTCAAAGAAGGAAATCACATACAAAGGAGCACCCCTTAGATTTACAGCAGACCTATCAGAGGAAACCTTCCAAGCCCAAAGGCAATGGTGGGATATAATGAAAAAACTCAATGAAATGAATGCCTAACCAAGAATACTTTATCCAGCTAAACTCTCACTGAAACTCAAAGGAATGATATACTATTTTGTGGATAAACAACAGCTCAGGAACTTCATAGACTCAAAACCAAAACTAAAAGGAGGACTAAAGGGGCTACTGTAAGACATGTAAAACCCCCACAAGCACAACAAATCCTTACAGAAAGATGGCACAAAACCCCACAACAATAATCTCTCTCAATGTCAAGGGCTTAAAAGCATCAATTAAGAGACACAGAGTGGCAAAATGGACTCAGAGACTGAACCCAACATTCTGCTGCCTACAAGAAACACATTTGAACTGTCAGAACAAACAGAGTCAGAGTCAAAGGATGGAAAACAATCCTGCAAGCAAACAACTCCCTCAAAAAAGCTGGTGTGGCCTTACCAGTATCAGACAACATAGATTTAGGTTGAAAAAGATTAGAAGGGACAGTGAAGGCCATTTTCTGTTAATCAAGGGATATGTATAGCAGGAAGAAATTACAATCCTAAATGTGTACACACTCAATGAGTAAATATCTACAACAACTGCTAACAAACCTTAAGAAGGACATGGCAACAAGCAACAATATAGTAATTGGAGACTTCAACATCATCTTATCACCTCTGGATAGATCAATAAGATTAAAACTCAGCAATGAAAGAGTGGCTCAGAACTTTTTACTCCCTGTGTATATATTTATACACATTCTTTTCCAGGGCACATGGGACATTTTCCAAAAAAGACCATGTGGTGGGCCACAAAACATACCTCAACAGAATCAGTAAGATGGACATTGCGTCAACAATCTTTTCAGAGCACGATGTACTGAAGATAGAAGTTAATCATGTACAGATGCAGAAAACCAAATCAAACACCTAGAAATTAGACAACTCAATGTTAAATGAGTGGGTCAGGAATGAAATCAAGGAAGAAATCAAAATGTACCTGGAAACAAATGAGAATGAAGATACGAGTTACCAGAGCATCTGGGATGCAGCTAAAGCCATGTAAAGGGGGAAATTTATAGACCTACGTGCATTTCTCAGGAAGGAAGAAAGGGTCCACATAAATAACTTGACTTAGCAGCTAAAGATTTTAGAAAAGAACCAAGAAAAGGAGCCCAAACCAGACAAAAAGAAAGAAATAATAAAACTTAGAGCAGAAATTAATGACATGGAAACCCAAAGGACAATCTGAAAGATCAATGAAACCAAGAGCTGGTTCTTCGAGAAAATAAACAGATTGATAAACCACCAGCATGACTCACAAAGAAAGAGAGAGAGAACCCTAATAAATCGAATCAGAAATGAAAAGGGGGATATCACAACAGAAACCAAAGAAATTCAAAAGATCATCAGAGACTAATATGAAAGTCTATATGTCACGAAACAACAGAACCTAGAAGAATAAATTCTGGATACATTCCTGGGTTCCTATAATCTCCCAAGGCTGAATCAAGAAGACCTGTAATACCTGAATATTCCCATTAATATCCAGGAAATTGAAAGTGTAATCAAAAGTCTTCCGAAAATCAAAAGCTAAGGTCCAGATATATTCACTAGAGAATTCTTCCAAACATTTAAAGAGGACCTACTGCCAGTTCTTTTCAAGCTCTTCCAGGAAACTGAAGAAACAGAAACTCTACCAAACAGTTTTTATGAGGCTCATATCTCTCTAATGCCAAAAGCAAACAAGGAAATCACCAAAAAAGAAAACTACAGGCCAATATCCCTCATGAACACAGATGCAGAGATTCTCAACAAAATATTAGCAAATAGAATTAAACAACTCATCAGAAAGATCATACACTATGACCAAGTGGGATTCATCCCTGGGATGCAAAGATGGTATAACATTCAGATATTAATCAACATAATCCATAATACCAAGAAAAGAAAAGATAAAAACCATATGATCATATCAATAGATGCAGAGAAATCATTTGACAAAATCCAGGACCCGTATATGATGAAAAATCACACCAAAATGGGTATAGAAGGGACTTTCCTCAATATAGTCAAAGCCATCTACTACAAGCCTATGAGAAACATAATCCTAAATGGGGAAAAACAAAGAGCCTCCCCTCTAAGATCAGACAAGGATGCCTACTCTTACCAATTCTGTTCAATATATTACTGGAAGTACTTGCAATAGCGGTTAGGCAAGAAAAAGATATTAAGGTTATTCAGGTAGGAAAGGAAAAATCAAGGTCTCACTATTCACAGATAATATGATACTATACTTAAAGAACCCTAAAACCTCTACCAAGAATGTCCTAGAAACAATAGACTTGTATAGTAAATATGTAGGCTATAAAATCAATACCCAAAACTCCATGGCTTTTCAATATGCATAATGAGAGAGAAGAAATTAATGTGAAAAAAGCAATCCCATTCACAATTGTGCTTCAAAAATCAAATACCTCAAAATCAGCTTAATTAAGAAGGTAAAGGACTTGCACAAAGAAAACTACAAAATGCTACTTCAAGAAATATGAGGACACGAGGAAATGGAAAGATATGTGCTGCTCATGGATTGGGAGAATTAACATTGTAAAAATGGCAACACTCCCCAAAGAATTATACAAATTCAATGTGGTTCCTATAAGGATACCCATGACATTCTTCAAAGAAATGGAATAAACACTCCTGAAATTCATATGGAACAATACGCCTCCATGAATATCTAAAATTATTCTTGGGAAAATGAAGATGGGAGGAATCACCATCTGCAACTTCAAACTCTACTACAAAGTGGTAATAATTAAAATAACGTGGTACTGGAACAAAGGCAGAGCTGAAGACTGACAAAATAGGGTTGAATATGCTGACACACACCCTCAAATATTTGATCGTCTAATCTTTGATAAGGGAACAAGAAATGTGAAGTAGAGCAAGGAAACCCTCTTCAACAAATGGTGCTGGCAAAACTGGTCAGCTACATGCAAACAAATGGGTTCAGATCTCTACCTAACACCATGTACAAAAGTCAGGTCAAAGTGGATTAAAGATCTCAACATCAAATCAGAATCCATAACGTACATGGAAGATAAGATTGCCAAAACCCTCCACGGTATTGAAGCTAAAGGTATCTTCAAAGATGACACGCTACTGCCAATCTAGTAAAAACGGATAAACAAATGGGACTATCTTAAACTAAGAAGCTTCTGCACCCCAAAAGAAACAGTGACCAAAATACAAAGTCTACAGAATGAGAAAGGATATTCACCAATATCTATCTGATAAGGGGTTGATATCAAGAATATGCAAGGCACTACTTGAACTCTACAAGAAGAAAACTTTCAACCCCATCAGAAAATGAGGGGGGTGGTAGAAATGAATAGAAATTTTCTCACAGAAGAAATCTGAATGGCTAAAAGACATGAGAAAATGCTCTACATCACTGATCATCAGGAAGATGCAGATTAAAACAACAGTGAGATATCATTTCACACCACAGAGACTAGCCCACATCCAAAAGAACTAAAGCAACTAGTGTTGGCGTGGATATGGGGAGAAAGGGACTCTCCTTCACTGCTGGTGGGAATGCCGACTGGTTTAGCCCTTTTGGAAAACAATATGGATGATTCTCAAAAAATTAAAAATTGAGCTCCCATTTGACTCAGCAATACCACTCCTGGGAATATATATCGGAGAGGCAAAAAGGTATAGTATAAATGACATCTGCATTTGTGTGTTCATTGCAGCACTGTTTATAATTGCCAATATCTGGAAAAAAACGGAATGCCCAAAAACAGATGACTGGTTAAAGAAACTTTGGTACATCTACACAATGGAATACTATGCAGCTCTTAGAAAAGATTAAGTCATGAACATGGAAAGTATCATGTTAAGTAAAATGAGTCAGAGAGAGAAAGACATAGAAAGATCACACTTATCTGTGAAATATAAAGTAACAGAATGGGAGACTAACACCCAAGAGTAGTAGAGATAAGGATCAGGAGGTCTGCCCCACAGCTTGGAATATGGCCTCACATGCTGGGGGAAAAGGCAGCTGAGATAGAGAAGGTAACACTAAGTAGAGGATGTTGGGAGAACACATTCGAGTTGAAAACTGTGTGCCGAAAGTAGACTGAAGACCAAACATGATGGTCACTCAATACCTCTATTGCAAACTACAACACCCAAAAGGAGAGAGAACAAAAGGAAATGCCCTGCCGCAGAGGCAGGTTGGTGTGGTGAGGAATGGGGTGGGAGTGGTGGGAGGGATACTGGGAACATTGGTGGAGGAGAAAAGGCAAGCAATGGTGGAGAGATGGGTGAATGATCACTGTATAACTGAAATGCAAACATGAAAGTTCATAAGTGTGTAACTGTACCTCACAGTGACTCACTAATAAAAACTTTTTAAAAATTATTTATTTTAAGAATTAGTTAAGAATATGAATATACTTGTACCTATGTAATGTATGTAGATATATTTACCTAGACCTTATATTTATATAATAATGTATTATGATTAATATGTATTAATATCACTGTATCACTAGTATCCCGTTGTTCGTCAATTTACTAGAGCAGGCACCAGTAACATCTCTATTACACTCAGCCCTAAGATTTTAGCAGCATCTCTTTACTCATCTTTCCCAAAGATTGGAGGCTCTTTCAGGGTCAGGGGAATGAGAACTATCATTATAGTTTTTGGCATATCAAATATGCCATGGGTAGCTTACCAGGCTCTGCCGTGCAGACGGGATACTCTCGGTAGTTTGCTGGGCTCTCCTAGGGGTATGTATATATCTGTTACTGTATTTGGGATATGGATATGTCATGTGGAGCTTGCCAGGCTCTCCCAGGTGGGCAATAGACTCTTGGTAGCTTGTCAGGATCTCCAAGAGGGAGAACTAGGCTACTAGACATCTAATGTATTTATATGCATATATAAATTCAAGTTTGTTAAATAGATTATACAAATTTGAGTCCAAATTAATGTTAGATGTTCACAGCATAAATTTAGGAGAATAATAGCAAACCTAAGCATCATACTATGAAGACTAAAACTAGATTATTAAAAGTAAAAAATGATGCAAAAAGCAAGGATTAACTTCTTTCAAGTCACCCCCCCAAAAAGTGTTCTCCTTTCTCATTGTTTTCAGAAGAGGCACAAAAATATGCCTGCCTTTGAAGTTTCCGGTGAAGCTGCTGCTGGTTTGGAAACCGCATGGAGAACTGCAAATATAATAAATATAACTTTATGGATAAATTCCAACTTGTAAAGCCCAGAATATTTACGTACATTTTTCTAAGGGAGCCAATACTTATATTAATGTTTTAAAACATGTATTTTACCCTCAACAGTTAAAAACTAATTAAGTCAACAGGTCTGCAGAATAATGTCAAAACTGGATTATTAGGAAATTAAGCCAGGAAGAAGAAAATTAGAATATAAGTAAAAAAAAACTCTAGAAATTGATCTTCCATACTATCAAGTAACACTGCTCCTGGAAATATATCATAAAGTCCCCAAAATCACAATGTAGAGAAGCGATCTGAACTCCTATGCTCATTGCATCACTATTAACAATTGCCCAAATTTGGAAAAAACCAAGGTGCCCATGAACATATAAAGAAAGTATGGTTTTTGAGGGTGTGTGTCAGGACATTCAACCCTTTTCCATTAGTCTGGGCTCTGCCTTTGTTCAAATTTAATTATTACTGCTTTGTAGTAGAGTTTGAGGTTGGGGAAGGTGATGCCTCCCATCTTCTTTTTTCCCCAAGAACTGCTTTAGGTATTCATGGGGGCTTATTGTTCCAAATAAATTTCAGGAGTATTTGCTACATTTCTTTGAAGAATGTCATGAGTATCCTTATAGGGATCGCATTGAATTTGTGCAATGCTTTGGAGATTATTGCTATTTTGACGATGTTAATTCTCCCAATGCATGACAGGGGATATCTTTCCATTTCTTCATGTCTTCTTTTATTTCTTGAAGTAGCATTTTGTAGTTTTCTTTGTACAGCTCCTTTACCTCCTTAGTTAAGCTGATTTTGAGATACTTGATTTTCTGAAGCATAATTGCCAAGGGGATTGCTTTTTTCATGTCATTTTCTTCTCTCTGATTTTTTTGTGTATAGGAAAACCATGGACTTTTGGGTATTGATTTTATAGCCTGCAGATTTACTATACAAGTCTATTGTTTCTAGGACATTCTTGGTAGAGGTTTTAGGGCTCTCTAAATATAGCATCATATCATCTGAAAATAGTGAGAGCTTGATTTCTTCCTTTCCTACCTGAATACCCTTAATATCTTTTTCTTGCCTAACCGCTATTGCAAGTACTTCCAGTACTATATTGAACAGATGTGGTGAGAGTGGGCATCCTTGTCTCATCTTTGATCTTAGAGGGAAGGCTCTTAGTGTTTCCCCATTGAGGATTATATTTGCCATAGGTTTGTGGTAGATATATAATCATCTAATCTTTGATAAGGGAGCAAGAAATGTGAAGTGGAGCAAGGAAAGCCTCTTTGACAAATGGTGCTGGCAAAACTGGACAGCTACATGCAAAAAAAAAAAAAGTGGGCTTACACCTCTACCTAATACAACGCACAAAAGTCAGATCAAAATGGATTAAAGACCTCAACATCAGACCACAATCCATACATTGAAGACAAGGTTGGCAAAACCCTCCACGACATTGAAGCTAACGGTATCTTTAAAGGTGACACACCATTGCCCAAGCAAGTGGAAACAGATATAAATAAATGGGACTACCTTAACTGAGAAACTTCTGCACTCCAAAAGATATAGTGACCATAATACAAATACAGTCTACAGAATGGGAAAGGATATTCACCCAATACCCATCTGATAAGGGGTTGATATCAAGGATCTACAAGGCACTGGTTTAACTCCACAAAAACAAAACATTCCAACCCCATCAGAAAATGGGCACTGAAATGAACAGAAACTTTCTCAAAGAAGATATCTGAATGGCCAAAAGACACATGAAAAATTCTCCTCATCACTAATCATCAGGGAGATGCAGATCAAAACAACAATGAATATTATCTCACACCACAGAGACTAGCCCACATCTATAAGAACAAAAGAAACTGGTGTTGACGTGGATGTGGGGAGAAAGGGACTCTCCTTCACTGCTGGTGGGAATGCCAACTGCTTCAGCCCTTTTGGAAAACAGTATGGACGCTTCTCAAAAACACTAGAAATTGAGCTCCCATTTGACCCAGCAATACCACTTCTCGGAGTATATCCCAGAGATGCAAAAAAGGTATAGTAGAAATGACATCTGCACTCATATATTCATTGCAGCACTGTTTACAATAGCCAGAATCTGGAAAAACCCCAAGTGCCCAAGAATATATGACTGGTTAAAAAACTTTGGTACATTTACACAAAGGAATACTATACAGCTGTTAGAATAGATTTAGTCATGAAATGTGCATATTGGCATCAACATGGAAAGTATCATGTTAAGTGAAATGAGTTCGAAAGAGAGGGTCAGACAGAAAGATTGCACTTGTTTGAGGAATATAAAATAGCAGAATAGGAGACTAACACACAAGAACAGTAGAGATAAGTACCAGGAGGATCACTCCACAGCTTAGAAGCTGGCCTTGCATGCTGGGGGAAAAGGCAGCTCAGATAAAGAAGGGATCACCAAGTAAACGGTGCTAGGAGGGCCTTTTCAGGATGGGAGTTGTAGGCTGAAAGTAGACGATAGACTGAACATGATGGCCACTTAATACCTCTATTGCAAACCACAACACCCAAAAGGAGAGAGATTGAGCAAAAGGGAATGCCCTGCTACAGAGGTGGGTTGGGGAAACAGGAGGGCATGGTGCGGGTGGTAGGAGCTATGCTGGGACCATTTGTAGTGGGAAATGGGCACTGGTGGAGGGATGGGCACTTGACTGCTGTATAACTGGAATGCAAGCACGAAAGTTTGTAAGTCGTAACTGTACCTCATGACGATTCACTAATAAAAAGTAAAAAGAAAAGAAACTATGGTATATCTCTGCAATGGAATACTACGTAGCTTTTAGGAAAAAAATGAAGTAAAAAAATTCACTTAAACATGAGTGGACATTTTTCTTTGGTACCAATATGTATGGCACTGGAGTGATAGCACAGTGGGTAGGGTGCTGGCCTTGCAAGCAGCCATCCTGGGTTCGATTCCTCCATCCCTCTTGGAGAGCATGACAAGCTATGAGAGTATCCCGCCCACACGGAAGAGCCTGGCAATCTACCCGTGGCGTATTCGATATGCCAAAAACAGTAACATCAAGTCTCACAATGGAGATGTTACTGGTGCCCGCTCGAGCAAATTGATGATTAATGGGATGACAGTGACAGTGAAAGTGACCAATATGCATATTTTTAGTTTTGCCAAAGGACTAAATATTAATGTGTATATATATATGAGTATATATACACATACACAATTATAAGTTTTCTACCTTCCCTTAAGTATGCATACATTTAGTAAAAGCTAGTAGTTTAAATTTTCTGTAAAAAACAAGGTATGTTCTTTTTCTCCAGTTCATCTTTAACTAAATCATTTAAATCATTTATACATATCCTCTAATAGTATAAAATTCACCTGTGGAATTTTTTCAGGTGCAATTTACACTAGTATAATTTATCTTCCATATTATTATTGAGTACCTAGTGGTAATAAATATTTCTTTTCTATATCCCTGAACTATATTTCAGAATTTAAAATGAATCTATTTAACAATGGCAAGTCCCTAGATTGGAGCCATAATGTGTGTATGTGTGCCTGCATGTGTGTGTATGTGTGTGTTTGTTTCAACTGCAGTAATGACAAAAAGCTAGGATGTGAGAGAACTGTTGTCTGTTCAATCAGATAACTTTATTAAGAGGACTGGAATTGCTGATTCAAACTACCATCCAATCTGGAATTTATGGTTTGAAAGCAGTCCAAGTCAATCAATCATGGAATAATTCACTAAGTGATTCAGGAGTCATCTCTGAGAAGAACAAAACAATAACCACACATAAATATAGAGCAGCAATAGCTGTTCTCTTTGAAGAAAATGTGCTTCATAATTATTTCTTCCTCAACTATTTCTTATTATTGAGTCATATTTTACCATAAGATGATTTGTCTTTAGCATCAGGTAATGGATTTAGCCTCCAAAGCTCTATGATGTTAGAAACCATTTCCTATAAACTTTGAGTTTCTCTTTATGCCAAACAGATTCAAATGTCCTTAACCAGTTGCAGTGACAATTAAGTAAAACATCTAATTGATTCATCATCTATTTCTATATGTTTATGTACTCTCTGACCCAATGTTTGCTACTGTTCTTCTGTCCCTACTTATAATTTCTTTTCTGGAAGCTTGTTCCATCTTTCCAGAAGCTCTGTATTTGGACTATGCATTTGAGTATTGGTTCTACTTTTTTTGTCTAACATTGTTTTCAGTTTTCTGTCTTCTTTTAAAAAAATGTAATGCCTATCTCTGTCTATAGAGAGCTCTGTATACGTCACACAAATTACAGATTCCCCAAATGAAGAGTGGTTTTTCGTAGAAAGTGTAAGACAATATGACACCCAATAACTAATGTCCTGGGCTTGTTTCATAAGGAAGAAGGGAATGAGGCACAACAGTAGAAATGAGTGTGAGGAGGATTGCTCCACAGCTTGAAAGCCAGCCTCAAATGCTGGGGGAAAAGGCAGCTCAGACCACCAAACAAAGAGTGTCTGGAGGGCTTGCTCGGGATGGGAGATGCAGGCTGAAAGTAGACTATAGACCAAATGGTGGCCACTCCATGCCTCTATTGCAAACCACAACACCCAAAATGAGAGAGAGAGCAAAAGCGAATGCCCTGCTACAGAGGTGGGGTGGGGAGGGATGGAGTAGGGGTGGTGGAAGGACACTGGGATTGTTGGTGGTGGAGAATGGGCACTGGTGGAGATATGGGAACTCCGAACATTGTATGACTGAAGCATAAGCATGAAAGTTTGCAAATCTGTAACTACCTCACGGTTATTCATTAAAAACTAAAATAAATTAAAAAAATAAAAGATAAAAGGACAAAAAAAGAAACAAGATAATTCTGTAGAGCAACTAATATTTTACCATTTTATATTTAGGGGCATTTCCAACCATCTTTGTCATATTGGTCCTTTCTCTATCCCAATTGTCTTCTCCCCAAGCACATGAGGTAGGCTTCCAGCAGTACATCAGTCCTCCTGGCACCTGTTTCTACTGTTACTGGGTATTAGTCTAATCTTGGCTGGAGTGATAGCACAGAGGGTAGGGCTTTTGCCTTACATGTGGCCAACCCGGGTTCAATATTTAGGGGCTCAAATAATGAAATAAACTTGCCTATAAAATAAAGAAAAGAAGGGAATGAGGCACAAGACGGTGCCAGATATTATGAGAAAGGGAAATCCAGACCCTGTCACACCTGGATATAATGCAGCCAGATATAGATTCTAAAAACCTGTGTCACAAAGAGGCACCACACCCAATGCTGATGTGTTTCCTTTAGTATCCTGTTCTACTTCTACTTAATTATGATTTCTAAATAAACACCTAGTTTAGTGAATTTTAAAGTATGTTAATAAAAATATTTGTGTTTTTTTCTCCCTTTATGGATCTCATTCAATTCTATTTCAGGAAACACACACATATTAGTCACTACTCAAATATATCTTAATGAAATGAAAATAAATATTCTTCTTAAGAGATGATGCTATTTCTAAAGCGTATTTTATTCTTCTAACTCCATATGTAGTCAAATTTAGATGAATAAAAACTAGTAAGTTGAGAGTTTTTACAATTTTCCTACTTGATCTCTTATCCTACTTGATTTCTTTTCCTACTTGATCTTTCCAATTTTCCTACTTGATCAAGTTGGGTAAAGATCCCCAACTTGAGCAAGAGATAATATAATGATTAGGGCACACACTTTGTAACAACCAATTGGGATTTATTTTATTTTATTTTACTTTTTGTTTGGGGGACACTCCTGGTGGTGCTCAGGGTTTACTCCTGGAATTTCACTAAGGAATTCCTATTGTTGGTGCTCAGAGGTCTATATGGAATGCCAGGTATTGAAGCTGGTTTGGACACGTGTAAGGCAAGCACCCTATCCACTATTCCATCATTATGGCCTCAGGGATTTAATCATTAGTAATATATGACCGCCCATTGAGATAGACAGTCTTAAGAGGCCACCATACATAGCAGGGTGCAGCCAGAATATCTCCAGTATTTGTCCCTGGGCTCCCATAGGAAATCTTCGGATGTGCTCTATTATCCTTACAAAAAATAAATGCATTTAAAAATCCACAGATTTATCCAGAGCTCATCTCATTTGTCAGTAATAGGAACATCATTGACGTATTAGTCCATCACTGGCTACTTACTATGAATTATATAGAAGTTTCATTTGTAAAAACTAAGGGGCATTCTTGATTTATCTTATGGTCTATGGAAAGTAGCACAAGCGAAATGTGTGTGTGTGTGTGTCTATTAACCATGGTATGGAATCTGTAATTCCATTCTCTGCAATCCAAATCTGTAGATTCCTGTGGAGTATATGGAAAAAGATAGAATCACTGGAAATGCTACAAAGAGTTTTGGAAATAAAATTTTCACTCAGGCTTTGACACTTACCACACATGTACTTTTAAAAAGCTGTGTCACATGATGTTACAATTAAAAAGCAAACATCAAAACATATTGTCACAAGCAAATATAAAACAATAGGCAATGTCTTATAGCATCTGCTTCAAGTTAACTACAGATGTGAAGTGTTGATAGAAGTTATTATCATTGTTGGGTTTTTTATACTTTATAGTATATCATAATTTACTTAATTGATTCAGACATATTTTAATAAATGTGATCTTAATCCAATCAGACAGAAAGGTTTGAAAAGAAATATGCCATTGTTATTTTAATACCTGAAAAATTTTAAGTAAAATGTTTTAACAGTGTCTTTTTAAATCGAAGAATTTAAGATTTGGTTTTCAGAGAATTTTTGGATATCCCATAGACATTATAATATGATATCCTTATTCCATAGAAAAAAGATCATCACTTTAATGTAAAAACCCAGAAAAAAACATGGGGAAAAGACAAAGTCATAAAAAGATCATTTCATTGATATATTTTCTATCAAATGAATTTACAGTTCTACTGACCCAGTAAATAGAGTAGCCACATCCTTCTATTAAATTGAAAGAACATAGCAAAACAACCCAGAAATTAAGCATATACTGAGAATCTTAGTGTCTCTCATGAAAGTTCCAAGAAAGGTCAGTTTCAGGTCACTTTGAGGTCAAAATTGTTTACTACTAGCCTCAATTAGACTTTATCAATTAGAGTTCAGAAATCAGTTAAAACTATAAAACTAAGTATCTTTGTTGATAAATGCTGCATGGTGCCTGACTCCTTATAAGAATTCATCAAATAAGATAAAATAAATAAAATAGTAAGGAACCAATGAACTATAAACTGAAAGGAAGAAGACATTTGTAATAAGCATAAGCTGTTTCTTGAATTGCACTATACATTATAATAGCCATATGTTACTTTTACATTTTTAACTAATTAAAATTTAATAAAATTCACAACTTATTTCCTATATTGCTCTTGTACTTGATAGCCTTGTTCTATCAAATCCCCTACAGGGCAGCTGAAGGAACAAAAGATAGGAATAAAGTTTTCTTATGGGAAAACAAACACTAAAATCATAGAGCAAAATATTTGTGTAAAGAAGCTGGTTAACAGTAAGTGCCAAAATGAAGAATAAACACTATATACCTTTATGGATACTCTGTTTGTCTGGAGAGTCAATGTGAGTATCAAATCTCAGGAAAACCCACTGAATGACTTAAATACATCTGCTTATATTTAGTGTTACAAGAAGGAAAAAGCCATATTTTTCAACTCTAGGTTAATAGGACACATTTGATTATTATTATTTTTCAGTGTTAGATAAAGCTTTGCAGTCAACACATCTCACAATGAATAAATTCATCTTCTGTGGTACTTGGTGACAGGCAACAGTACATAGAAATAAAAATTTATGGGACAAGCATTATTTCAAATTCAGTTTTCATATTTTTCTTTCAGTGAGAAGATAGCAAATCTCATCGCTTAGAGTTTTTTCACATGACTTATGATGACAACCCACCTTTGTGGTTCAACGCACCATTAAATTTTTATCTTCAGTATATTCCCCACATGAAACCTAAATCTCTATTAAGCCCCAGTAGTATAATGGAGCAAATTCTCTTGAGTAGGAATAACTATTACATTTCTGTAAAAAAAAAATCATTTTTTCCACATATGAAAATAGTTAAACTAAATGTTTAATGACTAGCCTAGAAAAGCTCCTTTAGGCCATAGAAAATGAGTTTAATCTGTGAATGTGATTTATGTTTGTTGGGGAACCAAACTTCATCATGCAGCAATAGCTCACTATAAAATGTGCCATTATACTTACCCTTCTTAATGATGCCTATCTTTGTCCTTTGGGTGGGATTCAGCACTTTAGTGATTCTATCTGATCTACCATCCATATCCACGATGCTAGATGAGGCAAATCTAACACTAGCCATCAAAATTATTGACCCATGACTAAAAATTTACTCAGTAATGTTTTTCTATCCTTGGAATTAAAGGATTCTACTTCGTCCTGAGGGTAATTTAAAATATGGAGAGGCAGGTGAAAGTATTAAGATAATGAATTCAACAATGCAGCTACTTAATTCACATACAGACATAATTAACCAGTGTATGGTGAACTGCAGTTATTTGACATGTTGATGTGTATGTAAAATTATCACATAAATTTTCATTAGATACAATGTTTTTTGAGGAATTTGGGACATTTTTGTTGCATGGGAAACACTATTAAAAGGATATGTCAATGGGAATTGTTTGTATTGTTTTAGTTACCTACCAACCAATTTAAGTTTATTTTAATAGCATATTACGATTAATCAAAATTTATATAGTAGCTATTTAGATAAGCACTTGTAATTTTAATATACTTAAGTATAACAATAATGACTAAACATATTTAAGAAAGTATTGGTGGCATATTAGATTTATCAATAGAAGTTAAAATATATTTTAACATACTGTATAAAGATTTAAATTATCATTTAAAAATATTTTTATTTTATAAAATAGTTCACAATATTTGATTACATTTAATATTCACACACTAATCCCACCACCATGTTTCAGATCTTTCCATCCTGAACCTCAATCCCTGCCCCAAAGCAGAAACAAAATAATATAGTTTGTGTTGTTTGTTATAAAAAAAATGCTGAAAATGCTATAAAAAGTATCCTCAGAGGAAAGAGTGTAAAGATTGCTGTATTTCACAAATTATAACTTATTGTTTCCTTCATTAATAGGCACAAATTTCAAAGGTTAAAACTCAGAAGTACTAGTATAATGATCTCCATTGTTTTCTTATTCCCTGATTAGTTTTCTCTCATTGTTTAACAATTTAAGAACTAAAACAACGAACACTTCCCATTTCAGTCTCTGTGGTTAGAATCTGAACAGGGCTTGGGTTTCTTGCACTGGGTTTCTCAAGTTATGATTAAGAGCCACTTTGTCTCAGGATTCAGTGGAGGCAGAATCAACTTCCAAGCTATCTCAATCATTTTGGACTATACTCTGGTCCCATATGATGGTTATTAGAGGATAATACCCTTTGCTCCATTTTAGGCAACCATTCCTGCCTCATAGGGGAAGAGTAGAGAACAGAATACTGGAAACACAGAAAGGACAGTTATTGTGACATAATCATTGAAGGGCTATGCTGCCAATTTTCCTATTCTACTGTTAGAAACAAGATTATAGGTTTAATCCACATCCAAGTGGAGAGTTTCACAGAGGAGTGAATATGCAAAGGGGAGATCACTGAGGGTACTGTGAGATTGTCTGTCACCTCTCCACCAATGGTCACCACCACTGCTTTGCAGTCACCCTGATGCTCTTTCTCAGATTCAGAGCCCTTTCCCTGTCACTGTCTCATTTCCAATTTTAAATTAGTCTGGGCTTTAGTAACTGTTCTCCAAATATCATTCCTACCTTTCTATTATTCTTTTGTTTGTTTGTGCAGGGGCAATGTAGTGCAGCAGTGGAAAGCAAAACTCTAGAATGTTCTAATACTGGTTTAATTACTTTGTCAGAAATGGTGGTATGGATGAGTAATGAAAAACATACAACTGTGATGTGATTCATTTTCCGTATAAATACTGTCAATTGAGTTGACCATGCGAGCCTTAGTTTTTTACACATGATGATCATAATCATATTGTCTTTGACTTTCAACAGTGTCTGATTGTAGAAAGATCACATATCTTTTGTTGTGGGGAAAGGGACACTCCTGGTTCTGTACTCATAGATCACTCCTGAAAGGGCTACGGGAGCCACAGGATATGCTGGAGATCAAACCTATGTTGGCTGCTTTCATAGCAAGAGCCGTCTCTGCCTGCTGTACTATTGCCCTGGACCTTCCTTCACACTTGTTAAAAGACAATTAAACTGGGGCCAGAGAGATAGTACAGCAAGCAGGACATTTGCCTTGTAAAAGGACAACCTGAGTTGTATCCTTAGTACTTCCTGAGAATGCCAGGAATGAATCTGAGTACAGAGCCAGGAGTCAGCCCTAAGCACTGCTGGGTGTAACTCAATAACTGTCACTGTCACTGTCATCCCATTGCTCATCTATTTGCTCTAGCAGGCACCAGTAACATCTCCATTGTGACACTTGTTGTTACTGTTTTTGGCATATCAAATACTCCATGGGTAGCTTTCCAGGCTCTGCCGTGTGGGCGAGTTACTCTCGGTAGCTTGCCCGGCTCTCCGAGAGGGGCGGAGGAATCGAACCCGGGTCGACTGCATGCAAGGCAAATGCTTTATCTGCTGTGCTATCACTCCAGCCCAGCTTAATAACATAAACAAAAATAAAATTAACAATGAAATGGAATTAATTCTATTTTTTCTTTCTATGTATATTTTCCAATAAATTACTTTGGTCCAGGAATGATGAGAAAACTGATTCACAGAAATATGTGAAAGTGAAACCTATCATTCAGACAATGCTCTATCTATCCATACATTTATCTTTCACTCTTTCTTGATTTGAATTCTTACTACAACAGAACTGTGCAATATTCTTTAAATACAAGTTCTTATCTTAGAGTCCGATGGGAGAGAAAACATAACAAATAGATTTCAAAACATAGTGTGGTATAAGCAATAATGAGGGCACAATATACACTAATAGAGAAATAATGCCAAAAAGAGTGTTGTGTCAAGGATGCTTTCCTAATACAACTGATGAGTGAATCTTGTTGAATAACTATGAGTTTATAAAATATCAACAGTGATATGGAAGAATGGACTCATTTGTAACATATGCAAAAGCACAATGCAATGTAAATCATCATTTTCTGAACACGACAAACATAGTATCTATACTACTTGACTACATATGCTATAATTTGGAAATATAATGTAATAATAGTAGATAATACTGTCCTTGGCTAAGAGTCCCATATGCTAATTAGAGAATATGGAACTTTATTTAGAGAGGTATTGCTATAGTATTATATCTATGCTTTTGAAGATTGATTACCAGGTTAATGTAGAGAATGGAGATATAGATGACATAGAGAACTGACAGAGAAAATTCAAAAGAAAATTATGCTATATGTGGTGTTTATCTATACATAGGTCAAAAATGTGGATTATGAATAGTAATAATCAATGCAAACTGAATGTGAATATTTAATAATGATAGATGATTCTACCATTATAGAAAAGTGAGAAATTGAATAACCAGTAGGAAATTAATAAGAAAGCATAGATTTGAAGAAAGAAGTAATAAATTCAGTTCTATTTAGTCTATAGTTCCTATATAATACTTAGGCAGAGAGAATCCTGTAACAACATGCTGCAGGGTCTGTGAGAGGACAAACTAAATATTTAGATGTGAAAACTATTCTCATATACTGCAAGCAGAGTTAGAGGTAAAAATTTATGAAGGCAAGAGACAAGTAAAGAACATCAAACTGCTCTAATATAGAACTAAGCAAAGGAAGAAGATCCAAACAATAAACTTGAATGCAATATCAAAACTATTGATAATGACAGTGACAATAATGTAATCTATTACCAGAATTCCAAAAGCAAGGAATAACAAGGCAGGGTACATTGCTTAATCTGTGCTGCAAAGAATTTAAGATAGAGACTAAACATGTTTATTTGAATCAAAAACTAAGAAGTTAAGACTAACATGAAATGCATTTCATCTGCTTAATGAAATAGAAGTTTAATTATAATATGTTTATATCATTGGAGGGTTACAAGATGACAACATAAATTTCTAAAGTTTAGCTTAGATATAAATATTCTGTAAAGTTGACAAATTTTTTTTAGTATTTTAGCAGTGTTACAAAATATTGCAATGCCATAAGATTACAATAGAAAAAACTCCAAATAAAACTTTATATGTTCATTAAAGTTTAATTTTATATTGCCCAAATTCTGAATTTTCAGTAGCTTAACAAAAATGTTATTTTATTTCCCCATTTAATTGCTAACATATACAGTTTAATAGTCTACTACATTAAAAATAATAACTACAGGCCCCGCTTCCCGCCGCCTGGACTCCCCGAGACCTTCCAGCCGCCCCAGCCCGTGTCCTCTGCGCCCCGGCTCCTCCCCGGGCCCCCTAACTGTGGCCCGCCCTCGCAGGAAGACACTGGGGGCGTGTCCCGTATGTTAGTGGGCGTGGTCTAAAAGTGGGCGTGGCCTCCTCTCAGAGCGGCCAACGCTAACGCGGCCGCAGTTATTCTTTGTTACCTCAGCTCAATCGGTACTTGTATTTTTTTGAAAATTCACTTTTGCGATCTCTAACACGCAAAATAGCCATTAGCTTAGTCTGACACTATAAAAGCTCTCAGTTAATAAGGGAAGTTTAGCACGATCAGAAAACCTTCTTTCCACAAGAAGAAAAAGGAACAAATAACTACAGAGCTCCAACACTATACTTCCGTAACAATATGAAGAAGCAGCGAAAATCCCCTCCACCAAGAGAGGGAGAAGAAAAAATTCCAGAAATATCAATGGGGGCTACTCACATCTATGACCTCTCAGATAAACAATTTAGAGAGGAGATCTGGAGGAGAGTCGACCTACTCCAAGCAACCATGGAACAGACATCCAATAAACTAAGGGAGGAGATGAATGAAGCGCTGGAACGGTCTACCAAGAAAATACAGGAACAAATGAGAGCAGAAATGAGAGCAGAAATTTCAAACCTTCGAACGGAAGTCTCACAAATAAAGGAATCGGTAGATGAAATAAAAATCTCACTAGATGCCCTCAACAGTAGAATGACTACAGCTGAAGAAAGAATCAGCGACCTGGAAGATGAGCTGCAGAAAGCTTATAGACAACAACAAATCATGGCCAAAGACCTCAAAATGGCTATAGAGCAAATCAGAGCCCTGGGGGATGACTTCAAGAGAAACAACATAAGAATCATTGGAGTACCAGAACCACAGGGAAGTAACCCCAATGAAAAAAACACAGTCAAAGACATCATTGCTAAGAAATTCCCAGAGCTGGAGAAGGCAGGCATCCAGATACAAGGAGTCCGAAGAGTACCAGCAAAAAGAGACCCGAATAAAAAGACTCCAAGGCATATCATAGCCAGAATGACGGATACCATGGATAGAGACACAATTCTGCAAGCAGCAAGGTCAATGAAGGAAATTACATACAAAGGAGCACCCCTCAGATTTACAGCAGACCTGTCAGAGGAAACCCTCCGAGCCCGAAGACAATGGTGGGACATAGTGAAAAGACTCAACGAAATGAATGCCTCACCAAGAATACTTTATCCGGCTAAACTCTCACTCAAACTCGAAGGAACCATACACTACTTCTCGGATAAACAATAGCTCAGGTCCTTCATAGACTCAAAACCAAACTTGAAAGAAGGTCTAAAGGGGCTACTGTAAGACAAGGTGGAGCCACATAAAAACAACAAATGCCACAGAAATATGACACAAAATCCTATCACAATAATCTCTCTCAATGTCAACGGCCTAAATGCACCCACCAAGAGACACAGAGTGGCAAAATGGATCCAGAAATTAAACCCATCATTCTGCTGCCTGCAAGAAACACACCTGAACAAACAGAGTAAACATAGACTCAAAGTCAAAGGATGGAAAACAATCCTGCAAGCAAACAACCCCCATAAAAAAGCTGGAGTGGCCATCCTAATATCTGACAACATAGATTTCAGGTTGAAAAAGATTAAAAGGGACAGCGAAGGTCATTTTCTGTTTATCAAGGGATATGTTCAACAGGAAGAAATCACACTCTTAAACATATATGCACCTAATGAGCGACCAGCTAAATATTTAAAACAACTCCTAGCAGACTTCAAAGAGGACATCACTAACAGCACAATAGTAGTCGGAGACTTCAATATGGCCTTATCGCCTCTAGATAGATCGACAAGAACAAAACTCAACAAGGAAACAGTGACTCTGAAAGAAGAAATTGAAGAGAGAGGCCTAATAGACCTATACAGGGCCTTACACCCCCAAAAGAAAGAATACACATTCTTTTCCAGTGCACACGGAACATTTTCTAAAATAGACCATGTACTGGGCCCCAGAACATACCTCAATAGAATCGGAAAAATAGAAATTGTATCAACCATCTTTTCAGACCACGATGCGCTGAAGATAGAAGCTAACCATTCACTGACACGGAGAATCAAGTCAAACACTTGGAAATTAAACAATTCAATGTTGAACAATGAGTGGGTCAGGAAGGAAATCAAGGAAGAAATCAAAAAATACTTAGAAACAAATGAGAATGAAGACACGAGCTGCCAAAACCTATGGGACGCAGCTAAAGCCGTGTTAAGGGGAAAATTTATAGCTCCCCAAGCATTCCTCAGGAAGGAAGAAAGGGCCCACATAGACAGCCTGACTTCACGACTCAAGACCTTAGAAAAGGACCAGAAAAGGGAACCCAAACCAGTTCGAAGGAAAGAAATAATAAAAATTAGAGCAGAAATTAATGACATGGAAACCAAAAAGACAATCCGAAAGATCAATGAAACAAAGAGCTGGTTCTTCGAGAAAATAAACAAGATTGATAAACCGCTAGCAAGACTCACAAAGAAAGAAAGAGAAAGAACCCTAATAAATCGAATCAGAAATGAAAAGGGGGACATCATAACAGAAACCAGTGAGATTCAAAAGATCATTAGAGACTACTTCGAAAGTCTATATGCCACAAAGCAGGAGAACCTAAAAGAAATGGATGGATTCCTCGATTCTTACAATCTCCCAAGACTGAACAAAGAAGACTTGGAATACCTGAATAGACCCATCAATGTTAAGGAAATTGAAGCTGTGATCAAAAACCTCCCCAAAAACAAAAGCCCAGGCCCAGATGGTTTCACTGGCGAATTCTTCCAAACATTTAAAGAAAACCTGCTGCCAGTTTTCCTCAAACTTTTCCAGGAAATTGAAAAAACAGGAAATCTCCCAAACAGTTTTTATGAAGCACACATCTCCCTAATACCAAAAGCAAACAAAGACACCACTAAGAAAGAAAATTACAGACCAATATCCCTGATGAACACCGATGCGAAGATCCTCAACAAAATACTGGCAAATAGGATCCAACAAATCATCAAAAAGATCATACATCACGACCAAGTGGGATTCATCCCGGGGATGCAAGGATGGTTTAACATTCGGAAATCAATCAACATAATCCAGCATATCAACAAAAGTAAAGATAAAAACCATATGATCATATCAATAGATGCAGAGAAATCATTTGACAAGATCCAACATCCTTTCATGATGAAAACCCTCGCCAAAATGGGGTTTGGAGGAACTTTCCTCAAGATAGTCGAAGCCATCTATCACAGCATGGTACTGGAACAAAGGCAGAGCCGTAGATCAATGGAACAGGGTGGAATATCCCTACACACAACCCCAAATGTATGATCATCTAATCTTTGATAAGGGAGCAAGAGATGTGAAGTGGAGCAAGGAAAGCCTCTTTATCAAATGGTTCTGGCACAACTGGACAACCACATGCAAAAAAATGGGTTTAGACCTTGACCTGACACCATGCACAAAAGTCAGATCAAAATGGATTAAAGACCTCAACATTAGACCACAAACCATAAGGTACATTGAAGACAAGGTCGGCGAAACCCTCCACGATATTGAAGATAAAGGTATCTTCAAAGGTGACACGGAACTAAGCAATCTTGTAAAAACAGAGATCAACAAATGGGACTACATTAAACTAAAAAGCTTTTGCACCGCAAAAGATACAGTGACCAGAACCCAAAGACTATCTACAGAATGGGAAAGGATATTTACACAATACCCATCAGATAAGGGGTTGATATCAATGGTATATAAAGCACTGGTTGAACTCTACAAGAAGAAAACATCCAACCCCATCAAAAAATGGGGCGAAGAAATGAACAGAAACTTTACCAAAGAAGAAATACGAAGGGCCAAAAGGCACATGAAAAAGTGCTGTCCATCACTAATCATCAGAGAGATGCAGATCAAAACAACCACAAGATACCACCTCACACCACAGAGACTAGCGCACATCCAAAAGTACAAAAGCAACCGCTGTTGGAGAGGATGTGGCGAGAAAGGGACCCTTCTACACTGCTGGTGGGAATGCCGACTGGTTCAGCCCTTCTGGAAAACAATATGGACGATTCTCAAAAAATTAGAAATTGAGCTCCCATTTGACCCAGCAATACCACTGCTGGGAATATATCCCAGAGAGGCAAAAAAGTATAATCGAAATGGCATCTGCACATGTATGTTCATCGCAGCACTGTTTACAATAGCCAGAATCTGGAAAAAAACCCGAATGCCCTAGAACGGATGACTGGTTGAGGAAACTGTGGTACATCTATACAATGGAATACTATGCAGCTGTTAGAAAAAAGGAGGTCACAAATTTTTTATTTAAGTGGATGGGCATGAAAAATTTCATGCTAAGTGAAATGAGTCAGAAAGAGAGAGACAGACATAGAAAGATTGCAGTCATCTATGACATATAGAATAACAGAGTGGGAGACTAACACCCAAGAATTGTAGAAACAACTACTAGGAGGTTGACTCCATGGCTAGGAGGCTGGCCTCACATTCTGGGGAAAGGGCAACTCAGAAAAGGGATCACCAACTATAATGTAGTTGAAGGCCATGTGGGAGAAGGGAGTTGCGGGCTGAATGAGGGCTAGAGACTGAGCACAGTGGCCACTCAACACCTTTATTGCAAACCACAATAGCTAATTAGAGGGAGAGAACAGAAGGGAATGCCCTGCCACAGTGACAGGGTGGGGTGGGGGGGAGATGGGATTGGGGAGGATGGGAGGGATGCTGAGTTTACTGGTGGTGGAATATGGGCACTGGTGAAGGGATGGGTTCCCGAACTTTGTATGGGGGAAGCATAAGCACAGATGTGTATAAATCCGTAACTGTACCCTCATGGTGATTCATTAATTAAAAATAAATAAATTTATTTAAAAAATAATCACTAAGATGCTTCTAACAAATCTCTATCTTTTGAAAAAATAAAATGAAGGTATTCTAAAAAAATAATAATAATAACTACATTCATTCCAATTAGTCTAGTCAGAATATGAATGAAGATATATTTAAAAAGTTAGACCTATTTTTTACCCAGATGAAGGCAAAATTTTCTGCTTTTTTATTGTCTATTCCCATACAAATACAGCTGATTCCAAGAGATAGTTGTACTTTATGAAAGGGACACAAGTACTCTATGTACAACTGGCATCTCTGCCATAGTCTACCTATCTGACCCCAAATTATGAGTTTGTATCTATATTCCTGTGTACAAACTTTGTCCTTTCCACCAGAATTTTTGGAATCAAATGTTGAAGGCTTTAGATACTCTGGTAAGCCTCCTTTTCTAAATTGACTAAAAGGAAAATAAAACCCAACCCAACCATTTTCAACATTCATCCCTGAAAACATTGAACGATTTATATTCTCTTTCATTTTTACTTATATACAAACATTTTGACAAATCTAAATTTAATTTTTAAATATTCATTTTGTGTTTTCATAACTGAAATAAGGAAATACTTATCTGTGTTGCCTATGGAGCGTATTTGGTATTAGGATATTTGTGATGCAACTAATATGAAGTTATGCTTAGGTTGAGGTGAGTCCGGAACCTAGTGAGTGGCAAGAGAGATTTGGAGAAAAAACACACATTAAAAACAAAAAGATGCAATGAGGATATATATTCAGAGTTCAAGGAATATCAAGGAGTGCCTATAATCACAAAAGGCTAGGAAAAGGCACAAAAGTATTGATTTTGGACTTCTAACCTTTGGCTGCAAAATTTTGAAACAATAGACTTTCATTATTTTAAATGAATGTTTGGTGGTAATCCTAACACTGTCTATGTTCAATCAGCATGAATTTGGATTTTTTAATTTTTCAAACCTTTTTTCTTGGAGCTACAAGAAAATGATTTTCCATAAATGTTTTTGGAGAAGATTTTTTATCCTTTTTATTGATTGACTGTGAGGTACAGTAACAAAACTTTCATGTTTGAGCTTTGATCATATAATCATCAAACACCCATCCCTTCACCAGTGCACGTTTTCCACCACCAAAATCCCCAGTATCCACACCCACCTTCCGCAACTTCGCCTGCCTGTGTGGCAGACACTTTGCATAATACTCTCTTTCTCTACTTTGGTTACCTTCGATATTTCGAGATCAATCTCACCACCACCACTCATACCTGCCAAAAGGGCAATGCTAGACAGTCTGTTTTGTATCGCTTGATGTGGATAAAATATAATGTCGTGTGGCCACGAGGTGTTCATGTGTTCTAGGAATTCTAAAATTTTAATAATTAGGGTATGGAAAGATTGCTGTAGCAGGTTTCTCGGGTCTCAGATTTGTTTGTGTTTCTCTGGATCATGGCCATGTGGGAGCTTAAGTATAGGGTGGCCGTTTGTGGGCGTCATCTCAGAGTCCCATCAGGCGGGGGAGAAGGAGAAGCGCTGACTCCTCCCCTGTCCTGTGAGGCGTGGTGTTTGCCCCCACAACCACTGTTTTTGTAGAAGATTTAATCAAATCATTTATTTATATATATATATGAACATCCATCTTTTCAGCCTTTCAGCTTAATATTTCCACTATCTCTTACTGTCTCTAAATTAAGGTTACATTTCAAGCTTTTGATTGATAATATTCTTCCCAAGGCATATTATGTAGATTTAGGGCAATCCCTGTCAAAATTACAGTTGTATTTTTAATAACATAGAATAAATACAATTAAAGTTTGCATGGTACCCCTATAATGACTCTAAAGGTCAAGCAATTTTGAAAGAAAAATATGGGAGTTATATTTCCTGACTTTGAATTCTACTGAAATCTTAGTAACCAATACTGCATGAAAGGGAAATAAAAGAAGAAATTCAGATCAATAGAATAGAGTTGACTATAAACTCTCACATGTAGATACAGTTAATTTTTGGCAAAGCAATCAAGAAAGTAAAGGAAGGAAAGTATCTTCAATGAACACTGCTTTGAAAATTGATTAGCTACAAGCAGAAAATTTAATTTAGATACTTTTCACATATCATGAACAAAATCAAACTCAGAATTGATCAAAGATTTAGATCTTAGGTATGAATCCATAAATTACAGTGAGGAGTACATAGGCAAACAATTCCACTGTACTGGCCTTATGAGGCAGCTTCAGTGATTCAACTCCATTATAAAATAAGACAAAGCCAAAAGTAAACAAATGGATTCTATCTAACTAAAAAACTTCTGCATGGTGAAAGAAACTATTGGTATAGTGAAGGGAACCTCTTGAAAAAGAAAAAAACATTCATATATACCATACTTCTGCTGATAGGTCATATTCAAGTAATATAGAACACCTATGAGACTCAATAGCAACAAAACAAAACCATCAAGAAAGGGTAGAAGAGTTGAAGAGAATTGAAGAGATATTTCTCCAAGACTACATACAGATAGACAATAGACATATTTAAAAATGTTCATCATCACTGAATAGTGCTATACTCTGTGGAGTCATTATTGCCCCCAATTTGACGATTCAACATTCTTCCAATATAACTATTGTCACTGATATCCAGCTAACAGATAAGGAAAGTCATAGAACTTGGAGAATAAACATCTCTTTTTTAGTTAGTCTGGCCAAGAAGTAATATAGATCACAATAAGAACTAGCCACATTGTCCTACTCTAATAAATTTGGGCTGTGAAACATAATCTAAGCTGGACATCCATATTCTGCAAACTTTACAGAACAAGAGTCAGAATCTTGGTCATGAATAAACATCAGGTTATCATATAGAATATTATGCAAATATCACGCCCTCTTGAACTCTCTTTTCAAAGTTCTTTTTAACTTTCCCTTATGGTACTTGTTGACTATCGGTCTCATGTAGGTATTTAGCCTTAGATGGAGTTTACCTCCCCTTTGGACTGCATTCCCAAGCAACCCAACTCCTGGAAAGCCTGGGCCCTGCACTCTGGGGGCCATGACTGGCCCCACACAGACCACGGGCACCTTTTAACAGTTTCAACAGCTGCTCCTCTCAGATGGGAGTATAAAATGAGGCCCCCATAGCCATGCCACTGGATTTTCTGGGAAACACTGTGCCAGCTGTTTTCTGGGAACCCCAGAGGGGGACTGGTGAGAACACTCCTTGCCCCAAAGGACCCAGCCCCGGGAGCTGACCTCCACTACCCAACTGCCTCCACTCTCCAGGCCGCTTCCCAGACCACACATCTGTGACACATTATAAGACATGTCTTACCCATTTTCCATAATTACCATACCATATTTGATGGAGTTCAGACAGTAGGAAACAAATCATATATATACATATATACCTATATACCTCTCGGAGAGCCCAGCAAGCTACTGAGAGTAGCTTGCACACTCAGAGCCCGCCAGCACACCCAGAGCCTGGCAAGCTACCCGTGTCTTTTTCGATATGCCCAAAACAGTAACGATAGGTCTCATCCCCCTGACCTGAAAGGGCCTCCAATCATTGGGAAAGATGAGTAAGGAGAGACTGCTAAAATCTCAGGGCTGGGAGGAATAGAGATGTTACTGGTACCCACTCAAGTAAATCAATGAAAAATGGGATGACAGTGACAGTGATCATGCAAATATAATAAAATGATGCTATATAAATATATAGCACAATTATGTCAGCTATTAAACAGCTGTAATAAATTTGTGTTAGTTTCATATGTAGCTCTATAAAGTGAGATTTCATGTTAAGTATTATCAATATTTAATGGATTAGTAGGCTTACTATAAATTTTTAAAGTATTGACATTTTGTGCTTTCTTAAAGCATGCATTTTCAGCAAGTATGGTGGGGGTGTGGTGCAAAAGGAATGAACCCTCAATTTGCAGTTGGTGAGAATGTCACTCATCTCAATCCCATTGGAAAATAACAAAAAGAGTTCTCAAAAAATTTAGAAGGAATTTCCCATTTGACCCAAGTATCCTACTTTTATGTATCGACCCTAAAAACACATACACACACAAACACACATAATTTCAAATTATATTGATGCATATCTGTATAAACACCTTAACACCAAGCTGTGTAAACCCCTTTTGCCCAGGTAATGCTAGGAGTGCTCGCACATTAACAGATGTTTGTGGGCTCTCTGGGTTGTTCTCTCTCACCTTGGGCCAATGAAGGAGGAACAAGGGCCAAGCAGGTTGGTGATTAGTTGCCGTATATTCCATTCTTATCTCTTCCCAACTATCTCCACAACTCTCTCCACCTCTGGCCATAACTTTTTTCCCACTCGCCCCCAACTCTAAAACTCTCTCTCTCTCTAGTTCGTTCCACAATGCTCTCTTCAACTCTCGCTTGCTAACTCTGTCTCTCGCTCTGCCTACAACTTCCACTCAGCTTCTCTCCAACTCTATACCTCTCCAACTCTCCCACAGCTTTCACCACTCTCTGTTGTGTAGCCTTCTTGCAGCTCTCTCTCTCTCTCACTTTCACTCTACCTCTCTACCAGAAGCCATTACTATTACCCCCTCTTCTTTCTCCACACCTCCCAACCACGGCTCCCCTAGAGAAGTGCAATCAACATGCTTTTCTTTTTTATGTTTATTTTATAACATTTTAATCATTTTTGTAGAACCATCGATTTCTAATCAAGATTTTCAAATTCATATTAACATAACATTATTATGATGATATAGTGATTTAGAACAATTGAATTGCTGAATGAATTTACTTAGATTTCATGTACCTTGTTTTCCTTTATTGTGAATAGGAAATAATGATGGATCTCTTGCATTAAGTTTTGTTATGAAATCAAATTACTTGTAACTGTGCTTAACATATTGTCAGCTCTTAAACTGTTCATTATTTTACTAATTTCTTCCTTTATCAGGTTTTGTAAATTTTTTTTATGTTTGTTTTCAACTGCAAATATTATTTTATTTTATTTATTTTTTTTAGTGAGTCGCAGTGAGGGTACAGTTACAGATTCACGCCTTTTTGTGCTTGTTTTTCCCTCATGCAATGTTCAAGAGCCCATCCCTTCACCAGTGTCCATTCTCCACCACCAATGAACCCAGTATCCCTCCCATCCCCCGATCCCATCCCCTCGCCACACCCCGCCTCTATGGCGGGGCATTCCAATTTGTTCTCTCTCTCTCCTTTTGGGTGTTGTGGTTTGGAGTAGGGGCACTTGAGTGGCCATCATGTTCAGTCTCTAGTCTACTTTCAGCACACAACTCTCCCCCTGTGCAGGAACTCCAATCACATTTTACTTGGTGTTTCCTTCTCTATCTGGGATGACTTTCCACCAAAATGTGAGGCCCGCTTCCAAACTATGGAGCCAATCTTCTGGCATTATATACTAATATTCTTGGGTGTAAGTCTTCTACTCTGTTATTTTATATTCCACAGCTGAGTGCAATCTTTCTATGCCTGTCCCTCTCTTTCTGGATCATTTCACTTAGCATGATACTTTCCATGTTGATCCACTTATATGCAAAGTTCATGACTTCATCTTTCCTAACAGCTTCATAGTATTCCATTGTATAGATGTACCAAAGTTTCTTTAACCAGTCATCTGTTCTTGGGCACTCGGTTTTTTTCCAGATTCTGGCTAATATAAACAATGCTGTGATAAACATATAAGTGCAGATGTCATTTCGACTATACTTTTTTGTTTCTCCAGGATATATTCCATGAAGTGGTATTGCTGGATCAAATGGAAGCTCAATTTCTATTTTCTTGAGAATTGTCCATATTGTTTTCCAAAGGGGTTGGACCAGTCAGCATTCCCACCAGCAGTGTAGAAGGGTCCCTTTCTCTCCACATCCTCTCCAACAGCGGTTGCTTTTGTTCTTTTGGATGTGTGCCATTCTCTGTGGTGTGAGGTGGTATCTCATGGTTGTTTTCATCTGCATCTCCCTGATGATTAGTGATGTAGAGCATTTTTTCATGTACCTTTTAGCCATTCATATCTCTTTCTTGGAGAAGTTACTGTTCATTTCTTCGGCCCATTTTCTGGTGGGGTTGGATGTTTTCTTCTTGTCGAGTTCAACCAGTGATTTGTATGCCCTTGATATCAATCTTTTACCAAATGGGTATTGGGTGAATATCCTTTCCCATTCTGTAGATTGCCTTTGTATTTTGGTCCCTGTGTCTTTTGCAGTGCAGAAGCTTCTTAGTTTAATGTAGTCCCATTTGTTTAACTCTGTTTTAATTTGATTGCTTATTTCCGTGTCATCTTTGAAGATACCTTTAGCTTCAATATCGTGGAGGGTTTTGCCGACCTTGTCTTCGATGTGCCTTATGGATTGTGGTCTGATATTGAAGTCTTTAATCCATTTTGATCTGATTTTTGTGCATGGCATCAGGTCGAGGTCTAATCCCATTTTTTTGTATGTGGTTGTCCAGTTATGCCAGCACCATTTGTTAAGGAGGCTTTCTTTGCTCCACTTCACATTTCTTGCCCCCTTATTAAAGATTAGATGATCATACATTTGGGGTTGTGTGTTGGGATATTCCACTCTGTTTCATTGGTCTGTGGCTCTGCCTTTGTTCCAGACCATACTGTTTTAATTGTTACCCCTTTGTAGTAAAGTTTAAGGTTGGGGAGGATGATGCCTCCCATCATCTTTTTTCCCAAGAATTGTTTTAGCTATCCGTGGGCTCTTATTGTTTCATATGAATTTCAAGATTGCTTGATCCATTTCTTTGAAGAATGTCATGGGGATCCTTATAGGGATCGCGTTGAATCTGTATAATGCTTTGGGGAGTATTGCCATTTTGACAATGTTGATTCCCCTATCCATGAGCAGTGGATATGTTTCCATTTCCTCATGTCCTCTTTTATTTCATGAAGTAGCGTTCTATAGTTTTCTATGTAGATGTCCTTTACTTCCTTGCTTAAGCGGATTCTGAGGTATTTGATTTTCTGGGGCACGATTGAGAATGGGATTGCTTTTTTCATGTCTCTTTCCTCTGTCTCATTGTTTGCATATAGGAAGGCCATGGTTTTTTGGGCATTGATTTTATAGCCTGCGACCTTACTGTACAGGTCAATTGTTTCTAAGAGTTTCTTTGTAGAGTTTTTAGGCCTCTCTAGATATATTATCATATCGTCTGCTAATAGTGAGAGTTTGATTTCTTCCTTTCCTATCTGAATGCCCTTAATATCTTTTTCTTGTCTAATAGCTATTGCTAGTACTTCCAGTACTATATTGAAGAGAAGTGGTGAGAGTGGGCATCCTTGTCTTGTCCCCGATCTTAGAGGAAAGGCCCTTAGTTTTTCCCCATTGGCCATATCAATAGATGCAAAGAAAGCATTTGACAAGATCCGGCACCCGTTTATGATGAAAACTCTTGCCAAAATGGGTATATAGGGGACTTTTCTCAAGATAGTCAAAGCCATCTACCACAAACCTATGGCAAGCATTATCATCAATATAATAGGTTCGTGGTAGATGGTTTTGACTATCTTGAGGAAAGTCCCTTCTATACCCATTTTGGCAAGAGTTTTCATCATAAACAGGTGCCAGATCTTGTCAAATGCTATCTTTACTTTTGTTGATATGATGGATTATGTTGATTGATTTCCGAATGTTAAACCATCCTTGCATCCTCAGGATAAATCCCACTTGGTAATGGTGTATGATCTTTTTGATGAGTTGTTGGATCCTATTTGCTAGTATTTTGTTGAGGAACTTCGCATCCGTGTTCATCAGGGATATTGGTCTATAGTTTTCTTTGTTAGTGGTATCTTTGTTTGCTTTTGGTATTAGGGAGATATGTGCCTCATATAAACTGTTCGGGGGGGGTTCCTGTCTTTTCAATTTCCTGGAAAAGCCTGAAAAGAACTGGCAACAAATCTTCTTTAAATATTTGGAAGAATTCGTCAGTGAATCCATCTGGACCTGGGCTTTTGTTTTTGGAGAGACTTTTGATTACAGTTTCTATTTCCTTGATATTTATTGACCATTCAGGTATTCCAAGTCTGGTTCAGTCTTGGGAGATTGTAGGAATCAAGGAATTTTTCCATTTCTTTTAGGTTCTCTTGTTTTGTGGCATACAGACTTTCAAAGTAGTCTCTGATGATCTTTTGAATCTCCTTGGTTTCTTTTGTGATCTCCCCCTTTTCATTTCTGATTCAGTTTATTAGGGTTCTCTCTCTCTTTCTTTGTGAGTCTTGCTAGTGGTTTATCAATCTTATTTATTTTCTCGAAGAACCAGCTCTTTGTTTCATTGATCTTTTGGATTGTTTTTTGGGTTTCCATATCATTAATTTCTGCTCTAAGTTTTGTTACTTTTTTTCCTTCGATCTGGTTTGGGTTCCTTTTGCTGTTCCACTTCTAAGGTCTTGAGCTGCGAAGTCCAGCTATCTATATAGGCCCTTTCTTCCTTCCTGAGGGAAGCTTGCAGAGCTATAGATTTTCCCCTTAACACAGCTTTGGCTGCATCCCATATGTTCTTGTAGCATGTGTCTTCATTATCATTTGTTTCAATGTATTTTTTGATTTCCTCCTTATTTTCCTTCGTGACCCACTCATTGTTCAACAGTGAGTTGTTTAATTTCCAGGTGTTTGATTTGGTTCTCCTCGTCTGCGTGTGATTAACTTCCATCTTCAGCACATCATGTCTGAGAAGATAGTTGATACAATTTCTATCTTCCCGTTTCTATTAAGGTACAGTTTGTGACCAAGAACGTGGTCTGTTTTGGAAAATGTTCAGTATGCGCTGGAAAAGAATGTTTATTCTTTCTTTTTGGGGTGTATAGCCCTGTATAGGTCTATTAGCCCTGTCTCCTCCATTTCTTCCTTCAGAGCCATTGTTTCCTTGCTCATTGTTGTTCTTGTTGATCTATCCAGAGGTGATAGGGCAGTGTTGAAGTCTCCAACTACTATCGTGGTGCTAGTTATGCCCCCATTAAATTCCTTTAGGAGTTCTTTTAAGTATTTAGCTAGTCGTTCATTAGGTGCATATACATTTAAGAGTGTTATTTTTCCTGTTGTACATATCCCTTGATAAATAGAAAATGACTTTTGCTGTCCCTTCTAATCATTTTCAGCCTGAATTCTATGTTGTCGGATACTAGTATGGCCACCCCAGCTTTTTTGAGGGAGTTGTTTGCTTGCAAGATTGTTTTCCATCCTTTGACTTTGACTCTGTGTTTGCTCTGACTGTTCAGATGTGTTTCTTGTAGGCAGCCGAAAGTTGGGTTTAGTTTCCGAATCTATTTTGCCACTCTGTGCCTCTTGATTGGTGCATTTAGACTGTTAACATTAAGGGAAATTATTGTCATGGGATTTTGTGCCATCTTTCTATAGGGTTTATTGTTCTTGTAGGGTTTTTCTTTGTCTTATAGTAGCCCTTTAGTTCTTCTTTTAAGTTTGGTCTTGAGTCTATGAAGTTCTTGAGCTCTTGTTTCTCCATATAATAGTGTATGGTTCCTTCAAGTTTAACTGAGAGTTTATCTGGGTAATGTAGTCTTGGTGAGGTGTTCATTTCATTGAGATTTTTCACTATATCCCACCATTACCTTCGGGCTTGGAAGGTTTCTTCTGATAGGTCTGCTGTGAATCTAAGGGGTGCTCCTTTGTATATGATTTCCTTCTTTGATCTTGCTGTTTACAGTATTGTTTCTCTATCCAAGGCATCCATCATTCTGACTATGATATGTCTTAGTCAGATTTTTTTATTAGGGATTTTTTATTTGGGTCCCTTTTAGGTGACACCCTTTGGACTCCTTGGATCTGGATGCCCGCATTCTCTAGCTCTGGGAATTTCTTAGCAATGATGTCTTTAATTGTGTTTTTTTCATTGGGATTGGTTCCCTGTGGTTCTGGTACTCCAATGATTCTTATGTTGTTTCTCTTGTGGTCATCCCCTAGGACTCTAATGATCTCTAGAACCATTTTGATATCTTTTGCCATTATTTGTTGTTGCCTATATGCTTTCTGCAACTCATCTTCAAGCTCACTGATTCTGTCCTTGGCTGTAGCCATTCTATTATTGAGGGCTCATATTGAGTTTTTTATTTCATCTACCGATTCTTTTAATTGTTTCACTTCTGTTCGTAGCTTTGACATTTCTGCTCTCATTTCCTCCTGGATTATCTTGGTGGACTGTTCCAATGCTACATTCATATCCTCCCTTAATTTATTGGATGTTCGTTCCATAGTTGCTTTGAGTTCCTGAACCATCTTCACGATTTCCTCTCTGAATTCTTTATCTGAGAGGAGATTGTATGTCTGGGAAGTCCCTGTTGGGGTTTCTGAGATCCTCTCTTCCATCTCTCCTGGCAGTGGGGATTTTCGCTGTTTCTTCATGTTGTTATGGGCTTTACTGTCAGGCACTCCACCTTAGTTTGTGAGGGGCCTCAATTGAAGATGTGGGGCTATGATCTCTTTATAAAAGACTTTTTGTGCAGCTTGATGTGTTCACTGATAGTGTTTTTTAAATTTGGATTGGGATAGGCTAATTGACAATTAGCATATAGTGACTAAGTTGAACAGGGTATTCTTCAGAGGAATAGGTTATACCGATTGTGACCAAAAAACTATGCATGGAATGGGAGAAATACTGCCGCTCCAGAAAGAGGACATGCCCCCTTTTGAGACCACGCCCCCTGACATGGGAACACGCCCCTAAGAACCTGTGAGAGGAGACCGGCACTGTTCATGCAGGCGCAGAGGGCTGAGGTGATGGCACTGCCCGTGGCCAGGAAGCCCCAGGCAGTGTACAATGGGGAGGCAGGGCTGGATGGGAGGGGAGTGCACTGAGATCCACGGGTACCTGTATGAGGAGACCGGCACTGTTCACCGCAATCAACATGTTTTTCAAGCCTTCCTGATCACCTTCAGCCCACAAGAGCAAAACAGCACTTAAGGTGTGTTTCTCCTCTCCTTGGACCACAAACTTAGTTAACATTTTAATTCAACCTCCTAATATTTGCCATTCTGTATGGACACAGTAATAGACACAATTAGGCTTGTAAGGGTGACTCTCCTGGGGACATCTCACCACAGACTCAGACTACAATACTCAGGCCAGATTAATCATTCCTAACCCCAGCAGGATCCGAACCTAGTTATTACTTTTTGGATCATGACAGAATTTGTTCATGACCATCCCCTTAACTTATAGTTAAACATTATGCACAGTGGCCAGGCCCATTTCGATTTCAGGGTAGCTCGCAGCTTGCCCTGGGTCCATCCAGTCCCTTGTTGGGACCCTGCTTTGGGGGATCTAGGAAGTAAGGGCAACTGAAGCTTAAGTAGAGAGAGCAGATTTCCAAGAGATAATATTTTCTGGAGTCAATTAATATCCAAGTTACAAGCTTATCTTTTTTTTTTCTTTTTGGGCCACACCTGGCAGTGCAAAGGGGTCACTCCTGGCTCTGCACTCAAGAATTACTCCTGGCAGTGCTGGGGGACCATATGGGATGTTGGGAATCAACCTAGGTTGGCTGTGCTATCACTCCAGCCCCCACAAGCTTATCTTTTTGTTGTCTTCCTGTGTCCATACAAAAGGTAATTGCTCTGAGGTCATTGACCATGCAAAGGACATTAAGAAGAGAAAAACAATATTTACAAGTCAACAGAATATGATCAGGATGCAAAGGTAATTGACTGGTTGGGGGAGAAATCAACAAACCCAAGCTCCCTGGGGCCAGGGAGGAAGGGCAAACCAAAGTTATCCTACACATCCCTATGTTTGTTGTAGCTCCTAACACAACAGCCAGAATAAGACAGCAACCAAAATATATAATGCCAGATTATTACATAAAGAAGCTGTGGTGCAATGGAATATTACACAGTGACAAAAAATTTAAAGTCATGCAGTTCATGGCAACTTATATGGAATTAGAGGTAATCATACTGAGTGAAATAATCCAGAGGCCTTAAAAAATACAGGGTGATCTCATCCACCTTTGTTACACATCAAGGGTATGAACAGTGTAAATACATGATAAACAGACAGTGGATTAAAGACCTGAGAGTGACAGACCATTCGGGGAGAGAGCGTGAAGGGAATTAATAGGTTAACTAGAAGTACAAAGTACACAGGTGGAGAATCTGGAACACATAAAGGAATGGCCAAAGGCAGCAATGCTGTAAATGTCAATCAACAAATAATGGGCTGTGGGAAATAAAGGTTGAATCAAAAATGGCCATAGGGACAAAGGCATGTGGAAAAATGCTCTACATCAGTAATTATCAGGGAGATGGAAATCAAAACAGCAATGAGATATCATTCTACACTGTGAGTTTCAAGAGAAAAAAAGGGTGGTGCCTGGGGAACTCGAGCATTTGGTGGCCAAGAACTATTCCCCTGGCCAGCCCACAGGAGTGGATGGATAAAGGGCCAGGGGAACGGGGAAATAGGGACTGGGCTTGTTGGTAATCAATTTATTTCTCTCTCCTTTCCAGCATAGTCCGATCTCTCCCCTTGCAAAACAATCATAGTCATAGTTTTGGTTGTAGTTGTAGTTTTGGTCGTAGTCCTAGTCATCATAGTCTCATCATCCTAGTCTCCTCGTAGACCTCAAAATCCTCTACCCCTCTTATCCTTTACATGAAAATCATGAAGGGCAGAGGTACACATAGGTAGGGATCACATTATCATAACAACAAACAGAGGTAAAGCCACTCTTTCAGGGGAAGTTCTAGGAGATTAACTCAAGGACAAACTCTCACCTGAGGGTTCAACACTCCAGGTTACTAGGAGATGCCCTCAAGGCGGGGGATTCCATCCAAGGTGTATTGCTTCATCTTTTCCTCAGCTATTAATCCACTTAAACAATCATAGTAAATTTTCTTCTTATAATATTTCTAGTCATTTTGTATGAACACAGAGATATATTAAGCTTAAAGTTTGGCTCTTCCTGGGGACATCTCACTATATATCCCAGATCACAGTCCTCAGGCCAGGTTTTTCTTTCCTAACCCCAGCAGGGTCCTTATGTCCTTATTCAGTTCCTTGTTTTTGCATCATGACAGTATTTGTCCCATGACCATGCTCTTAATTTATTATACTTATGGTGCTTAGCTTGTCCCTTTCCAATGCCAGGGTAGCTTACAACTTGCCCTGGGCCCATCCAGTCCCTTCGTCAGGACCCTCCTTTTGGGGGTATTAGGAAGTAAGGGCAACTGAGGTTTAAATCAGGTAAATATTATGGATGCCCAGGAGTAAATATTATTTGGAGTCAATTAACTCCCATGTTACAAAAGCATAGCATCAACTGTCTCCCTGGGTCTATACAAAAAGGACATTGCTAAACCACGCACTGTAGTACTGTAGCACTGTAGTCCCATTGTTCATCAATTTGCTTGAGCAGGCACCAGTAACGTCTCCATTGTGAGACTTGTTACTGCTTTTGGCATGTGGAATATGCCACGGGTAGCTTGCCAGTCTCTGCTGTGCGGGTGGGATGCTCTCAATAACTTGCCGGGCTCTCTGAGAGGGACGAAGGAATCGAACCCGAGTCAGCCACGTGCAGGCAAATGCCCTATCCGCTTTGCTATGCTCCAGTCCACTATACCATGCAAATAACATAAAGGAAAGAGAAAAGAAATAGATGATTATTAGTGCTTGATGGAGTTGGGTGTGCCGCAGGGGCACAGCTATGGGAGTAGCTCAATAAATCTAAGCTCCCTGAAGGAGAAGCAAGGGTAGCCCAATGTAACCAACATTACACCATGGAGACTGGCACACATCCAAAAAATACTAGTGCTGTCGAGAATGTGGGGAGAAAGGGACTCTCATTCATTGTTGGTGGGAATGCCGATTTGTCCAGCCTTTTTGGAAAACAATATGGTCATTCCTCTAAAAATTAGAAATTGAGCTCCCATTTACCCACAAAACAATTTCTGGGAATATACCCTGCGGACCCAAAAACACACAGTAGAAACATCATCTGTACTTCTGTGTTCATTGCAGCACTATTCACAATAGCCAGAATCTGGAAACAATCGAAGAACCTGTGACTGAACAAAGAAACTATGGTTCATTTACTCAATAGAATACTATGAAAATGTAAGGAAGAATGAAGTCATGAAATTTGCTTCTAAATGGATTGACGTGGATAGTATCATGTTGAATGAAATGAGTCAGAAGGAGAGGAACAGGTATAGAATGACTGCATTCATTTGTGAATAGATAGATAGGTAGATAGATAGATAGATAGATAGATACATACATACATACACACATACATATTACGAGAGTAATATCCAAAATAAGGGTAAGCAGGGGTCCGGAGAATAGGTCAATGTTTGGAAGCTTGCCACAAGAATGTATGAGGGGTGAATGGAACAGGTAAAGGGATATATCTGATAACCTCTCAATATCTGTATTACAAATACAAGGCTCAAAAGGAAAGACAGAGGAGAAGAAGGAGAAGGAGAAGGAGGAGAAGGAGGAGGAGGAGGAGGAGGAGGAGGAGGGGAGGAGGAAGAGGAAGAGGAAATAGAAGAAGAGAAAGATTAAGAGGAAGAGGAAGAAAAGTGCCTAGCATAGTGGCAGGTGGTGGGATGGTGTGGTGGTTGACGGGGGTGGCAGGAGGGAAATTGGGACCATTGGTGGTGGGAAAAGTACACAGTGCTGGAAGAGTGTATGGCTGAAATCAAATCATTAACAATTTGTGCTTTGTACATTTATATTATAAACTTGAACACTATCACAACTCGATTACCTAAATAATAATAAAGTTTTTTTTTTTTTTGCTTTTTGGGTTGCACCCAGCGATGCTCAGGGGTTACTCCTGGCTTTGCACTCAGGAATTACTCCTGGCGGTGCTTGGGGGACCATATGGGATGCCGAGGATCGAACCCGGGTCGGCCGAGTGCAAGGCAAATGCCCTACCCGCTGTGCTATCACTCCGGCCCCTGATAATAATAAAGTTTTAAATGTGCTCCTAATATGAAAATAAATTTTGTTTTTAATATTATGGTGCATAAAACAAGCCACTTTCATTTAATAGATGTTTAATAAAATTATTTCAATAAATTATTCACACTGGGTGAGAAAGAAAAGGAGGAGCCAGAGAGATAGTGCAACAGGCAGGGTGACTGCCTTGCACACAGCTGACCCAGGTTCGATCCCCAGCACTCCATGTGATCTTCCAAGTCCCACCAGGGGTGATTCCTGAGTACAGAGCAAAGAACAAGCTCTGAGCACTACTGAGTTTTACTCAAAAACCAGAGAGGAAGAGAGAAAGAGAAACAAAGGAAAGAGAGTAATTAAATAAATAATTCAAATCAACTAATGAAGCACAATAGTTGCATAATTATTTGTGTATAGTTTAAGGAAGATGAATTAAACAGAAAGGAATAAATTGCATACATAAAAGTATGAAACAAAAAAAAAGGCTTTCTTCTAAGGGTCCTAAGACTTCTTTTTATGTGAACATAACTCATAGAGAAAGACAGTTTTTCTGTATAGCAAGAACTATGCTTAGGAAGGAATGCAAGCAATTTGGATCATACCTGGGTTAAACTTCATCTCAGTAAAGCAGGTAAAATATTTGACATGGAGATTAAGAAGGAAAACCAAGTAAAAGGCTCCTTCTGTTGTGTTTGTGAGGGTCATACCTAGTGGTTTTCATGACCTACTCCTGGCAGGCTTGAGGGATCTTATGTGGTGCCAGAGTATAGAACCTGGCACATTCACGTGCAAAGCAAGCACCCTATTCATTGAGTTTTTGCACTGGGCCCAGGTAGAAAGTTTTTCCTAGAATATTAAGGGACACAGCATTGTAATTTGTGGTCATTAAAAAAGAAATTTTAATAAAACTATAAATGTTATATAATAGCATTTTAAGGTTGTAATATTATTTTCTTAAATTTTGATTTGAATGTATGCATCTTGGCTCTATAATAAATAAAAATTTGTTCAGGATTTATTATTGCTTACAATTCTCCCAACCAATTTATTTTTTTTTTATTTAGTCCAGCTCTGAAGAATAGAGTGGTGGTTCTCATGATGATTTTTCCTTAGTATGTCTCATGGCATGTATTGGAACATATAATAATAAAATATAAATGTGGGTGGGGGAAGAAAAGAGAGAGTTTTCACATAGACATTTAGAGAGAGAAAATGTTTTAGTATGAAACAAAATTTGTCCTCCATAATTTGAGTAATTTTCAACTCATTCTTTGTAATCTTAAATAAGTCTTGGTTTTAGGTTATAATACATAACATTATAAATATTGTTAAGGTTTGAATATTTGTATCTTATTGCAAATTTCATATTAGGAATCCTGAAGCTAAATATAATAAACTTTTTTATAAGTTACCTAGTCCATAATATTTTGTTATAAGACCCTGCTCAGACAAAGGATCAGATAAGCCAAAATTCACTATTTTCCATTACCAAGTGTTCTACTTTATTAGAGAAAGCACCCTTATTCCTTGTACTTTCCACCTGCCAATGAACCTCACACCGAATATAAGCACTTAATCAAGACAAATACTAACAACAACAAGCACAATACTAAGAAATACCTTCTTTAAAAATTCTCTTTTTAACACTAATGTCTAGAATATCTTTTCTGGTGCTATTTTAAGGTCAATAAGGCCTGCAACTCAATAAATGGAAAACTTCCCTCTATTAAAGGCATTGGTGATGTAGCTATCTACTACTTAACAAAATTCTCTTGACTGGTAAATTCTCTCCATAAACAGCTTCAGTATCAGTTTGTACTGTAGATATTTAAGCTGAAGAAATCTAAGGGAATCTAAGGAAGAAATCTAAGCTGTGTCAAGAATAGTCAATAGAGAATTATGATGGAAATATTTATTAATAATCTAGATAAATAAAATATCATTCATAGCATGGCTTATTTTCAGCTGAACTGTTACAGGAGAGTTTTCTTTAAAATCCTGCATGTGCTCACCAGCTGATATCTTGATATCATCTGCTGGGTATTACTGAGAAAGTAAGAACATTCCCTGGGATGGGAGTGGAGATACAAATCAGTTTTTTCAAAGTAATGTCAGCATGCGTAAAATTTATTGTAACCTAGGAATTGTCAGAAATATATCATTAGATAACCATTGGTAAATTTTATTTTTACAGTAATCATGGGGTGAAAACGATTAGCATATGTATAACTGCCATAGAGCAATAAACCGCTTCAAACTGTAAGCACATTGCTGATACTTATTGAACAGTAATAAACTAAAACATTAGAGCTGTACAAAAATAGAAACCCCAGGTCAAATTTTATGGGTATAGTAACACCAATTAAATTTAATTGGTTACAGTCAAGATTATGATAGACCATTAAATCCTATCAATATCCCTTTCAAGCAACCCCATGTAGTTTTTACTATCAGCTTATCACTTTTATTAAATAATTAATTACAATTTTATTTTTCTAAATGCATTGTTCTTTAGGTTTTGCAAGATAAAATAATAAAATGATAATTAGGTCAATTTTGCTAATTATCTAAGCCCTATTTACATCCACAAAATATTTTCTCCTATAATATCTGTATAAAAATTAGCTACCTCATTTTGTTTGGATAAATGTAAACATTCTATTAGAGAAAAATATAGATATGATTTCCTGCTCTTTATCTAAGGACAATTATTACTTGATACATGTAAGTAACATTTTATACAATCCCTTAACAAGCTAAATGTTCCTAGGATAAAGCTATTAACTTGTTCTAATTGCCATGGCAACATTTTCATTCTCAATTAAAGTGAACTCATTGATCATAATGCATCTCCATCCTTGCTAAGTTTCCATGAGCAAAGACAGAATAAAGCAATATAAAGCAATACCTAGGACTTTATGTACCATGGTTCTAAATATTCTATTGAAGTTGGCTGGATCAATAGTACCCAACATGCAAAGATAAGAAAAATAACATAGTCTATGAACATGCATTGGTTGACATTTTTAGCTCAACAGTTCCTGACTACTGGTCCCTCAGATTGAAATTTCAAAACATGATAAAATATTTGTGACTATATCATGCAAAGTTTATCAAACAACCTACCGATGCTATGGTTTGATTTTTGAGGAATGAACTCCTATTTTGCTATTTGTCTGTTAGATGATCTGGAAAATTGTTTAGCTTCATCAAAAAGTCCAAATTTAAAGTAATAAAATTAATGTTGCCTAAACTATAAAATTTATTTGATGCAGGCTGGATAGTCAGTACAGCAGGTAAGGCACTTGCCTTGCACATGACTGACCTGAGTTTGATCTCAGGCATTCCATCTGGTCCCCCAAGCACCATCAGGAGTGATCCCTGAGCTCAGAACCTGGAATTAGTATTGCTGGGTGTGCCACCCACCCCAAATAAAACATTTGATTATTTTTTTGAAAAATTTCCATATCTGTCCTTTAATCAACTAGAAAAAAAGTTAGGGATTGACATTTTTTTAAAAGTCATAGAAAGCACTGTGAAGAGTGCTTTTCATAAGAAAATCCCCTAAGAGAATCACAAAATGTCACCAAAATAATATTTCTGACATTCATTTGGCAAAATCAGTCCAAATACAAACCCTTTAATTGGCCACTTTGGACTCTTTTTAAATGTAAAAGATGTTTAATTCATGCTGACAGAAGGCAGGTAAATTAACTATGACACTGACATTTTATTTGATAAGTAGAGAGAAGGTGTTAGCAGTCTCAGCAGTTATTTATAAAAACTTTCCAGTATAGAAACTTAAATTGCTTCTCTTTTTATCTAGATAGTTTTAAAGTATATACCTCTACATATGTATTTACCCTCTCATTTTAAAAATACCTATGTAATACAGAATCTACTTTATAATGCAGTATTTTTCCCCTGGAATCAAAGATCATAGTGGTTTTTGGAGACATTCCTTAAAAGCACTCTGGCTCAACATGGTACTCTCTGTGGCTATCTTTTGCTGACAGACAAGGTATCTTGTATATTTTTAACATCTTATAGCCTATATTCAATTCACTCCATTAAATATGTGCTTTCTTCACAGCTCATAGACATAGCTGTAAGCAAGTCTAACCACAGAAGGAAATTTTAATTTTTAAGCAGCTGAGGAGATGGCAATCTGTCTTGGTTGCTGCCATAATCTTCCATTTAGGGCTGACATGTTTATTCTTGGGCATTTAAACTGTGGCCCAGAAAGCCATGAAGAGAGCCCAGTTATAAATGTTAGATTTGATTGGAAATGACATTCCAAAATAAACATGCCAAAGTGTGGTCAAGCATTCTTCTGTGCACCTACACTGAACTGCACTCAGACACACAAACTCCAGACATGAAACACCCCTCCCCCAGTATTCTCTTGAGCAAAAAAAAAAACTTCTCTCAGGTATACAAATACACAAAGACAAGTGCACAATTTCTATATGATTCACACAAAGGCAAGAAAATACGAAGTGAAACATGGTCTAAACAAATGCCATTTTATTTAGTGTCAAAATATATAAAGATGACAGTACAAATATTTTTAAACATATGGAAGGAGATATATGACCTTCAAGGATCATGTGGGAGTACCCTTTTGAACATCATTCAATTATCTGATGATATATAACTGAGACTAGAAATTGTAAATGAAAGAATACTTTTGAAAAGAATATAGACTTTATAGAAATTTTTTTTTTAAAAATTAGATCCATTGCCCAGAAATTAAGGCAAAAACTGTGAGAATATAAAGAAAATTAAAGAAAAACTACAAAAATAATATACTATTACGTATTATGGGTTGGAGCGATAGTACAGCAGGTAGGGTGTTTTCCTTGCAAGTGGCCAATCCAGGTTCAATTTCTCCATCCCTCTTGGAGAGCCCGGCAAGCTACTGAGAGTATCTCACCCGCACAGCAGAGCCTGGCAAGTTACCTGTGGCGTATTCTATATGCCAAAAACAGTAATAAAAAGTCTCACAATGGAGATGTTACTAGTGCCCGCTCAAGCAAATCGATGAGCAATGGGATAACGGTGATACAGTGATTATGTATTATATATGTGTACATATATATGTATATATACATATATATTAGTGTGTTTAGAAAAATGGAATGGCCATGAGAAAAAAAGGCATAGTAAGAAGGAGCAAGACTTCTTTATCTTTTATTTTATATTTTTTGGTTCTTGGGTCACACCTGGTAGTGCTCAGGGATTACACCTGGCTCTGTACTCAGGATCACTCCTGGTGGGCTCTGAGGACCATATGGGATACAGAAGATTAAATCAGGGATGGCTATGTGCAAGGTAAGCACCCTACCTGCTATACCACTCCAACCACTATTTTAATTTTACTAAAATAGTTCCCTATTTTAATTTTATTAAAAAAGTTAAGTTAATCTCTTTCTTTATAGTGTTCTACCTTGAGGGAGTACCATACACTATCAAATCTCTTTTCAACAAGGTAAAAACTGAAGAAAACTTTAAAATCTTTATCTACAAGTCTATGTTTATCACTATTTTGGATTAGTGGAAGGACAAAGTTTTGGTTTAAGCTGTTAAAAGAATGTTTTCTTTGATCTTTTTGTACTTTGATTTGATTTTGGATTGGTTTGGGAGTCACACCTGCTGTGCTTAGGGCTTACACCAGGCTATCCGCTAAAGGATCAATCCTAGCAGACTCCAGGGACCATATGCAGTTCTGGGATTCAACCCAGGTCTGCAGCATGCAAGGCAAGAGCTCTATCTGCTGAACTATTGCTGTAGCCCCAAATATATATGTTAGTGTGTCCCTGTGTGCATGAGTGTGTGTATGTTCGTGTAATTTTTAAAGAAGCACAACTGGAGAAAATATTACTTGCTAATTGTTAATATTTCTGAACAGTCCCAGTCTTTACTCCAGGAGGTCATTAGATTATTTCTGCTGTTCTTATATTATTTTGGTTGACTAATTTAAATAATAAACTCTTCACTATAATTTAGCCCATTTCTGCTAGTCATTACATGCCCCCAAATACACACACACACAGAGCAAAGATTTTTATGTAAATATGACATAAGAGTTCTGAGAAAGACTGTCTTAATACATGTGTTATTATTATATCTGATATCTAATATTAAATATAATATGAGGAGACAAAAACATAATTGATCATTTATCTGCAATGAAGAATCCATTATCTTAGGTAAATATCTAGGAATTTCAGACTTTAGAGATAAAATATATATTTCAATCAAACACAAGCAAATATTAGCCCATTGGGGTAAAATAACAACTTTCAAATAGTTCAAGTTATATTTCACCTCATTTTATCACTTTATTATTTCTTTCAAATTTGAAGTCTTCTATTTTTGTCACATTTCTCCAAACTTTCTTTCTTTTTAAAGAAATTTTACTGATTTACTATGGGTTTAGAATACTGTGAAATTTTTGTACAGGTTTATACCTTTATAAAGTGTGTGATTTATCACATTTACCATTCAAATTCTAGTATCATCATAGTGTCATAATATCTACCAATTCCTCCCCTTTCCTCATAATCAGCAAATGTTCTACCCTGTTTAAAAGGGTTTTTTGTTGTATTTTTGTGAATAAATTATTATGGTTAGTTATATTCCATTTATTAATAAAACCAAGAAGTATTTTTGCCATATTTTTAATTGAGGCAATATAGATCTATATAACTGTTCATGTTTTAGTGTATAATTTCACTCATTATCAAAATATATTTTGCCACTATGACTACCAGCCAATTTCATCACAGTCCTGTAAGTTCTGTCTTCCATGCCCTGTCTTATTTTGCTTTGTATATCTACCCACATTTCATCATCATTGTTATAAAATGTATATTTTTATAGCTCAGTAATATTCCACTGAGGCATATACCCAGCTCCTCTACATCCGCATATCCACTAAAGATGCTCTCCTGCTGCATTTTATGTTTTTGGCTCCTTATTAATTGTGCATGTGAGTATCTCAATCTTATCCATTGTACAGTCTATTTTTATTTCCTTATCACACTGTCATGATCACATGTTACACAGTATAGTTTTTTAATTATTTTTATTTATTTATTTTTTAATAAAAATTTTATTTTATTAAATCACCGTGTGGAAGATTACAATGCTTTCAGGCTTAGGTCTCAGTTATACAATGCTGAAACAACCATCCCTTCACCAGTGCCCATATACCACCACCAAAAAAAAAAAAAAAACCCACACAGTACACCTCCCATCCCGCCCCCCCAACCCCTGCCTTGTAACTGATAAGTTTCTGTTTACTTTGGTTACATTCAATATTTCAACACAAACCTCACTATTGTTGTTAGGAGTACCCCACTAGATTCAGACCTACTGTGAAGACAAATAAGTTCGCGCGGCCGCAGTAGTGGCCACGTGGTTTTGAACTTCTGTACTTTAACACGAAGTCCAGGGAGATTTCTTCCAGATATTGGATCATTGCAGGCTTGAAAACCCAATCTACACAGTATAGTTTAAAGTCAGAGAACATGATACCTCATATCTTTTTGTATATCACTGTCTCTGTGTCTTTTCAAGGATAGTTTGTGTTGGCATATAAACTTTAATAATATTTGTTCTAGATCCTTGGAGAATTGCCATTGGAATTTGTGCATGCGAAGCAAGGTAGTTTTCACTAAATGAAACTTGCTTAGAAAGATGTGAGAGAAAATGAATTCATAAGTGAACACAGGCAGAAAAGAAACAGACAAGCAAGTAAGATAAGTGTTCAAAGGAGAGCATGGGCTTGAGGAGCAAGCCACCACTGGAATTTTGATAGTTATTGCATCAAATCTGCAAAATGCTTTGATTTGGATGGCTACTTTAATAATACTAATTCTTCTGATCCAGGTATATGGATTATATTTTCCATCCCCATATGTCTTCTATTATTCAAAATAGTCACAGTTTTGATTCTTTCACTTCCTTGGTTTGTTTTGTTATTAGTTTGGGGTTACATTCAACTGTGTCAGGGCTTACTTCTGCTGTGTACTTAGGGATCATTCTTGGAGAAGCTCAGGGAACCATGTGAGGTGCTGAGGATTGAAACCGACTGGGCCCTGTTTAAGGCAAGCACCCTCCTGGCTATTCTAGCTTTCCAGCCCCTCACCTCCATAGCTAAATCGCTGAATTTTTATGCAGTTATAAATGAGTTTTTTTAAATTCTCATTAATTTTATTGTGCATAGAAGTGCAACAGATATTTATATATTCTAGTCAAATACTTTATTGTATCTCAGATAACATATTTCTGATTCTTTTAATTAGGGTCTTCTCTCTTTGCCTTGGTGACCCTAATCAAGAATTTATCAACACTGGCAAACCGTTCAAAGATTTATGATTGGTTTTGTTCATCTTTTGTTTTGTCTTTGTTCTCAATTTCACTTATTTGTATTCTAATGTTCATTATTTTCATCCTTCTTCTGACATGATTTCATTTGTTTTTACTTAACTAGTTGTATCTGTTGTAGGTTCCTTTACTTTTTTTGATTAAGCCACCTGAATTACAAAGTTTTTCATGATTGTTTTAATACCAATTTCTTTACCAGTGTCCACTTTGTTCCACCATTGCGCTTCACCTCTTTCCCAACTACCTGCTTGGGTCTAAGAGAGGCACTCTAAAATAAATAAATGCATTTTGACAGTTTGGTTTCCAGTATTGTTGCCAATATGGTTTTATGCATAATACTTAGCTCCCTTTCAGCTTCCTCTGACTATTCATCTTTGTTTAAGTGTGCTTGTATCACAAACCTCCCTCTTAATATCACTTTTGCTGCATCCATAAGATTTAATGCTTGTTTCTCCATTTTACTTAGTCTACATAGTTAGTTTTATGTATCTCTTTTAAGTTTTACTTCTTTATCTATGATACATAAAACTAACTGTAGACTAAGGAAAATGGAGAGAAGAAATGAACAGTAACTTCCTAAAGAAATTCAAATCAACAAAATTCACATGAAAAAAATGCTCTACATCACTAATCATCAGGGAAACACAAATCAAAACAACAATGATTTATTATCTCACATTACAGATTCTGGCACACATCTAAATGAACTAGAACAACCAGTGCTGGTGCAGAGGCTGGAGAAGGGGACTCTCATTCATTGTTAGAGTGCTAACTGGCACAACCTTTTGGGAAAACAATACGAACATTACTCAAAAAACTAGAAATTGAGCTCCCGTTTGATCTAGCAATACCACTTCAGGGAATATACCCTTGGACGATGAAGGAAGAACAAGGGCCAACCTGGTTGCTGATTAGTTGCTGTTTATTCAATCTCTCGTCTCTCTCAGATCTCTCCAACCCCCCATCTCTCTGCTTCTCTGCTGTCTCTGTCTAACTATGCAATTCTTTCTTCCTGATGTATCCGTCTCCTCTCTCTCTCTCTCTCTGTCTCTCTGTCTCTCTGTCTCTCTCTCTCTCTCTCTCTCTGTTGTCTTTGTTTCAATCTGTCCAACCAACAATCAATCCCTTCCTCCAACATTAATCCCTCTTTCTCCCTGTAGCCGCTCTTTTTATTTATCCTCTCACCACGCCTCCCCAACCACACCTCCACACGGGAAGTGTGATCAAAAATGTTTTTACAGGCTTCTAGACCACCTGCAGCCCATGAGGGCAAAACAGACTTTAGGTGTATTTCTACTCTCTTTAGACCTGCAACTTAATTAGCATCTTTAATTCTCCTAATATTACCATTCAGTATGGACACAGTAATAGACATTTAGGCTTATAGGTTGACTCTCATGGGACGTAATTCCACAGACTCAGACTACAGTGTTTAAGCCGGATCGATCATTTCTAACCCAAGCAGCGTCCCAATCTAATTAGTACTTTTGGTTCATGACAAAATTTGTCCATGACCAAACTCTAAACTTATAGTTAAGCTTTAGGGAACTTTGGCCAGGCCCATTTTGATGGCAGGGTAGCTCATAGTTCATTGCTTGCCTGGGTCCATCCAGTTCCTCATCGGGACCCTGTTTTTGGGGATCTAGGAAATAAGGACAACTGAGGCTTAAGTCAAGAAAGCAGATGTCCAGGAGGTAAATTATCTGGAATCAATCAACTCCCAAGACACAGGCTTGTCTTTTTAACTGTCTTTCTGTATCCATACAAAAAGCAACTGCTCTGAAATTATAACCATGCAAAGGACAGTAAGAAGAGAAAGACAATATTTACATGTTAGAGTCTGATCAGAAGGGAAAGATAATTGACAGGTTGTGGGGCATTCAACAAACACAAGCTTCCAGCGGCTAGGGAGAAAGGGCAAACCAACCTACAAACATCAGTGCCTTAGATGATAGTTATGAGAAAATTAAAAATTACAAAACAATACTTTGTTATTTTTGTAAGGTATTGTTAAAATCTAGTTTAGGGATTTGAGTTGTCAAATACCACAGTCATGGTTTGAAAAAGAGTTAAAGATGAATAGTGTTGGATGTAATTTAGAAATCATTTTTTTATATTTGTAATGGAGAATATATGTAATACAAAGATTTTTAAACTCTACTCTCAATCACTATAATAACATCACGAAATTGAATTTAATTTTACTTCTTTCGGATGATTACTTTATTACTATGTGCTTGCAATGTATTTAATAAATTATAATTAATTGATACAATTTTTGTTGTATAAAAAGTTATATACAAAAAGTTATATTTGGCGGACATGCTGCCTGGGTCCATGTGCTGCTTGTGCCTGCATGGCCAAGCATGTGCGGTGCCTGAACACATGTGTCACCCACATCTCCCCTCCTGAAATGTGTACTTTTATGCTTTCCTATCTAATGCAGGGATGTGGGTAGGGGCTCTCTCTGCCCTTGGAGAAGCCTGCAATTCTCTCTTGATCGTGTTACTCTCTCTCTCTCACTCTCTCTCCCCTCACTCTCTCCCTATCCACGCCTTCAAAAACCCTCCAAATAAAATCTGTTTTGCTTCATTACTTCTCTATTCTTGAAATTCTTTTCTGCAAGTGAGACAAAAACCCAGTAACCCTGGGTCCCAGGTGGCAGAGGCGGATGGAGAGATAGTGACTGCCTTTCTCTCCTCCTGACTCACATAAGGTCCACCTACATCAACATCTCTCCAGTATGTTGGCACATCACAGTGTTTTTTCAAGAATTACTACATTAAAATACATCTTTTTCCAGTGAGGTCTTCCCTGCCAATCTTTTAGACTTTCTTGGATGATTGTGGGCTAAATCATTCCCACATAAGATTTAATATTTAATGACAGTCTATCTGAATACATTTTTACTTCATAGGAGAAGCTTCAAATCAATGTATTGCAAACTGTTGCATGATTTTCATTTATCCAAAAGTATAAAAAGGACTCAAGTTTGCAGAAGTCTTGCAGACATTATGAAGCTCTTGATTTGATTTTGTCATTTTAACGTTTTCTTTTCCTACTTAAAGAATGATGCAAACACTGAATAACAAAAGATTAAATAATCTAATGGTCTGCAAACCTCCAGAACCCAGCCACAGCCATGCTCAAGGCCACTCTTCACATGCTCGGACAAGCCTCATGCATGAAGGAACTGACAGAGGAACCTAGGTATGTGGGACCTGTGGCTGAGATCTCCAAGTCTGCTTGAATCGGGACTGGGCCTCCTCCACCCAGATCCCCAGTTTTCCAGTAGCTTGGCAGTCACGCCCACAAACTGCCCCCAGCGCCATGTAATCTCATCAATGGCCAAGATCCATAGACTATAAAATAAGGCTCCCAGAAGAAAGTTATGTGGAATTTGGTCGATAACATGCCAGTTGGCCAAAAGCTTGCATTCAGTAGGATGGCTCAGGGATTGAAACCGGGTCAGAAAGCAAGTGTCCTATCTGCAGAACTATTTCTATTAATAATGACTGAAGTTTAGAGATAATTTGATTGCATTTTAATAAGCAGGCAAACCTCTTAAGTGTCTGTTGTCATGGATACTTTATAATCAATCTAATAAAAGCTTTCTTCATAACATAAAGCTGGCAGTGTCCAGTGTCCGTGTAATTTAAACAACAACATAAGGGAATCCAAGGGCTGGAAATATAGTACAGAGAGTAGGACTCTTGCCTGTACATTGTGATGCAGGGTTCAATCCCAGGCATCACATAAGACTATCTGAGCTCGACCAGGAGTGATCCCTGAGCACAGATCCAGGCAAAGCCCTAAGCACCACAAGGTGTGGCCCAACCCTTGGCCCCTCCTGAAATGAAGGGGGCCTTTAAAGCAATGGTTTTCTATCACCAGCCTATAACCATCAGGCACACAGGTGTATAAAGAATGCAAGAGGAAAGCTCTATGGAAGACAAGGGGAGAAAGGCATAGTAATAGTTCATGAGTGAAGTATGCTTGCTTATTTGATTTTTTTCTTGTTTAATATTCAATAATGGCGCAAAAAATATGAAGTGGAGCAAAGAAAACCTCTTCAACAAGTGGTGCTGGGAAAACGGGAAGATACATGGAAAAAAATTGAACTCAGACCTCTTTCTAATGCCATGCACAAAAGACAAATCAAAATGGATTAAAGACCTCAAAATAAGACCTGAATCCAGAAGATACATGGAAGAAAATGTAAGTAAAACTTCTATGACATCGAAGTTAAATGCATATTCAAAGATGAAATACCACTTACCAAACAAGTGGAAGCAAAGGTAAATAAATGGGACTACATTAGACTAAGAAGCTTCTGCACCTCAAAAGAAACAGTAAAAAAATATACAAAGATAGTCCATGAAATGGGAACAGTTATTTATCCAATACCTTTTTGATAGGGGGTTAATATCAAAGATATATAAGGCACTGGTAGAACTTTATAAGAAAAAATTCATATCTATTTATTTAATTAATGAATCACAGGATAGGGCCAGGGAGGATGCAAAGTAGGTATATGGCACTTATCTTGACTCTGATGACCTGAATGTCATCCCTAGCACCATACAAGGCTCCTGAGCCCTGCCAGAAATGATCCCTGAGCACTACCAGGCGTGGCCCCAAAACCAAAAATAATGATATCACTGTATCACTGTCATCCCATTGTTCATCAATTTGCTCAAGCAGGCACCAGTAACTTCTCCATTCGTCCCTGATGCATGCTAGTGTAGCCTGATGGTGATTGGGGATTCTTTCATGATCAGGGGAATGAGAACCCTTATTGTTACTGTTTTTGGCATATAGAGTATGCCACGGGTAACTTGCCAGACTCTGCCGTGCAGGCAGCATACTCTTGGTAGCTTGCCAGGCTCTCCGAGAGAGATGGAGGCTTTTGGGGTGGCCTTTAGTCACTTTTACAGGTGTTTCAAGTCTACAGAATGTAAGCTTTTAGTTGACTGGCATGTAATGATCTGCACACTGACAAACACGCACTTGCCTGCATCTCTGGGCAGCATCTGGGACATCTGCGGCTTCAGGTTGATCTCCTTGAGGTTGATAGAGTGCATGGGGAGGTTATTGAGCTTCTGGCAGAGCAGGACCCTATCGCGGAGGGTCTGTGCCAGGTCGAACACCTGCGTCAAGTCCCAGGTCACCGGGTGACAGCACCCCCATAGTGGATGTGGCCCCCAAACCAAAAATAATGATAGCAGTAAATAAATAATTTATAGGAAAATAGGTATTTGGAGATGAAATACTACTTTCATTAATAAAAGTGAAATATAACTCTATACTAAATTCCAAATTACTGTTTCCCCCATAAAATGCACAGGATGAAGGGCCATAGTGATCCTCATTGTGGAAACACAGGCTGAAAGAGAAGACTTAAAGGAGGTATCATCTCGTTGCTACTTGCTCATCTTCTTGCTCACCTCTACATGGTCATTCTCTCTCTTATTTACCTCCCTCCCATCTATAGATGTATACATATATATATGCATATATATGGAAGGGAGATGAATAAGATATATATATGGGAGGGAGATGAATAAGATGACTATAAATACATATAATATATATTTATGTGTGTGTATCTATATATAGATAGAGATGTAACCTCACTTAAAGTCATAGCTTGAAAAAAATATTTTTTGGTTTGTTTTGGGGCCACATCCAGTGATGCTCACAGGCACCCTTGATCTTTGGAACTTTAGTTTTATGTAAAACAATATAAAACAAAACCAATTTTATCATAACCAAATTGACATAAATAATTAAATTTTTGTAGAATTTTATTACAAAATTTTGTAGAATTAAAATTATATGTGGAATTTTAGCACAAAAGCATTGTAATACTTCTAAGGACTCAACATTTTAATATTTTGATTCAATGTGAGGATAAGCAGAGTCTGTCCAGGAAGCTTAGGGTGCAAAGCAGGGGCCAGTGACCTTCCATCACTGATGCATTCAGGGCCACACCTACTGATTAAGACAATTGGGACATCAACGAACCTCACCTGAACATCTCTGGGATGTGAAAGGAAATTCAATTCCTATAGAAAGACCAGAGATATAGAGAAACAGCAAATGCAAACCAGTATAAATAAAGCGACATTATTTAAGGAATGGTTCTATTCTAACTAAAGGTTTAGCTAAAGGACCCAAAGAATAGTAGACTAACGTCTTCCCAGGCTGGGAATGGGACATGCTTAAACCTCATCAGGGAGGGAGAAAGTTTTCAAAATTGAAGTTATAGTAGTATAAGGAGAATTAATATTTCTACGGAAATATTAATTTCTGTAGTTTTGAGGTGGTTTTGAGGGTGATTAATATCCAGATTCCCAAAGAGAAACAATGTGATATTTTATTTTGGTGAATTATACAGCAAAGATACCCAAGAATAAGAAGCAAAATAAAATCACAGATCGTATAAGTTATGATCACAAGACAAAATATAGTGCAGTTTCTAAGTGGGGTCTGAGAATAAAGTTGGAAAGGTATTGTGTAATTGTGCAGGAGGGTTAAAGGTTGGTTAAGCATTGAGGATTACTGAACAGAGGAAGGCATTTCTGGGTCAGAATGCGAAGTCTTATTACAAGATCAATTCTGGCCATACAGAAGCTGTAGGGACAGCAGAAAATGTGCCTGAGCTTGGCAAGAGATCAGTAGAAATAAATATCCTAATCTCTTTCCTGCTTTCTCACCTCCTCTGACTTCCCTTTGACTAAATCCAGCTAGAAGCAAAAGGACGAAAGGACATAGGTAACAGTCTGAGAGACTAGTCTCTTGTGCATGGCACACGAAGACTGAGAAAACAAGACTGAGAAAAATGGGAAATGACAGGTATTCAGGTGACACTGAAAGTAAGGCTGAAAGCATGGTAATCAATCAGTTTCAGACAGATAAGAGTGAACTATGCAGATACTCATTGGCTTAAGATAGTTAGACAATAATACTATCCCTTTGTTATAAAATAGTTGGGTGCTGCAGAAGTGACCCCTGAGCACAGAGCTAATAGTAGCCTCTGTGCACAAAAAATGTCCCAAAAACCCAACCCCCCCAAAAAATAGAATAGATGATACAAAATTCTATGGCCTCTATTCCATATAAATACTAATCATCTTGATAAGCCCAAGTCTTTTTACATTTATGCCATATAGAATCTAAAACTCAGATACTCTATCTTACTCAACTTAATAATGATCTCAGCAGTGAAATTCATCACTCATTCTGACTCAAGGGCTCAACTGAGGAATACCTGGGTCATTTCTGTGGTTGAATACCCTATAAATTCATACACTTGTGATCCCACTTTAATTGCTTGAATTTCACTGTAGCTAAATGGTATCCTGGAAGTTTAAATATTTAAGTGTAGTTCCTGGTCCTTCTATATTATAACTCCCTTTAGTAAATTCATTCTTTCCACACATTCTTATTGAAAATTTACAGGCACCATTCTGTCAGGCATCAAAACTTACCTTCATGTAAACTGTTCTCAAAGAATTGTCTAGAAGCAAAATGTGACTCAGTACCACTATGCCATTATGGTTCTTGGAGAATTTAAGTGTAGATGGGTGTCCTCAGATTTCTTGGGGACAATGGTTAAGAATAGTACACCAACCACCAGATGTTATCAGTGTTACAGCTCTTTACTTACAGTTCTCAGAAGTCCAACTGAAACTTCTGTATTCAGGACAGCACTCCAACAACTCCTTACCAGCTACTCCTGACCAGTGTTTATATGCTCTACATATCCCTAATGCTTAGATGCTTCTGTTGTCTGAGGGTTTCATGCAATTGATTGAGATTCCAAAGCTCTAACCAATATTGATTGATTACAGAATACCATCTGGTTATGACCGATTTAAATGATATTCTGAAATCCAAATCATTTTGTTTAACTTTGTTATAAAATATCGCCGGGTTATACCCTATTTAAATGAGACTCTTAAACTCTGATCAATCTAATTTGTTACAAAATCAAGATCAACCAGACCTCTAAAATAATCTACCAAATGATACCAAATAACAAATTAAACCTAAAATAACACTAACATACAGAAAAAGTAGGAGTGTTGTGATAAAGATACAGCCTATAAAAAGTAGAAAATCTGTACATGCAGTATGTTTTTACTTGCCAGATTGGAAAGCTGGCAAACACAGGAAGGCTGAGAGTTGTTGAAGATGGAGTGTTAGGCAGAGTTTCTGGACTTTGGAAGCAGGGAGATATCTGGAAGGAAGAGAAGAGGAGCTTGAACCCAGGCTCTGCTGGAATTTGAGCCATGGGCAGGTGGAATAATTACTAGGAGATAGGGTCCAGACAGAACAAAGCAAGTTTATTGAGAGAGAGTATGTTAGTCAGACTGACACAGTGAGAGCCTCAAAAGAGAGAGATCTATTTGGCAGGGGATTCTTTTATTGTATATCTCTGGGATGCTTGGGCAAGAAGTTTGTGATTTTTCTTGATTAATTTATTCTGGGAGGTGGGTGAGCAAGAGACGTGTAGCCTAATCTAGGATTGAGCAGCAGAGCTGAGTGACAGTGGTCCTCCGAGTCTCCTTGCACAGCTGATGATATGAACAGGGATGGTCTCAGCTCATCAAATCTTTCAAATAGTGACTTAAGCAAAGCATATTTTCAGGGGGGATTTTGCTAGATAACTTCACTACCCAACCTGAACCTTAGGAAAAATCTCAACAGAGCATTTCATGTTCACTTTATGGATAACACTTTCAGGCTGAGAACTGATTTCATGAGCCTTAACTTCTATTATGCCTAAGTGATATTAAGTATTTCTAGTATCCCACTAAGATTTTATACCCTAGGAGACCATTAGGTTTACTGACTACTTAGATTACATTTACTAAATGTAAATAAATGACACTGGCATAAAGCACAGATATTCGCACAACGATGGTATGAGCTACCGTGTCTTGATCCTGCTGAGGATAGCTTCCTGGGAAGGAGCTCAGAGGGCCACTTTCCTGGGTATTCTGGCCTTTCTATCCATTTCTGCAAAGCAAACTGAACATTAGTTTTGTTCTTTGTCTTTTTTCATGAAACTAAAAATCCTGTTCAAATTTTATTCCATTGGGTTGGTGAAGCAGAGAGTCTCTTGCCCACACGCCTGGCTATCTTCCCCAGGGCCCCTCGGAGGGGATGGCCTCCAGCTTCCCTCCCCACCCCGAGCAGAGCTCCCGGCGGTGGAAGACCACCAGAACTTAGCTACAGCCATGCTCGAGGCCCCTCTCCACATGTTCGAACAGGCCTCAAGCATGAAGGTACCTACCGGCAGAGGAACCCAGGTGTGTGTAATCCCATCAATGGCCAACGGCCAGAGATTTAAAAGCAAGCTCCCAGAAGATATCTTCTAGCCTACTTCTCCCTCTGGGAGAAACTAACAAGCTTCTGAGAGTTTCCTGCCCACATGGGACAGCCTTGCAAGCTTCCCATGGTGTATTCATATGCTAAATCCAGTAACAAGCTGGATCTCATTCCCCTGACCCTGAAAGGGCCTCCAGTGTGATCATTGAGAAGGGTTAAACCGAGAGACTTTTAAGGATCTCAGGGAAAGGACGAATGGAGAAGTTACTGAGCCCGCTTGAGAAATTGACGATTAACGGGGATTTTGTGATTCGTGATTTGGGTTGGTGAAACCAAGTACTCATATGTCTCCCTCATAAAAGCATAGTGGCATACATGAACTGTGAAGACAAGTGAGGGAAACTCTAGCTATGTGCATCTGCTCTGAACCCTAGAAGTATTTTGAGAAGACTAGGAAAGGCAGTGTTGCTCTGAAAGCCTCAGGGAAAGTGGGTACAGTATATCTCATCTACCCTCTTCCTGGAAGTAGAGAGCATCAAAACCTTGAATTTAGCTGTGATTGGGAGTGAGTAGAAATGACCACTAGCATTTCAGAGCACTTCAAGCCTGAAGACTATTTCTTTTAGTTTATTTTAAATTATTTCATGGCCCTCATCCACAATGACACAAGCATTTAGTTGAGGATCACAGGAGTATAAAGAAACTAAAACTTGTAGATGTATCAAAGAGTGTGGGTGCACACACACACACACACACACACACACACACATTCTTGGATTCTTGCCTTAGAAATAGATGACTGCTAACTTGCCATGTAACTTTCTGAAATATGTCACATTTCTTGTACTCAGAGATAAAAGCAACCCAGCCTACCTGAGTTATCAGAGTCAGGCTTGGTATTTGCTAAAACCCTAGGAGATTATAACTAAATTATTCCTTGATGTCAAATAACTCATGAAAACTCCTCAATTGAGGGTCTTGCAACATGAGTGCCTAAGTTAAAAAGAAGTTTGGAGATTTGAAGACGAGAAGTAACACCAAGACAAAAAAGCAAAAAATCAGAACAATCCATAGTTCAAAACAGTATTAACCTAAAGAGGAAAGGTTATAAGAAGAACAAGTCTTGGGGGCATTTTGTGGTGTTAGTAGCTGAGCAGTTTGGAGGGTGTGGCAAAACCTAGAATTCTCCACTAAAATTACTATCCTCTGCCATACATGTCTGAGCTGGCTTTGTCCCCAGAGAAAAGCAGTCACTTTCATGCCAGGAGGACTCACATGGGAGGAAAAAAGTGGCTAAGGAAGGAAAATATTAGGTATAAAGGAAGTGCAGAGGACCAATGAGGGAGTACCATGTAAAAGTTAGAAACTCTTCCAGCAGCCCTAAAATACATCTCTTCAGAGCTGTTCACAATTTCCCATAGAAACAGAGCCTCAGGGGAAACAAGGGTAAAACTAAAGGTGTAAGAATCAGACAGAGCAGGCCTAATTAAGCAGATCACAATCTGTTCCTTTCAGCCCTGCCTCCTTTGCCTGGGGTCACCAGTAGGACATTTTTACCCTTTCTTTTAAATGAGGCAGGGGGTGTGAGGGGGGATGCTTCAAATAACCCAGTCTGCTCTAGTTCTCAATTAACACATTAATTAGGAAACCACAGGAACTGTAGGCCCCACAATCTCCTCAGACTTAAAAGTTTGTTTCCTGAAATCCTGACACCAGCACCCTAGATGAAGGCCTCTCAGTGGTCCTGGCAGAGCCTGTTCAAATGGAGGAACCGTCAAGTGGTGAAGATTTATATAAATGAGGGTATTGTGTATTCAAAAGGAGATTGGTATGTTTGATCTTGGCCATTATTGATTTACCTTTCCACACGATAACATTCATTAAGTAAGATAAGTCAATGCTGGTGTGTTCCTTCCCTTTCAAATGTCCACAGGTAACATTCAGGGCAGCTACCTCAAAGCTGCGACTTCCAATCCATTATCAGTGGGCTGAGACACAGCCATTTGCCATTTTCCTACTGCACCATTACCTGAGCTGACTTATGACCGCTTTTAGTTTTGTTGATCTTTTTTGGTGTGGAATCGTGCTGTAGTTCAAAGGGCTCAAAACAATTGAGAGAGGAAGCTACCCTGACAGTTTCTCAAGATGTTGAATGCTTGACTCTAACTTCTAATTAAAATCCACCCTGATGTCCAGTGAGCTTTCTTTTAAGCCAGCCCCGGTTTCTTTAAAGCCTCCATACTTTGTCAAATCAGTAACTGTATAACCACCCCATGCTTAAAATAGTTTAATTGTGAGTCAAGCATTTTGCTGATTCAGTCCTTTCAATTTCCACCCAGTGCTGTTTTTAAATCAAGCAAAGTGCTATGTTTTAAAATTCTGATTTATTCAGAGTATTGAAAGTCAGTAAAGGGATGAGGCAGGTATGGGAGGTGGAGGGATGGGAGGAAACTGGAGACATTGGTGGTGAGAAATGTACACTGGTGAAGGGAAGGGTATTGGAATATTATACTACTGAAACCTAGTTATGAACAACTTTGTAACTGTGTATCTCACTGTGATCCAATATAAACAAATTAAAAAGATTAATTTGCAGTTTTTCCATTCAGGACATACATAAAAGGTATTTTCTAGTTAAAATAGTTCAGGAGGGGCTGGAGCGATAGCACATCGGGTAAGGCGTTTGCCTTGCATGTGGCCTACCCGGGTTCGATTACCAGCATCCCAAATAGTCTATCAAGCACTGCCAGGAGTAATTCCTGAGTGCAGAGCCAGGAGTAACCCCTGAGCATCGCTGGGTATGACCCAAAAATAAAATAAAATAGTTCAGGTGTTTCTTCACAGACCCAGAAGGAAGAATGTGTCATCAAATTAAGGGGGACCTGGTGTTCATTCCGACTACAGTTTCTGAAAGCATAAATGATGATTTGTTCCTATAGAACCTCACACTTTTGCTTTTATGTAATTTTCTATAGTGATCTTCATTTTTACAACCACTCATTCTGAAGATGAGAAAACTTAGGCTGATAAATTAGCGATTACTCAAATTTGTCTCTTTTAAGGAGGTTTCTATCACTCCCTAAGGTTTCCCCTCCACAAGATTCACATCTCTGGAATATTCCATTTTCTATTAAATACATCCACATTAGGATGTTAATAACCTCATCAATCCACCCAGAAGGCTAAATGATCCTAAGGATCAAGAATTTTACATCATGGTAACTCCAGCACCTGAATTAGTATCTGATACCAGTATTTGATAAAGTGGTCACTGTCATCATCTTTTGATGATAGTGGAACATGGAGGGAAATTTCCTTGGAGGGGAATAATGAAAACATCTCTAGTTTTCATCTCCATCAAGTGTATATAGACTATAAATTAATCTGATCACATAAAGCATCCAGGTGTTTCCTGAAGTAACCAGAGTTAAGAGAAAGACTTGGAGGTAAAATTTGAGAGTAGGTGGCAGATCACAGCTCTGTTTAACACTTCATTTCTATAGATTGTTATTTACAATCCAGCAGCAGATGTTTGCTTCTTAGTCCTTAAATTTTGTGAGACAAACAAGACAAAACAACAACAACAAAAAAAAATTAAAGAAAAGAGTTGAATTGCAAGATTTGTTTCCTTATTCAGTTCCCTAGTAATTGCTATGTGACATCAGGATATTTACATCTTTAAAAAATGTAAATTCAGGGATGGGAGAGGTAGTACAGTGGGTAGGGCACCCATAAGATCCTGGGGCCTTCCAGGAGGGATCCCTGAGCTCAGAGCCAGGAGTAAGCATTGGCAAGTATGACAAAAAACCAAACAACAACAAAAAAGTGAATGCAATTTCTGTAAATATAATAAGGAGCTGGAATTATGTCATTCAACACTCATCTATCAGCGCCCTATCCTGAGCCTGGGATACATATAGAGACCAAACCAGACATAAATTTCTCTGTAAGCTATTTCTGGGGAGGAAATGCACAATAATAAATACTACAAAAAGTACCAATGACTGAGATGTGATAAAGGATATAAACATTAAAGGAAAACATGGGCATCATTAAAAATATAGCAAACATTTTAACCTCTCTCTCTCTCCACACCTCCCCCCTGAGCACAGCGCAGGATCCGCGGTTTTCCTGAGCGCAAAATGGAGACGGCGATCCAGCTGAAACGGGAGGCGCGCGCGCTTGTGGGAGGCCCCAGGGGGCGGGGGCGGCGACCCCCGCCCACAGCAGATAGATACTTAAACCCACCTCCCCCACGTGTGCTTCCCTTTGGACCCTGCTGCGGAGCGAGCATGATGGAAGAGCCCAAGGAAGCGCTCTTGGACTCCAAACAGCCCACTGAACTAATTCCGGCATGGGACCAGAGACCCCACGGTGCGCTGAAACAGTGGGAGCCGGGCATCCCCCAATTCTTTTAACCTCTCTCTCTCTCCACACCTCCCCCCTGAGCACAGCGCAGGATCCGCGGTTTTCCTGAGCGCAAAATGGAGACGCCGAGCCTCTCTTTAGGCTTCTCCATCTTATGAGCACCATAAAAGGGTAAAAGTTTGTAGTGATGTTATTTCTGGTTGTACTTTCCCTGGACTTTATACAGAAACCCAAAACTGCGCGGCCGCAGTAGCGGCCGCGCGACCTAATGTCATTTTAGCATCAGCAATATGTAATGGTTCCATTTTAATGGGTCGGACTTTTGTGGGAGATCCTAACAAGAATAGTAAGTCTGTTGCTGAAATATTGAAGGCAATCAAAGTGGTAGCCATCTCTCTAGACTGAACTAAGCTATATCCCCACGCCGGCTGAGAAGAAATATCCTTCTTTCTCGGGAAGAAACGTGGCGTGGTGTCAAACATAGTGTGATGTCCATTAAGCAAACAGACCTGGTGGCGTGGGAATGGGATATAAGGGGAAAAATTATGTACATGGAACAGTGGGACGCTGGTGGAATCTCGAGCCGGAGCCGATACCAGCGCAAGCCCTTCGGTTCCAGAAACTGCTTGCAGAAACTCTACTAGTCTATCAACTAAGCCAGAGCCCCACGCCTGCTGATGACGGGAAATAACCATCCTTTTCGGTTTTTTTTCCCCTTGTCAGGCAGCGTGGCGATTACCAAACAGGCGTGAACTCGGTGGCGCGGGGCAAGGGGGAAAAAGAAAAGTTATGTAACAAACAGCGGGACTTAATATCTCTATATTCTTAGCAGTGGAGAACTATCAAATGCCTCCTTGGCAATAGGACTGCTTTCCTTTTTTGGGGGAAACCCCAACAACGGTAGTGAGTTGTGTGTTGAAACATGGAATGTAATCGAGATAAGGCATAAACGAAGTGGAACTTATCATGTACAAGGGTGGGGACTGGGGAGGTGGGAGGGGGTGGCAGGTATACTGGGGGGGTTGGTGATGGGAGATGGGCACTGGTGAAGGGAAGGGTGTTTGAGAATTGTATAACCGACATAATCCTGAGAACTATGTAACCCTCCACATGGTGATTCAATAAAATTATTTAAAAAAAAAATATAGCAAACATCTTAGGTCAAGTTATAAATCAAGTTTTTATGTGAGCTAAAATATCACAAGTATAATCCTAAGAATTTAGAACCATAAAGAGGTAGAGAGGTTACTTACCCATTTTTCCACCACCAGGGTCTTAACTGGATGGTTAAGCGATCAGATTAACATCATATTAGTGAAAGAAAAGAATAAATTAAATTAAAGATTTATGAATAATCTACATAAATTCTAAAGTAAATATAGGACACATGAGACTTTATTCTTAGCTAAGGAAAAAGATGCAGCCCTGGGCTTCAAGTTGAGATATGGGAGTTCACATAATGAGGAACAGTTTGCTCATATTAAAAAACAGATATTCTATAACTAGATATTTTCCACTACAATACAGAGTTCTGTAACAGAAAGGTTAATTCTGGAGATAGCACCAAAGCTGGGTAACACCCCCCAACTTTCATTCTTCTAGCTTGTTAAGGAAATAGAAAAAAGTTTATCTTGAGCCCGTAAGACCTCAGTTGACCTTAGCCTGAAATAACCCAAATGCCAAATTTGTTTTAGAAGGCCTGTTCTGTACATTTGGATAGATCTGTTCTTTACCACCTTATTGATTATGTGGTTTACACTTAATTTCACAACCAAGAACAGTGACATAGGCATGTTTTATATCTGTATGTACATATAGATATGTATATATATGCATATATGTGTTTATATATATCTATGTCTGGATATATAATTTCCATATATGTATGTCTCCATATGTGCATATGTGTGAGAGAGAACATTTAAATATATATAGTTTTTTCTATGTTGCAGTGACTTGCATCAGTAGATCAGTAGCATTGATTCATCATCATTTTAACTAGTAACTTTATAATATAGCTTAAAATAAGACATGGTAGAATATTTACACCCAGGAAAATGGCAGGGTTTTTTTTCTCTTTTTCTTTTGAAAGCTAGTGATGTGTTATTTAACATTCACTAGTATTCCACTGATCTTTTATTCTTGGGGGATTTGGGAGGAGGTGGCAATTCATGGTCCCCCTTGAAAGGTCTCACCAGCCAACAGAGCTGGTGGTTCCATGTTAGAGCCAGAGAATGTGTTATTACTTGGTCCTTTGGTATCAGGGATACTGTGTTCAGGGGCCTCCAGAGCTTTAACTGGTGATATTAGGTCGCCCATTTGTTGTTGGGGGAAAATCCCACAATTTACCCTTTTTCTATCTCCCCAGTTCCATTCAACTGATCTTAGGGTCAATTCTAACTCTCTGTTACTGGCAGTGTGCATCATTGAATCTTATGAAGAGAGCTAATGTCTTCTTTGAAAACAATTCCAGTTGTAGAAACCAGAGTAGCACCTACCCTCTCATTCTCTAAGGCTTGTTGACAAAGACTGCTCCTCTTTTAGTCTTGGACAAATATGAGGTTTTGTCCACATCAATAGAAGCCTTCTTTGGTTTCTGAAACTTGCCTAGTCAAAGTGTAAGAATACTTATTTTTTTCTTTTTCTTTCTTTCTTTTCTTTTTTTATTTTAGTTTTATTTAATGGCCTCCAGCTGTAGGAATCCCTTTTGCCTCCAGTCTATCCAAATCCAGCCTTTTGGTTAACCTTCCTATTTATTTAAACTTCAAACCCACAGATTCTTCTTTTCTTTAATTTCATTTTTATATTCTGTTTCAGAGCCTGGGAAGGTAGGATAGAGGAGGTAGCCCAGCAACCTGGGCAGAGGACAGAATAAGTGAGTTACATGGTTCCTTCTATTGCAGTGGAGGAGGTCCATAAGATTCTGGACCTAATGCTTATGAAGATTCTGTCTCATCAGACTTAGGAAAGAAGAAAGAGGCCAGAAGCTGAAGGTCATAGTCAGACTTGCACTTTAAAGCTAAGGGACCTTAAATATCACCTTCTCTGAACTTAGGTTTGACAAATGCAAATGAGGGAGTAGAATTTCTCCCAGTTACATTCACTCCCCCAAATCTGATTATCAAAAGAAATAGCAATTTTTTAATTTAAAACTCTTTATTTCAGGACTTTAGTGGGATACTAACCAACCCCACTAGAGTCCTGGGGCACCATCAAACATTTAATCCACACAGTAATGTTCCAATCACATCTAAGCGATTATTCTAGATATAGCAGAACTTCAAGAGAAACACAAAGTAAAAATGTTTTTTGGTAAGAGAAATAGGTGCTGTAGAATTGATTCATTTGTAGATGTGCTACAATTCAGCTGATCTTCACTCAGATTCCAATGACTCTAACTTACATTTCAGTACAAAGAGAGTCCCATGCTCTCTACTCTCTTGGTCTATTAAAATCAGAACACTAGGAGGCTGTGACAATCAGGCCATCTATGAGAGAGTGCACCCTAAAGTGCACAGCTGAGTGTCTGACCCCATTTAACAGAAGAAAAAAAAAACAGAAAGAAGGGCCATGTAGTCACTGCCTAGGTACAGTCCCTGTATGGCCTCAGAACTCCAGTTACTGACCCTTATCAAAATAGAGCTACTTCCCACTCTGCCCTTTGGGTGTGGGTCCCTTTATCTCACACCTGTCTGTCTCTAGAATCTGTCTGTCTAGAATCTTCTCAAGTAAGCCAGCTAACAGCTATGTAGTCCTTTTTATGTGCCACACAGTATTTCGAGGACTTCTTATGTTAATTCATGTAGTTATCTTTTTTCTTCAGGGCCTCACCATGGCTGTATTCAGGGCTTATCTCTAGCTCTGTACTCAGAAAATAACTCCTGACAGGCTCAGGTATCCTACAGGGTGCCAAGGGATCAAGTCTGGGTCAGCTGTGTGTAAGGCAAGTGCCCTACCCATCTACTGTACTATCTTTACAGTACCAGTTTATGAAGTTTTTAAACAACCCTATGAACTAGTTCATCATGTTCATTTTCACGTGGGAAAACCAAGGCACATAGCCCTCAGGACACATGCAAGATCACGTAGCAAGTACCAGAGGTGAGAAGTAATGCCAGACAAGCTTACTCAGAATTTGCTCTCCCTCACTATAGAAACATACCAACACACACACACACACACACACACACACACTCACACATACACACACACACACACAGACTTCTCCCTTTTCCTGGTACTATATCTTCTAGTTATTTACTCATGTAGTTGCTTATCTATTGCATATCATTCCTCATGGAATGTGAACCACATGAGAGCAGGGACCACAGGAGACTTATTCTTCCATCCTATTGATTTGATCCAGCATCAATGCCTGAATTGTGGGAATATAGTCATTAAAGACAAACTACTTTTCTTATGGGAAGACACATCTTGTGGTGCTCAAGGCTACTCCTAGGTCTGTGCTCCAGAATTACTCCCACAGTGCTAAGGGGACCACATGATGCCAGAAATGAATTCAGGCCTCCTTCATGCAAAACATGCACTCATTCTGTTATGCCTCTCCATAAACCCTGTTTGACTTTTCCAAAGTCGATTAGTTCTAGGAGGTCTAGTCTTCATGAGATGAATAAAAGCATTGTTTTATTGATTTCAGCACCATATATACAACACACAGTTCCCTAATAAGAAAGAGTGGTTGTATACACTGGGTTTGCAATAGAAAGACATAAACAAGACATGGCAAGTTGCATTTATGAAACCTGATGAAAATCAACTCACACACTTTTTAATTATGTTTCTATAATTCTCTATTAATCTAACTTAATCTGAGTTCTCAGTTTGTAGATTGAGCAAAGGGGAATAAAAAGGATATATCTACTTCTTTTATATACACTGCTCTACAAAGGACAATACTCTTCTAAAGTGCAGCCAATGTTTAGATTTGAAATATATGCAAAATATTTTCAGTGCTAATTCTTAGCTCGGTATCCAAAACTCAATAAGAGATTCCCAGCCCCCAATTCAGGAAATCTATGCAGGTTGCCTCCATTGATACACACTACTTCTAAAATACACTTTTTCAATGGGGCTGATAATACTGATCTTCTGGACTTTGGGGATGATTGAATGAAGTAAAATATTATTTGTGACATACTTGGGAAATAGGCTTTCCATAAAATGTAGTTCTTTCTTCTAGCTACCATAAATTTCACAGCTACTGAGAAATCTTCTATAAAACTTTCACTTTTGTGAATAAGATTTTTAGATTCATAAGTAAGTTTTTATTTAAAGATGAGAATTTGGGGTGCTGATTGTTCATTTGGGGTTCACTTCTGACTATGTTCAGGGCTAACTCCTGACTGTACAGGCCCAGGACTAGCTCTATGTGGCCTGGGGAGACCATATGCAGTGCCAGGGATCAAACTCAGTCCAGCTGCATGCAAGACAGTCTGTTACTGGCTGTACTGTCTCTTCAGCCCTAGGAATATTTTTTAGGTTACATTAAATGGAAAAGAAGATCCAGGAATCTTATTCCTGGAGAAGCAAGTTCAGCGCTCAGACAATGGTTACTTCTGTGGAAAGAGTCATTGGCAGCATACAGTCCTCCTGGCATGACCTCTGTTGCTGCTAGTCCTTTTCTGGGAAAGGGCTGTGTTCAGGCCAGAGTTACACGCTGCTGGAGGCAGCTCTGGTCACTTCAGCAGCTCTGGAGTGAATTCAGCAGCAACATGGCACTTGATCATGATTCAAAGTCAGAAACCACAGGAAAAGCACCAGAGTAGCTGTCCTGTGCTTTGGTTGCCAGACAGCACTCTGGCACTCCTGTGGGGTTCCACTGTACTTGACCAACTAACAAATAAGCAAGCATACTTCACTCATGAACTATTTCTATGCCTTTCTCCCTTGTCTTCCATAGAGCTTTCCTCTTGCATTCTTTATACACCTGTGAGCCTGCTGGTTACAGGCTGGCTATAGAAAACCATTGCTTTAAAGGCCCCCTTCATTTCAGGAGGGGCCAAGGGTTAGGCCTCACTTTCTAGTATAGCTCTCTGTCTCTCTGTCTCAGTCTCTCTATCTCTCTCTGTTTCTCTCTGTCTCTGTCTCTCTGTTTCTCTGTCTTATTCTCTCAGAATCAAAAACAATAAAAAAATAAGAGGATCAGTCCTGAGAACACTGGTACTTGTGCGATTTTCAGCTCTACCTGTCCTCCCTGTGACTCTTTTTCTTATGAGGTTTTACTGGGGGACGGACTGAGGGAGGAGGAGCCACGGCAGTAAGCAGGGTTTATCCCTGGCTTTGTGTTCCGCGATCACTCCTGGTGGGGCTCCAAACACCACTGGGGGTGCCAGAGGTCACCAGATTGGCCAAGTGCAAGGCAAGCACCCTACCTGCTGTGCTATTGCTTGGGCCCTCATGTATCTCTTTCAATAAAGCTTACAATTTGTGGTGGAGAGGGGTTTCCTATTCACCCCTGCTTCTCCAGGAGAATCCTGTCTGGCCCTGCAGTGTCCTACGGGCCCAGCCCATGATGGTATCAGAGACAAGGGGAGCCCATGCCCTTTTTGTAACCTGGCCTGGTGTTAATCACACTGCTGTGACATTCCCTCCACAGGGCTGCTTTGCAAATTGCTCTCTTCTGCCACCCTGAAGTAGCCCCCTTCTGCTGAGTGCCCCATCATGCCTGCCCCAATAAGTCAGGGCCTTGCTGTGGAAGCTCTGGGAGGAAGCTATCACCTCACTCAATGGGTAAAAATAAAAGCATCTGTTGTTGTTGCTTTTCCTTTCTTTCTCTTTTTACTTAAGAAGAAGAGCTCAGTAATATGATCCTTCGCTAAGCCCCACCTAGCTCTCAGTGTAATCAGGTAATATCCATTACACAAAGAATTTCAAAGTTTCCTTTGCTGGAACTCTCAACCACAATACTGGCCATTGTTTATACTTTAATTAACTTCTGTTTTACTGATTTATTAGGAAAAAAAAGATGAATTAGCCTTATGCTTGGAGTTGAATTATTGCAATTTGAAACTCCTCATACCTTTCTTGAGAACTTCAAAGAACAGCAAAGGTTGTTTATGTGCAGGAAATCAAATTAGCAAAACTATTACAGTGACTTAATGGCTTAGGGTGGTCAGGTTGATGAAAAACAGTAATTGGAAAACACCCCCCACCGCCCCCTACAAACCACCCTTGCTCCACACCCCCAGAATAAAACTAACTCTTTTGAAGCAACTCTCAACTGGAAGTGTTCTGTCTGATGGAGTGGTTGAAAGGATTTGGCTGCATCAGGATTTCTACATGTAAAATCCCACCTATTTCCCATGGAAAGCTTTGAAGCATGAGAGAAGCAAGAATAAAGTAGAGGGAGAATCTGGGAGGGAGAAAAGGGAAAAATTATGTTGTGAATGAAAACAATAAGCTGGGAATTAAGAAACATATTTGAATGTGTAATGAAACTGAATTGCATAATTCAACAAAAACAAATTCTGGTCCATTCAGAAATAAAACACCACAGACTGTGGAACATGCACTAACAATCTAAAGAAGGCTGGCTGACCACATTTTAGGAAACCCAAGAGAGAAATAATTATACTCTAGTCTCAGCACACCCTCTTTCCACAATGACACAGTGAAATAATAGTTACTTCTTAACTGCTATTCAACATGACGAAACATAAGAGCCAAAGACATAGCAATGTTCTAATAAAAATCAGACACATTGATTAATAGCTTTGCTCCAAAGTTTTGTGACAAGCATTTACTAAAACCTTGTGTTTCTGAAGACCGTAATGACCCTTGGTGAGGATTCTGAAGTTCTACAGTAAAAGTAATCAGACAGTTGAAAGCCTTTGCTTTTGGACCTGTGCTATAGATAGTATAATAGGCAAATTGCTTTGCATGTGGCTGACCTGTGTTCCATCCCCAGAACAACATTTTGTCCCTCACATCCTGCCAGGAATGGTCACTGAAAGCAGACCCATGAGTAAGCCCTGAGCACTGCCGTGTGCACACATGTACCGCCCACCCCTTACTCCCCCACCCAAAAAAAAAGGCTTTTCTTTTTATGACCTGACATTAACTATATTAAATCTGCTCTGAAGGATGCATAGGATAAAGTTAAACTGGAGTCTATGTAGTATGGACCAACCCCAAACTTCAAAACACCCACATGACTCTTTCAAACATGCAGGTGGCTAGCTGTAAAAGGGAGTAAACCAGAAAAGAAAATAAACCTGAGCACCAAAGCATAAATTACTACATTCTAATCCTTAGTTGTTAAAATGAATAAATTCTCCAGAGCAAACCTTTTCCTGTAACATTAAAATATGTACTTCAGAGTTTTAGGTTTATATAAAAAAATATTCAAAAGTAAGTCTTAATATGATAGCAGTCAGAATATACTCAGAATCTGATATAGACCTTTAAAAGATTAGACCATGTACATTGGTTTCTATATAACTTAAACTAACTTATAACATACTTAGGAATCAGTCTGAAGTTAAAGAAGTTTAAGTGATGAACTACAGTAGTGCTTTTCAACAGTAGGTCCAAGGACCAGAGCCTATCTGAGTGGGTAACATCTGAAATCTTCTGAACTAGAGAAACATTTCTAGAGTTGAGTCTCTTACCTCAACTCTAGAAATGCCTAGATATAAGAAATGGAACATTAGAACGGAACCAGAATGTTCTGGTTCTTACTTCCCTCTGTTTTGCTTTAGGATGTGACTGACTTTATGCAAATTTTGTATCCTCCTTTGTAAAACAAGTTTGAAATTTGCTTTGCATGTGGGTAACCTAGCTCATTGCATGTGGGTGACCTAGCTCTATCCCCCATACCACTACAGGTCCTCTGAGTAAGTACAGTCAGATATGACCTCTGCACAGAGAGAGTAAAGCCCAGAATAAGCCCTGAGTATGGCTGGCTATGGTCTAAATACCACATCCTTCACCCTAAAAAAGGCTAAAGTAAGCATAAATAAAACAAACATCCCAGGACCATTGTGAGGGTCAAGGAAAGGGACATTGTAAACTCACCATTGTTCAACGCCAGCTTCAGTGTTCTTAAAGAATCTGGATTTCACAGGCAGGTTTTTTAAATTGTTCTGCCACTGAGAGTGTATTTCCAAAGTTGAATTGTATAGGAAATAAAGACAGATATATTTCCGAACCAAGAATCTTTTCCCAGGCCCAAGTAATTTTGAACCTACCGTACAGTTATTTTGAGAAGTGAATTTTGGATATTGGTACTTAATCACAATTATGTACCCAAGTACCCAAAGAGCAAGTACCCAAAGTGTTTGATAGCAATTGAAAGGCTAGTCAACAAGGCTTGTTTACTGTTGCTCCTTTTCTGGGTTAGAAGGCTATGAAGGTCAAGCTTTTTTAGATATATTTTGGAGAAAATATGGAAACTAGAATTGCACATTATCATCAAACATGCATTCATAAAGAAATAGTTCAAACTAATTTAAATAGTAATAGGTTTAAATTTATTTTTATATATTTTTATTTATGTTTTTATTGAACCCAGATCAGCTGCATGCAAGGCAGACACCCTACCAGCAGTGCTGTCTCTCCGGTCCCAAATTTGCAACTTTTTTGGTGGGAAAGTGCCACAGTGAGCTGTGCTCAGGGATCGTTCTTGACTTTGCACTCAGGGATCACTCAGGGAACCTTATATAGTCCTGGAATTCAAGCTGGGTTTAACTGTGTGCAGAGTATGCAACATATCAAGCACCTTACCTACTACATTTGTCCTTCCAGCTGTTGAACTTTAAACTTACTAACAACTTAAGGGTAACATCTGGCTATACTCAGGGTTTATTCCTGGCTTAGGGATCACTGTTGGCAGGACTTGGGGGACAATGAGGACCAATTCCTGCCTGCTGTACTATTTTTCTGGCCCCAAACTACAAACTTGTTTTGATTTTGGTTTTTGGGCCACACCCACTGATGCTGAGGGTTTACTCCTGGCTCTGTACTCAGGAATTATTTCTGACCAAGCTTGGGGGCCCATATGATATTCTGGAGATTGAATCTGTCAGATGAGAGTGAGGCAATCACCCTACCTCTATGCTATCATTTGGCCCCTAAACTGCAAACTCTTTTTTAAAGATTTTTTTTGCTTTTTGGGTCACACAGCAATAGAGGGCCCACAGCGATGCTCAGGGGCTACTCCTGGCTCTGCACTCAGGAATTACTCCTTGTGGTGCTCAGGGGACCATGTGAGATGCCGGGGATAGAACCTAGGTTGGCCGAGTGCAAGGCAAACGCCCTATCCACTCTGCTATCGCTCCTGCCCCCTAAAATGCAAACAACTGCTTGAGGCTGGAGTGACAGTACAGTGGGTAGGGAGTTTGCTTTGTAGCTCCAGGAGCAATTCTCGAATGCACAGCCAGGAGTAACCCAAGCATCTCTCGTATGACCTAAGAAGAACCCCCACCCCGCAAACAAAGAAGAACAAACACCCCTGCATTGACCAAAACAAGACCAATCCTGAAGTCATGGTAGAACAAAATACCAAGGAGTGGTTGTCCTCCTTCACAAGCTTCGCTCTCATATCCCTAGAGAGGATTTGGTATCTCATTCACTCTAGCCTCCTATGTTGGGGGAATATTAGGACACTAAAGTGGTGCTTTGAGGGGCTGTGTGTGGTGCAGAGACAGATCCAAAGCAGTAGTGCACAAGGCAAACACCTCACTATTTCCCTGCACCGCCCCCCAGCCCGGTTTGTTTATATTTTTATTTTTTTACCTATTGCTTTCCTCCACCGGCAGAGCCTGGCAAGCTCTCTGTGGCGTATTCAATATGCCAATTAAAGTAACAATGATGGGTTTCATTCCCCTGACCCTGAAAGAGCCTTCTATGCGGCACTACCGGGAAGAACAAGTAAAGAGAGGCTTCTAAAATCTCAGGGCTAGGACAAATGGAGATGTTATTGGTGCCTGCTTGAGCAAATTGACGATCAATGGGATGACAGTGATACAGTGATACAGTGATTTTTATTTAAATACTGTGAGATAGTTAAAAAGCTTTTGTGATCTGGTTTCAGTCACACAATGTTCCAACACCCATATTTCCTCTGGTGTACATTTCCCACCACCAATATCTCCCATATCCCTCCTGCCATCTTGGCCCCCTCCAGCCTGCCTCTATAGCAGGTACTTTACCTCTCTCTCTCTCTCTCCCTCCCCCTTTTGGGCATTATATTTTGCAATATATACACACACACACACACACACACATATATATATATATATACTTTGCAAGATACTGAGAGTTCTATATGCAAACTATATATAAAATGTATGAATGGTCCAGTAGGACCGTTCTGTTATACAAGAAGGGAGACATTCACTACATTGGCAACTATCGCCCAATCTGCCTGCTGTCTATCCTATACAAGTTGTTCACTCGTGTTATCCTGAATAGAATAGGCAGAACACAAGATGAAGGACAACCATGCAAGCAAGCTGGGTTCCGAAGGGGATTCAGCACAAAAGACCATATCCACACAGTGACCAAACTCATTGAATTTTCGCGAGAGTTCAAGATGCCGCTCTGTCTAATGTTCATCGACTTAAAGAAGGCCTTAAATCCTGTTGAAACTGAAGTGGTCATCGAAGCCCTAGCCAAACAGGGCATTAAAACTCAGTATATCAAAATCCTCTGAGATTTGTATTGTGGATTAACCACCAGTATCTCACCATTCTACAAGGATGTAATAATTGATGTAAAGAGAGGGGTGCAGCAGGGTGATACCATTTCAGTGGAACTCTTCAGTGCCACCCTCAAGAACATCATGCTATGACTGGAATGGGAAGGAATGGTAATGAAGGTAGATGGTCGGCAATTACACCGCTTCTCTGATGACATCGTTCTCATAACACCAAACACTAGCCAAGTGGCACAAATGCTGGCCGACTTCAACCACGAGTGTGGAAAGGTAGGATTGCAGCTGAATCTCAACAAGACAATGCTCATGAAAAACGAACTAGTCCTTGAGGCTCCATTTGCTCACATTGGAACAAACATCTCCGAATGCAGCAGCTATGTGTACGTGGGTCAAGAAATCAACATGAGGAATGACTTGATGCCAGAACTGCACAGGAGGAAGAGAGCAGTGTGGAATGCCTTCAAGAGCATCGAAGAAGTGGTTAAGAGAATGAAGAACTTCCGACCCCGAGCACATCTTTTCGATTCCACCATTCTTCCTGCACTAACATATGCCTCAGAGACCTGGGCCCTACGCAAACAGGATGAGAACGCTATTAGGGTATTCCAAAAAGGAATCGAAAGAGCTGTGCTAGGAGTATTACGTCTCACTCAAGTGAAAGAAGGAATCCGGAGTTCTGACCTCCGTTGACGGTCAAGAATCAGGGACGCTGTCTCATTTGCCAAGGCATCAAAAATCAGATGGGCCGGTCATGTAATGTGATTCAGAGACGACCGCTGGATTAGAGCTGTTACTGACTGGATTCCACAGGATGTCAGAAGACCTCGTGGCCGCCCACCAACTAGAGGCTCTTCCTATTCCTGGAGCAAGCAAGTATCATTGGACTGCACTAGCACGCGACAGGGACAAATGGAGACGTTACTGGTGCCCGCTCGAGCAAATCAAAGATCAATGGGATGACAAGTGATACAAGTGATACAAAATATATAGTTTGAAAGAAAATGAGAGGCCATAATGTTTGGTTCTTTACTCACTTTCAGCACAAATCTCCCATCCAGAGTAATCCCTTCCAATCATCATTGTCATTATGGTCCCTTCTCTATCCCAACAACCCTCTCCCCTAGCCTTTATATCAGGCTTTCAACCATGGACCATTCATTCTGGCCCTTGTTTCCACTCTCCTTGGGTGGTCCATTCTACTTAAAACACCTGGAGACATTAGGGTCCAGTTTCCATATCAGGTACTACAAATATACATATACCCCTCCATTTAGGCTAATGAGAGAATTATATACATCTTCCTTAGATCCTAGAGGATTGAGATTCACAGAGAGGAATATATTTGTAAGAAAAAGACAGTAAAAATGATATTCAGATGGGAATCAAGCAATATAGAAGTATAAGAATCTACAGCCTGGAAAGCTAAACAGAGAACACCAGTTCAAAACATGTAGAACCCAGGAACTCGAGCATTCAGCAAAACTGAGAGTACTCTCAGAGGGAATTATTGCATATAATAAACCACTTCATCACAATAATGCTACATCACTCACTCAGTTACACAGTGACTCTTAGAGGTAGATATTTCTGTACCTCACAACTGAGGGAAAACAGTCATATAGAGAACATACTAGCTTTGGTATTTGATATTGAGATGATTGGACTGAGGTGATTTGGCCCTCAGGTGATTTAAAACACTACACCAGAAACAATGCTTCTGATTTTTAAAAAGTCATATAATCTGTCTTTTTTCAAAATCACCAAAACATAGAGAGCAAAATTCAGAGCAATCAAAACTGCATCATTGAAGTGAAAGGTGAAGTCAACAAAAAGAAGCAGCTTCCAATGAAAGATAAGCAATATTTAGCAGTAGGTACTCACTAGGATGAGTTAGAAAGAACTATTCACAAGAGGTGGAAGATGTAGCTTGTACTGCATGTGGAGAATCTGGGATAAATCCTGGTATTGTCCCCAACAACAAACAAAATAATTAATTTTGAGTCAAAAAGAGTGATATTTTGTTACTTGTGTGCATTTAGAGAAATTAAAGATTACCAGGAGGAGTGATAGGGACTTGGAAACCAGAAAGTTGCACCCCAGAATTAAAAAATTTAGTCTATTCAAGAAGCATGGTTTTGAAAGAAAATGACAGAAAAATAACCTGATTAAGGAGTTCTACAATTAATTTAGTGAGATTAAGTATATAAATATTAAAATCAAATCTTAATACAGGGAAGTATTATTTTTTTCTTGGTTAATCCTTCAATTAGCTAATCTGGTATATACACACATTATTCAGTGAAAGAAGCTGTCCAGCTGTTGTTATATGTAGATATATTTTAATCTCAAACTGGCAAACATCTGAGATTATAAGGTTTATTACATTTCACATGCATATATTTACTACATATATGTCAACTGTGTTATTTAGATTTCTTTATAGATAGATGGATGGATGAGGTATGGACAGATGGATGGATGGGCAGATGGGTTGATGGATGGATGGATGGATAGACAGATGAATGGATGAAGAGAGAATGATAGGTACATGAGTGGTATACAAAAACTAGTGAAGGGAATGAACAAAGACAAAGGAGACAGGAACTATTTCTGCCTTTGTTTCAATTATGATTCAGGCCATACACATATTTAGTGGTAATTTGATTCTGCTTCCTTCTTGTTGCTTTCAAATTTTACACTCCTAGTCCATAGCCAAGTTCCAATAAAGAAGGCACTGTATTATTGCACTGTCATCCTGTTGTTTATTGATTTGCTCAAGCAGGCACCAGTAACGTCTCCATTGTGAGACTTGTTGTTACTGTTTTTGGCACATAGAATACGCCACGGGTACCTTGCCAGGCTCTGCTGTGTGGACAGGATCCTCTCGGTAGCTTGCCTGACTCTCCAAGAGGGACAGGGGAATTGAACCCAGGTTGGCCACATGCAAGGCAAATGCCCTACCCACTGTACTATCGCTCCAGTCCAGGGTGTATGTAAATAAATTAATTTTAATTTATTTAATTTATTTACATGTCTCTCATGAAGAAACTAGTACAAAGTCACATATAAGTAATAGATTTTATTAATGTGGGGTTTAATAAGATGATAAATTTAGGATAATTTGTCACTAGATTTTATCACAAGACTGGGGATAAAAATTATGAAGTAAAATTCTCACATAAAATTACTACTACAAAAGAAGATGAATGCCCCCCAACCCCAAGTCACCACCATATTGACTTATCCACTGGCTGTGCTCTTCTGTTTCCTGACTAAATTTCTCAGGACATCCAGGCCAAGCAGTGAAAATTCATGGAAACACTGGCCACAGGGCTGAAAACTCCAGGCTACCTTGAGGAGGCAGGCAGGCCACCCTGCTGAAGCCGTGCACCTAAATCCACAACCCACAATTGCAGTCACACCAAGGGCTCAACTACACCACTTCACAAATATTCTCTGTGGACACACCAAACTGTGAATAATTTTCAGTACAGGTACCTGGTGTCCAGGATAGAGCTCTGCATTCTATTTAGGGTTGGGGTGGGCAGCTTACCCCAATGTCCCTTACTCCTGGTCATCCCAGAAGCCACAACCACCTCCCATAGCCATGGTCATGTTAACTCATTGGCCCAGACCATAGATCCTTAAGACTCTGGACCCTATGGCCACCGCCACCTATCTGGCTGCATGACCCCTCCTAATCCCTCAATATGAAATTCCAGCAGGAGTGCCAAATTAGATGGGAAACTAACATAGAATCCAACTAAACTCAACAAAGAAAAACAGTAATACAGAAAGCTCACCTAGGAGAAGACAGATTAATAAATTCTTAGATAAGTATAACCCCATGATCAGAAACAACAATTTTCACATAAAAAAGATGTTTTATGCTTATTAATTCTGGTATTGGAGCTTTGTTCTATAATCAATTTCAACTATAGAATTGTATCAACAGTTGTGCCTTTTGTCTAGAATAAAACAAAGTTAATTTTTTTTAAAAGAGAAGACTAAGGAAACAAAGCCTATAAGATAGTGAAATTAGAGAAAGTATTCTAAAGAATTCAATCAGCGTATAGTGATTGGAGTTTTTCCTCTGTATTTCCTCAAATAGTTCCTCTTGAAATGAAACCATATAAAATACCTAATTCAACAGAATCAAAACAATAACAGATGTACTTTTAAGTGTTCCCAGACCCAAACACCTTAGAAAACTGAGGTTTACATTCATTAAAACTGATCTTTGTCTTAAACAACTTTGACACATTGTCTTGCTTTAGTGGTAAGCAAAGCAGACCTTTGAAGGAATTTGCACCAGGCCAGCTAAGCTTTGTCATACAAGGTTTTTCTTGCCCTCTATTCACTTATTCCTATTTTTTTCAAAATCACAGAGATTTCCAAATGATGATTTATTATACCATTTTAAAACCATGTACCGTTGTGAGTCTATACTTTGGAGATGCAATAATGTAGGTTTAAATAAACCCATACGGATTACCTGAGATTTCTCTTTAGGTGGGTTCATTGGTGTATTAAAAAATTAGTACATTGACATGTCCCTGCGACTCTGTCTCTTCCTTAATGGCACTGCCAGTGTTCTTGGCTTTTGGAGGGCCACACATGACTGTGTTCAGGACTTCCTCCTGGCTCTGTGCTCAGGGATTTATATTGGCAGTGCTTGGGCCAGGGAGGGAGACTAAGGAGAATGGGGATTCTAACCAGGTAGGAGAAAGTTCTATCTAGCAGATCACTTTTATCTAGAAATTATTTCTTAGACTTCTTATCCTCACTCACTCGTCTCTGTGTTCATGGTACATGACAGATATGGAATCTTACAAGTCTGGAGACAACAAACATTCACATTAAAACTATCCCTCAACGTAGTTGAGCAGCACCGTTCTAATAAGCTCATAATTTGGTAGTAAATAAAAATCATTGTGTGTGTTGCTTGTTTCATTGTTTGTTGGCTTATATTTTAAAACTAAAGGCATTTATCAAGAATAAGTAAGCCAAATTGTTTAATCAATACAGCACTTAATTAAACAAAAATACACATGTATTTTTGTTAAATAAACTGGATGTCCATGTGTTGGCTTGGCAAGTATTTGACAGTCTTGGAAACTACTAATTTTTTAAAATTTATTCTTTTATTGAATCACCATGTGGAAAGTTACAAAGCTTTCAGGTTTAAGTCCCAGTTATACAATGCTCAAACACTCATCCCTTTACCAGTGCTCATATTCCACCACAAACAATCACAGTATACCTCCCCCCACCCCCACCCCCACCTCCCCAGAAACTACTAAATTTTTAAAAGCAGATGCTGGGACCTGAGGGATAGTATAGAGGATAGTATACTTTTCTTGCAGGTTGCGGACTGAGCTCAATCCCTGGTATTACATATGGTCCCCTAGTATAGTGCCAGGAGTGATCCTTGTGCACAGAACCAGGACTAAGTTCCAACCACTGAGGGGATGTTGTACTGTAACAAACCAGGACTCCCCCAGTGTCTGGAGAACCAACCTACACATGTGTGCATTGTGCCTTATCTCTGAGATCAGTTCACACTCAGAAACGCTTCCCCAAAATTGCCTCCACTTTTGGTAGCTTGCTGGACTATCCAAGAGGGATGGAGGAATCTAACCCAGGTCAGCTGTGTGCAAGGCAAATGCCCTACCTGCTGTGCTATCTCTCCTGTCTCTTTTTGTAGGGATATTAATTCTGTAATAAGAGTCTCATTCTTATGACCAAATTAAATCCTGATTCATTTCCAAAGTCCCCTTTAAATGTATCATAATGAGGGCTAAGAGTGGCATATGAATTTTGGTTCACAAATACTTAGCCCATAACACCTTCAACTGAGACAGTCCTAGTTTTTACAATGCAAATATTCTCCTGGTGTTCCAGAAATATTACAAGATGTTATGATGGGAGTTGGGATTGCAGTGAAAAGGGTAAAGTAGCTCCCATGAGCTGTCCTATGACTTTTTTACAATCAAGCAATAATACTGCTTTAAGGTTTCCTCTTCCCTTTATCTTCTGTAAACTCCACATACAGGTGAGAAGCTTAAGTAAAAAAAAAAAAAACAAAGAATGAAGAATTATTTAAATAAACCCACTGAAGTGCCTAATAAAAAGGTGCTGCCATTGCTAAATACAGTTCAATGTCAAGAGAAGTCTGTTGTACTTGAATAGCATTTGTTACACCACTGTCTCATTTGCCAGGATCTATGGATCACCTATTTCTGCTGGGCCAGCCATATTTCTCTCAGGGTCTGTTATGATGGTACTATCTCTGTCACAAGCATCTGCATAACACTAGAAAATTGGGGTCTTCAATATTACCTGATGCCCCTGAGTTACATTACAGATGGAAGTCCTTTGGAGCAAAGTGGACCAAATACAACTGACTGATTCTCATTTGGGGTCACTGGTTTTTAAAGGAGAGCCCTAGTCATCTATGGATGAAAGTGCTTGGAATCTTATGACTCTCAATAGGAGGTAGCACTCTAGAGGTCTGAACAGATAGTACAATGGATGGGCTTTTGTCTTGCATGCAACAGACCTGGGATTGATCCCTAGCACTACATTTGGTCTCCAGAGGTCCTTCAAGAGTGATCCCTGAGCTCAGGGACAGGAGTAATCCTTGAGGACCACTTGTTATGGCCCCCAAGCAAACAAAAGGTGACTCTCTAGAGGTTATCATGATAAATGAAGTAAGTTAGAGGAAGAAAAACAACTGTCAGGTGATCTTATTCATCAATGTAGATAGAGGATCCAAAGCAGAAAAAAGACATTATGGAATAAGAAGACTTTGGATTAATACTCGAAGTTACTAAGAGGTGGGAGGATGAAACTTGAGGGAGGGGAAGGTTAAAGGACTAGAAGTAACCCAAGAAGAGAGATAAAGGTGGTAAATCAGACAGGGTCAGGTTAGCCTGGCATCTACCCAAGCAGAACCCCTTGGGGTCTTTCACAATCCTAAATCACCACCATACACCCAGCCTGATTTCACTGTCTCAGGACAGATTTTACTGAGATACAATTTATTGAAAACTCTGGTAAGTGGGTTTTGTGACTGAAATCTACAGGCTTTCTTGGGGTCAGGATGGGTTATCTCCCCCCACCTCCCTGTACTTGCAGAAGCCTCGGCAGTCACATTAACACCCCAAAGCTTCCACCCAGCAAAAAAGCTACTCCAGTCTTATCTCGATAAAATACTAAATGCCCTGAACAAACACCATGACCTCTTAGTACCTGTACTGCAAAATATAATGCACAAAAGGAGAAAGAGAGAGTGCAAGAAGGAATATATATGCACTATAGATGGAGGCTGGGGGCAGAGGGTGGAGTGCCAACGTGCAAACACTGTATCAGTGCATTTGTTTGCAGAGACACAGATTAAGTGTATGTGAAGAAGATTTTAGGACTATTTTTCATTATGTGATGTGCTCAGACAAGATTAGGCGGAGACTAGAATTGGCAATTACCAGAAGGTGCTGCATATAGATGTGGGAAAATATATGTCTAAATGTACATATATATGTATATATGTATATGTATATATATGTACATCTGATATCTTAGTTCTCCCTTTTGGAGAACCTGGCAAGCTACCGAGAGTTTACTGCCCGCACGGGGGAAAGCCTGGCAAGCTCCCCATGGCGTATTCATATGCCAAATACAGTAACAATGAGGGGTCTCATTCTCCTGACCCTGAAGTGCCTCTAATGTGGCACCGTTGGGAAGGACAAGTAAAGAGAGGCTGCTAAAATCTCAGGGCTAGGATTAATGGAGACATTACTGGGCCCGCTCGAGCATCAACGGGATGACAGTGACAGTGACAGACAGTGATATGTACATATGTGCACCTATACACACACACACATATATGTTCTCATTATAATCTGTGGATTTTCTAGCTATGTCTACATGTGCAAACATAACACTAATAACTATGCTATGTTGCCTCACCTATAATATATTTTTCTCTTTTGCTTTGTTTTGGTTTTGGGTTACACCCAGTGGTTCTCTGGGCTTACTATTGATTCTGCACTCAGGGATCATTTCTGGAAGGCTCAGGGAGCCACATAAGGTGCTGGTATTTGAGCCCAGGTCATTCATATGCAAGGCGAGTGCTCTACCCACTGTACTATCACTCTAGCTCCATCAACTACAATTTTTTAAAATAAATGTTAAAAAATCTTGTTTAAGACCAAAAGACAAAAAAAAGTTAAAGAGTTAATCTCATCTTTACTTCTACTTTTAGCTCTCAAGCAAAAAAAAAAATATTTAAAAAGCATCTACAATCAATTGCTACATTATTTATATGCTTTCCTCAGTCCAGTCTAGCCATGCCCCTACAACCATTTATTAATAAAGATGGGGATAACAAATGACGATTTAATGCTCTTTCATGTCCAGTGGCCTCTTTGATCTCTAGACTTACTCAAAATAAGTACCTGTCTGAGACAAGTCCCCAGTCAGGCAGCTTCTCTCCTGTTCACTATTTCTTAGTTCAAAGAATAAAGTTATTTCAAAAGGCAAGAAAAATCTGGAACCCTTTGTCATTGTGAGGATAAGTTCCTTGTAGTCCTTAATCCCAAGACCCAAATGCCCAGTTTCTAATTGCCCAAAGTAATTCATGTGTTGCATACCTGAAATCAGAGCCAGTATTGATGGGTAATTTGGACATTGTTTTAGGTAGTCTTCTCTCTTTGATGCTTTAATGTTATTTTATTTCATATAGATGGTAATAGTTCACCAGGCAATGCAGAGCAAGTGAGTGAAACTTTATAGGGTGGTGCCTGGGTACTTGCATGATGAGGACACACAGGCAACCAAAGAGCATAAGTGATTTTTTCTGTATATATCTCAGATTCACGTGAACCACCAGGCTATTAGTTTTCACCATAATGTTGACCTGTTCCCATTCTTCATAATTTGTCATATATATGACAAATACATATATATACTGGACTACAATATGAGTATTTAAAAATCCATGTTTAGAGTGGTTATGCAGATTTAAATATCTGAAAGCATTCTTTTTTATGGTGATGATGATGATGATGATGATGATGATGATTTTATTAATGAATGAATATCACATCACTGTATCACTGTCATCCCGTTGTTCATCGATTTACTCGAGCGGGCACCAGTAACATCTCTATTCTTCCCAGTCCTGAGATTTCAGCAGCCTCTCCTTACTCATCTTTCCCAATGAGTAGAGGCTCTTCCAGGGTCAGGGGAATGAAACCTATCGTTACTGTTTTTTTTTTTTTAATTTTATTGAATCACTGTGAAATGGTTACCAGCTTTCATGTTTGGATTTCAATCACACAATGATCAAACAGCCAACCTTCCACAAGTGCACATTCCCCACCACCAATATTCCCGGTATACCCCCCTTTCCCACCCACTCTCTGCCTCCATGGCAGACAATATTCTCCATACTTTCTCTCTACTTTTGGGCATTATGACTTGCAACACAGACACTGAGAGGTCATCATGTTTGGTTCATTATCTGCTTTCAGCACACATCTCCCATTCTGACTGATTCCTCCAACCATCATTTTCCTAGTGATCCCTTCTCTATTCCATCTGCCTTCTCCTCTCCTCTCATGAAGCAGGCTTCCAGCTATGGGGCAATCCTCCTGGCCCTTGTCTACTGTCGTTGGGTGTCAGCCTCATGTGATGTTATTCTATACTCCACAAATGAGTGCAGTCCCTCTATGTCTGTGCCTCTCTTTCTGACTCATTTCACTTAGCATGATACTCTCCATGTTTATCCATTTATAAGCAAATTTCATGACTTCATCTTTCCTAACATCTGTATAGTATTCCATTGTGTAGATATACGAAAGTTTCTTTAACTAGTCATCTGTTCTAGGGCACTCGGGTTGTTTCCAGATTTTGGTTATTATGAATAGTGCTGCAATAAACATACAGGTACAGATGTCATTTCTACTGTGCTTTTTTGCATCCTTGAGATATATTCCCAGAAATGATATTGCGGGGTCATGTGGAAACTCAATTTCTAGTTTTTGAAGGACTGTACATATCTGAAAGCATTCTTACAAAAGCATTGTAAATAGAAAGCTCCCAGTTGGCTTACTAGACCTAGAAACAAAAGGTTATTTTTTCCCTTTGTTCTAATAGAAGTAAATTCTATAATCTTCAAGCAATTTGTGAAACACGAACCAATATGCAAATACTGTATCAGTGTATTTGTTTGCAGAGACACAGATTAAGTGTATGTGATGAAGATCTTAGGACTGTTTGTCACTATGTTATAATGTGATGTGCTCAAACAAGATTAGGTGGAGACTAGAAGTGGAAATTACCAGAAGGCACTGCATATAGATATGGTGAAATATATGATTATATGTACATATGTGCATACATACACACATATATATATGTCCTCATTACAATCTGTGGATTTTCTAGCTATGTTGGCATGTGCAAAATAGTTTATTTTAAAATTCTATTCTATTATCAACATAAGGCAGTTAAATTGGACATGTTTTGAAAGATTAATTAAAGAAAATTAGCTATTTACAAAAGTCACAACAGTGTGTCTGACTTGATTCGACATTAATTTGGAACACAGAGAAGAGTAAACTATGAGAGGAGAGGCTATTGGCCTCTACGTAGACTCACAGGGAGTGAGTACTGCTGAAAGGAGAGGAATTGTGGCATCAGGAAGCTGAGACTAGGAGCAAAGAGACTAAAATTTTTACTTTTATTTACTTATTTTAAAACATTTTAGAGTTCTACTATTTATTCAGCCACTGATTAAGCTGATTTAAGTGGGCATGAGCTTCACATTACTTAAAAAAATTCTTTAACATAGGAGTACTGCTATTTATACAGCACTTTCATTCTTGATCTCTCTCCTTTTCATTTTCTGCATTATGGTTTACAACACAGGTACTAAGAAGTCATTGTGATTTTTCTGGGCATTCAGTATTTTTACTGAGATAATACTGGAGTAGCTTTTTAACTGGGTGGAAGCTTTGGGTTGTTAATGTGACTGCCGAGGCTTCTGCAAGTACGGGGTGGGGGGTGGAGATAACCTATCGTGACCCCAAGAAAGCTGGAGATTTCAGGCACAAAACCCTCATTCCAGAATTTTCAGCAGATTATATCTTGGTGAGGTCTGTCCTGAGATGGTGGAGTCACACCAGGGACTGTTTAGCCATGCATTGTTCAGCCATGTGCAGGTCAGAAATTAACTGTGGCTTTTGATCTCTTGGGATTTATTTATGGGTCTCTGAAACAAGGTCAGTAGAAGAACTGACATGGTGGTGCTGGAGTTAGTAGCCCACCCCAACTATAAGAAAGCCTAGAGATGTCAGTCACAAAACCCACGTACCTGAATTTTCAGCAGACAATATCTTGGTGAGGTCCATTCTGAGACGATGAAGTCAGGCCAGGAGTATGGTGGCAATTTTAGATTGTGGAAACAAATGCTTGCTTGGGCGGGCACCAGTCTGACTCGCACTCCCCCTACAATTTACCTCAGTCTGTTCATCCATTCGTGTGTCCAAGATTAACTGTGGCTTTTTTTTTAATTGAATAACCATGAGATAGAGTTACAAGCTTTCATGTTTGAGTTTCAGTCATACAACACCCATCGAACACCTATCCCTCCACCACCAATAGCCCCAGTATCCCTGCCCCCATCCCACCTTTAGATCTCTTTTGAGATTTATTTATGGGTCTTTGAAGTAAGGCTTATAAGTGAGCTTGTATAGCTGAGCTGGAGGTGGTTTATGGATTGGCTCTCATACCTAACTTTTGGCTGTTTAATTTCTTGTTCCCAAATAGCAGGGGTGCAGCCAAAGGCACAGCGGTAATTTGGGGGTTTCAGGAAGGCTGCTGATGCACTTGCCCCACAGGTACAGGTTGGCTTACTGTCAGCACCGTACCCCCAGAGACTAAAAATTTGAAAGCAAAGAGACAATTCCATATCCTGAATGTTTCTTGGAGATGCCAGTCTATATTTTTTGTTGCTGTTATTGTTTTGGGCTCACACACAGCAGTGCTCAGGGATTACTTCTGGCTCCATGACAAGGGATTATTTAAAGTTGTATCTGGGAACCATGTAGAATGCTGGAATTGAACCCAGATCAGCAGTGTTCAAGGCAAGCAAGCACCTTACCTTCTGTACTATCGTTCTGGCCTGTCTGCCTGCATTCCCACTTCTCCTATGTTGCCTTTCCTCTTGGGGCTGCAAAACATGCAAGAATCCTGGGGGAAGTACCCAGAATAGTATCTTTCCCTACTAATCCTGCAGGAGAGATGGAGCTACTGAACTCTGCAGAATCACAAGTAGTATCCCAAGAACTGGGATCCCAAGCAGTACTCTGGGGTGCTTAGTACTCTGGGGTGAAGAGAGGGGGGAATCCAGAAATCTTTTCCTTTCAATTCATATCCATACACATTGCACCTGGATACTCCCAACAATGTTCCTCTGTTCCTGGTCTGCATAACTTTAAAACAAATTCCCATGCTCCTCCCAGAGAGGTTTCCTGGATGTCCACTGCACAGCAGGGTTAATAACAACTGAGTCAGCTTAGAGGATCAGAATCCTAGATACCAAAAGGTTTCAGGGATGGGTCTATGTTGGAAGACTTCTGCTCACAACATCACTAGTTCTTCTAGAGAAATAATGTAAGCATATGTCACACACATTCTTTTCTTAATTTCTCTTTAGAAAACAATCATTTTGTGGCAAAATTGTATTGAATACCAGATGTAGCTTGCCCACCTAATATATTTTTAACTTGTTTCTTTTTTAAGGAAATGTATTCATTCCGACCCAAAAGCTTTGATCTGGGAGTTAAATAATGTCATTTATAAAAGTAACAATCAGCAGTTCACTGAATATTGATCATATTAGCAAATATAGGCTGGAGGAGAGATACCATCTTTGTCTTTCTAGTTTTACTCCACTTTTTCAATTCCCAAACTAGGAGACCAAGACCTCACTCTATGAATCCTGACACCTTTATTTTTTTTATTTACTTTATTTATTTATTTTTTGAGAGTACAGTTACAAAGTTATACATTTTTGTGCTCATGTTTCCCTCATACAAAATTCTAGAACCCATCCTTTCACCAGTGCCCATTCTCCACTACAAATAAACCCAGCATCCCTCCCACCCTCCCCAATCCCATCTCCCTCCACCCCACCCTGCCACTGTGGCAGGGTAATTCTCTCTCTCTCTAATTAGGTGTTGTGGTTTGCAATAAAGGTGTCGAGTGGCCATCATGTTCAGTCTCTAGTCTATATTCAGCATGCATCACCCTTCCCCCACATGACCTCCAACCACATTTTACTTGGTGTTCCCTTCTCTATCTGAGTTGCCCTCTCCCCAGAATGTGAGGCCAGCTTCCAAGCCATGGAGTCAACCTCCTGGTACTTATTTCCACTATTCTTGGGTGTTAGTCTCCTACTGAGTTTTTCTATATTCCACAGATTAGTGCAATCTTTCTATGTCTGTCTCTCTCTTTCTGACTCATTTCACTTAGTATGATACTTTCCATGCTGATCTACTTATATGCAAAGTTTATGACCTCATTTTTTCTAACAGCTGCATAGTATTCCATTGTATAGATGTACCAAAGTTTCTTTAACCAGTCATCTGTTCTCGGGCACCCGGGTTTTTTCCAGATTCTGGCTATTGTAAACAGTGTTGGCATGAACATATAAGTGCAGATGTCAATTTGACTATACTTTTTTGCTTCTCTGGGATATATTCACAGCAGTGGTATTGCTGGGACAAATTGGAGCTCAATTTCTAATTTTTTGAAAATCGTCCATATTGTTTTCCAAAAGGGCTGAACCAGTCGGCATTCCCACAAGCAGTGTAGAAGGGTCCTTTTTTCCCACATCCTCTCCAACAGTGGTTGCTTTTGTTCTTTTGGATGTGTGCTAGTCTCTGTGGTGTGAGATGGTATCTCATGGTTGCTTTGATCTGCATCTCCCTGATGATTAATGATGTAGAGCATTTTCTCATGTGCCTTTTGGCCATTCATATCTCTTCCTTGGGAAAGTTTCTGTTCATTTCTTTGCCCCATTTTCTGATGGGGTTGGGTGTTTTCTTCATGTAGAGTTCAACTAGTGCCTTATATATCATTGATATCAACCCTTTATCTGATGGGTATTGTGTAAATATCCTTTCCCATTCTGTAGATTGTCTTTGTATTCTGGTCACTGTATCGTTTGCGGTGCAGATGCTTTTTACTTTAATGTAGTCCCATTTGTTTATCTCTGTTTCCACTTGGTTGACCAGTTGCATGTTATCTTTGAAGATACCTTTATCTTCAGTATCGTGGAGGGTTTTGCCAACCTTGGAATCCTGACACCTTTAAAGTCAAGAATGCTGAATTTGATTAGTGGTTCTCTCACCACAGACTAGAACATTGTCATGAGTACAATGAGCTGAGTCTGTTTGAAATATCCAGAACAATTTCTAGGATAAGGGGCTGAAGCAATAGTATAACAAGCACTTACCTTGTACACAGTCAACAAGCACTCTATATGGTCACTGAAGCCCACCAGGAATGATTCCTGAGCAGAGAACCGGAATAATCCCTGATGTGGCTTGCCAAAATCAATAATCAGTGCTAGAACATAATAGAATCTCACAAAATTTACTTTGAGCAAGTGAATATGCTACTAGGCAAGTTACTTCATTTTTTTTATAACCCACAGGTCAACAATCTCCACATCACAGGAAGAATCCTGTGTCATGAGCACTAAGTGTGAAGAAGACCTATGTCACATCACAGGGGTGCATGTGAGCATAGTGATGGTCCCCACAAGACTAACAACAAGCACCTTCCCAGGTTAGCAGTACTCTGGGGTGCTTAGAGATATCTGTTTTCATGATTGAAGGAGTTATCAAAAGATTCTTCCTTTTTTTCCCAGCTAAACCTAGAAAACAGGGCCTCTTACAGCATATACTAAATGCTTCCAGATCTTTCTTTTTTTTTTCTTTTTGGGTCACACCTGGCGATCCACAGGGGTTACTCCTGGCTCTGCATTCAAGAATTACTCCTGGCGGTGCTCAGGGGACCATATGGGATGCTGGGAATCAAACTTGGGTCAGCCACGTGCAAGGCAAACACCCTACCCACTGTGCTATTGCTCCAGCCCCTCCAAATCCTTCTATAGAGTTTACGTAGGAAGTTGTTTCCAGCTCTATTATTACATTTTACCAACTTTTGTGAAGCAAATTATTTGCCCTTGAAATGTGTAACAAAAGATAAAAGAAATTTGATGTGAGCAAACAAGAAGAGAGTATGTGCTTACTGTCTTTCAGAATTGACAGAACTGTTTTAAGATCTTGATTTATGGAACTGTCTCAATACCAGTGACATTTTAAGTACCGAACTTGGAGACAGGAAAACTGAGACACAGAGAAGTTTTTTGTTCATTTCTATTTTAAAAATTAGTTTTGTTTTTTAATTATTTTAATATATTTAAAATTGTTTAAACACTATTGTTTACAAAGTTCTTCATGATACAGTTGTTTCAGACATTCAATGTTCCAACACCAACCCCACTAGAGGTGTGACCTTCCCTCTACCAATCCCCAGTTTCTCATCCACCCTCTAAGCCTTTGCCTTTGGCATGCACAAAATAACATGTTGCATATTGCTTGTCGCAACGATATAGTAAGTGGAATTTCAAAAAAAAAATACTTCCGTAAAAGAAAATCTGTGAAAATGATTATATCTCACGATTGTCATTATTTTAAGACTGGCCAGTACCACTGAATTTGAGTGGCAGAATTTCTGCAAAAATCAGGCCATCTGGTGTTGTAACCTATGCTCAGTGTTTTTTTTATAACAGGACAAAACTATCGTCTTCCATAACCAAAGTTTTTGATTTATTAGCTATGACTTTGTACTACCTTCTAAAAGGACAAATGCCATGGTTTAAATATAAGTGAATAAAGGTAAGAACTTGATGACAAATTCTATTTTTTGCTAAATTTGATACCTTCTGAGACCTTTTGCAAGTCACAAAACTATATATCATATTTAAAATAAAAATTGGGACAGAATGATAATACAATGAGTATGGCACTTTCTTTGCACATGGCTGACCTGAGTTTAATCCCCAGCATCCCATATAGCCTTTGGAGCATTACTGGGAGTAATTTCTGAGTAAAGACCAGGAGTAACCCCTGAGCATCACCAGATATGACTCCCAAAGCAAAATAAACTGATAATTAATTAATATAAATGATGTATACCATACAAATGGCTCTGAGAACTGAACAGAGTGGTATATAAATGCTCACACCAGGCAGAATGCCCAATAGTGTGCTGGCGTTTTTGTAGATCATTCACACAATCTGGGGAATAGTAATTTATATAGCAAATTATTCCTGGTTTAAAAAAGTCTATTGATTGATAGTCTTTTTATTTTATGGATGGGGAATGCAAACCCAGTGATGCTTGAGGACTATCCTTGGCTCTGTGCTCAAGAGCCATCCCTGGTAGTGCTTATCAGACCATTGGTCCTGGAGATCAAAGCAGGATCATCTGCATATGAGGCAAGTGCCTTAATTATCTGTGTATTATCTGACCAGCCTAATTGCTAAATCTTAACTCAAGATGAATTTTATTCAATAAATCTCACTTCTATTATGACAGCTATCAAAACTCTCTCAGTTAAGCTTGAAAAAAATCCTGAGTCACTCAGTTCCTCTGATATACAGCAAATTGACTCAAGGTTTCTTGTAATAGATATTTTGAAATAAATAGTATGACAGACAAACACTTTGGCCCCTGAAATCCTGAAATCAATGTAGTTCTCATTAGTCCTGATCTTGCTGGTAGACACAATGTGTTCCTTTCTTTCTCCCAGAATTTCTCCTTTGTTTTCTATCATGATAAAGCCCAATTTCAACATAAGATGGATGTTTTTCAATGAGCCATTACCTGATAAAAATAGAACTTTCAGAATGGGAACCTTGGCACAATCTCAATCCCATCAATTGGGTTCGCATGGTCTATTTTTTGACATAAAGTTTCTCCTTTGGATGCAGTGATGACAAGAATGTTTTTTCACACACTGAGTTCCAACAATAACCATTGCTATCAGATGAATCCATAGAGAAAAGGCAAGAGGATCTTGCTGCATACATTTTCATACAGCTTTTCATTTGAAGGAGTCTCATGGTCTCCGAACCCCACTGAGTAGCCTTGTACTCGCTCTCCTTTTAATTAATAGACTTGTGAATAACCACAACTGCCTTGTGGGACATGCCAAACACTAAACAGATGACTAACTTGCGGTGAGCAATCTGCTCAACACAGAGAGCCTTAATTTAAGCCATACGTGGTGAAAAACAAAGGCATGGCAAGCATGCAGCTCCATGTATAGTTTTTGGTCTGTTTCAAGTTAAGGAAGTCCCTGGTGTGCAGAAAGTAACATTCATAAAAGTGAAAGCCATGGTTCTGATTTATTGCCACCTGTTAGCGTAAGTCTGACCTACTTGAGTGGGGGGGCAGGCATTGCTGTGGGAGAACCGGTTCAGAGCTGGACAGGATCTGAAGAGACCAGCCAAGCTCAGCTGGAGGGAGCCCCAGAGAAGGCTCCCAGCTGTGTGCCAGCGAGCAGGTAACTCCCTGCCTGCCAAAGCCCTGTTTTTATGCTGCCACGATCATGTGGCCCAGTTTATGGACAAAACCCTGGGGCCATGAGGAGGGGTTGTGGTGTCAGGTTGTTCATTAGAACCTGGCCGGAGGGCAGCTCCAATCTGTAAAGGACAGCTGTCTAATTGGATTTGTTGTGTGCACTGTCTTAGCTTGACAATGGAAACAGGCTCTCCGGCTTTTCTAATTAGATTGTTAAACATAAGAGTTGAATGGCACAGCAGTAAAGAATGTGCCCTTCTCTTTGTGAGCACAAAATAGGGCTCCAAAAATATTCGAGTTTTTTCCAACCCATTTCCCCCATCATTGTATCTGATGGTAATGAGATGAAGTTTATTTCTTTTTAAAAGCTCCCAGAGGAGCACAGGCCAGGTTGAAGTTCAACCCAAATGTCAAAACACACACAGGCAATACAGTAGCAAACTTCTTTTTCCCTTTGGCCTCTTGTTTCCCCTAATTGGTGCCTTGTGGGCAGTCTCTACTCAGAGACCAAGAATGGAATGGGATTGGAAATTGAATTACCCTCTCAGCCCTCAAGGTGGTCTCCAGACCTGGGATGGGAAAAATACATAGAAAAGGGTGGGGACAGAGTCACCTGCTAGGGATCTGTATCAGTTCCTAAAATCTCTGGAACCAGCGGAAAATGGGAGGAACACCAAGAAGATACAGGAGCGGGAAGAAAGACAAAGAAGCAAAGTGGACAAGCATAGGGCTTCCTCAAGCAGTAGCCACACCTGCCTCTGTCCTACACCTGTCCCACCACTGGTGACATAAGGAGTTAACTCTTTCTTTGCAGATTTGTGATTCTCCTTGATTCTGTTCCACATTTCGTGTCTTGAAGAATTGTGATCAGATGGCTACATTTATCATCTAAGCAAGATGGATCAGATCTTTCATACAATTTAATATCATATAGGACCTGGTCTTAAGTTTTTATTTCCTTAATTTCCTAAAAGATGTGGCTTTCTCCCTGCATCTTCCTCGTTCTTTAGGATGCAAAGTCTGATCACATGGTTCATATCACAATCCGTAGTTTACCCAGCTGTCACCACAGACCACCTGACATCAAAAGTCAGTCACACTCCTTTCGACTGACTTGTGCAATCACAGTTTTACTGGATGTGGCCTTTTTCGTTAAGCGCAAGACAAGTTCTCTTTTTGGAGACTATCATAACAATACCATATCCCAACTAACCAGTGCTCCAATAAATACAGAGACTCCAAGCAGCAAAAGTCTTTCTTCTTAAATCTTCAAGAAAGCCAAGAGTGATCCTAGCACAGGCACAGATTATAATACTGAGATCATATTTGGCTATTTGTGTTCTCTTTTTAACATCATCCTACAGAGGACAATCTTTTTATCGTAAAATTAGGTAGTTTATTTTATTCAAACCATCCTTTATTGTTTTTGTGTAAAAGAAACAGGAACTAATACATGAATGCATGAGGCAAAACTGACCATCTTTTAGCAGAACTTGAATTACAGACCCCTCCTCCCCTTGCCGGTTGGATGCCTTCCCCCCTGACTGTAGTCTGGAGAGCTCTGTGCCAGGACTGAGCTCTGTGCACAGAATTGCCTTCCACTGATTGCCCTGTTCACTACACAGAGCCCTAGGATTCTATCTGTATTTCTGTACCATTCCCTCAATGGACCATTCCTTACTCTAATGAGCTGGATTCACAAGTGGCCTTAAACACAAGCCCACAAACCCGTTGTTGTCAGGCCTGAGCCATATTTGTTCCTTTTTTGGTGGTGGAAAAATGCTCTTTGAGATGATATAAGACTTCCTGCCAGCTTTCTTTGTCTCATAGAGTCCCACACCAAGATAGAGCTCCTATAGACGTTAAGCATGAAGCTCCATGCCTCGTGTTTGCACTTCTGTTTGTCAATTCTTTGGCTGTGTTATCAGACTCAGGGTGCTTCTACACGTAAAAGATATTATCTTCTCCTCTCCTAAAGATAACTAGAAATATTTGTTTTGCCAAGAATTATTTTATAACTCTGCTTAGAAGTTGCTTCTTTGAAGTGCTATTCATGCTTTATTTCTTATAGGTTTCTAATTTGGGAGAAATATGAAAGAAGGAATTTATTAAAACAGACATACACAGTTCTGTCTGAGCAGGGTGAGGCCTGGTCTCCTGTGTTTTTCACGTCTTATTTAGATTTTAAATGCTCCATTGAGTATGACTGTACTGGCTGTATAAGATGCTTACTTCAAATAAATGATTATGTGCCATACATTTTTCCAAAGTGATCAAAATAAGATCGATGATGTGGGGACGCTCTAAAGAAGTGTGAATCATCTCGTCCTTTCAAATTACAAATTTTAGAAAATTGACTGATAAAATCAGTACAGACCCTGGCCCCTATTCTTAACCTTTGAATTAAAGAACCATGTGCCTGAAACTAAGACACTTGTGCAAAAGTACAGTTGTGCAGGCAAGCAAACCCAAATATTGGTTTTGTTTTGAAATGAGAGCCCTTCTGTATTCTGATGCCATGCGATGTTTTCTCATTCCATTTTTCATTCTGCACACATGGGTGACTTTAAATCGGCATTCATGGAAACAGTTTATAAAGGTCCTGAAACTGAGAAGTGGATTATGTCAAAGACTAAAATTACTTGAGAACGTTTTGATCATAGATATTTGGGGTATGATCAATTTGACACATGTGTCCATAATAATATGAATATGTGTGCAGTCTGTGTTTGTGATAACAAAAAAAGATGTGGGCAGAAAGAAATTGTTCCACATGCTTTATATAATGCATTTATTTAGTTTAGAGCAGGTGTTACAAAAAGCATTTCAAATGTTACTAGAAATTATCTATATCATTCACATTCTTAGTAATTCTTCACTTTCCTTTCAAAAACCCTGTTAAGAGTCAGTTTTGGTCCTTGAATTGCTAAGAAAATAATTTCCCATACATGTGTGAATGTATTGCTCTTGATTTTCAAACATAAATACCATATAATGTACTAAGCATAATAAATAGGAGTGGAAGTATAGGGTATTATCAAAAACATAGGAAAATGAAAACTGCAGATAAATATTTTATTAACCTAATTAATTTACTTGTATAGGAAAATAGTTTCTGGAGTAAGATCCAGGAAAATACTCCTGAAATTTAAAAGTATACAGTGAATTTGATCTCTGAAGGAATATCTAAATTCATAATTTCTCTACAGCTTACTTCATTTCAAAAGTTAGCTGAACAAAGTATAAAGAGGCATAGTATTTAAGAAAAACAAAGTTGGAGGACTGACAGACCTGATTTCACAACTTGTTATAAAGCTACAGCAATCACAACAATGTAGCATCAGTGAGCAAAACAAACAAATGGCATAACAGAATAGAATAAAGGTACTACAAATAAACCCACATAAATAGAATTGACAGATCTTTGACAAAAGATCAGAGATACTTTTTGACAAAGGAGAAAGGAAGTACTTTTAATAAACCATTCCAGAATTGTAATATTTACATGCAAATATAAAGGAAAAAGAGGAATTTAGCCCAGATGTAGGTGCGATATCTAACATCAAAATGTGCCAAAACTGAATATAAAACATGAAACCTCCCAGAAGATAGTGTTGACAAATACCTAGATGGATGTCATGTAGAAATATTTTTAAGATACAGTACCAAAATCTAAGAAAGAGAATTTTGATGTTACATCTAATTAAAACAAAGAACTTCTGTTCCAAGAAAGGCATTACAAATAAAATAAGAAATCATAAGTTGTGAGAAAATATTTTCAAGAGATACAACCTTTAAGGAACTCTTACCCAAAGTACACAAAAAACTCTTTAACCTTAACAACAACAAAAGCAACAATAAAGGCATGCAAAAGTGGGCCAGAAGTCATATTAGATATGTCGCTATGAATATACACCAATAAAATAAGCATACAGAAAGCTTCCCACATCATGCAACTAGGGAAAAACAAGTGAAAACAATAATATCACTATTACACAAGTATCAAAATTTTCAAAATCTTAAACACCAAATACATGAAGTCTCTAAGAATCGGAAATCTTATTAATTATTAGTAGGAATGCAAAACAGAAGTTCCTAAAGACAATTTGGCATTACTTTATAATATAAATTCTTTTATGATACATCGAAGTAATTTTATTCCTCTGCACTTCCGAAAAAAACTGAAATATTTTTTATACAAAAAATTGTTCATGAATTTTGTACAAGAAAAGGTTTCCATTCCTATGGGTAACTATAATCAAAAAATATAAACATGGTTTATAGGCATCTTATTTATAATCTTGATAACCTGGAAACAACCAAAATATCATGAAGTGGATGAATGGATGGAGAAATTCTGTTATGTTCACATGGTGGAATATTATCTGGCCATAATGAAAAGTGTTGTCAAAAGATAATGAAAAGACAAAATAGCTAAAATACGTACTAGTAAGTGAAATATGCTCACCTGAAAATGGAAAGTGGCTGTTCCATTTTGCATTCTGTGTGTTCCAATTATATGACATCGTGGAAAAGACTTTGAAGACCAAAAAGATTAGTGGATACCAGGAGTTAGTGTGTAAAAGGAAGATGATGAAAACAGAGCACAAAGAACTTTTTGGGCTTTGAAACTATTCTGCATGATACCGTAATAACAGAAGAGCATGTAATTACACATTTGTCAAAACCCACAAATTATACAACTCTAAGGGTAAACCCTAATATAAACTATAGATTTTGAATGATAATGATGCAGTTTCATCAATTGTAATAAATGTTCTCTTCTGGTGGATATTAATAATAGCAGGGGTTTGGTCCCTCTCAGAGAGCCCAGCAAGCTACCGAGAGTATCCTGCCTGGACGGCAGAGCCTGGCAAGCTACCCGTGGTGTATTCGATATGTCAAGAACAGAAACAATAAGTCTCACAATGGAGACATTATTGGTACCCTCTCGAGCAAATCAATGAATAATGGGATGACAGTGCTACAGTGCTAACCTGCTTTAAAAGCCTTTGTTCTCCATTGAGGATGGATCTCACTTGATGTCTCTACATTTCTTTGCTTGCTTATTTTCAATCTGGAGAAGCCTATGTTTTCTCTTAAATAAACATTTCTCCTCTTTCTTTCCTTTTATATACTTCTAAGCAAGTTTCATTCAATAAAACTATCTTGCTCTCTTTCTCTCTCCATATATATGTATTGTATATACATATATATGTACATATATATGTATGTGTATATATATATATATATATATATATATATATATATATATTGAATCAGGCTTATGGCCCCAAGTAGGCTTTTAGAAACCTTAGAAGCTAATAATATATAGATGTTTTGCCACACTTGTCTTATTCCTGGCTCTGCACTCAGGGGTCACTCAGGTCATTGCTACTGGGCCTTGAGAGGATTATATTGAGGTGCCAGGGATTAAACTCAGGTTGGCTACATGTAAGTCAAGTACCCTACCCAATGATTTATTGTATTATTGCTCCAGTCCAATATTAAGTCTTTTAACTGCACTAATAAAAAAAGTCTCAGAATATGTCTTTATTCATTTATTCATAGAAAACAATTTCATTGTAAAGAGTAACCACAAAACCCTCTTTCCCCTTTCTATTTCCTGTACCACTGAGAATAAGACATCCGTACAGAGTGTAATAAGCAGGTGACAAAAGTCCAAAGAGGACAAAGAGCATCTGGTCTGAACCTGCAGCTGGTCTTGCTGATCCTGTGCTTTATCATCAACTCTACAGTCACTTCCTAGTAACCAGAAACTGTTACATGCACTTTACCCACCCATTAGCTTTTTATGGTCAAGCCAACATGTATGACAGTGACAACAATTTCTGACACAAAAGTGTAGGGTGCTGATAGAAATTTGTCTTCTGCAGATAGGGTGTCAGAACCACAGAGCAGCAGTCAGTCCTGGCCGCTCAGGTCAATAGACAGAATATCAAAACAGCCATACAGACCTTATTAAAATTGTCATCTGAAGCCAACTGATGGGAAATTATCAATGAATAATAATGCCATTTCAAAAGGAATGACCCCCCGGTTATGGTGTGTGCTGCATTCAGCCTGATCCATAGCATGCTCCTCACTGCTTCCCTTACTGCAAGGGAGCTGTTTTCCATGAATCTCACAGACCAACAGACCACGGCTCACAAACTTAGTATGTGTTGTGCATCTTTCAATGGTGAGGGTAAGATAAAAACAGACCAATGTTTTGTGACATGGAATATATCTAGAAATTCAAATTTCAGCTTTTTGGAATACAGTGAAATCCATTTGTTTCCACAATATTTGTATCTGCTTTGTGCTGATTATGCCAGAATTCAACAGTCATCATAGAGAAGCACAAAAATGGAAGTATTTATTAGCTGGCCCTCTGCAGAAAATGTTTGGTAACCACAGATGCCTTAAATTTTCAATCTGATGGCAAGAAATCCAACACAGCCTGGCTTGATGGCCCTCAGCCACATTAGATAGTTTTCTAAGCCTGTATTTCTCAGCCTTTCCCCTCCACTCTTTTCCATTTTTGTTTTTAATGAAATTCTCAAAGGAATACATCTAGCGGAGGGGAGACCATAGTCTCGAAAATCACCAGCAGACCCCTGGGCCCATGATGAAGAATGGCTGTGACAAGAAGCCATCTCCATGGAAAAAAATGCATTGCATTAGTGCAACCCACAAGAGCCCTTAAGTTCACCTTATACACCCACCTCTCATGCACACCTGATCCCAGCTTTTGGAGTCCTCTGCCTTGCTATTGACTCCCACCGCCCACTCACTCCAATAAGAACACCTGCTGTTTGCTTTCATGACATCTCCTGTTGGTCCTTGCCTGTGACACAGCACTATATATGTCCTTCACACTATAGAGCTGACTCCTTCCTAAGTTCAACCTTTTTCTGATGGTAGCCTATCCTACCTTCCTTCCTTTTTACTGAATGGCCCTTAGTCATCTGCCACTTATGTGATTGCACCTGCACACCCTCTATTCCCCTTAGAATATCCTGGGATCACCTGGCCAGTTGAGAAATTCTGCCCTAAGCAATGGAAAGATGGAAGTGACAACTTGACACTTAGGCGAAGTTTTGCCAGGAAGAGCTATAATTCAGAAGATGAGATAAATATCTCAGACATATATAAATCCATATAAGAAATTATAAAGATAAACTCTGAATGTTGATGTGGTGGAGAAAGCTGTGTAACCATAGCATAAACAGGTGAGGTTCAAGTGGTAAAGCACATGCCTCGTATAAGAAAGTTCCTGGGTTTGATACCCTGGTGCTTCATGGCTCACCCTCTCCCAGCACTGCCAAAGATGGGCCTGGTGATCTCAGAACACCTCTTCCCCAAAACAATCAGAACAAAAAGTCTCAGTATATACATGTACACCATTAGGTAAATCCTCTAGCTAAATCTGCAATGTAGCACTGTCATTCCATTGTTTATTGATTTGCCTGAGTGGGCACCAGTAATATCTCCACTGTGAGACTTGTTGTTACTGTTTCTGGCATATCAAATATGCCACAGGTAGCTTGCCAGACTCTGTCGTGTGGGAGGGATACTCTTGGTAGCTTGCCGGGCTTTCTGAGAGGGACGGAGGAATCGAACCCAGGTCAGCCAGGTGCAAGGCAAACACCCTACCAGTTGTGCTGTCGCTCCAGTCCTAGCTAAATCAAGACAAATAAAATATATACTCATTCATGAAATTGTTCATTTTTTCATTCATTCATTTACTTAGCCAGTATATGAGACAAAGAGTCCATTGAAGGAAATAGATATTTGTGACACACATAAATAAAGTGATTCCTCAATAGGGAAGATTGAGCATACACTAGCACTGACTGACATCACTGTCTTCTCTCTCTCTCTCTTCTCTCTCTCTATCTCTCCCTTTCTTCCCTCCCTTTCTTCCCTCCCTTCCTTCCTCCCTTCCTTCTTTCCTTCCTTCCTTCCTTCCTTCCTTCCTTCCTTCCTTCCTTCCTTCCTTCCTTCCTTCCTTCCTTCCTTCCTTCCTTCCTTCCTTCCTTCCTTCCTTCCTTCTCCTTCCTTCCTTCTTTCCTTCCTTCTCTCTCTTCCTTCTCTCCCTTCCTTCTCTCTCTTCCTCCCTCCCTCCCTCCCTCCCTCCCTCTCTCCCTTCCTTCCTCCCTCCCTTCCCTCCCTCCCTCCCTCCCTCCCTCCCTCCCTTCCTTCCTTCCTTCCTTCCTTCCTTCCTTCCTTCCTTCCTTCCTTCCTTCCTTCCTCCCTCCCTCCCTCCCTCCCTTCCTTTCTTCCTCCCTTTCTCCCTCCCTCCCTCCCTCCTTCCCTCCCTCCCTCCCTTCCTTCCTTCCTTCCTTCCTTCCTTCCTTCCTTCCTTCCTTCCTTCCTTCCTTCCTTCCTTCCTTGCTTCCTTCCTTCCTCCTTTCCTCCTTCTTTCTTTTTTCCTTTCTTTCTTTCTTTCTTTCTTTCTTTCTTTCTTTCTTTCTTTCTTTCTTTCTTTCTTTCTTTCTTTCTTTCTTTCTTTCTTTCTTTCTTTCTTTCTTTCATATTGAACTGTTCACCTACCTTCCAAAGTCAGTAAAGTCATCAGGTCATATAAACCTTAAAAAACACTTCTGGAGAATTCTGCTACTCCAGGAGTAATTTCCGCCTAACAGGAAATGTGCAGTTGAAGTCTTAAGTGGAAGAAACCTTGGGGATGTTGCTTACCCCACCTAACCCAGGCTCCACATTCCCATTCATCACAGGACAGTAAATAGACATTTTGATATTTTGCCTTAGCTGCTATTAACATTCAGAATGTGAAGCCTAAACCAGGCCTCAGGAGAAAAGTTATACTGGATCTTTATTCATGGTATGTGGTTAAACATGTTTTCATGTTGTCAAAGATTAAACAATTAGGAGAATATGGTAAAGATCAAAAGGCAGCCCCATGTGACAAGCAATTAGGAGGCTGCCACAGCTGGAGGGTTGCGGAGCCCTGCTGCTCCCTGATACCTGATGTGTGGAGCCATGTGGGCTCAGTATGAAGCCCAGATGAGGCTGCTCGGCACTCGACAGCTACATTTTATTAGAATGGTTGCAATCCGATAAATACAAAATAACTGAAGTAAAATAGGCATTGTGCTGAGAACAAATAAAAGGCAACTCAAGAGTGAGTCACTAGCTTATAAGTTTGAAATGCTTTCTGGATGTCTAGTATACGTGTTTTACCTTTTGTTTTGTTTGGGGGCCACACTTGGTGGAGCTCAGGGATCACTCCTGGTAGGGCATGGGGACCTGAGGTACCAGAGATCAAATCTGGCTTAGCTGTGTGCAAGGCAAAAGCCTTATCCACTGTACTATCTCTCCAGCCCTGTATAAACATCATCACATCATCATCATTATCAACCCATTGATCATCGATTTTTTCAAGCAGTCTCAGTAACATCTCCATTCATCTCAGCCCTGAGATTTTAGAAGCCTCTCTTTACTCATCCTTCCCAACGGTGACACATTGCAGGCTCTTTCAGGGTCAGGGGAATGAGACCCATCATTGTTACTGGTTTTGGCATATGAATACACCACAGGGAGTTTGCCAGGCTCTCCCATGTGGGCAGGAAACTCTTGCTAGCTTGCCAGGTTCTCAGAGAGGGAGAACTAGGCTATAAGATGTCACACCAGGGAGCTTGGTTTTATAGTCTCTGGATGTTGGCCATTGATGGGATTACACGGGGAGGCGGGGAGGGGCAGGGCACAGTTTTTGGATATGACTGCCTAGCTACTGAAAAATAGAGGACCTGGGTGGAACAGGCCCAGTCCCAATCTGAGCAGGCTTGGAGATCTCAGCTCCGGGTCCATCACACCTGGGTTCCTCTGCCGGTTTCTTCATGTGTGAGGTTCGGCCGAACATGTAGAGAGGATCCTTGAGCATGGCTGTGGCTGGGTTCCAGAGGTCTTCAGCTGTGGGGGCTTTGCTCGGCGGGGCAGGGAGGGAAACTCAACCCACCCCCTCCGAGGGGCCCTGGTAAAGACAGCCAGGCACAGGGGCAAGAGACTCTGTTTCACATACTTTTATTTTATGGACCAAAGCTGGTGGTGCTCAGGGATCACTCCTGGTGGGGTTTAGGAGACCATATGGAGTGTAGCAATGGGCAGTAAAACCAAATCTGTTGCATGCATGGCAAATGCTTTTCCTTCCATACTATCCCTCTGGCCCTTGTTTTATATAATTTAAAACAAGTCCCAGCCTAAGATTTTATTATAAAATAAAACTCATTTGGAAACATTGGGAGTTAGTGCCATACCTGCTGTACTCAGGGCTTCCACCTGACCCTGTGTTTAGGGATTACTCCTGGAGATGTTCAGGGATGGAACTCAACTGACTTTATGAAAGGCAAGCACTGTAATTCATGTACTGTCTCACTGACCCAGTAAATTCATTTTTAAGTATATTATTTGTAAGTATTTATTAAGAAAGAAATATGTTGATGATGCTGTAATAACACCTAGTCTATCACAGCATCATCAAATTATTATTATTATTTTTTGCTTTTTGGATCACACCTGGCAATATACAGTGGTTACTCCTGGCTCATGCACCCAGGAATTACTCCCGGTGGTGTTCAGGGGATCATGTGGGATGCTGGGAATCGAACCCGAGTCGGCCACGCCTTACCCGCTGTGCTATCACTCCAGCCCTGCATCATTAAACTCATATCTTTTCAGAATGTTTAGTGATTCGTTGAATAGTCTCTGGATTGAAATGTTAAGGAATATACCAGAAAACTCGCATCCGAACCTACCATACTTATTATGCTTATGAAATTAAAGTAAGTGATATGAAAACTCCACAATTAAGTCTAAAATGAAATCAGTAAAAACAGATTGAATCAAAAGACCTTCTGGTTTGAGACAACTTGATTTTTTTCAGATGGTTATCCCTTTGTAGTGTAATCTGATCCCAAATAGCTCTTGAGAATCTCCAAGTGTTGAAAAGACTTTTTGCTAATCAAGGGTACTTAGATCTGAACCTAGGTATAGAGTCTGGCATTCTTGAAAGAAGAGCAGTTACTTGTCCCACCCACACAATCCATGGGCTACCTGTACTCTGCCACCTCTTGGGGACAGCAGTCTTGGATGGCCCTGGGGCTCTCCCATTTCTGTTATTCTCCTATTTCTATGTTCTATTTCTCTTATTTCTTCCATTGAGACCAGTGTCCAAGTGTCCAACACCATCATCCATTGTATGGCTCAGTACTATAGCTAATATTTGGAATCAACCTAGACATCCATGAAGATGTGATTTACACACACAAGGGAATACTATGTAGTTTTAATAAGTGATGAAATCATGCAATTTACTGCAACATGGATGGAACTAGAAGATATCATGTTTAATGAAGTAAGTCAAAAGAAGAATAGACATAGAATATAACTTACATGTGGTATTTAGAGTAACTGGATATGTAAATGCAATGGTTTAAAGGGGGTGGGGTGGATACCTAGATACCTTATCTCCAGAGTATAGAGAGAAGACGGAAGTAAATAGAAAGAAGGAGAGAAGATATGGATTAGAAGCAATAGGGCCAGGGGGCAGGTACATCATTGGTATTAAGGACTGGTAGTGCTAAATATGCAAACCACAGCGTCAAAAACACTGAAATCATGAGACCCAAATTTTTAACAACCAAACTTAAAAGGTGCCTGTCAAGACAGTAGGCTGATGCTTGGGTGGGGCATAGGAGAGGGAACCTGGGAATACAGTGGAGGAAAGTTGCCACTGCTGGTGGGATCTGTGATGGGATTTTGTATGTCAAAAAATCAAACTATGGATAACTTTGATTCATGGTGCTTTAATAAAATAAAATTTGGGAAAAATAACATTTTTAAAAATACTAATCAAGGGGTTAGGAGATTGTACACTGCAGAGGATATTGACTAACAGGCACCTGACCTGGATTACATTTCTAGCACCACAGTCCCTGAGCATCACCGAGTGCATTCCTGTATTCTCCAGAGTGCTGCTTGGTACAGCCCTAGAATTTTCCAGCACAGTCAGGTAGCTCAGGTCGCCTCTATTCTAAAGGGGTGATCAACACCATGTTCTCCTATTTTTGCACTGAATCGCTAACCCAGTTAGCTGAGAATCATTATTTGGGCTCCTGGACCTCCCAGTACTGCTCGTGAGGTTCTTTCCGCTCCCCCAAAACAAGTTACAAATGGTCAGTTTGAAACATGTCTACCTGAGAGGGCCAGTGGGCTGAGCTCATGCTTTGAGCATAGATAGCCCAGTTCTTTACTAACACCCAGAGCCAGCCCAGCACCACAGTTAGCTGGCAGTACAAAGTTGGAAGCAACTGCTGAGCTCTGCTGAGTGTGACCCCACCTAAGAAAAATTAAAATCAGCACTTCTAACTAATAAAACACCCATAGTACCCCAGGACTGATTCACTTCATGGGTACTGATATGTTCTGGAGATTAAGTTCTTTTGGAAAGATTTGTCAGTTCTTGCTCTGAAGTTTCTTATTCTTCTAACATCTTCCAGTAAGTCAGTAGCTGAAACTAATGTGTGATGGTTATAATTATATATATTATATCTACAGTTATAGATATAATATATTATATCTACAGTTATATCTATAGTTATAGATAAATTATATATCTATAGTTATAGATATAATATATCTAAATTATTTTCCTCTAATATTATTTTCCTCTACTACTCCTTTTGGACAGGCTAAAGTATAGTTTCACCTTAAGAGGTGGGGGATGCCTCTTCCCTGCGCCTCTGAGTCCTGCTCCAACCCACACAGGCCACTCAAAGCTTCAGTCACTCGGAGCTCTTAGATTATACAGTCCTTGTGGAGACAGCTGTTGGTCCCCAATGGTCCATTTACCCCCATGTCTACTATGACAGTCAGTGGGAATGTTCCTGTGCTCACCCCACATTGTGCTCCGTCCTCACCATAGCTTCCAAATGGGGTTGAGTTTTGTCCCAATCTTCCCTGTCAGACTTCCCCAAGTGTTCTGTCCGCTCTGAGTTTCCACATGCCATGTGGGAATGGCTGAGTACAGGGTAGAGCACTCTTGGCTTCCTCACTCTTATTCCCTTCCTTGGAGAGTGTGTCTCATCAAAAGGGATCTGTGTTTGAGGGGTGGTCCCTCAATGAACTAAATCCCACTTCTCTCAGCCATCTGGCCTCTACTGCTCCTCCCTGCTGGTGCTCTCAGATCAGAAACACCCAAGTGAGTGAGTGGTCCCAATTTTCTGTGGCACTTCTCTGTACCTCATTCTCTAGCACATACAACATTTGCAACTCCCTTGCCTGGTGAGTTTGGCTTTATTTTGTTTTGGGGCCACACTTGGTGGTATCCAGGGCTTACTCATGGTTCTGTGCTCAGAGATGTCTCCTGAGAGGCTTGAGAGGCCATGTGGGGTACCAGGGATCAAACTTGGGTCAAATACCATCACTCCAAACCCAGCCTGGTAAGTATGGGGATTTGAAGTAGGACTTTGACCACAACATGGCAGGGCTTAATGGTGTGATGTAACCACTAAAAATGCTAATGCTGTCTTAAACTGAAAACTTTTCCATATGGCACCCAGATGGAGAGAAAGAATAATTCTTATTCTGAGCATTGCATACACCTGCTTCAGGGCATCACATTTAGTTCAGAGAAATGTACTTTGGAAGAAAAATTCCACAAACTACAGTTAGTCTATCAGGAAGCAATTCAAAGAGTGAAGGAATGGAATGAATAACTTAAAGGACTTAGAATGTTTAGGACAATAAAACAGAGGGAGGAGAATTCTGCTTTCAAGGAGGAAAAATTATCAAGATAAAGAGTTAAGGAGCCAGAAAGATAATACAGCAGATATAGTACTTGTCTTGCATGTGGCTAACCTGGGTTTAATCCCCTATAACACATATTGTCCCCAAAACACTCCCAGGAGACATCTCTGAGCACAAAGACAGGAGTAATTCCTGAGTATAACCTGGTATGGCCCAGAAGTCAAACAAAAAGAAAATCAGCAGAAACAATAACAAGTGTTGGTTTGGCTTGGCGTGCATGAGAAACCAGGTCAAATATTTAGATATTTTAGGGAACTAAACCAAAATGAAGATCACTTTTTGTTGTTTTTTTTTTTTTAAATTTTGGGCCACACCTGGGTTCTCAGGACCTTCTCCTGACTCTTCGTTTAGGGATCACTCCTGAAAGGCTACTGGGGACTCTATGGGATATTGGAGATCCAACCTGCGAGGGCTCTATGCAAGACAAAGTCCCAACCCGATCTAGTCCTTGAATACCAATGTTTTATGTTCTTTTATCTGTCCTCTTCTTGGCCCTGCCCCTTCTTTCTGTTTTCTTTTTGCTATAACAGTTGTGTTGCCACCACAAAGAGAATAGGTCTAGTGAGGTAGTGAAGTCCCTGTTTCTGAGAAGACTCCAGTTGGGACTGAGTAATGCTCTCAGTTTGTAGAAAACTTCTCCAAAATTCAAGAGCCTAAAATCTGAGCTGTCTCAGCAGAAGCTACTGTGGATCCATGCATGCTACAGTACCTTCTTTGCAAACACTCCAAATATGCTTTACTCATAGAAAATTAGAGTGACAAAAAAGAAAGCAATCAGAAATACATTTATTAAGAATAAATGATTGCTTCCTTTCTTTATACACCCCATGAATTGTATTCAGTGTTTTTTTGGACTTCAGAAGTTTTCCTTCTAATTTGTATAGATCTTATGATTTTTAAAGTAGAATAATTTTCTTCCTGGAAACTTTTAAAAGAGTGGCAGGGGCTTCTATTTTTGGGAGGCAGTAGGAAGAACTTCTCAAGGACAAGGAAGGAAAGTTTGCAGTGGATGAGGCTGGACATTCAGGAATGGAGAGAGTCAGAGACAGAGGCTGTCTAGACTCTGTCCTTCACTGCAGGTTTTATTTAATTTTTAATTTTACTTATTTAAAAATTTCATATATTTATCTTATTGCATAAGGATTTTATTCAGTTTTGGGCCACACTCAGATATGCTTAGAACTGTTACTCCTGACTACTCCATGCTCATGGATCATTTCTGGAAGGGTTAATTGGCCTTGCTGGGAATTGAACTTGAGTAGCCATATGTAAGGTGACTTTCCCACTGTGCTGTTACCTCTCCAATGCCAAGGCAGCATGCTTGTAATAGGTGATTAAGAACCTAGGGGATAGCAATTTTTCCATAAGTCTAAACTTTATGCACATTTGAATGGAGGGTTCAGAAGCATCGCATATGTAAATTCAACAGGAAAGAAATCAGGGATGTAACTGAAAAAAACATGTGGAGGGCACAGGAAGCTCACATTTTTTGACAAGTTTTGTTATGGGCAGAAAAGTGAGGCTACCCTTTTCTGTTTATTGTTTTATGAATCCATTGTGATATATAAACTTGTTAATAGTGTAGTTTCAAGCATACAATGTTTCAACACTAATCCCACCACTAGTGTCAACTAGCCCCCACCAATGTCCCTAATATCTTCCCCCCTCCAAGTTATTCTCCTTAACAGACAAATTGTTAAGTTTGATAGCTATAGTTTGGGTCCTTCATTGTGAAGTTTTGTGGTTGTAGTTCTTGCCTATGGTCTTGCCAGCTCTATAGTTTAGATATAGACATATACCATACCTCTTCACTATTACCACTAATGTTTCCCTATGCCTCTACCTTGTTACCTTCTGCCCACATTTTCTCACTCTTCTACTCTTGATTTCTTCATTTCTATAATCTAGGTTCAAGAGTAACCTAGGTACACCCCACTTAGATCCTTTGCATTCCCTTGTTCCTGTCCTGTTATTCTATGTAGGACAAGTTTACTCTGTACTATATCATCATATACAGATTTGTCTTTCTGACTTACTTCACATAATATATATTCCTTCACTTTACACACACATATATGTCACTGTCACTGTTATCCCATTGCTCATCGGTTTCCTCAAGTGGGCACCAATAATGTCTGATTGTGAGACTTATTGTTACTGGTTTTGGCATATCAAATACACCACGGGTAGCTTACCAGGCTCTGCCATGAGGGCACAATACTCTCGTTAGCTTGCCAGGCTCTCTGAGAAGGGTGGAGGAATCGAACACGGGTCGACCATGTGCAAGGTGAACGTCCTACCACTGTGCTATTGCTCATATATGTGTGTGTATATAAGTATACATATATATATGCATGGCCTTCATTATCTATATATTCCTGTGTCTTTGGGCACTTGTGTTGATTACATGCACTATTGTGCTAAGTGCTGCGGTGAATGATGATGTATATAAGTCTTTATGAATGAACAATTTTGTGTCTTAACGATAGATACAAAGAAGTGGAATTGGGAGAGTAACATTTTGAAATGAGTATTCAGGTATGGCAGGAAGGAGCTACTGAGTCCAACAACCTTAACAATTAGGGTCTCCACTCATGGTCAGAAGTATGTTCTATGGAGAAAAGAGAGAGGATAGACCTTTGAGAAAGAAGACAGCAAGGGAAAGACTGGATACACCCACTAAACTTACCTCTTCCCTTCACCAGTCCCCATGCCCCACTATGACCATCCAATCTTGAGAGGTTCTCCCTTAGGTAGATGGAAGAAAGAAACTCATTCTGAGATCTTCCCTGATTTCTTAGGCTCCACGGCTGGCTTTTTTTGTGACAAGAAAGTTATGTGAGAGATGAAAACCCAGCAGGGGCTCAGAGGCTGGAAGCAGAGGGGCCCTGGCTCTTGAAAGCTTTTTTCTTTCCTAGAGTAGACAGTCCCAGCCCTCTAAGTATACTGGTGGAATTTTCTGGGACTTGCTTGGGTGCCTGCTTTCAACTCAGCTTCTGAAGTTAGTCTGAACAATGGAAACAATTCCTTTCCATGATTAAAATCTTCCACCCTCTAAAATTAGTCCCAGGAAATTAGAACACCAGTAATTGTAGGAGGCTACACAATCTCAGCAATTTACAGTGGAGTCATTTACGGAAATCACCAAGGCAAAGTCCTTAGAAGGTATTTCCTCACTAGTTTTTGTTCTACAACTTGAGGCCACTAGACGGTCATCAAGTCTCAAAGGCTCTCAGTCTCCCAGTTATTAAATCTATGCCAGTTAAGAGATAAAGTCAATGAGAAGTTAGGACATGCTGGGTTTTCTTTATGCAAAGAGTGATAGATTAATACATTCTCTGTGTGCTTATGTGTGTTTGTAATTAAAGATTTAAGAAACGAAGACTTTATTCAGATTTCTTTGTAATTTTCTTTTGAAAAGTCACAAATAGAAGAGTAAGAATCATAGATTCTTTTTTTTAATTCTGGCCATGCTTAAACCTTAATACATAAGAGCTTTATATAGTAATATACATGCACAGTGGATTCTATTAAAAGAATCTAACAATTATCCTTGCCAATGAGTCAAAAACAATTAAAGAAACAATGGCTCTATGCTTTGCTTATATGTGTTTTTCTTCAATGTGCTGCACTTTTCTTGGAAAGCACATTATTTTTCTTTTGTGACACCTCTCTGGCTGAAAAAAAAGTGGTGAGAAATTGTTGCAAGCTGAAAAGGAGAAAGCAGATGGCAGCTGACTGAAACTAGACCACCATCATTGAATCCCAGAATGCTTATGGACCGTTCGCTCATTTTCAGCAGAGGAATTCTTAAGGGGTCAGCAAGATTCCAGACGTCAAAGCACCAGAATGAAAAGACACTTAATTCAACACCCTAGAGATTTAGTCCTTTAGCTAGGGAGATCGCAAGCAACAAAAAAAGTCAGTAGGAAGCTGAAATCTACTTCAGTGATGTCTATCCCATTATGGAGACAAGGAGAGTTCTCAGAGCATGAAAGACATGAAAGCCCTGAGGGTGTACAAGACTTGTGCTGAATAAGAAAATGCTAAGAACATAGATATGAAGGTAACAGAACATTTTGGTAGATGGAAATTCTTCTGATTTACAGAAGAATTACAGAAGAACCCAAATGTAACAGGAAAGGGCTAATAAGAAAAAAAAAACACTAAAATATTATTAGGTTAAATTGCAAAAGTTTGACTTGATCCTAAGAACCAGAGAAACCTTAGGATTCTAAAGATGTGAGTGACATGCCTAGATTAACATTCAGGAAGATTATTTGAAAGGAAATGAAGATAATATGGCAAATTTTCTTCAAATACTCATTAATGTTTCTGTTTTGTTAGTGCTCAGAGGACCACATCTAGTGGTCCTCAGGTATTGTTCCTGGTTCTGTACTCAGGAATCACTTGTTATGATGCTTGGTGCCAGGAATGCCAAGGATTAACCCAGGTCACTGAATGCAAGGCAAGAACCTCTGCCTGTACTATCCCGCTGACCCCAAGTATCTGCATATATCTAAATCATTAGATTCATCATGATCATAAGCATGACACCTGAACTACAACAATTAAACTTAAGAATGTGTCTGGGAGCTAAGGAGTCAGGTTGGGGTGGGAGGGGAAGAATCTTGTCTAAAAAATGGAGGGAGAGGGAAACAGGTGGTGGGATTGGAGGTGGGAACATTGTATGCCTGTAAAGCTATTGTAAGAAAAAATATGTCAATCATGGTGCCTAAATAGAAAAAATACAATAAAATTAAATTTTCTAAAAGGCATTGCAAACTCATGGTTTCTCTATTAGTATAATAAGTTAGTGATGGCAGTGGGGAAACAGGAAAAATAGGTTCAAGCAACATGAATGGAGGATGATCTTGGGTATTTGATGCTTGGGCAGTGGAAAGAGAGGCAAAGGTGTGGGTCAGGATTAGCCCAGGTCCTCTGGAAAGCCTGGTGGAATTTATCAGAGGTAATTGGTACTGTCAATGCAGTATAGACCACCCTGGAATCCTCACTATCCAGGTCACCGCACCAATATTTATCTGAAAACATCATCAAAGGATAAAGTAGCCTATGGTTATAAAAAACACTCCATAACATTACAAAACACTGTTCATGTTTTACCTAAATTTATTGTAGTGGAGCGATAGCACAGCCTGTAGGGTGTTTGCCTTGCACGTGGCCAACCCAGGTTCAATTCCTTTGTCCCTCTCAGAGAGCTCAGCAAGCTACCAAGATGGTATCCCGCCCACATGGCAGAGCCTGGCAAGCTAGCCGTGGTGTGTTTGATATGCCAAAAACAGTAACAACAGGTCTCACAATCGAGACGTTACTGGTGCCCGCTTGTGCAAATCGATGAATAATGGGATGACAGTGCTACAGTGCTTTATTGCTTCTTTAAAAGATGATGTTTACAAAACTTTTGTGACATCCTAGTTATTGATGTCTTTCTTGTAACAAATCTTAAAGTGTTTCATACAAGATTGTTCAGATATATAGTTGAACAAGAAAGACAATGAATACTGTTACTGTGATGATATTGACTTAATTGTCAGTTGTGATGTCTCCTGTTTAATTTCTGTTTATCATTGTTGCACAAAATGTCTCAATGACTTATATTATGGCTATTGTGTCTTTTAATGCAGATTTGTTGGACGCTATGACAGATCTTATTAAAGCCAGTTTTTTCTAAGTGTGTTATATTTGTGATGTTTACTTTTAAGTGGAGTTAAGTTTTATCTGCCAGCAATGGTATAATTTTAGTCTTGGCCAGAAACAGACACTGAATCATATAAATTCTTTTGATCCCTTTATAGCTATGATTCTAAGTCACGTCCTTGCTGTTTCATCAAAAATACAAATGGAATAAATAAAACATTACTTCCTTTCTACTGTAAGACAAGACAAACCCTAAACACAATCCCAAGAAAAACCAACCTCTACAAAAAGATAGAACAAAACCCCATGATAATAATCTCTATCAATGTCAATGGTCTAAATGCACCAATTAAGAGACACAGAGTGGCAAGATGGATCAAAAAACTGAATCCAACATTCTGCTGCCTACAAGAAACACATCTGAACAGTAGAGAAAACACAGACTCAAAGTCAAAGGATGGAAAACAATCCTACAAGTAAACAACTTCCTCAAAAAAGCCTGGGTGGCCATTCTAGTATCCAACCACATATATTTCAGGCTGAAAAAGATAAGAAAGGCGGTGAAGGCAAGTTTTTATTAATCAAGGGATATGCACATTAGGAAGAATCACAAGCCTAAACATATACACAGTCAATGAGGGACAAGCAAAATACTTAAAACAACTGCTAGTAGACTTCATGGAGGACATTGATAGCAACACTATCGATAGCAATAGTAATCAGAGATTTCAACACTGCCTTATCACCTCTGGATAGATCAACAAGACTAAAACTCAGCATGGAAGAACTGTCTCTGAAGGAAGAAATGAAAGAGAGTGCTAATAGGTGGATACAGAGCTATTCATCCCCCAAAGACCAAATACATATTCTTTTCCAGTGCATATGGAACATTTTCCAAGACATACCATATACTAGGCCATAAAACATACCTTAATAGAATCAGGAAGATAGAAATTGCATCAACTATCTTTCAGACCACAATGCACTGAAGATATAAGTTAATCACACAGAAATGGAGAATCAAATCAAACATATGGAAACTAAACAGCTCAATGTTGAACAACCTGTAGGTTAGAGAGGAAACCAAGGAAGAAATCAAAAGATTACTGGAAACAAATGGGAATGAAGACACTGACTATGACAACTTGTGGGTCACAGCTAAAGCCACATTAAGATGAAAAATCATAGCTCTGCCAGCATCTCTCAGGAAGAAAGAAAGGGCACATATAAAAGAACTTGACTCACAGCTTTAAGATCTTAGCAAATTACCAAAAAAGGAGCCCAAAACAAGCAGGAGGAAAGAAATATTAAAATGTAGAGCAGAAATCAATGAGCTGGATTCCCAAAAAACAATCCAAAAGACTAATGAAACCAAGAGCTGGTTAAATAAACAAGATTGATAAACCACTAGCAAGACTCACAAAGAAAGAGAAAGAATCCTAATGAACTGAATCAGAAATGAAAAGTGGGACATCACAATAGAAACCAAAGGCATCCAAAAGATCATCAGCGATTACTTTCAAAGTTTGCCTTCCATGAAACAAGAGAAACTAGAAGAAATGCATATATTTCTGGATTCTTATAACCTTCCAAGTCTGAATCAAGAAGATTTGGAATATTTGAATAGACCTATCACTCTCAAGGAAATTGAAACAGCAATCAAGATTCTTGCCAAAAACAAAAGCCCAGGTCCAAACGGATTCACTAGCAAATTCTTCTGAACATTTAAAGAGGACCTATTATCAGTCCTTTCCGAGATTTCCCAGGAAACTGAAGAAACAGAAACACTCCCAGACAGTTTCTATGAGGCACATATCACCCTAATACCAAAAGCAGGCAGAGACACCACAAAGAACGAAAATTACAGGGCAATATCTCTGATGAACATGGATGCAAAGATCCTCAACAAAATATTAGTGAATAGAATCCAACAACTCATCAAAAAGATCATATACCATGACCAAATGGGATTCCCCCGGGGATGCAAGGATGGTTTAACATTCTAAAGTCAGTCAACATAATCCATCATATCAATAAAAGAAAAGATAAAACCATATAATCCTATCAATAGATGCAGAGAAAGCATTTGATAAGATCCAGCATCCGTTTATGATGAAAACTCCCCCCAAAATGGAAATTGAAGGAACTTTCCTTGTACAGTCAAAGCCATTTAGATAAAGCTCAATAATATTGAGCATTATCCTCAATAGCAAAAAACTAAAAGCCTTCCCTCTAAGATTAGGGACAAGATAAGGGATGCCCACTCTCACCGCTTCTGTTCAACATGGTACTGGAAGTACTTGCCAGAGAGCTAGGGAAGAAAAAGATATTAAGGTCATCCAGAGAGGAAAGGAAGAAATCAAGCTCTCACTATTTGCAGATGGCATGGTGCTATATTTAGAGAACCCTAAAGCCTCTACCAGGAGGCTCCTAGAAATGATAGATTGCATAGCAATGTCTTAGGTTATAAAATCAAAACCCCAGGGACTGGAGAGATAGCACAGCTTGTAGGGCGTTTGCCTTGTACGCGGCTGACCTGGGTTTGAATCCCAGCATTCCCCTATGGTCCCCTGAGCACCGCCAGGAGTAATTCCTGAGTGTAGAACCAGGAGTAACCCCTGTGCATTGCCGGGTGTGACCCAAAAAGCAAAAAAAAAAAAATCAAAACCCCAAAGTCCTTGGCTTTCATTTATGCAAATAACAAAAGAGAAAAAAGTGATAATGAAAAAAAAAACAATCCTGTTCACAATCATGCCTCAGAAGATCAAGTACCTCATAATCAGTTCCCTAAGAAGATAAAAGACCTGTACAACAAAAAACTATAAAACCCTACTTTAAGAAATAAAAAGAAATAAAAGAGGACATGAGGAAATGGAGCCATATGCCCTTTTCATGTATTGGGAGAATTAACATTGTCAAAATGGCAATACTCCCCAAAGCATTATACAGATTCAATGTAATTCTTATAAAAATACCCTTGCATTCTTCAAAGAAATTGATCAAGCACTCCTGAAAATCATATAGAACAATAATCCCTCACAATTAGCCAAAACAATTGTTGGGGGGAAAAATGGGGACCATCACCTTCCCCATCTTCACTGCACTACAAAGCAACATCAATTAAAACAGCATGATATCAGAATAAAGACAGATCTGCAGAACAATAGGGTTGAATATACTTACACACACCCCCAAATATATGACTTTTTTAATCTTTGAAAAGGGAGCAAGAAACATGTAGTGGAGCAAGGAAACCCTCTTTAACAAGTGGTTTTGTCAAAACTGAACAACGTTATGCAAAAATATGGGCTCAGACCTCAACCTAACACCATGCACGAAAGTCATATCAAAACTTATTAAAGACCTCGGTTCTCTGCTGAGATGTAATCTGGGTGGCGGCACGTATGTGCGGCCGCTCCACTGCCGATCGACCACAATCCGGAGGCCAGCTAGACTATTTTGGTACCAGCAGCTTCTTGAAGAAATGTCTCAAGACTGTGAACTATGCCATAGACCCATGCTGCCCCAGGAAGGGAAATGATGCAATTTCTAACATAAATCTCTTGGATTTAGTTACTAAAATATTAAAATACAGAAATTCCAAACCACGTGGCCACAATAGCTGCTGTGCAACTTCATATCTCTTCATTCTCACAAATGGAAAACTAATTATCAAATGCTTCCTTTTCAGCAGGACTGTTTTTTTGGGGGGGAAACTCCAACAACAGTAGTGAGTTTTGTGTTGAAATATGGAATATAATCAACGTAAAGAGAAAGTGAAGTGAAATTTATCAGCTACGCAGGTGGGGGTAGGGGGGTGAGGGGGTGGGAGATATACTGGAGCTTTTGGTGGTGGAATATGTGCACTGGTGAAGGGACGGGTGTTCGAGCATTGTATAACTGAGATATAAGACTGAAAGCTTTGTAACTTTCCACATGGTGATTCAATAAAAGAAATTTTTAAAAAATGTATTAGAGACCTCAATATCGGACCAATATCCATATAGTACATGGAAGAAAAGTTCAGCAAAACCCTCCACGATATTGAAGCTAAAGTTATCTTCAAAGATTAAATGTCACTGACAAAGTGGAAGTAGAGATAAACAAATGGGACTATCTTAAACTAAGACTATCTTAAACTTGTACTTCAGAAGAAACAGTGACCAGGATACAAAGACAGCCTACAGAATGATGTTTCTCAAAAAACTAGAAACTGAACTCCCATTTGACCTAGCAGTACCGCACCCAGGAATCTATCCTGGGGCCCCCAAAACACATGGCAGAAACACTGTCTTCACTCCTTTGCTCATTGCAGTACTATTCACCATAGCCAGAAAATAATCAATCAGAAAACAAGATGTGGACAAGATCTGAGGGTTAAAAGTAGGTAAAGGGATATGCTTTATAACCTCTCTGTATCAATATTTCATACTGCAATGCCCAAGAAGGGATAGAGAGAGACAGAGAAAGAGAAAGATATATATATATATATATATATATATATAGAGAGAGAGAGAGAGAGAGAGAGAGAGAGAGGAGGAAAGCACCTGCCATAGAGACGGACAAGGGCTGGGGGTCGGGGTGATGGGAGAGAACCTGGGGACATTGGTGCTGGGAAATTTACACTGGTACACTGGTGGAGGGATGAGTGTTTGGAATACTGTATGACTGAAGTCCAATCACGAACAGCTTTGTATGGTCTGTCTCATGATGATTCAATATAAAAGTTAAAATATATATAAAATATTAAATGGTTACCTTTGATTTAGAAAAGTCAAGTTATGTACTTAGTATCACAGGGACTGGCCATCTTTGTAACCACTCACATGTATTCATTCATCATCCTTCACAATATAATTCTGAATTTATTCTGAACATCGTTGTATCCCACTAAAGATTCCAGGATCTGAGGAAGATTCCTGAAAATTCTGGCCTATGTAATATAAAAGGAAGTAGGAAGAACTTCCATAAATGTTCTTTGGTGGAAACAATATGACATCTTCATTCACAATTCTGACTGGAACTCAGATAAAATGGCTGATTTCTTGCAGCTGCCTTAGACTGCTGAGAAATTATTTTCAAGTCAGAGATTTATAAATGCTTGGGTTCCCTGCAGCTATAATTGCACCTTATATTCCTAGATTCTCCTCATCTAGACAGAATATGCAAGGAAACAAAAATTTTTATGTTGTTTTTCCTACCATATTTTTTAATTCTTTTGTAACTTGTAGTCAATACTGATATTTTGGGATTCTTCAGATATCCTGACAAGTTATCAGTAGTTTTATCATTTAATACAAAGAGCTATCAAATGTGGGTGTATTTTGATAAAGAATATCATAATAATTTTAGTGCATTTACCGAGAGGAGGATTAAAGTAAAAAAGGTTAACCTGAAAAAATACCCATTCCATCTGATTTTTCACAATTTTCTAAGATGAAAGGAATATTTTTATAATATTCTCAGAAAAGTAATAGTGAAACTCTTTTTTACAATAAAGAATATCCATTTTTCTCTTTCTGACTTACCTTTACTATAAGACTTGTTATTGCAAAATGTTTTTAATTGTTCCTGTACCTATTAGAAAAATATTTGATAAGTCTTACTTGTCTTATCTTCCTACAAGTATAAAATTTTTTTCTGAGGTATTTTGTATGAAAATAGGTGGGAAAAAAAGTTGTAAATAAAATTCATAGTACAAAATAGATGTCAGGTTACAAAACTATAATGCAAAATTACTTTTTAAGTAAAGATTGTATGACACTTAAAAATGTAGTAGCAATAGTATGTAGGAGCAATAGTATGCATAAGCAGGGTGCTTGCTTTGTATGCTGCTAACCCAGGTTTGATTCCTGGCATCCCATATCTTCTGAACCTTCCAGGAGTGATTCCTAATCATAAACCTAGCGGTAAACCCTGAGAAACTGCTAGATATAACTCCACTGTCACTGTCACTGTCATCCCATTGCTCATGGATTTGCTTGAGCGGGCACCAGTAATGTCTCCATTGTGAGACTTGTTGTTACTGTTTTTGGCACATTAAATACTCCACAGGGAGCTTGCCAGGCTCTGCTGTGCTGGAGAGATACTCTCTGTAGCTTGTCGGGCTCTCCAAGAGGGATGGAGGAATTAAACCCCTATTGGCTGTGTGCAAGGCAAACACCCTCCCCTCTGTGCTATCGCTCCAGCCCAATTGTAGCCCCAAAACTAAAAAAAAAGTGAAAAATATAAAGAGGGTCAGAGAGATAGTACAGAGAGTATGTCACTTGTCTTGTCTGCGGTTGACTGAGGTTTGATTTCTAGTACTACATATGGTCCCAGGAGCCCAGCCAGAAATGAGAGCACAAAGTCAGGAGTAATCTCTGTAAATCCAGGTATAGCCCCAAAAAATAAATAAATAAGAATAAAAAAGGTGAGTACATAAAATTATTTAAAGAGAGCAAGAGACAGGCATGGAAGATGGCTCCGGTAGTAGAGAACATTGATAGCCCTGAGTCACCCCCCAGCATTGCCCACCTTGAATACTGCTGGACCTTACTCCCAGCTGAGCATTGACAAGGGTGACTCTGCCCCTCTCCCAAGAGCATCTGGACTGGGCACCTATTCACATAACAGGTAGCAAGTATGTCATCATCTTTCTAAATGAAAAGTCCTCTTTATCTGCTGGTTATAGGCTGAATAGCATCTCCTAAAATGTAAATTCTGAAACCCTAACATCCAATGCTCTTGTCATGCTCTTGTCTTTCTACAAAGACATGACCTTTCAAGAGGAAGTGAAGGCCCCACAGAGAAAGTACAGAGGTTAGAGGTCACGTCTTGGGTACACAGGATCTTAGTTCCGTTCCATCCCTTTAAAGTTAATGCAGATGAGATTTGAAAGGAGAAACAAGAATATGCCGAACAGATTTTCTGAGCTTTGTTTCATCAGTGGCCCTTTGTCCACACTGCACAGAGGATTTTCTGTGCCTCTTTCCACTCCCCTGGCTCCTCCATTTATAACTTGTTCACAGCAGTGGCTTGAATACCATGTTACAGAGAAAACTTTTAACTTATAGACAGTGACTCTTGCTCTTTCCATATACCAACTTGACAATTCTGTGTCTGTCTACACCCATGCAATATCCTATTCCTCCTGTCACTCAAGTCATTTCTTTTATAGGTTCAGATAATTGTGCACTAGTTTTGGGGTTTCTCTATGCTTGATCTCCTGAGTTTCTTCCTGTTGATTGGATTGTCTTCCTCTTAAATAATAGTCCTATCATTCTCAAATGGTTCCCCATTATTTCTCTTATTCTATGTCTCTTTTGCTCCTCACACCCAGGTTTGTTCTTTCCGCTTTTTTACAGAGGATCTATATTATTTCCTTTATCTCCTAGTTTTATCTTCATTCTCCATGACCTCTACTTCAGACCCTGTCCTTATTACTGTAATAAAATAATTTTTATTAAGCATACAAATGTTTTCTATTTTTGAACTCAATAGGTACATCATATAGCTTTCAGCAGTACCTTTAATTTATATTCTTTCCCATTTGTTTACAATACGTTTATTCCCATGAGCTATTTATCAGATACTACCTGGAAATGGTATTCTGAAGTTAATAATAAGACTTAAATCTTTTTTTTTAAATTTTTGGTTTTTTTATTAATGAGTCACCATGAGAGTGCAGTTACAGAGTTCCATGCCTGTGTTACAGTCATACAATGCTCGAGTACCCATCCCTCAACCAGTGCCCATTCTCCTCCATAGATGGCCCCAGGGTCCTTCCCTCACCCAACCCATTCTGTCTGCCCCACCTCTGTCACCCTCCCCCGCCCCCGTGACAGGGAATTCTTTAGTGTTCTCTCTCTCCTTTTGGGTGTTATGGTTTGAATAGAGATACTGGGTAGTTATCCTGTTCAATCTATAGTCTGCTTTCAACCCGCCTCTCCTATCCTGAGTGGATCCTTCACTGCACTTTGGTTGGTGTTCCGTTCTCTGTCTGAGCTGCCCTCTCCCGCAGAATGTGAGGTCAGCTTCCAAGCCATGGAGAAGGCCTCCTGGTACTTATCACTACTATTCTATTCTATATTCTGCAAATAAGTGCGATTTTTCTGTATCTGTCTCTTTTTCTGACTCATTTCACTTAGCACAATACGTTCCATGTTGATCCACTTATATGCAAAGTTCATGACTTCATCCTTTCTGTCAGCTGCATAGTACTCCATTATGTAGATATAAAAAAGTTTCTTTAACCAGTCATCTGTTCTCGGGCATTCGGTTTTTTCCAGATTCGGGCTATTGTAAACAGTGTTGCAATGAACATACAGGTGCAGATGTCATTTTGATTATACTTTTTTGCCTCCCCGGGATTTATTCCCAAAAGTGGTATTGCTGGGTCAAATGGGAGCGCGATTTCTAATTTTTTGAGAAGCGACCATATTGTTTTCCAAAAGGGCTGAACCAGTCGGCATTCCCACCAGCAGTGTAGGAGGGTTCCGTTCTCCCCATATCCACGCCAACATCGATTGCTTTTGTTCTTTTGGATGTGAGCCAGTCTCTGTGGTGTGAGGTGGTATTTCATAGTTGTTTTGATCTGCATCTCCCTGATGATTAGTGATGAAGAGCATTGTTTCATGTGCCTTTTAGCCATTTGTATTTCTTCTTTGAGAAAGTTTCTGTTCATTTCTTCGCCCCATTTTTTGATGGGGTTGGTTGTTTTCTTTTTGTAGAAGTCAACCAGTGCCTTGTATACCTTTGATATCAACCCCTTATCGGATGGGTATTGGGTGAATATCCTTTCCCATTCTGTAGATTGCCTTTGTATTATGGTCACTGTATCTTTTGCAGTGCAGGAGCTTCTTAGTTTAATATAGTCCCATTTGTTTATTTCTGTTTCTACTTGATTGCTTAGTTCCATGTCATCTTTGAAGATACCTTCGGCTTCAATATCGTGGAGGGTATTTTCGACCTTGTCTTCAATGTACCTTATGGATTGTGGTCTGATGTTGAGGTCTTTAATCCATTTTGATCTGACTTTTGTGCATTGCACGTGGTTGTCCAGTTATGCCAGCACCATTTGTTGAAGAGGCTTTCTTTGCTCCACTTCACATTTCTTGCTCCCTTATCAAAGATCAGATGATCATATATTTGGGGTTGCATGTAGGGATATTCCATTCTGTTTCATTGATCGGCAGCTCTGCCTTTGTTACAGTACCATGCTGTTTTAATTGTTACCACTTTGTAGTAAAGTTTGAAGTTGGGGAGGGTGATGCCTCTCATCGTCTTTTTCCCAAGAATTGCTTTAGCTATTTGTGGGCGTTTAATATTCCATATGAATTTCAGGAGTGTTTGATCAATTTCTTTGAAGAATTTCATGGGTATCCTTATAGGGATCGCATTGAATCACATTCAAGGCAAATGCCCTACCCGCTGTGCTATCGCTCCAGCCCCTCTCTCTTTCTTTCTTCATTGATTTCTTTCTTGTGTTGCTTTATTTCTGAATATTAAACCATCCTTGCATCCGCAGGATGAATCCTACTTGACAGGGATGTATGATTTTTTTATGAGCTGTTGGATTCTACTTGCAAGTATTTTCTTGAGAATCTTCGCATCCGTGTTCATCAGGGATATTGGCCTGTAGTTTTCTTTATTAGTGGTATCTTTGTTTATATTTGGTATTAGGGAGATATGAGCTTTATAGAAACTGGTAGAGTCCCTGTTTCTTCAATTTCATTGAATAACTTGAAGAGAACTGGCAACAGGTCCTCTTTAAATACTTGGAAGAATTAGGTAGTGAGTCCATGCCTGGGCTTTTGTTTTGGGGAAGATATTTGATAACAGTTTCAATTTCCTTGATATTACTTTTTTGTAATATTAATAGGTCCATTCAGGTATTCCAAGTCATCTTGATTCAGTCTTGGGAGATTGTAGGAATCAGGGAATTTGTCCATTTCTTTTAGGTTCTCTTGTTTCACGGCATAGAGATTTTCAAAGTAGACTCTGATGATCTTTTGAATTTCATTGGTTTCTGTTATGATATTCCCTTTTTCATTTCTAATTTGGTTTATTAGGGTTCTCTCTCTTTCTTTCTTTTTTTTTTTTGCTTTTGGGTCACACCTGGCGATACACAGGGGTCACTCCTGGCTCCGCACTCAGGAATTACCCCTGTCGGTGCTCAGGGGACCATATGGGATGCTGGGAATTGAACCCGGGTCGGCCGCATTCAAGGCAAATGCCCTACCCGCTGTGCTATCTCTCCAGCCCCTCTCTCTTTCTTTCTTCGTAAGTCTTGCTAGTGGCTTATCAATTGTGTTTATTTTCTCAAAGAACCAGCTCTTTGTTTTATTCATCTTTCGGATTGTTTTTTTGGGTTTGCATATTGTTAATTTCTGCTCTAAGTTTTATTATTTCTTTCCTTCGGTCTGTCTTGGGTTCCTTTTGCTGGTCCTTTTCTAAGATCTTGAGCTGTGACGTCAAGCTCCCTATGTAGGCCCTTTCCTCCCTCCTGAGGAATGTTTGTCGGGCTATAAATTTTCCCCTTAACACATATTTAGCCACATCCCATAGGTTCTGGTAGCTTGTGTCTTCATTCTCATTTGTTACTAGGTATCTTTTAAACTCTTCCTTGATTTCCTTTTTGACCCACTTGTTCAACAGGGAGTTGTTTAATATCCAGGTGTTTGATTTCGTGCTTTGTGTCTGTGTGTGCTTAGCTTCTATTTTCAGTGAATTTGGTCCGAGAAGATGGTTGATACAATTTCTATCTTGCTGATTCTGTTGAGGTATGTTTTGTGACCCAGCACGTGGTCTATTTTGGAGAATGTTCTGTGTGCACTGGAGAAAAATGTATATTCTTTCTTTTGGGGTGTAAAGCCCTGTGTAGGTCTATAAGCCCTCTCTCTTCTATTTCTTCCTTCAGGGCCATAGTTTCCTTGCTCAGTTTTGTTCTTGTTGATCTATCCAGAGGTGATAAGGCGGTGTTGAAGTCTCTGACTACTATTGTGGTGCTACTGATGTCCTCCTTAAAGTCTGTTAGGAGTTGTTTTAAATATTTAGCTGGTCGCTCATTAGTTGCATAAGTGTTTAAGAGGGTGATTTCTTCCTGTTGTACATATCCCTTGATGAAGAGAAAATGACCTTCACTGTCCCTTCGAATCTTTTTCAGTCTGAAATCTATGTTGTTAGATACTAGTATGGCCACCCCAGCTTTTTTGAGGGAGTTGTTTGCTTGTAGGATTGTTTTCCATCCTTTGACTTTGAGACTGTGTTTGCTCTGACTGCACAGGTGTGTTTCTTGTAGGCAGCAGAAAGTTGGGTTAGTTTCTGAATCCATTTTGCTACTCTGTGTCTCTTTATTGGTGCATTTAGACCATTGACATTGAGCGAGATTATTGTCATGGGATTATGTGCCATCTTTCTGTAGGGTTTGTTGTTCTTGTTAGGGTTTTTCTTGGTCTTACAGCAGCCCCTTTAGACCTTCTTTTAGGTTTGGTTTTGAGTCTATGAAGTTCCTGAGTTGTTGTTTATCTGTGAAAGAGTGTATGGTTCCTTCAATTTTAAATGAGAGTTTAGCTGGATAGAGTCATCTTGGTGAGGCGTTAATTTCGTTGAGCTTTTTCACTATATCCCACCATTGTCTTTGGGCTTGGAAGGTTTCCTCTGATAGGTCTGCTGTAAATCTAAGGGGTGCTCCTTTGTATGTGATTTCTTTCTTTGACCTTGCTGCTTGCAGTATTGTGTCTCTATCCACGGCATCCATCATTGTGACTATGATATGCCTTGAAGGTTTCTTATTAGGGTCCCTTTTAGCTGGCACCTTTCGGGCTCCTTGGATCTGGATGCCCATATTCTCCAGCTCTGGGAATTTCTTAGCAATGATATCTTTAACTGTGTTTTTTTTTTCCATTGGGATTAGATCCCTGTGCTTCTGGTACTCCCATGATTCTTATGTTGTTCCTTTTGAGGTCATCCCCTAGGACTCTAATTCTCCCTAGAGCCATTTTGAGGTATTTTGCCATTATTTGTTGTTGTCTGTAAGCTTTGTGAAGCTCATCTTCAAGCTCACTGATTCTGTCTTCTGCTGCAGTCATTCTACTATTGAGGGCTACTACTGAGCTTTTTATTTCATCTACCGATTCCTTTAATTGTGTCACTTCTGTTTGTAGGTTTGAAATTTCTGCTCTCTTTTCTTCCTGTATTTTCTTGGTGGTCCGTTCCAAGGCTGTGTTCATATCCTCCCTTAGTTTATTGATTGTTCATTCCATGGTTGTGTTTATATCCTCCCTTAGTTTATTGATTGTCCGTTCCATGGTTGCTTTGAGTTCCTCAACCATCTTCACAACTTCTTCTCTGAATTCTTTATCTGAGAGGAGGTTCACTTTTGGGTGACCTCTCTTGAGGCCTCTGGAATCTCTTCATTTTCTCTTTGTGATGGGTATTTCAATGTTTCTTCATGTTGTTATGGAACAATAGAGGTGAAACCTTCTGTTTCTCTATCACTATTCCCTTTTGCTACAGGAGGGGTTTCTAGGTGAGCTAAATCGATGATGGTATTCTTTTCCCCCTTCTAGAATAGTTCCTTACATTATTACGCTCTTTCTAGTTTATGTAGGACTTCTAGTCAAGACTTGTGGCTATGATCTCTTTATGAGGGCTTTGTGTAACTTCTTGTATTCCTGAACTTTTTCTGGAATTCGGATGTGTTAATGGCTTATTTGCATATAGTGATTGAGATGGCCAGGTTGTTCTTCAAATAAATTGGTCATACAGATTGTGACCTAAGTGCGCAGTATAGAAAAGGGGAAAAAATAACTGCAGCTGCTCCGGAAGAAGGCCATGCCCCCTTTTGAGGCCACGCCCCCACCAGCCAACGGGGAGGTCCCCAGGATTACCTGTGTTAGGGGAGTTACCTGGGGGTGGTGGTTGGTTACAATGGCGCGTGGAAAGGCAGGGGGTGGGAGGAGGGGGTCCTTGAGCCCTGGCAGTCCCCCCAAGACTTAAATCTTTTTAATTCTCTCTCTACCTATGCCCAAATTCTCCCCATGATCAGATAAAAGTCAAATTTATACTTGTAGCTCTGATCTTTCCTTTCCTTGCCCTATCAAGGATAGTTTCATAATCAATTTGATGCACACTGAATTAAAAGTTGTTGCCCACCTACATTTCCCACCACGCACCAATAATCTAGCTCCTCTTCTGAATGGTTTGTGGTACCACTTCCTCATTGCTCTGGTTATCAAATCTGAGACTCAGAAGTCATCCTTGGCAGATAACATCTTCTTAATTTCCATAGCCAAACTGTAACCAGATGACCAGGTCTATCAATCTTCTTGGAAAATTGAGTTATTCTGCTCTCCTCCCTTTCTCCCTTCCTCCCTTCCTCCCTGCCTCCCTGCCTCTCTGCCTCCCTGGCTTCTTGCCTTCCTGCCTTCCTGTCTTCCTGTCTTCCTGTCTGTCTGTCTGCCTGCCTGCCTGCCTTCCTGCCTTCCTGCCTTTCTTCCTAAATTCTTCCTTCATTATTTTATTCCTTTCATGTTTTAGGGTCACTCCCATGGATCTTGGGCTTATTCCTGGCTCTGAAGTTGGATATCACTCCTGATAGAGATCAGAAAAACATATGGGGTGCCAAAAATTGAAACCAACTCTGCTACATGCAAAGAAAGTGCCTTATTATCTTCTTTGTTATTGCTCTGGCCGCACTTTCTTTAAATGGCTCAACCTCTAGCCCTTTTCCAGCTCTAATTTCCTTTCTTTAGGGCCCCCAATGTAACCACACAAGTTCTTATCCCAAGTGCTCCAATCAGTATTCATTTCAAGAGAGGTATGAAATGTAACAATCATATGCCACCTGCTACTCCTTCCACTTTCTGAGTCCCTTCCTTTTATTATTTCCCCTTGCAAATACAATGTCATCAAAACTTTCATGGTCAAAACTTTCAGGCCACATCTCTCCTTCCCCTTCCACCAATCATGGCAATCTGAGCCTAAGATATAGTAGCTTTATTTCCAATTACTATTTTATTATATTTTATTGGTTTCAGGAGCAGTAATAACATCATTAACTTTTTTTTCTAAAACATCTTGCAAAGATTTCCTAGATTTTGGAACTGAACTGGCCTTGTTTGCTGCACCCTCACAGAAGAACACCAATAATCTAATCATCCAATAATGTTCCATCTCTTTAGCAAGCACATCATTGGATTGCCCCTTAAAAGAACTGTGCCCTGGAGTAAAGGCTGAAGGCTACAGAACAAATCTCAAAACCAGCCACTGACAAATCTAAGTTTTGAAAAGAATGACCTTTTAAAGCTGGGAAATTACAGACATTCATTTTAATAAAGTCACTGAGATTTCAGGAGAGTAGCACTACAGTGTTTCTTTTGGAAATTTTGTGAATTTTATTCAAAGTACTGTACGGTGATATGGTTAACACTGATTGCTTCAAATCCTAATTTTAGCTCAGACACATCCAAAGCAGCTGAATGGGCACATTTTTCATTATTATATTTTGCTCCCAAGCATTTTGTTTTCTTAGTGCTAATAATGTTATTTCATTTAGAATGTGAACCTCGCAAAACTAGTCATTTGTTCTGCCTTGTCATGTGATTCCTCCTAAATTATCTTCCTTTTAATAACCAGGCTGAAATCTGTACTCAAAAGTAGTAACTTGTTACTAAGGGAGGGTTGGTGAGCAGATAGCTATTTTGTGTGTCTCTAGCAATGTAACATGACCAGTTGTGGAGGGCGGATTAATGATGGCTGAATTTAAGTATGTCTCTTACCTCAGACACTCTAATGAAGGTGTTCAAAGAGCTGGAAGAGCTTCCTTCATCTGCCTCCTGCTGATCCTCTCCTCACATGAGCACAGTAGGCAATCCTTAACCTCCAACCACAGAAGACATTCAGGGTTGGCAGAAATTCTCAGACCAAGTACAAGATATCTTGTCGTCAAAAATATGCTGTAAGAATCATTGTAAATATATTTGCTGCTTTGTTTCATGTTTTTTCGTTTGTTTGTTTTTGTTTCTGGAGGGTGCACACCTGGTGCTTCCCAGGGTTTCTGGAGGATGCACACCTCGTCCTTGTTCTGTGCTTATGCATCATCACTCCTGGAGAAACTTAGGTACAATGTGGGATTCTTCAGGATCAAACCAAGTTGGCCGCAGACAAGGCAAGTGTCTTACCCACTGCTGTACTCTGGCCTCAACATTACAACTGTTATCATTGGGTGTCTTAATAAATAATCTATCACCGCTGCATCCTTACTCTCAGAAAGTACTTTCACCCTACACAGATAAAATGTTATCCATGTCCTTTCCTTTCCAAATTTCCCTACTAGGATGTTTTTAATGACATCATTTTTTTAAGGAGAAGGATCTGAAATTATTTCTATTACAAACATGAAACTGGGTTCCTGCTCAAACTTTGCTTACATTTAAAGGGGAAAAACTCATTTTTTAAAAAAGCCTAGTGATATCATCCTGTGTTTATCCTTTGTGAAAAATACAAATGTGCATGCATGGGCATGGGCTCTTGGGGTGGCGCTCTCTCTCTCTCTCTCTCTCTCTCTCTCTCTCTCTCTCTCTCTCTCTTTCTCTCTCTCTCTCTCGCGCACGCGAGCGCAACACCTTGCCACTGTGTATGGGCCAGATGGTGATGGCTCCTCCTTGTGCTTTGCTTCTCTGTGTGCCACTATGCTCTCTTCTGTATTTCTCCCTATCTCTGTCTCTGTATCTGTAGTCTCTCCTCTGGATATATTCCCAGAAGTGATATTGCTGGACTGTGTAAAAACACAAAAGAGAAGAGGAGCCTGGCGGGGCTCTATCTCTCCCACTGCCCGCATTCGGTAGTCTCCAGCAGATTCCCCACCCCGGGGGAGGTTGATGGTGATGATGAGGCATGCGAAGGAAGGAACAGAGCCAAGCTGGTTGGTCTCAATCGCAGTTTATTCCAGTCTCCTCTCTAGACACTCCCATCTCTCTCTCTGCTTCTTCTGAGTTCCCCATTCTCTATCTCTTTCTGGATCTTCTAATATTCCCCTTTCTCCCCCGCTCGCTCTCACTTCTTTCACCTTATGCTCTGCTTATGTGTGTGCCACTGCGCTCTCTTCTGTCTCTCTTCTGTCTCTCTGCATCTGTCTCTCTCTCTGCGTCTGTCTCTCTGCGTCTGCTTCTGTGTCTTCTTCCTCTGTCTTCTTCTTCTGCCTCTCTGTCTCTTCTACCTCTCTGTCTTCTTCATCCGTCTCCCTCTTCTGTCTCCTTCTTCCTCTGTCTCCCTTGTCTTCTTTCTCCCCCCGCCCAGTGCCCCACAGTCTTAGTTTATAGAGCAAACTACATAGGGTGGTGACACAAAGGTGGGTTTGACATCAACAAATCAACAAAGAAGGGTAAGACCATTTCTCGAGGAGATTAACAAAATCTCATCTAAGGAAATCTCATCTAAGGAGATCCACTCAAGGGTGTGATTCCAAACAAGGGTGTGTCAGGGTGTGAGCTAGTAATCTACTTAAATAGTTATAGTAAATCTACTTCTAATATTTATAACAATGTTATTCTGTATGAGCACAGTAAGAGATATAAAGTTTGGTTTTTCCTGAGGACATCTCCAGACCACAGTCCTCAGGCCAGGTTAATCTTCCTAACCCCAGCAGGATCCAAATCTCATCGTTACTTTTGGATCATGACAACATTGTCCATGATCATGCCCTCAACTTATAGTTGAGTATTGTGGTGCTTTGGCCTGGCCCATTTCGATGCCAGGGTAGCACATAACTCACCGCTTGCTTGCCCTGGATCCATTCTGTCCCTCGTCAGGATCCTGCTTTTGGGGTGCTAGGAACTGAGGGCAACTTGAGTTAAGAAAGCAGATGCTCAGGAGTAAATATTATTGGAGTCAATCAACTCCCAAGTTGCAAGCACAATATTGTCTTCCTGTGTCCATACAGAAAGGACATTGCTTTAAGGTAAACTATGTTCCCTAAGGTTAAAAATTTGTCCCTAAAATTTGTCCCTAAAAGGACAAATCCCATGTTATCCTACACTGGACAAAATGGAAGCTCAATTTCTAATTTTTTGAGAATCATCCATATTGTTTTGCAAAGTGGCTGAACCAGTCGGAATTCCCACCAGCAGTGTAGAAGGGTCCCTTTCTCCCCAAATCCTCTCCAACAGCGATTGCTTTTGTTCTTTTGTGTGTGTGCCATTCTCTGTGGTCTGAGGTGGTATCTCATAGTTGTTTTGATCTGCATCTCCCTGATGTTTAGTGATGCAGAGCATTTTTTCGTGGGGGAAAGGCAATCCAGATAGAGAAGGGAACACCAAGTAAAATGTGATTGGAGATCCCACGTGGGAAGGGAGATGCATCCTGAAAGTAGACTAGAGACTGAACACGATGGCCACTCAATACCCCTATCGCAAACCACAACACCCAAAAGGAGAGAGAGCAAAATGGAATACCCTGCCACAGAGGTGGGGTGGAGGGTGGGGGATGGGATCGGAGGGTATCTGGGTTCATTGATGGTGGAGAATGGACACTGGTGGAGGGATGGGTTCTCGAACATTGTATGAGGGAAACACAAGCATGAAAATGTGTGAATCTGTAACTTTACCCTCACAGTGACTCACTAATTAAAAAACTTAATTAATTAAAAAAAGAGATAAGACATCTACATCACCCTTGGCCCTCAAGTACAGGGAGAGAAGGAAAAAAAGAATGGAGGGCAGGGGAAGAAGAGAAAGATGAGAAGCAGCAGGAGGTAGATCAGGGAATTCAGGTGTATCTTGATGTTAAGGAATGATAGAGCCAAATATTTAAACCACAGAGTCAACAACATTGAAATCACAAGTCCCAAACATTAACAACCAAACTTTAAAAGGTTCCTGTCAAAACGGCATGCTGGGGATGGGGCTCGGGGTTGACAAGAGCCTGGAACTTTGATGGAGAGAAGTTGACAGGGTCATAAGATTAGTGATGGAACATTTTAAATCTTGAAATGTTTAAAATTTAAAAATGTTTAAAACTTAACTACAAATAACTAAAATATCAATGTTCCCACTATAAATCACAATGCCTTAATAGAATAAAATTAAAACAAAAAGAAGCTAGCAAAATTTACAAAACCATAGTTTTACAAAACTATGGATTATTTACTCTGTTAATTCTGGCCTTGTGGTGCTTAAATCAAAAGCAGATATAAGGGAGAAATTGCACTGGTTTCTTTCTGGGGCACACACTGTCAATTGACCTGTCCTGGCCAAGAGATACTGGGAGATTCACTGAAGCTTTTCCTTGAGCCTTTGCATTGAAATTTCAGATCCCAGGATAAAACAATACCTGAGTGACCTGCCCAAGGAAATGATTCCTTGTTGCAGAATATGTGAGAAAGATAGCAGAAGGCTTAGGAAGGTAAAGTTTTATGACTCCTGGGGCCCTCCCCTATGACGGCACTAAATATTTCCTGAACTTTCTTTTTTAATATGGAGCAATAAAACTAGAAAAGAAAATGAGTAGGACAGATGTAGTGCCAGTCTGTGAATGTGTGCCTGTGTTTCTCACTGTTCTCCACGTTATGAAACTAGGTTTGATCCCCTGAGGATAAAGGCTCAAGGCAGTGGGTGAGGTATAACTGGGCAGCTCCAGGTAAGGGAGCATCAAGCAATAACCTTGTTAATGGGCCTTTCTTGAAGGTACCAGAGCAGATAGAGGGTGGATTCCCAAGGATATATATTTAACCAAAATTTGGCCCAAGCCCTCTAAATATTTGAACTTATAATGAATATACATCTAGCTATAAAGTTTGGAGTCCATTCAGCTCACACGAGGCCATTTAGTCATAGCCACGCTTAAGGCATGCATTTATGGACTTGCAAATCAGAGCAAGTAAAAACTGCTGCACCAGAGATGTAGCTCAATGACCAGCACTTGTCTTGCATGTGTGAGGCCCTGCTTTTACCCTTGCATTGCACAAGGAGTAAATAAATAATACATAGCAGTTGAAATTATTATTTGAATACTAATATTTGAATAACATTGTTTTATTACTGAGAAGAAACAATAACAGACTTCACCAATTTCTACTTCTAAGGATGCATGGAAAACCCAGGATAGCCTTGAATGCTCTCTTTTGCTGTCCACACTAAAGGCTAATTTCAGACTAGGAGAAATAGCATAGTCTTTTCTCAGTTGATCTCCCTCACTATATTAACCCTCAGTCAAGTATGCATCTCAGTAAGAACCCAGGAGATGGTAGTGTTATACATCTGGGTCTTAATCCTGGGCTTTGATTTACTTACTCTGTGACCTTATGACAATATCTTAACCTCTATGCTTCTCCAACTTGAGAACAGGTTACCAAAAAGTTCCTGCCACAAAGATGAGATAAATTGTGATATATCACTTCTAATCCAGAACTGTGCCTGTTATGTGATGGGTACTATAAATGCCTTAGCCACTACAGGAAGGAATGGTGGAAGATGTTGAAATAGGTCAAATGGACTATTGGTTAGCCTTCAATGGAATGCTGAGATCAAGAATTATTTGGTATGTATACCTTTGATCTTTTTCCCATTTTCTTTTCTTCTGTGTGTGTGGAGAAAGGGGCTTTTATGGATAATATTTTATGACTCTATATACACAAGTTAATTTGTAGATGTGATAACTGTGTAAATAATGTCATGCATGGAGATGGACATCAAGTTCTATGAAACAGAGCTGCTTATTACCCTGTGCATACAGACTTATTTTGTCATCTGATATTTACAAATGCTTTTCAGCATTTCTGAAATTTCTCAATTGTCTACTACAGATATGAAATTTTTTAGCTATCTTTTGTTTCATTTGATTTTGATTTGGGGCCCATACTTGGCAGTTCTCAGTGCCTAATCTTGGTTCTGTGCTTAGGAATCATTCCTGGCAGTGCCTAGGGAATCATACAGAGTACAAAGATTCAGCAAAGATTGACAAAATATGATGCAAGCATCTCACTCCCTGTATTATCTCTCGGGTCCCTTGAATTCTCTTGTAAATCAGTTATGGTAATACATTTTGCTTTCTTGACAAGTACAGTTAATAACACTTTTGACTCAGGTTGATTTTCTATTCATGAGTATGAGTCATGACCTTGCTATCTTTTAAAGTTATATGCTCATGTTATCATTATTATTATTACTTTTAATTTATTTACTCATTCTCTCAGCAAATATTGTTGCAGAATCAGTGTGTATCAGGCACTATAGACTTCTTATGTTTCTATCACATTTCAGTGCTACAAAAGTTGGAATTTGTTATTATAAGGCACTAATTGCCTCATAATAGTTTAAGCCCCATTTTTGTTAAGTTTTAGTACTGCACACATTGTTTAGATATAGGTATGACCCCTGGGTAGTCTTATAATCAGAAAGGGTTCCTCTCTTTCATTTGGAAAACACAAAGAGTTCAGAAATAAACAGCATGTTTCATTATCATTTCACTTCTCCTATCCTGACCTTTAAAAAAGCCCATTTAAGTAGAGTCTCCCCCCCCCCCTTTATTTTTTTCCTTTAGAGCCTACACTGAGCCAAAGAGAAAATATCTCTATTCTCTGGGCAGGATTCTAAATTAGAGCATGCTCAGAACATTAGATTGTTTTTATATAAAAAAGATATACTAAGGGTTACTAGTTCATTTGGTCTCAAGATTTCAAGTCTATGTTCAAAGAAATACAGGCTCTGGAAAGCCAGCATCACTAGGCTTAGATATAGCTTTGATTCCCTTGTTAATTCATTATTCACAGCTGAATGGAAAATAGTCTAGCTTGCCTCTGCCACCAAGTTAAGCAACATAGGAAAACCAGAGGGGCTAAGGGAGCATTATGATCTGAGGGCCTGTCTTCCTAGACATTCTATTCTATAGCTTTCCTTAAAGCTCAGTGGTTTGTTGTCATCTGGAAGAAATTAGTTGACCCATCAGCTCCCAGTCCTAAAGACCATGTAATCTAGAGAATACAGACATTTCTGAGGCAGCGACTGAAGCTTAAGAAAAGTTAAGGTGGGTTCTTGCCTTCAGACCTCAGCCTCCACACATCCTGACCTTTAGGGATCATAAATGCTCATCCTAGTAGTTAGTTTAAATCAAAGGCTGGCATGCCACAACTGCGCAAGTAAGGAATGCTTAAGAAAATAAATGAGTTAGTGGGTGATTTAGTACAGTTAAGTGAAGTGGGTGGAGGCTTGAGAGCAGTAGCCTTTAACAAGTTTTATTTGAAAGACTAACTGTGTGTGGTTGTCACTAAATTGTATTTGGGGCGGGGATTGCATTGCTAACAGATTTTCTATTTCATGCAGACACTCAGCAGAAGGAGTCATCAAGAATCAGATATTCCAATCTTAATCTTTCACCAACCATTCTGCCTTCTGTTTATCATGTCATTGAGGGCTGTGCTGATCAAAACAGGACACAAATATTCAGTTGTTCTTCCCTTTTCATCTCAGTTAGCCCTCTGAGAATTCATTAAGAAAAAAATTCCTCTGCAGAGAATCACTGCCTGAAGAGGAAAAAAAAAGAAAAGAAAGGAAAGGAAATATTCTGCAAATAGCCCAACTACAAATACCCTCCACCTACAATGTTAAGATCTCTCTCAAAGAAGCACAGACACAGAGACTCCTGGCAGGTGATATTTAAGAAAGCTAGTCTAAGAAGAGAATATACTATCCTTCGTCTGGCTCTGGAGAAAGCACTTTTAAAGAGCCAATTTGTACTTTAGATATAGAAAAAAAAAAACAACCAAAACCCTGTGGGAAGAAGCTCAGGATTTCATAGGTAGGCATCACATTCTCTTTGAAGGAAGCAAAACTTCTTGAACTTTCCTGTGCTTTAACACAGAACATATGAAGACATGTACCCAAGCAGAAGAAGCCAGCTGGCAGTGGAAACAGAGGTGGGGAATACCCAGAAATGCACTTCTGGGAATTTCTGGTCCACCCATATGCAAAGCATTGAGGCTCATTGCAGGTGGGGCTCCTGCTGAAAATTATTCCAGTTACACAGAGGCTGGAATTCACAGCAAGGTAGCTGACTATCAGAGCCTCTGCAAGACCTTGACGTACTGGGAGGGGCTCTCTATCATGAATCCTCTGATACTCTTAAATAGTGTAAAAACCTTCATGGACATTTACATTCAGGTAAATGTTCTCAAGGTATTTCTGTAGCCTGATAATAATCAGCACCCCTCCATTAAATCATTTTGTGCAACTTTTAGAATTACAATACCAACCATTGTAACTAACAACTTTTCAAATATAAGCACTCCACCTACATTTTTAAAGACCAAAGAGCAACATCCAAAGAATTTAGTGAATTTCACCAATGCTCAATATGAAATTTCTTAAGGGGTTCTTCTTTAACACAGACAGATAAAGGCCTCCTGAGCCTGCTAAGATGCAAATCATGAGATTTCTTGAGAAATCTATCTAGCAGTATTGAATATAAAATCCGTCCCTAAAGAAAAATGTTAGCCCCAAGATGGAAAAATCAATTTGTCTAATTACATGTATGGCTTGAAGAATTTTAAAAACACTTGCCAAAAAAATAAAGACCAAATTTGGGTAAATGAGCATTTTACAACAAAATTGGGACATGGTATATTATCTGCATCCCTATGCCATTGGTCAGGTCGGAGTCTAAAGACTTGGATGTCTCAAAGTTTAGGGCAGAAGAATTATTGAGACTTGATCCCATCCTGGGAATCTGGAGCAATGAAATCAGGCACTTGTACCAGTGGTTGCCACCCTGTGAAGGGGCATCGGTGGTTGGCACACTCCCAAGACAGAAAAAACTCTTTACTCTTCTCAAGATTCTCCCCCTTCCATGTCTCTTTGTCTGTAATTTCAGAAACCATATACTTCACTATACTATGTTGTTTCTGTGAAAACTTCCCATGCTTTTGAAATTGTTTTATTAAATAATCTTTAAATTATCTTCATTTGAGCAAGATAATTCTTTCCCAGAGGGAACCTGATGAATGCACAACCTTTTGACATCAACTCATTTTTATTATTTGATGGGGGTGGTAGTGGTGACAGGGGGCGCACATCTGTCTGTACTCAGGGCATATTTCTGGCTCTGATCTCAGGGATCACTTCTGGTGGGCTTGAGGAACAAATCTGGGTTGGCCTCCTGCAAGGAAAACACGGTACCTTCTTACTATCACTCTAGCCCTTAGCACTGATATGGACTTTGTGGGCCACAAATTAATATGTTGGTAGAAGTTTATTTCCACATATAAATTTCTTTTGGAATACACTCTATTCTGTGTATTACAAAATAGTTGTTTTATGAGAGTCCCAAGATTTCACCAGATTGGCAAAGAAGTCTAAGGCTTTAGGGGCCAAGGACTGAGGGTTGACGAGGAGAGACTTGATAAACAGAACATTTATCCTCACAACTGCTCTAAACTGATAAAAACAGGGAATGGAATTCACTGGTATCTCTGGAGAAAATCTTTCAAATTCCTTTCTTCTTCAGGTGACCTTCCTGACAATATGCCTCTATGTATACACCTCTCAATCTTTCACAAGATGAAGTTTTCAAACAAGCTGAAAGGACGGAGATGGGAGGATTATTTTCCCAGGTATCTAGGGAGGTTGCTATTAACTCACCCTGTGTAAATGCATAGCCATATTGTTTTATTTCCTTGTCTCTTTCTCTCTCTTCTCTCCCTCCCATTTTTCCTCCATCCCTTCCCAGACCACATCTCCCCCAACACCAAACTCCTCCTGTCTCTGGTCTCTCTATAGCTCTTGTTTCTCTCCCTCTCCTGTTCTTTCCCCCTCTTCCTTTTCTTCCCCAGTGTGTGTATGTGTGTGTGGGGGTGTATGGTGTGTGTTTGGGTGAATATATATATATATATATACATATATATATTTATAAGAAGCAAGACTTTAAGATCTTCATTCCATGATTTTACTTTTCTTTTGTCCCTACAAAGAGCCTTGGTATTTTAGGTAGGTGTGTGAGTATAGGGATGGGTGGGTGTGAGTAATTTTTTTGAGAGCTATCTCTCCTAAAAGTTCTTTTCTCTAACTAATTCCCTAGTTTCACAAATTTCTATGCCAGACAAAGGAAATTAACAAGGCTTAGCCACTTTTATGTTATTAGTTGAGTTAAATTGTCTTGTTTATTTCCCTCCTCTGGCTATTATTACTGTATTCTACTTCAGTCATGCATGCCTTAAAGCCAAAAGACAGCTGGGAAACCAAGGTAGCCCTTGGGTGAATGTAGTGATATTAAAATGTTTGCACTATTCTTCACTCACATTGACAGAAGCATAATCTCATCCATAGCAGTCTATGTTGTCTGCTAGAATTAGTAGTGCTGTCTGCGAGCAGAAGTGATGATTAATATGAAAAGTTACATTTATTTACCCTATTCTTTATTCTGGGTAACCCATGTGGCTAGATGTATTATATTATAAAAGGGAATGTTGAATAGCTCAGTGACCTCTAGCCATAGAATATTAAAATATAATTTATAGCTTTCACCTATATAAGGATCTTGTTGAGGATGATTTTTTCCTATGGTCTTATGAATTTGTCATTAAACTGATCAAATAATTAATACCAAATGAATAGATAAACTAAAATTTATGGCACATAAAGTAAATATGGTTGTATCATATCAGAACAGTTTGTTTTTAATTTTTGTTTTGTTTTTAGATATGATAATGTGTTTTGGAAACAAAGAAATAATAATCTTTGAACAAGGTTGTGCAGAACTATGAGATGAGGTACATGTTCCTTTTGAAGCACAATCAAAGCAACAAAAGTAGGCAATGCACATGATGACGTAAGTCAACTGTAGATCAATATATGATTAAAATCTAAAATTTGGGCCGATATGAGTTTTAATGAAAAAAAAATATTGATAAAGTATAAAAGACTCTCTTGAATTGTACAAAACTGACAACTTTGCGAGAGGCAATTGAAAGACTAGACATGAAACATAGGGGATAGGATAAGGAATAAATTGACCGTTAAAGGCCAACTGGAAAGACAAATAAAAGATATCTAACTGTGTGAGTGAACATATTCCTGGACCACGCGGCCACTTTCATGGCCACGCAACATATCATAAGATACTCCCTACCCATTCTCCATAATTACCACACCATATTTGATGGAGTTCAGACAGTAGGCAACAAATCATAGAGGGAAATATATATATGTATATGCATGTGTTTATATTTTCAGATATATATACCAAAGTTCACATTACCCATACTTTAACAACATGTTAGCAATATCCTATAGAATGTCTTAATGGCTCCTGCCAAAACAGAACAATCTTCACACTGTTTCCTATATGGACAACTTTTTCAAAGCATGTTTAGCAGTTCTTCATAATGGACAATACAAAATATATTCTTGTTGTGTTTAAGGACATGAATTGGAATTTGGGATAGAAACATCCCGAATTTGGTGGTGAGTAGGTGTAATGGTGGTGGGATTGGTGTTTGAATATTAAATGTAACCAAATATTGTGAACTAACTTATAAAATAATTTTTTAAAGTGTAAAAAAATATCAGAATACAGAGAAAAAAATCCCATAAGCTTGTATTTTCATACCAAATCTGCACAAAGCAATCAAGCAAAGTCATTTAAAATTTTGAACAAAAAATTATCTTCCTTATCTTTTGCTTACATAGTGCTAAAGTATTTGTTAATGGTTGAGGATTTTCAAAGGACTAACTTCCTACCAATTATAAGAGCTTTTATAGAAAATGCCCTTAAATAGGTAGGGAGAAAATCATAATTAAACCAATATTTCAACAGCTGTTATTAAAAGAAACAGATTTCTGGGATGATAAATGTACGTTCACATCTTTACACCTCAAAGAATTTCTTTTAACTTTAGTTCACAAGTGGAGTGATGTGAAGATGTACAGTTCTAGAAGCTTTATTGTCTCCTTCATATGATGGGGAACTAACATAGACTAAAAAACTTGATATTTGCTTTGTATTTCTATTATCTGTTCCTCTTCCAAATGCAAATTAGGCTACATAATAATTCTTCTGGTCTAATCTTTTTTTATAACTAAAAGCCATGCAAACTAAAAATATGTAAATATAATGCCTCTTTTAAAAGTTTTAATCTGAATTCTAGAGAAATTTGTTGTGCCTGGCTTCGTCTGGTGAGCAACTATGGCTTGGTAATGTTCTCATCTTAGTAAAAAACATATTCCAAGCTATTTTCCTGAGGTTTCTTGGGCCGTCATTAATTCTTTCAAACCTAAATTTGAGCCCTCAGAGCATCATGTCCTACATTGAAATACTCACCATGGCAATACATGTACTTCTCCAGACCTTCCTTCTATTTTTCCTATTACCAACTTCTCTGGATTAAAATTATATACCTTTATGTTTGGCTAAGATTGATTCTACTTCCCATGACTCAACTTATTTTCTGAGGTATTTTGCTGACATCTATGTATCATTGACAGTCATTTCATATATCATAGATGTCAGAATATTAACTCTTTCAAACAACAAACACATATTGGCTGCTCGACATGGACTAGATTTTATTGTGATTTGCAGTAGTATAGTTCCTGACTCTTTCTCTGTCCCCAAAAAGCTGACCACTGCACTGGAAAGAGTGTTTTTAACTAGCAAACACAGCATCATGGTGACTATCAACCCATGACTACATATCAAAGCCTGCTGTGGAGCTTTGAAAACAAAAGAAAGCAAAACAACAACAGCAATGAAAAACTAAGGCAAAACACAAATCCCCACATCAGAATATTTGCTATGAAAGTTTTGCCAGGAACACCAATATATGACCATGGGGAGAAATGTCACACAAAAACACAATTAGTGCAGCAAACAGTATAGAAAATAAGTTAATTAAAATTATTATTTGCCAATTGGACCCATGTAAAATAAGGCTATGAATTTGGGGAAATATCCAAACACACAGTTAATAACTCAAGTATTTCCTTTTAAATGCATTAACTTTGAAAAATCATTCAAGTAACCAATTCATCAGTTCAACTTGTGTGGTCCATTTTGAATCTATTTTTGTTTAAACTCAGTAAGTAACCTAAGACCAGGTATTTATCAGTACGTGATATTTACTTAAAATGCAGTTCATTAAAAACCTTCCATAAAGAACCATAATTTGATACCTGCAATACAAGAATGTCATTTTACTGAAGAAATAAATAGATACAACATAAAAAGGAAAGAAGCTAGAATTACCTTTGTACAGAATTTTTCATTGGTCCAGTGCATGTCACATTTTTAAGCTGCTATTTGTGTATATACTATATATTTCACTAAACAAGAATATATTTTATAATAATTTTATAAAGCCATTTAGACAGGCCAGAGAGATAGTATGGTAAGTAGGGCACTTGACTTGTGTATTTCACACTCAGTTTTGATGCCCTGGCACCACAGATGGTCTTCCAAGCACTTCCAGGAGTGATCACTGGGCACAGAGCAAGGAGTAAGCCCTGAGAATATCTAGATGTGGCCAAAAAAAACAATCACTTAAACTTTTTTCCACATTTAATAAACAATTACATCTGACTGCACATAGGGTTAAAACATAAGAATGGAATATCCTAGTAACAAAAAGCCTGAATTAATATAGAAAACCTTTGAAATATATATAATGCGGTGGATATGGCATTTGCCTTACATGCAGTCTACTAATCTATTACCATTAGAAACCCAGTTTGTCCCTTGATCCTTCCAGGAGTGATTCTGAGAGCAGAGCCAGGAGTAAATCCTGAGCACCTCCATGTTTTGTGGCACCAAAATCACGAACATATAAATAAATAAAATCCTTGAAGTAAAAATTACTAGATTTCAGTACCTTAGAAACTTAATTATATATCAGGAATTTTTCAAATCTATTTTGAACAGATACACAATCACATCATAAATATCCCAGAGAAAGATAAATGTGACTGCAGTTATGAATTTAAGATTTCACAAAGTGAAATTAATTTTCATGAATGGCAGCCTATTTTATCTTGTGTATGTAAATTTGTGAATACATATTAATGTGAATTGACATATTCATGATCCATTTAGTGATATTTAATCTTTTAGCTTGGTGATAAATGTGTTTCATTTCTTACAAACTATGGTTTTGTAAGTTTTGTAGGATAGAAAGAAAACCTTTTACTTAATTTCCGTTTTGTGAGAAGTCAGTTAGTAAAGGTTTAAATGCACCAAGAACTTATATTAAGGTCACACAACTTCTTGTTAACTTGTAAATTATATTTATTTATTGAAAGAAGTGTAGTTAGTTCTGTCAACTCTTGTTTCAGCTTTCTACAAGGTTTCTGCTTCTACTCTCTTTATAGACTTTCCTGGATTCTGACTCATCTCTCAGAAAGACCCGTCCACTGGGGCTGGAGAGATAGTATTGTGGGTTAGATGCTTGTTTTGCATGTAAATGACTAGGATTCAATCCTCAAAGGCCATATAGTCCCCTGTGCCTGCCAGGAGTGATCGCTGAGTATAGCATACAAAAGTAAGCCATGAAAACATATCGGTGTGACCCCAAAACCAAACCAAAACAAAACAAAACAACCCACTCAGAAAATTTTCTTCACAAAAAGACCATCTATTTCATTTTCATGTATATATGAATATGAGTGTAGAAATTATTTTTAGACTACATGATGACTTTAACTATAAATATTCAGTTTTTATTTTAGGTAAAACTTTCACTTAGATCAAAATTTATATAAAATATTGATTAAAATAATTTAAAATGTATGTAAAATACATTAAAATGCCATTATTAGCTTAATTTTCCAGTTATGCCATATGTGTGAGCAGAGTAATACTTATACTTTAAAGATTATATATACTTTATAAGATGGGTATTGGGTGAATATACTTTCCCATTCTGTAGATTGTTTTTTTTATTTTGGTCACTGTATCTTTTGCGGCGCAGAAGCTTTTTAGTTTAATATAGTCTCATTTGTTTATCTCTGTTTCCACTTGGTTGGTCATTGGCGTGTCATCTTTGAAGATACCTTTAGCTTCAATATTATGGAGGGTTTGTGTGCTGACCTGGTCTTCAATGTACCTTATGGATTCTGGTCTGATGTTGAGGTCTTTAATCCATTTTGATCTGACTTTTGTGCATGGTGTTAGGTCTAAGCCCATTCTTTTGCATATACTTGTCCAGTTATGCCAGCACCATTTGTTAAAAAGGCTCTCTTTGCTCCACTTCACATTTCTTGCTCCCTATTCTAGGATTAGATGATCATACATTTGGGGTTGTGTGTAGGGATATTCTACTCTGTTCCATTGGCCTGAGGCCCTGCCTTTGTTCCAATACCATGCTGTTTTAATAGTTACCGCTTTGTAGTAGAGTTTGAGGTTGGGGATGGTGATTCCTCCCATTATCTTTTTCCCAAGAATTGCTTTAGCTATTCATGGGCATTTATTGTTCCATATGAATTTCAGGAGTGCTTGATCCATTACTTTGAAGAATTTCATGGGTATCCTGATAAGGGATCACATTGAATCTGTATAATGCTTTGGAGATTATTGCCATTTTGACAATGTTGAGTCTCCCTATCCACAAGCAGGGGGTACGTTTCCATTTCCTCATGTCCTCTTTTATTTTGTGGAGTAGAATTTTATAGCTTTCTTTGTAGAGGTTCTTTACCTCCTTAGTTAAGCTCATCCCGAGGTACTTGATTTTCTAGGGCATGATTGTAAATGGAATTGGGGCAAACAAATGAACAGAAACTTTCTAAAGGAAGAAATGCAAACATCCAAAAGTCACGTGAAAAAATGCTCTTTATCACTAATCATCAGTGAGATGCAGATCAAAACAACTATGAGATACCACCTCATGCCACAGAGAATGGCACACATCCAAAAGAACAAAAGCAACTGGTCTTGGCATGGATGTGGGGAGAAAGCGACTCTCCTACACTGCTGGTGGGAATGTTGACTGGTTCAGCCCTTTTGGAAAATAATATGGACTCTTCTCAAAAAATTAGAAATTGAGCTCCCATTTGACCTAGCAATACCACTTTAGGAATATATCCCTGAGGGGCAAAAATGTATAGTTGAAATGACATCTGCACTTGTATGTTCATCGCAGAACTTTCACAATATTCAGAATCTGGAAAAAACCCGAGTGCCTGAGAACAGATGACTGGCTAAAGAAACTTTGGTACATCTATACAATGGAATACTATGCAACTGTTAGAAAAGATGAAGTCATAAACTTTGCATATAAGTGGATCAACATGGAAAGTATTGTGCTAAGTGAAGTGAGTCAGAGAGAAATAGACAGAAAGATTGCACTCATCTGTGGAATATAAAATAACAGAATGGGAGACTAATACCCAAGAATAGTAGAAATAAGTACCAGGAGGTTGACTCTATGGCTTGGAAGCCTGCCTCTCATGCTGGGGGAACAGGCAGCTCAGATAGAGACGGGAACACCAAGTAAAGAGTAGTTGGAGGACCCGCTCAAGATAGGAGATGCGTGCTGAAAGTAGACCATAGATTGAACATGATGGCCACTCAATACCTCTATTGCAAACCACAACATCCAAAAGGAGAGAGAGAATAAAAGGGAATTCCCTGCCATGTGGCAGGGTGGAGTGAGGGATAGGATAGGGAAGGGGGTGGGAGGGATACTGGGATCATCAGTGGTGGAAAATGGACACTGGTGGAGGGATGGGTACTCAACCATTGTATGACAGAAACACAAGCACGAAAATATATAAATCCATAACTGTACCTCACGGTGATTCACTAATAAAAATTTTTTAAAAAGATTATATCTACTTGAGGAATATAATCAAAACCAGGGAATTACTGTTTTCTACTGGTTCAGAGATAAATAAATATTTTGTCTTTGTTGTTTGTGGGCCACTTTCAGTGGTGTTAAGGGGCTTCTCCCAACTCTGTGCATAGGACTCACTCCTGGCAGTATTTGAGGACCATGCATTGCCTTTTGTATGCAAATCATATACTCTATCATGCTATCTCTGCAGGTCACAAAGATAATCTCAGCAAAAAAAGAGCTATAAATACAGACTTTGCAAAAATTTCATATTATGTGGATCTTATAATGTTAGAGACAGACGAGATTGGGCACATTCAGTGTGGTATGGCCATAGAGAGTCTCTTGCCCGCACGCCTCGTTGTTTTCCCCGGGGCCTGTCGGAGAGGGTGGGCTTCAGTTTCCCTCCCTGCCCTGAGCAGACTTCCTGAGGCCGAAGACATCTGGAGCCTAGCCACAGCTAGGCTCTCCACATGTTCGGATGAGCTTCACGCATGAAGAAACCGGCAAAGGAACCTAGGTGTGTGGGACCCGGGGCTGAGATCTCCAAGCCTGCTGGATCGGGACTGGGCCTCTTCTGCCTAGATTTCCCATTTTCCTGTAGCTAGGCGGTCACACCAGGGACTGCCCCCAGCGCCATGAAATCCCACCAATGGCCGACATCCAGAAACTATAAAACCAAGCTCCTGGAAGGAGACATCTTATAGCCTACTTCTCCCTCTCGCAGAACCTGGCAAGCTACCAAGAGTTTCCTGCCTACATGGGAGAGCCTGGCAAGCTCCCTGTGGCATATTCATATGCCCAAACCAGTAACAATGATGGGTCTCATTCCCCTGACCCTGAAAGAGCCTCCAACGTGGCATCATTGGGAAGGACGAGTAAAGAAAGGCTTCTAAAATCTCAGTGCTAGGACAAATGAAGACATTACTGAGACCACTCGAGAAATTCAATGATCAACGGGATGATGATGATGATAATGATAATGTTAGAAAATCTAACTTAAGTCATAAAAAACTCACACTTGTTAATGGGGGTACATACTGAACCTCAATTCATGAATTCCTTGTGGACATCAGTTTCAATTTGATTGTTAAACAAAGTAGGATAGAGAGAAACTTTGCGGATATGGAAGATTTTTAGAAAGTTGGGAAAATATTTCATAGAAATAAAATTTACACCAAAATACACCCTTATGGAACTTTCTTTTAATCTCAGTTATGAACAAAATATATTTTTTATAAAAACTATGTGAGCAGCCAAATAACTTGGTAGAGAATAAGTAAGTTCCCAGAAAAATCTACTACTTTTAATGACACTTATGTATCACAGGTGGTCCAAAATGAGCTGTGTTTTATGTGCATTTTTATTTAAAGCAAGTGTTTAAACTGTATCTATCAAGCTAACAGGCAGTAACTCAATATCTACTGTTTTGTATAGAACAGAGATATTTTGATGCTTACAGCAGCTCTCTCCCATATTTTAAGAAACTAGAGCGTGTCCAACAAATGACATACACTATGCACCATGAAAGCTACAATATAGTCTGTCAAGCAATATAAAATAATTTCACATGATTTTGTCCAGAAAGAAATACAAGTGTATCAGGTTGCCTTTCAGAAAAAAAAAATGAAAAATAAAATAAGCATGGCTCTGTGTTCTCAATATTCTCAAAAACATGGTGGGGTGGAGAGGCAGGCATTAAAACAAATCTCAAGCAACAGCATTAGGATTCATGACATACTGGGAGTCAGAGGTTCTTTTCCTCTGTAACTAATGAGAGTATGGGGCAGAACAACACTGTAGAAAGGAGAACCCCCTTTACATAACTCTTAGTAGAGATTTGTTGATACTTCCCCTTTTCAGCCAACATCCTTCTATAAAAGTCAGTAATTAGAACACAGCTGCAAAGGCAGACTAAGAAAGTATTGAGTACAGAAGAACAAGATAGAATTTACAGACACATACCAACACCCAAATCATTTTTGTCAAGCATCTCTTACACACATTTCAGTGAGGTTCTTACTTTGTCTGCTACAAATTTTGTTTGATTTTTCTTAATAAAATCCCAACATTACTTAGATTTTTCTGACACTTTTGTTGATTGAATCCTGGTGAAGAAATTATTAGCAATTTTTTTCTCAGAAATATTTGTATTAACTTCCTCCTCACACACACACACACACACACACACACACACACACACAGGTTGGCTTCTCTCTGTTTCCATAGAACTCTAATCAATATGCAGCACAGAGAGCCCCATCTCTGCTTCTTGCTGAGACTCCAGGTTCTGTGCCACCATTTCTGGCTCCTTTCCTCTCTCCTCCATTCTTTCCAGCAGCTGGGCAGAAATCCAAAATCTTTGCCATTTTAGTAGCTCAAGGAGTCTACCAGATAGTGTTCAGACTTGAGCAATGACCTCACAAGGAATTTATTTTTCCTTTTGAGTCTAACCATTTTGAGCTGGACATGGATTGATTCTAAGTCAAGCTAGTGAACTGGAGTGATTGAACCAGAATCAGAGTCTCTGACAACTTTTTGTAGCTCCAGAGAATGTTGGGGTTTGGGGGAAAGTGGCAGAAAAATATTTAATACTGAACTGGTCTTCATCTGAAAATGAGACCTGAATTCTAATTCGCATGTCTGTGTTAAACATGCTGACAGGACAAGAAAAACCTAAACCTACCAAAGTCAATAAAATTCAGTTATGGTTTTTCTAGCAACCATAACTCAAATGTCAGTAACATTTTTCACTCCTGCAATAGCCATTAAAGGTACCAACAGTCTGAGACAAATACACTGTTGCCAAGTTTGCTACTGAGAGGTATTCCCTCACTTTTCTTTGCAGCAAACCAATTAGATCCATCATCATTCTGCTATCATCTAAACAGCGTTTTCTAAGATCCTCTTTCTTCAGAGAAACTCCTCAATTTACATGCCATTGACTGGGGGGAAAAACTACAGGCTTCTAAGGTCAATTCTCTGTATGAATCCAGGAACTTGATGATTCAACACCCTCAGAATTCCCAACTCCCACACCCACAGGACTTCGTCCCCCTTGTGTGGGTTGAATTTTATTTCTCAGTAAACATGTGGAAAATCTGAAGTGCAAGCAGCACATTAGGATGTTTGAAGTAGTTAAGTTAACTTGTTTATAGATCTTTGAACTTTTATAGACTTTCCAGGTATCATCTCAGGCACCGAATTGAGTTTCACCAGAAACACCAAATATCAGTAGTAAGAAAGTTCACAGTTTGTAGTCTGATACTTTAACTGCTTAGTAAATATTATAGTCCTTTTTTATCAGTAGTAAGTTGGTACCTGATAGTTCAATAGTTCTTAAGTTTCTTTATAAAAGTACACTATCTCAAATTTAGATATTGAATTCTACCTGACTAAAGTCAAGAGATAACACTATTTCCAGTGAAATGTTGTGTCCTTAAAAAAATCCCATGAAGTAGCTACAAAGGCATAAACTAATGGAAATTCCTCTTTTATAATCTGCTGTAACTCAGGTCTCCTTTATAGGTGGATGTAGAATACTCTGACCAAGATCCCAAGGTGCTGGGGTACGTGAGAGAGTGACAGGCTTTAATGGACAGTATCTCTGAGAGGAGTGGACAAAGCACTTTCCACAAGTTAACTAATACTATTGTTGCTGCATGCTCCTATTTAAGGTACCTGGCCACACTTTCTCTTCCACAGTGCAAGACACAATGAGTGCTCCTTGTTAACCTTCACTGATCCCCAAATCTGAGCACATTAATGTAAAGCATTATCTGACCACCAAACATGGTGGCACTAGTCTTAGAAAACATCTCTGGCCAGACTCCATATTAAATAGAAACACATGCCTCAAAGTCGGAAGTCAGGGGGTTGGAACAATAGCACAGCAGGTAGGGCATTTGCCTTGCACAAGGCTGGCACGGGTTCAATTCCCAGCATCCCATATGGTCCCCTGAGCACTGCCAGGGGTAATTCCTGAGTGCAGAGCCAGGAGTAACCCCTGTGCACTGCCGGGTGTGACCCAAAAAAGAAAAAAAAAAAGTAGGAAGTCAATGATGTTGACGTATAAACTGGTTCTACGGATTATTATTAAGCACTGGACAACATTGACTTACCTCTGCAAGCTTCTGAGGTGCATGATTGCACTTTTCACCTATTAGTTGACAGGTGTGAAATGCTTTTCATTTTATTCAATGTCCTAAGGGCCAATGGAGCAATTCTAGTTTAGGAGATGGAAAATGAGGTTTCTACTTTTCATTAGAACCCTAACCTTGAACACTGAACAGGAGAGATAGTACAAAGGACAAGGCATGTACCTCTCACACAGTCATTCTGGCTTCAATCTCTGATACGCACATCATCTTCAAAGCTGCCATACGTGATCCCTGAGCACAGAGACAGAAGTAATCCCTAAACACTGTCAAGATGCTATTACTCCAAAATCCCCTGCTTAATGCCAAAAGCAAACAAACTAATCTCTCTAGGTGATCTTGGATGCCTTGCCTGTGTTCAGACCTTAGTCTGATCCCTGATGCCAGAGGATTCCCCTTGAGCACTGCCAGTTGTAGCTCTGTAGATCTCAACCACGCAGCAGTAAGCCCTAGTATTGGCCAGCATGAGCACTGACCTATCTGGCCCATATAGCCAGGTTCAGAATGAGTCCCTGAACCTCCTGGGAGCCATCCCTGCTGAAACAAAACTTTTTGTACTTTAATCTCAAGATGGGAATATTAAAGTAACATAAGTAAAAATACCAGTAAAATTTCTATACTACATGTTGTCTAAGAAATTTTAAGGTGAGAACACTAATAAATGGGGTGAGGGAAAATGTGGGTTTACTCAAAGAAAGAAACAAGCAGGGTAAAAAAGGTAATTTTTCAGAAAGGCAGGGCTTTGTTCATTTAAGACAGGGTAGCAGTTTCTATTTTTCTGTATCACTGTCCTCCCATTATTCATCGATTTGCTAGAGAGGGCACCCGTAATGTCTCCATTCGTCCCAGTCCTGAGATTTTAGCAGCCTCCCCTTACTCATCTTTCCAAATGATTAGAGGCTCTTTCAGGGTTAGCTTGTATTCCATTTAAATAACTAATTTTTATTAAGAATCTGTAATTTCCGAAGTCATCCATAGTTGCATTTTAAACATGTTTTTACAGCACCAATCCCAACACAGGTGTCAACTTGCCTCCATCAGTGTCCCAGTTTTCCTCTTATACTCCATCCATCCTGCCTCCTTGACAAACACATCAAAACATTTACTGAGTTTCTGTTGCTTACAAACAATTACTGATGATTTTTTGTGCACATAATTTCAACACCATACCTAGCACCAGTGTACCCCTTCTCTCTCCCATGACCTTAAGACTTCTCTACCCAAGTCTACCCAACTCAACTGTGTGAAGCAGTTGTCCAATTATGTTGACAGGCACATTTTGGGGGAGGAGGTCAGTTACAAATTTGTTGGTGCTCAGGGCTTACTCCTGGTTCTGAACTTAAGGACCATTCCTGGCAAGGCTCAGGGACCATACAAGATAAATTGAGGGTTGAACCTAGATCAGCTACATGCAAGAAAAGGTCTCTACCCACTGTACTATTGCTTCAGCCCCTGAAAGGCAAATTTCTGAGTTTGGCTGTTGTAGTTTGGATCTTCTGCTTTCAGTGTTATTGTTGAGAATTTAGGGTTGTTAAAGCAAAAACCATACTACAAGTAATGTACTGCAACTAGCTGTATGGTTCTCATGTTTGTTGTACATGGAAAGAGTTCTCACCAAAGTAACTGATATATATTGTTGCTGGCCCAGGTGAATTCCCTTCTTGGCACTGTAAAATATTTGTCAGATTTCTTAATGGCTGTTGTAAAGCATTCCAAGTGAATCCAGAAAAATCTCAAAGAGTAAAACATTCAAAACAATGTCCTAGAAATATGGTTATGATCTATAATTATACTAAATATTTTACACCAGTCATGTTCATCTGAGAGAAGGAATGGCTGTGAAATTTCTGACTCAAAATTAAAGAGAATGGACGAGACCTGAATTGGCACTTTGTTTTTATAATGATTTCTTAGAAACTAAAAAAAATAAAAAAGATTCTTTTACTTATTATTCTTTCCTTGACTCATTATACTTGTGATGGTATTACCTTTTGAGACCTCATCAATCAAATAGCAGCTATACAAGATGATTTCTGCCATCTTTCTCCACCACCCTAAGAGGGGATATATCAAAAGTGAAATCATAGAGGAAGCCTGAGAGCCAAGAAAAAGTACTTGAAGGCTGCAGGATGCCTAGTCCAGTGTCACTGTATCTGTCAAAGAATAAATAAAATTTACACATCCAGGCCATATCTCTGGAGGCCCGAACAAGAGACAAAGTCCCATACTATATTTATTCTCAGCCCTTCCCAGTTTTTAGGGTCCATAGGTCAGAAATCTGTAGGTGCTGCACTGATAAAGTCAACAAGCTTATTCACTTAAACTGTCACTAAAAATAAATGGGATTCATTTCTGCATGTCTCCATCAGGACCTAGCATATATGTAAGCAGGTGTATGTATATATGTGTGTGTACTTATGCACAAAATATTTCAGTATTTTGTTGGCTGACTGTGGGATATGCTCTATATTCAAACTTTTTCTTTTTTTTACTTTCAACAAGCTTTTTGAATACTTACATATCTTAAACATAGTATCAAGCATTAGGGATGTCAATAAAATTAACAATAATAGTTTATAAATCATAATACTTTTAAAATACTACTACATAGTACTTTAAAATGCTATTTTTAAATAATACTTTAAAAATGCTATTTTAAACCACTAATAGTTTAGAAATCACAATTACAAAGTCAGAGAAAGAACTTTAATAAAATACATTTGTTTCAGATGCTTACCGTATCGGTTATAATGCTAAAACATAAAAACAATGTATCATAGGTTCTGTAATCAAGATAGAAGCAATGTTTTGTGCCAGGATAGAACCAATGAACTTTTTGGATGTCAGGTCAGGATTTATATGAAAAATAACATTTGACTTCAGTTTTAGTTATAGAAAGAGAAATCTACATCATAACCAACTATTTTCTTTCTGAAAAAATGTAGTCTAGTATGAAGGGAGTGGGGTAATGAAAGAATCACTTCACAGTGGAGAAACTGGCAGGGACCAGGTGGTCATCTCTGTGACAAGTTTCATAGAGTTTATGTGGACAGGAGGGACACTGATACAATGATGCAAAAATGGTTCTTCATTCCTCTTATCTTCCTCCCCAACATAACATCCTTAGACTTTATATTTCAAGGTTCAAATATTAAATTCCTATATAGTGACATTCTATATGATCATCCTAATGATTGTCATGGACCTGACCCTTACTTTCTAGAACTATCAAGTCCTCAAAGGAATGCCACAGAGAAGCAGAGCTTAAAGAAACATCATTAACAAAGTCTGATTTAGTGTTATAGATGGGATATGAAATAGACAAGGGTATTACATAAAATCTAAAAAATAAACTACTCAAATTAATAATTTAGAAATATTAATTCCAATTAATAATTATAATAATTACATCCTCATTTTGTTATTACAAGAGTATTGGATTTTATTTATAATAAATGTTTCATGCTAGTGGAATGTTAGTAATATGCAATTTATATGGTAGGTGTGCATGTGGATATTGTATTGTCTACTTGTTAAACTTTCCTATAAATTTAAAACTGTTCTACTAATATAAAAGTGTATCATTAACTATAGGGACAAAATATATCTATGCGCCTTACATGTGTATTGCACACAAAGTGTAAAATGCTGTAGAATAAATATCCAATATCTGCTCACTAAAATCTGCAAATCTGGCACATGGGCTGCCTGAATACATGTGTCACCCACTGGTGCATGTGCTGCCCACACATGTGAGTTGCCTGTGGCCATGTGTCGCTGCTGGGGACACAGAGGCCCAGCACATGCCACCTGCATCACTCTTCTTGAGTTGTGGACTTTTTTATTTCCCTGTTTTCATACCTTAACCCTGGAATGTGTACTGAGCCTCTCTTCCCATACTGGAGAAACCTAATTATCTCTTGATAAAGCACATTAATCTCCATTTCTTTGTCTCCCTCTCCTTCCTTGAAATTTCTGAATAAAATCTGTTTTTACTTTTTAAAAAATTGTAAAATATAATGAGGGAAAAATTCAAGGCCAAAATTCGTATTGTTTTCAAGATTCTTAAAATCCAAAACCCAATTATTTAAGTAATGAATTAGTCGCTATGCTCGGAATTCAGTGCAGAACCCCAAACATACGAGGCAAGGGCTTTACTGTTGAGCTACAACTCCACCCCTTTAAAGCCCAGTTTCTAAGACCTAATGGCTCCTGTTTCAAAACTTTTTTGAAACAGAATAAATTTGGAGATATAAATTTATTTTTATATTTGCTTATTTCATAGATTCTTATTACTAAAAGACATAGTGCCATCATGTAAGTAGACTACCAATAGTAATATACAGAGTCCAGATATAGATATCTACATACATGATTAATTAGTCTTTAGGAAATACATTAAAATAATGCAGTAATAAAGTAATTGTTTCACTACATCGTGCTAGCAAGTGTATAATTATATGCAAAAAGAGCTAACAGAACAAAAATGAAAAGATGGCAAATTATAAAATAAAAATCCATAAATTTGACTCTATTCGAATTAAACAATTTTAGTTTTCTAAAATTCTCTTGTCCCCGCACCTGGCTGTCTTCACCGGGACCCCTCAGAGTGGGGTGGATTGAATTTCCCTCCCCACCCCGAACAGTGCCCCAGCAGCTGAAGACATCTGGAACCCAGCCACAGCCATTGCTCAAGGCCCCTCTCCACATGTTCAGAAGAGACTCACACATGAAGGAACCGGCAGAGGAACCCAGGTATGCAGAACCTGGGGCTGGGATTTCCAAGCCTGCTTGGATGGGGACTGGGCCTCCTGTACCCAGACCCCCCATTTTCCAGTAGTTTGGCAGCCACACCCAGAAACTGCCCCCAGCGCCATATAATCCCATCAATGGCCAACATCCAAAGACTATAAAACCAAGCTCCTGGAAGCGCAAGGGCACATTTGTGGCCGTGCAACATCTTATAACCAAGAGTTACATGCCCACACGGCAGAGCCTGGCAAGCTCTGCGTAGTGTATTTATATGCCAAAAACAGTAACAATTATGGGTCTTTTTTCCCCAACCCTGAAAGAGCCTCTAATGCTGCACCATTGGGAAAGACGAATAAAAAGAGGCTGCTAAAATCCCAGGGCTAGGATGAATGGAGATATTACTGGGCCCGCTCCAGCGAATCGACAATCAACAGGATGACAGTGACAGTGACAGTATTCTAAAGAAATGGTTCAGAAGAAACAAAACAGTAACAGGTCCTGAGAACTGGTGCTTAGAACTGAGCTTACCCACAGTGGCTGTGTGCGAGGTGGAAAGGGGGAAGGCAGGGGAAGAGGGGAGGGAAGTAGAAGGTAGATGAGAGGGGACCAGATGCAGTGGTAAAGGGATACCGAGAGAGCTGAATACTGGTGAACGGTGTGGTGTCAAAGCAAATGAATGAGGCCCTATTATTAGCAGCATTGTAAAATCAAGGTATCTCAAATAAAAAAAATTTAACAGAAAAACAAAAGTCACAGACTAAGTGAACTTTTTGTAAACGTGGCTATAGCACTGTGGCAGAGCGTTCGCCTTTCACACAGCTGACCTGTGTTCAATTCCTTCGCCCCTCTCAGAGAGCCCGGCAAGCTACTGAGAGTATCGCGCCCACATGGCAGAGGCTGGCAAGCTACCCGTGGCGTATTGGATATGCCAAAAACAGTAACAATAAGTCTCACATTGAGAGACGTTACTGGTGCCCGCTCGAACAAATCGATGAACAACGGGATGGCAGTGAGAGTGACAGATTTTTGAACATAAAACTGAAACAAAGAGCTTGTACATGTAAGAAAATAACTCAAAAGAATATTGAGACATTTCATCAATGTGATGTAATCAAAAAAGGTGTATGTAAAGATTCCTAATGCGATTTGTCAGTAAGGAAATATTCATTTAAACTACTACACACTAATAAAATTTTTATTATTGACTCAGAGATCCATTATAAAACACAGCATTTCATAAGCCAGAGAGATAGCAGAAGGGTTAACTGTGTGTCTAGCATATAACTGAACCTTTTTTAATCCCTGATATCACATTGTCTTGGGGAATCCCCTAAAACTTCATCATCATCATCATCATCATAATCCTGTTGATTGTTGAATTTATTGAGTGGTCTCAGGAACATCTTCATTTGTCCTAGCCCTGAGATTATAGAAGCCTCTTTTTACTCATCCTTCCCAGTGGTGCTGCACTGGAGGTCCTTTCAGGATCAGAGAAATGAGAACTATCATTGTCACTGGTTTGGGCATATGAATACGCCATGGGGAGTTTGTGAAGCTCTCTCATGTATGCAGGAAACTCTTAGTAGCTTGCCAGACTCTCCCAGAGGGAGAACTAGGCCATAAGATGCAAAGCGGCCACGCACTTCCAGGAGCTTGGTTTTAAGTCTCTGGATGTTGGCCGTTGGTGGGATTACACAGCGCTGGGGGCAGTCCCTGGGTGTAACCTCTGAGCTACTTGGAATATAGGGAATATGGGCGAAAGAGGCCCAGTTCCGATCTGAGCAGGCTTGGAGGTCTCAGCCCCGGGTCCCACACACCTGGTTTCCTCTGCTGGTTCCTTCATGCGTGAGGCTCATCCAAATGTATGGAGAGGGGCCTTGAGCACGGCTGTGTCTAGGCTCCGGAGGTCTTCGGCCACAGGAGCTCTGCTCAGGGCGGGGAGGGAAACTAAAGCCCACTCCCTCCAAGGGGCCCTGGGGATGACAGCCAGGCATGGGGGCAAGAGATTCTCTGCCCCTCTACACATGTTCGGAGAATACTCACGCATGACGAAACCAGCAGAGGAACCCAGGTGTGTGGGACTTGGGGCTGAGACCTCCAAGCCTGCTCAGATTGGAACTGGGCCTCTTTTATCCACATTCCCCGTCTTCCAGTAGCTAGGAGATCACACCCAGGGACTGCCCCTAGTGTCATGTAATCCCACCAATGGCTAACACCAGAGACTTTAAAACCAAGTTCCCGGAAGAGAGCATTGCAGAAGGTCTCTTGCCCCCATGCCTGGCTGTCTTCCCCAGGTCCCTCAGAGGGGGTGGGCTTCAGTTTCCCTCCCCTTTCCTAGCAGAAGTTCCATGGCTGAAGACCTTTGGAGCCTAGCCACAGCCATGCTCAAGGCCCTCTCTCCCCAAAAACTTAATTAGAAAAAAATTTAAAGCAGCCAATTAATTAAAAAAAATCCAATAGAAATAAAAGTGTATGTTTACAATTAAACCTAAACATCAACATTCATATCATCTTTATTTGCAATAACCCAACACTAGAAATAATTCAATAGTTAGATTGAGGTTACCGGCATGCTCTCTGCCCAGATGAGATCCAGAGCAGCCGCGCGTGAAAACAGCCCCTCTGCTCCTTAAAGACTATGATCAGTAATGTCTACTAACCTATGTTAGCACCCAGTGGCTTCTTATAGAAATGCATCTAGACTGTGAACTGAGCTAAAATATCAGAAATCCAAAACCGCGTGGCCGTGCGAAATCATATAATCTTCATTCTCAGCAATGGAAAACAAATTATCAAATGATGCCTTTTCAGCAGGTTTGATTGTTGGGGGAAAATTCCAAATAATAATAGTGAGTTCTCTGTTGAAATATTGAATGTATTCAAAGTATAGAGAGAGTAAAGTGAAGATCATTAGCCACTCAGATGGGAGGGTGGGGATGGGAGGGGAGTATATTGGGGTTCTTGGTGGTGGAACCTGTGCACTGGTGAAGGGATGAGGGTTTGATCATTATATGACTGAGACTTAAACCTGAAAGCTTTGTAACTTTTTCCACGGTGATTCAATAAAATAAAAATAAATAAATAAATAAATATTTAGATTGAAAGTTACAACATGGAAAATTGAAAATAATTATAATGAATTCAGGAAAATCAGAAACAATAAAAATATAGGTTCTAATATCTCATTTATTAAATATTTAAAGAATAAATTAGTTTACCAAAATAGAAATTAAGCTTGTGGTTTTGGGTAGTGGGGTAGGCAGAGGGAGGGGAACACAGATTGATTTCACAGAGAGATGAAGAAACGTTTAAGGTTACCAAATATATTATTTTTGCAATTGTTTTGAAGGTTATACGTGTGTGTGCTATAATTATAATTTTACTAATTTCACAGTTTTTATGAGCATTTATTATTTGTTGGCTATATCACAACCAAGGAAAACAATGAGTGGTTCATACTTCCAACATCCGAATCTGATAATGGATTTACCTCTCTGCCTGCATTTCATTGTAATAGCCTGCCAATGGCTACACCCTAGAATTCAACAATATTCACAACACTTTCTATTTAGAAATTTCAAAAGTGCCTTGGTATATACATGCAACATTGACATATACATTCAACTTAATCACTACGCTTAATACTGCTAATTAGCTACCACCTAGGTCAGAATCCAGGTTCTTTGTGAGTTCTCTGAATTCTTTCCTCACTGTTAACTCTCTCCACTACCCCATGGTAACACAGATAAGAAAAAAATACCCATTCTAGGCTCCTGTATATTTTAAAGGAATAAGTAGAAATACTATTTTCTTAACTTGTATTTTTCCTATGAAAATGACTTCATATCTTCTACTCCAATCATTCCTATGACTTTCAGGTTTCTTGTGTGACATTTTATCCCAAAATCTCTTACCTATAGCTCTTCCTCTGCATGCCCAGTTGTTCTTTCTCTTTTGTTTCAGGGAAGAAAATGCACCTGGTTTCTGGGCTCTTTCCATCAGCCGTACCCTGCCTCTCATCCTTACCCATATCCTAAGCCCAATAGCTGTCACTCATTTCTCCTTCACCTTCCATCTTTCTTTTTCTACTGGCTTTCTCTCTCAGTACAAGAAAGCACACACACATACACACACACATATACACACACATACGTACATATCAGCAGTTTTCTGTATTTGTCCTTCAAATAGGAAAATGAAAAGCTATTAAATTTATTAGAGCTAAAGTAATTTTTTACATTAATGTTGATATTTATGGTCTTGGTTACACCATTACATCACTACCAAATTGACCAATATACCGGAACCCAGGTGCCTGTGTCACCTCTAGTTTATTTTCTTAGTCTGATGCTCTTTACACTTTAGTGGTCAGGGTTTGTTATTACTAGATATTACGTATGCACTTGTTTTGTTTCCCTACAAACCACAGAGTAGTAAGATCATCTAGTGTTTGTCTCTCTTCCTCTAGTTAGTTTTGGAGTTTTTCTTTTGGTTTCGGGGTCACACCTGGCAGTACTCAGAGCTACTCCTGGCTCTTCATTCATAAATTGCTTCTGGTGGTGCTCAGGGGACTGTATGGGATGCTAGGGATCAAACTCAGGTTGGCTGTATTCAAGGCAAATGCCCTACCTCTGTGCAATCGCTCTGCCCCCTAGGTGATTTCTATATTCTTACTAAGTGAAGCAATAAACATAGTTGTGCATATATCTTTTTGCATTAGCATTTCTGTAATTCAGGGAAGATGACAAGTGTAAATTTCCAAGAGAAAAAAGCATGGTGCCCTGAAAACAGGGATGAGAGCGTTTCAAAGGAAAAATGGGATGCGTGGCCCTGCATGAGACTCGGATGTTTGGTGGCTGAGAGCTGACTCCAAGCCTCATGACTAGCGAAGGACCTGGGAAACAAAGAAACAGGAACCAGGTGGGGACTGATCAGGAGTTGGTTTATTTCTCTCTACTCCCTAGCATAGTCCCATCTCTCCATCGTAGTCATACTGTGGATCATAGTCCCAGTCATCAGAGTTCTTCTCATAGTCCTCAAAGTCCTCACCCTCATTATATCTTCTTACTCATCTCGACATAGACTCATAATCCTCTGCTTCCAGTCATCATCATTGTCACCTGGCTCTCCTTCTAGTACCAAAGACACTAAGTCTCAGTTCTCCTCCTTATCTTCAAAGTCTCATCATCAATTTTCTCATCCTCAATGTCTAGACCTCAGTGCCTAGTCTGCAGCGTCGAGTCTGCAGCATCGAGTCCCCAACATCTTCAACATCTCATCCTCAGGATACAGTCCTCAGCATCTAGTCCCGACTTTCTCATCCCCAACATCTAGTCTTCAATATCTTCAACATCTCATCTCCTTCCCTCTTACCCCTTACAGCATAGTTTTATAGAAATCATGAAGGGTGGGGATTCAAAGGTGGGTTGAACACTACCATAACAGCAAAGAGATGTGAAGCCTCTCCTTCAGGAGATTAACTCAAGGACAAAATCTCATCTGAGGATTCAGCACTCCAGATTACTAGGAGATCCACTCACTGGTGGGATTCCATCCAGGGTTATTGCTTTCTCCATTCCTCACCTAGTAATTCATTTAAACAGTCATAGTAAATTTACTTCTTATTATATGTCTAGCAATGTCATTTTGTATGAACACAGTAAGAGACATATTGAGCTTAAAGGTTGGCTCTTCCTGGGGACATCTCGCTATATATTCCAGACCACAGTCCTCAGGCCAGGTTAGTCTTTCCTAACCCCAGGAGGGTCCTTATTCAGTTAACTCTTTTTGGCTCATGACAGAGTTTGTCCATGACCGTGCTCTTAACTTATAGTTAAATAATATGGCGCTTGGTCTGGCCCATTCCGATGCCAGGGTAGCTCACAGCTTGCCCTGGGCTCATCCAGTCCCTCATCAGAACCCTGAGCTTGGATTGCTAGGAACTAAGGGCAACTGGGGCTTAAGTCAAGTAAATATGGATACCCAGGAGTAAATATTATCTTGGAGTCAATTAACTCCCTTGTTTAAAAGCAGGGCATGAACTGTCTTCCTGTGTCTATACAAAAAGGACATTGCTAAATACACTATGGAAATGACATGAAGGAAAGAGTGAAGCAATATAGGATTATTAGTGCTTGATGGAATTGGGTGTGCCTCAGTTGCACTGTTGTGGGAATGGCTCAATAAACCTTAAGCTGTGGGAGGAGCAAGGACAACCCAATGTTATCAAACACACCCAGCTTTGATTTTTCTTTTTTCATAGGAAAATTATCTCAACCTCTGTTACTACCTATTTTGATGAAAAAATTATTTTAGTAGACAATTAAGCATAAGAAACACATGGTCTAGATTCATCAATAATGATAGGGTTAAACTGCTTACAGAGGCTTTTAGAATCTATTATCATACAGGAAAAGGATGTTAAGAATTTGGACTCCTTTTCTAGAAATTGCTAATTTTTTAGTCCTAGGTTTATCAGCACAGATGTATCTTTCTTGTAAAAATGTGGAAGGTAAAAGTACATGTACCACTTTGATTTATGTGACCCAGAAGATATCCTTGAACCATTTTATTCAAGGTCGAATGTTTTATTTCAGAACTGAAGATATCTAGCTGAGGACTTTTGATTGTAAGTTGACTCTACTCAAGTCTACTAATATTTCCTGAGAAATTTAGCAGGTCTCTATTATAAGTGTTACATAAAAACTATTTTTTAGTATTAAGGGCACAAGTAGGAAAAGAGTGACAGTTTAGAAGGTAAGGTGCTCTCTGTTGACTATGGTTAGATGCCTGGCATCTCATATAGTCCTCCAGTCCTTACCTGGAGTGATCCCTAAGCTCAGCATCAGGAGTAAGCTCTGTGCACAGCCGGGTGTAACACAAGAACCAACAATATGAAAAATGGTGAAAGTATTTAGATCTGTAGATAAAACTATATTATTGAGTAACATAGGTATACTGTATTTAAGACCTCTCCATCATCAAAATAGTAAAATCAAGTGACAACAAGTATTAAGAAACATAGTTGCCAACAAATTGTGACAATTGTCTATTTATAAAGCAGTAACTAACACATTTAAAGGTGTAATACCAGATTAGGTTAAGATAAGAAAGTCTTGGTTTGATTATAATCAATATCAACATTGATGAACGTGGATGAAACACAGATCAGATGGGTGGGTCATAACCACTTTGAAGTTCTGTTAACAGTCCATTCTTTGAATCTTATGGAATACTGAAATAAAATCAGACAAGGGGAATGAATAAAATGTAACAGATTTTGAAATTAATTAAAATAATTGTAATTAAATTATTTTAATAGAATAAGAAATCACCTGACTTCTGCAAAAAACACTTTTCTGATGGGCACAGAATGTCTGCTGGTGTTATCTTGATGTCATTCAGCCACAAGGATACATGCAGTTCTTAAGAGTGGCTCGTTCTGAATGGCTGAGTGTTTATGGCTGAATTTCTACAGATGGTGCCCATATTTTTGTCCTGGACACATGTGAGTATAAATCATCACCAGAACCATTAGACTGTTACATTTGATGAGACCTAGATTTGAGTAGGAAAAAAGAAACCAAACATTCACATCAAATAAATATGCAACAAAGCAGAGAAAGAAAATGCAGGGCCAGACTTTCCTGTGTATCTTTATAATTTTCTCCATTGCCTTTCTGGAGGATGTGATAGATCCATCGGGACGTCAGAGGGCAGTCATCTTGGTCTTGTAGTTGGTGAAGGACAGGCAAGCGTTGCGAAAACTTTTTCCGGCTTCTGCTGCACTGGCCAACACTGCTGCTCTTCTCTCTTTGAGGTCTTCCTTTATCGCATCTCTGCACAGCTTTGTGAGCTCGGATGTTAGCTTGTGGTTGCCTGAGGCTCGCTCCAAACCACAAAGAGGATTCAGCAGGATAGACCATATCCACACAGTGACAAAACACATTGAAGTTTCTCGAGAGTTCAAGATGCCGCTCTGTCTAGCATTCATCGACTTAAAGAAGGCCTTCGATTCTGTTGAGACTGAGGCAGTCATAGAAGCCTTGGTCAAACAGGGTGTTCAAACTCAGTATATCAAAATCCTCCGCGAACTGTATTGTGGATTCACCACCAGGATCTCACCATTCTACAAGGAAGTGATCATTGATGTAAAGAGAGGGATGCGGCAGGGTGATACCATTTCACCAAAACTCTTCAGTGCCGCCCTTGAGAACATCATTGGACAACTGGAATGGGAAGGAATGGGAGTGAAGATAGATGGTCGGCAATTACACCGACAACGTCAACAAAGTAGAGAACTGAGACTTCGATAGCAGTGAGATGCAAGGAAGACATCACAGTGGAGTCTAGAACTAAGGGAACTCTGCTTCACTGATGACATCATTCTCATAACACCAAACAATAGACAAGCGGCATAAATGCTGGCCTACTTCGACCACGAGTGTGGAAAGGTCGGATTGCAGCTGAATCTCAACAAGACAATGTTCATGAAAGATGAACTGGTCCCTGAAGCTCCATTTGCTCTCAATGGAACGAACATCTCTGAATGCAGCAGCTATATGTACCTGGGTCGAGAAATCAACATGAGGAATGACTTGGTGCCAGAACTGTGCAGAAGGAAGAGAGCAGCGTGGAATGCCTTCAAGAGTGTTGAAGAGGTGGTTAAGAGAACGAAGAACCTCCAACTCTGGGCACATCTTTTCGATTCCACTGTTCTTCCTGCACTAACATATGCCTCAGAGATCTGGGACCTACGCAAGCAGGATGAGAATGCTATTAGGGTATCCCAAAGAGGAATCAGAAGAGCTATGCTGGGAATATCATGTCTCACTCAAGTGAGAGAAGAAATTCAGAGTTCTGACCTCTGTTGACGGTCAAAAATCAGGGATGCTGTCTCATTTGCCAAAGCATCAAAAATCAGATGGGTCGGTCATGTAATGCGATTCAGAGATGACTGTTGGACTAGAGCTGTTACAGACTGGATTCCATGGGACATCAGAAGACCTCGTGGCCACCCACCAACTAGATGGTCAGATTTCTTCATCAAATCTCTGAGTGAACAATTTGTGGCTCTTTCTGTTCCTGGAGCGAGCAGGTATCATTGGGCTACACTAGCTCGAGACAGGGACAAATGGAGATGTCACTGGCACCCACTTGAGCAAATCGAAGATCAATGGGACTACAAGTGATACAAGTGATACAAGTCTTTCATACAGGAGATAGGATAGCATTTGAGTGCTCCCAATGTTCTTTCTATTCGAGTTTTTACATTGAGAATGTTGTTTTTCCCTTAGTTCTAGATTCCACTGTGATGTCTTCCTTGCATCTCACTGCTATTGAAGTCTCAGTTCTCTACTTTGTTGGCATGCTTTCCCGAAGCCATATATTTGGTACGTTAGCCTATAGGTCTTATGGATGTCTCTAATATTTCCCAAACTCAACAAATTCATCCATCCATTACTTATCACTATTCTGTTACTGGGCCAGGTTTTGTGGCAGAAGTTAAAAAGCCAAAGATGAACAGAATTAATGGTAAAGCAGATAAAGCATCTTCCCATCATTTTTAGATCACGAGTGTAGAAGAAGGGAATGCTGGATTATGCCAGCATTTAAAGCTACATGAACTTCAACATATTTTAAAACTTCTCAAATATCAATTTTGTCATAATCAAAGAGAGATGGCAATAATGGAATATTGAAGTCTAATTGCAACCATTGAACATGTGTAATAATTTTGGGGGTATGTAAATAATGCACTAGGTATGTAGTTGAGATCGGCAAATATTAGTGTTTCTGTAAGAGAAGTGTGGAATTAAATGGGAACATTTAAGTATTCTTTAGTAGATCAGGGAACCAGGGACAGTTCATAATGACAGAGGTATGGAGATCACCCCTTAAATATGAGAAGAAATCAGTAAGGTGAGAGATGAGAGAGCATTATATCTCCCCATGATAAGTGAAATGAAAAGTAACAGTTTGTGTATATAAAGCAGTGTTGTACTGAGATCAAGAAATCCATGGGAATGAATGAGAGGTAGGCTATACTAAGGTTGCATATAATAAAGTATCCTGTGTGTTAAGCTTCAAAGTGTCAACTTTATCCTAGAAGCTATGGGAAAGTATTGAACGGATCTAAATATTGTCTGCTATGGAGGCAGGGGGAGGGTGGGAAAGGGGGGGGTATACCGGGGATATTGGTGGTGGGGAATGTGCACTGGTGGAGGGGTGGGTGTTTAATCATTGTGTGATTGTAACCCAAACTCTCAAAAGCGTGTAACTATCTCACAGTGATTCAATAAAACAAAAAAAGAAAGAATTTAAATAGGAAAATGACATCGTCAGATTTGCATTTTAGAAAGAACATATTGGCAACTGTACGGAATAGGGGTTGAAGTTGTGTCAGACTTTAGGCAGTGAGAACAGTTAGCAGGCATGGCAGGAATCCAGGTAAAAAGTGATGAGGACCAGGATTAAGGTAATGACTTTAGGTATAAAGAGAATGGTATGGATAACAGTGTATATTAAGGAGGTAAAATCTGTAGGACTTGGCAACTTGTTGTGAGAGTTAAATAAGGAAAAAAGAATCTGGGATGCTTGCCAAATTTCTGCTGCAAGTGAATGGATGGTAGCATTCAATGTGATATGGAACGTTGAAAGAGGAAAACATTGTGGTATTAAGGACAAGTTTGGGATCTAACAAATTTTCTTTTTTTTTTCACTTGGCCTATGAACATTTATTTTTTAATTTTGAAAAAAATTATTTTCATAAGGTTGTTTACATTAATTGATTACATTCAATACGTCAACACCAATCCCACCACCATTACACCTTTCCACCACCATTATTTCAAATTTTCCCACCACCGTTCAAACCTGCCTTCCACAGACAGATTCTAGATAATTTATTTTCTACTGCTTACTATGAATACTATGTGAGTTCCCGCAGCCACAGAAGCGGCCATGCACTCCTGGAATTCTAAATAAGTAAATGATTAGGGTCCAGAGACATTACTGTAGGGAGGTAATCCATTTTGAGATTCACTTGTGGGTCTCTGGATCAAGGCCAGTGACTTGCTTAAATACTTGGTGGATGTGATCGCCAGGACCCTGAACAAGTGGGGAGAAGGAAAGAACAAACTGTCTCCACCTCCATGTGGCCTGGAATCTTCAGAGCCTTTTCTCGAGTACCTGGAATTTTCTTCTGAAAGTTGGTGGCCACCGGGGTTTATCTGGAGTGGGCAGACCTGGGACAACTGTTCCATCTGAGGAGCCCCGGTGAGATCAGCTTGACATCAGGTCCAGAGAGATTTCCGGTGAGCTGATGTCTTCTGGGATTTATTGCTGGATCTTCTAACAAATTTTCTGTTATATTAACTTAAGGATAGATGTTTAATGGAAGTATGAACATCTCTTCCAGATGTAAGGTAGCTTAAGTTTGAGAAGGTAAGTGGTTTAGAGTGTTAAGACAAAGAATCAGGCATAAGCTGATAAGAACCAAGAACAAAAAAGTGTTCATTGTTACTTATAATCAGGGACATGAAATAAAACCAGCAATGAGGCATATGCTCACACTAGTGGGAACGGTATGCATAAAAATACTGGAAAAAGCCAGTGATGGCAGAAATGTGATTAGAAAATAAATTCACATTCTTATGGGACTGTTGTCTGGATCAACTGTTAGTTTGACGATGTCTCCACAAACGAAGAATAGAACTTCCTTATGACCTTGCAAAAGTACTTCTTGTCTATTGGATAACATTAGGTTATACTTGCTCCTCCCACAGGGAGCTTAAGGTTTATTGAGCCATTCCCACAACAGTGCAACTGAGGCACACCCAATTCCATCAAGCACTAATAATCCTATATTGCTTCACTCTTTCCTTCATGTCATTTCCATAGTGTATTTAGCAATGTCCTTTTTGTATAGACACAGGAAGACAGTTCATGCCCTGCTTTTAAACAAGGGAGTTAATTGACTCCAAGATAATATTTACTCCTGGGTATCCATATTTACTTGACTTAAGCCCCAGTTGCCCTTAGTTCCTAGCAATCCAAGCTCAGGGTTCTGATGAGGGACTGGATGAGCCCAGGGCAAGCTGTGAGCTACCCTGGCATCGGAATGGGCCAGACCAAGCGCCATATTATTTAACTATAAGTTAAGAGCACGGTCATGGACAAACTCTGTCATGAGCCAAAAAGAGTTAACTGAATAAGGACCCTCCTGGGGTTAGGAAAGACTAACCTGGCCTGAGGACTGTGGTCTGGAATATATAGCGAGATGTCCCCAGGAAGAGCCAACCTTTAAGCTCAATATGTCTCTTACTGTGTTCATACAAAATGACATTGCTAGACATATAATAAGAAGTAAATTTACTATGACTGTTTAAATGAATTACTAGGTGAGGAATGGAGAAAGCAATAACCCTGGATGGAATCCCACCAGTGAGTGGATCTCCTAGTAATCTGGAGTGCTGAATCCTCAGATGAGATTTTGTCCTTGAGTTAATCTCCTGAAGGAGAGGCTTCACATCTCTTTGCTGTTATGGTAGTGTTCAACCCACCTTTGAATCCCCACCCTTCATGATTTCTATAAAACTATGCTGTAAGGGGTAAGAGGGAAGGAGAAGAGATGTTGAAGACATTGAAGACTAGATGTTGGGGATGAGAAAGTCAGGACTAGATGCTGAGGACTGTATCCTGAGTATGAGATGTTGAAGATGTTGGGGACTCGATGCTGCAGACTCGACTCTGAAGACTACACATTGAGGACGAGAAGGTCGACGATGAGATGTTAAAATCGAGGAGGAGAACTGAGACTTTGAAGGCTTTGAAGGCTTTGGTACTAGAAGGAGAACCAGTGATGATGATGACTGGAAGCAGAGGATTATGAGACTATGTCAAGAAGAGGAAGAGGATATACTTAAAGAGAGGACTTTGAGGTCTAGGAAGTCACTAGGATGATGGAACTCTGATGCCTGGGACTGCAACCAAAATGACGACTACAACTGTGGCAAAAGGGAGAGATTGGATTATGCCGGGGATGAGTGAGAAATGAACCGACCACGACCAACCCCAGCCTGATTCCTGTTTCTCCACTCCCCCATCCTTCACTTGTTCGTTGCCACCCTAGTCCGGCCTGGGGAGGTGGCTCTCGGCCACCAAATGCTCAAGTCCCTCCCAGGTGAGCTCACATACCCTCTCTTTATATGGATACTTATACCTGGCATCCCTGGGTGGGCGTAAAGCGGCAATGTCCCCTATTAGAAAAGATTGGCCTCAGAATCAGAGGCTACAGGGGGACGCAAAGTGGGAAATCTAAATTCCACCTGTCATTGTTCAAGTAAAGGTAAGCAGTCAAAAAAAAAATGGTTTCATGCTGAGTGAGAAGAATAGTACATTGAACAGGGTGCTTGCTCTACATGGGGCTGAATTGGGTTCAATCCTCAGTACTATATACGGGCCCTTGAGTCCCACCATTAGTGATCCCTGAGTAAGAAGCCAGCCCTGAACACTACTGGGCTTGGCCCTCAAACCAAAATCAAATGGCTTTATGCTGGTACACAAGCTAAATATCTATCTGTCTATCTGTCTGTCTATCTATCTTCTTTATGTACCTCCTGCAATGAACCATATACAAACAAGATAGAAGCAGGTTCCACCATAAAAACTAACATGTGATCTTTTGCACCACTGGTGTGGAAACCTGTCCAAACAATGAAAAATGTCTCTGAAACAGAAAATAAACTTTCTTGAGGCACTAGTACTCAGCCCATCAGAAAATATAAAGAGTAAATATTACTACATTGCAATTCTATTAGGTTCCTTCCTGAAGACTACAGCTAAACATTTTGTACATATTTGCTTATTGAGTCTTATTTGCTTATTAGAATTTGGTGTAGGGTGTGGAAGAGGTGGAAAGAGTTTTCATCTTAAATTTTCACTTCAGCCAAGAAAAAAATGACTATAGTTGTGTGAAAAGCCACTTTTTTTTCTTTTCTTATTTTGAACCACAACAAGCAGTGTCAGGGGTTACTCCTGGGTTTTCTCCCAGGAATCAATCCTAGTAGTCTCTAAGGTACCATATGAGGTGACAGGGATCAAACCCAAGTAGACTGCATGCCAGGCAACACCCTACTAGTTGTAGTATCTCTCCAGCCCCCTTTATTTATTTATATTTTATTTTAGGTACCCATGGTTTACAATGCAGTGCTTCCTACATACCGAGCCTCCACCAGCGTGTCAGTTTCCCTCCACCATTGTCCCTGAGTCCTTATGGTTCTATCCACCATATACCCCACACTAGTGTTATACTTCCTACTAAATACCAGTTCTCAGTTGCTCTTGCCTTTGGACACTTGTTTTCTTACTATATTTCATTATAGCTCAGATATGAGAGCTATTATATATCTTTCCCTTTCTCTTTATTAAGTCTTCGTCTTTGTCTATCAATATATGTTTCCTTTATAGGCTTACTGGTTCCTTAAATCAGGCAATTTTGACCACACATCATTTGATCATATTGTAGAAAGTTATGGGAATATATAGGAAGAGTTTCCCAAGAATTCTAATGGCACTGCCATGTGAAAAACAATCTTACCACATTAAAAACATATAAAACACATTAAATTCACAGAGGTGGGGAGGATAGGTTGGGAGTGATGGGAGGGATACTGGGAACATTGGTGGTGGAGAATGAGCACTGGTGGAGGGATGCATACTCAATTATTGTATGAATGAAACGTAATCACGACAGTTTGCAAGTCTGTAACTGTATCTCATGGTGATTAATTTTTAAAAATTTAAAATATAATAATAAAATAGCATTTCATAATAGCCAGCAAAAAAATTAAATAAAATTTAAAAAAACTAAACTTTAAAATATTCAAAGCTTTTGAATTATGAAAATTTTATGACTCTTCCTCTACTCATAGATACACTTGGTATCACACACATGAACAAGCTCTTAAAATGAAAATATATATATATATATGATATCAAAATACAAGACCATTTCATGTGACTTTTACCTAGATAATAAATTCTTTGCTCAAAATCATCATAGAATTCTGGTGATATTGTCCAGAACAAGGAATTTTTTCTCACTCTCATAAAGCTCTTAGTGGAGAAAGCTAGATGGTGACCAAATAACTCCTAAAAAAATAGTGATCATTGCACTGTCTATTTGTAGCACTGTCTTCCCATTGTTCATCGATTTGCTCGAGTGGGTACCAGTAGTGTCTCCACTGTGTTACTTGTTACTGTTTTTGGCATATCGAATACACCACATGGGGACTGGCTCTCTGTGTGGGTGGGATACTCTCGGTAGCTTGCTGAGCTCTCTGAGAGGGATGGAGAAATCGAACCCAGGTCAACCACATGCAAGGCAAATGCCCCACCCGCTGTGCTATCACACTCTCTCTTTTGGAAAGTATGTATTAAAGTATTTAAATATGAAATATGATGACAAGAAATATTTTGAAATAGCCCAGAATTGGGGGAAATGAATATATTCAATGATTATCTCTGAAGAAGTGTGAGCCCTGGGAGGTATGCCAGTACTCCATGTGGTTCCTCTCATTCCACGCTGGGAGCACCAGAATCAAATGTACCACAACCTGGCCCACCATCTCCTGCTGCACCAGGATCAGGTGGAGTTTAACAACAACAGCAGTAAAAGACTAGAGCAGTGGTTTTCTTTTTCTTTTTCCCCCTTTGGCCCCTCCAGCAGTGCCAGGAAGAACACATAATGGGCTCAGACCCAGGGCTCCTTGCGTAAAAAGCAAGCATGCCGGCCCTTTAACTCAATGGCCCTGGAGTAGCAGTTTCCAACCATCAGTTTGTGGGCCAGCACTGAAGTGCAGGTGTGAAAAGGTTAAATCCACTTTGGCCAGAATGTCTTAAATTCAAGCTCACTGCCTTCAGTGCATGGGGACTGGGGCCAGTTTCCATAGTTCTGCTGGAGAACATTACTTTGTTAAAATGCAATTAGTGACTTAGTGGCTAAGTCACTTTTGAAATTCTCCAAGATCTTGGTTTCTTTGTTAGCCTACATTTTGTCATCTTTCCCTTTCTTTGTGTCACAAGGAGGTCTGAGGGGTTGTTAGCTCCCTTGCATGATTGAAGATGGCCACATTCACTGACAGTCTTCTCAGACTCCAGTCTCTCCCACTCAGTTGCAGAAATTCTTACCCAGTTCCCAGTTAGCAAGAGTTGTCATTTGGGCACCTTGAATGTCTCCATGACAGTCACTCCTCACAAGGGGCAATTTTTCCCCAGGTACTTTGACAGTCTGGTCGGGAAGTCAGTGTTGGGGAGAGCCAGCTGAGCATTCCATGATGTGCCGGACAGTTTCCACATCCAATCCTGCATGTCCACAGCTGCCCAAGGAAGCAGGGAGAAAAGCACAGAGTAGGTGCTTGGGACACGCTGCAGGTAAGGTCTGGGCCCAGCTGTGTCTGCCTCCCTAGTTTTGGAGTCCTGAAATGTTCTGACTCGAGCCTCACATTTGACTTCTAAGCCAGAGGACTGAAACCTCTGGCTTTTCACATTTAGCTTGCTGGGAAGATAATGCTGGGACACATGAGTCTCCAACAGTTCCCAGACAGAAAATGAAGTCAATGCGAAGGGTGAGATGGAGAAGGTCATGCCATGTGCCTCTCTGCTTGACTAAGACAGACAGGTACTCACTGTGGTCTTTGGGAGCAAGGTTTCAGTTGTATTTCTGTCTGTAGACAACACAGACACTTTAATTTATCAATGCAGGGCTGGAGCAATAGTAGAGCAGGGTGCTTGCCTTGCATATGACTGATCTAGGTTTGATCCCAGTGTCTCATATGGTTCCCTGGGCCCCACCAGGACCAATTCCTGAGTACAGAGCACTGAGCACTATTGGGTATGGCCTCCAAACAAAATCCAACAACAACAACAACAACAACAAAAATCTGCTTCTAGGAAAGGTCAATACACTTAATGAATTTCTCGTTCACAAAGGATTCCCAAAATCCAGTGCTTTCTTTTGCATTTACTGACAGTCTTGTTTGTTTGTTTGTGGGCCATACCCAGCAGAGATCAGGGCTTATTCCTGACTCTATACCCCTGGCCATATAGGGCACCAGGGATCAAACCTGAGTCAGCTGCTTGCAAGGCAAGTGCCTTACCCACTATACTATCTCTGGCCCCCTAACACCGTCTTTATGAGACTGATAATTGAATTATTAGTGCTCAGGTAGAGGCAGATGTTTTTCCAAAGTGTCCTCCTAAATCTCCCCTTTCCTCACAGCTGTCAAGACAACTCAAAGTGCAGTTTTCCAGGAGATGCTGTGACCCTCATTTGTGTAGATTTTCACCTATTACTAAACATTCCACATGCATTTTTTGGTGGGGAGGTGGACCTTGGGTTTGGGGCCATACCCTGTGATGCAGAGGCTACACCTGATTCCATACTTGGGAGACCATAAGCTGCTGGAGAGGGAACCAGGATTTGGCCACTTCCAGACCCAGATTCTCACAGATCATATCTTTTTTTCTCTTTTTGTCTTTTGTTTTTGGACCATGGCCACTAGTGCTCAGGAATCACTCATGGTAATGCTCAGGGACCATTGTGTGGTACCAGGGATCAAACCCAGGTTAACTGTGTGCAAGGTAATAAGCACCATACCTGTTGTACTTTCTCTCCAGCCCCTTAAAAATTATTTTAACTTTAAAGATAAATATTGTTTTAATTCTTGGTTTTTGTGGAAGAAAATTGAGTTTCCAGAAGCTGAATGTTTAGACTGTCAGGAGCAACCTCCAAACACCAAGTGGGTCTTGAAACAAAAACAAAGCAAGAGAGAGAGATAGAGAGACAGAGACAGAGAGAGACAAAGAGAGAGAAAGTAAGATCATATCCACTATATTGAGAATACTGAGAATACTTGGGTCATAAAGCAATATTAAAGAATCACATTTACTTGAGACATGGAATAAATCTGGGAATATTTATATGGGATACACTGGACAGGGTTATGCCTGTTGTCAATTTTCTTCTTTCTTTTTTATTGTGGGGAGCAGTTGTTTTTATTTTATTTCTGGGTCACACCTGGTGCACACCTGGTGATGCTCAGGGGACCATTTCCAGTGGTTAGAACCAGGACCGGCTGTTTGTAAGGCAAGTATCTTAACCATTTGTATTATCTCTCCAGCCCACCAGTGGTTAATTTTAAGGTTACTAGGAATATTTACAGTCCACATCTGAGAGAGTGGAAAGATTAAAAAACAATAATCTTTTCTGGGGCTAGGAGGGCCACACCCACACCCAGGGATGCTCAGGGCTTACTACTGGTGGTGCTCGGGAAACATATGGGATGCCAGATATCAAACCCAGGTCAGTTATGTGCAAGGCAAGCACTCTACCTCGGTATTATTAGTCGCCAATAATAATTATTGGGTATTATTATTATCCAGTAATAATCTTTCATGTTATTTAGCCATTTAAGGCCCCCAAATTTAATCATTTTAAAAACTGTAATCTTTTGGTTTAAGTTCTTAGTTTGGTTTTGGCTTTATGGGTTTTGGTGCAATACATGTCAGGGCTCAGGGACGCCCCTAGCTTGGTGCCTGAGGACCAAGTAGTGCCCCAGACTGAACTGGGACTCCTGCCTAGAGCTAGGACAGCTCCTAGCCCTCAGAGCTGTCTCCCTGGCCCCTTGGTTCCATTCTTAATGAATCTTACAGGCAGAAACCTGTAAGACCTTTGTGAATGAGAAATCCATTGAGTGATCATTGCAAAAAGAGAAATATACAGTGTTATCTGGGCTTTTACGCAATCAAACCTGTTGTGTCAAAGATACTTCAGAGAGACTTACAAAGTCAGCATAAAAACTGAGAGGAATAATCTCCTGGCAGAACAATGAATATATGAGATAGTTCAGAGGAAGGAAAAAAGACTTCTAGACTCTATGAAGGCAACATCTTAAAGAGAAAGAAGAGGGGGTATGGTGCCACCAGCAGGTCAGCCTGTACATGTAGGGCGAGTGCATCAGCATCGTGATGGTTCCTTCAGACTCCTGTTACCCCAAAATTGCCACTGTGCCTTTGGCTGAACCCCAACAACTTGGGTCCAAGTTTACCAAGAAATTAATGGCCCAAAGTTAGGTATGTGGGAACCACACCCCAAAACCACCTCTGGCTTAGCTATACAAGCTCATTTATTGGCCTTATTTCAGAGACCCATAAAATTCAGAACAGATCAAAAGCTGCAGTTAGAGCTGGTGCAGTGGAGCACTGCAGGGAGTGGGCGTGCCCTGTAGGGCATATGCCAACAATTTATTTCTCTGGAAAAGATGGAAACAAGGGCCATGATCCAGAGACACACAAAAGAATCTTTGAACTGAGCAGTGCGCTATAGAGAATCCTCCAGACCTTAAGCCAGGCTGAATTCACTTGGGTGCCTCAGATGAGGACAGGCGTCATCCCTCCACCTGTCTCTAAAAACCCCCGATGGCCGACAACTTCCAAAACCCAATGAGAAGTGCAGGTACATGGGTAGTTATGGCAAACTCCATGCCTCAGGGACAACCTCATCCCCATGGGACCCTGGAGGTCACTCTCACAAACTGTCTTGGGCTACTACTTAAGCTCCTTAACTGCCATGATCCAGAGACACACAAAAAAATCTCCGAACCAAGCAGCTTGCTGCAGAGATTTCTCCAGATCTTAATTATCTAAAATTTTAGAATTCTAGGAGAATGCAACTGCTCTCATAGCCGCAAAACATCTTATGCTATCCATACCAAGCAATACAAAAAGAGTATGAAGGAGATTGTCATAGAGGCATAGGGAGGGGTGGGGTGGGGGGATACTGGGGACCTTGGTGATGCAAGATATGCACTGGTGAAGGGTTGGGTGATGGATCATTATATGAATGAAACTCAAACAGGAAAGCTTTGTTACTGTATCTCAGTGATTAAAAAATAATAATAATTAAAAATATAATAAAATTAATATTCTGAATATAAAAGCAATATGGGTAGTTCATGCCCAATTCAACCAGCTTAATCAATGGCAGAATAAATAGCAGTACTCTTACATTTAAAAAAAAGAGAGAGAGAAAGAAGAGTACCATTGGAGGAGAGTGACGATTGACATACTCTATTAGCTATGTTCAAGTATGAATGTGGGAATATCTTATGTTTGTGAGTTAGCTAATTGTCATCAAAACTGTCTCTTTGGGGACTGGCGGGGATAGTACAATAGGTAGAGCATTTGCCTTGGATGCCAACGACCCAGATTTGATCCCCAGCATCCTATATAGTTCCCTGAGTACTACTAAGAGTAGTTCCTGAGTACAGAGCCAGGAGTAACCACTGAGCATTGCTGGATGTGACCAAATCAGACAAACTAAAATGATAATTCAAAAACCTGTCTCATTATGCAGAGTGTTCATATCCAAGAAGTGTACAATCCTAGGAAGGAATCTTAAAAACTACCTAATCCAAATGCTCATGATTTAATTGATGGAGAAATTCTTTCCCTTAGGGTATTTTAGATCTCATGTCTTCTTTATGTATAGCTCACATTGAAAGAAATTTCTTTTAACCCAAATCTGCTTCTTTGAAACTTCCACCATCTTAACACCCTCCGGAGTTTTAAAGAATCAGTCTAATCCTTTCCCTACCTGACAGCTTTTCAAATGTTTAAAGACAAGGATCTTGTCCCCATTATATCTTCCTTTCTCTAGGCTAAAAAAAAGCAGCAATTTCTCTTAGACCACTCTTTATGCTGTATGATTCTAGACCATTTTACAATTCAACTTCTGTTTCTCAGAATAGGCCCTTACTTCTGTCAAGAGAAAAATAAGTCATATTAGCATTTGAAAATACATCTAAACGCACAAATTGAATTATTAACAAATTTTGCTTAAATATAGCTTCTTTGCCTTAGAATACTAAATTGGGTTCACTTGTTGCTCAGGAACCACAAATTGTCACTGTAGTTATATTGAGTCCTTCGGGCTTATAGTGATATCCCACAAAAAAAATCTGGTTACTGTCATTAATAGACAGGATGGCCTTTCTATATTTGTTTATGAGTAAATGATACACTGTAGAAGAGCTTACAAAATCTGAGTTTGTGCCAGGACATGACATTTTCAGGAACAGTAGTATGCACACACCTGCTGGCTTCTAAGATCAGCACAAGTCTGCTGAGTAGCCACAGCTGGGGAAACAGCAACCACGGACAAAAACGCATCCTTGCAGGAATGGTTAGTGCAATCCATTCATTTTCAGCATGCAGTGTTATCCTTTCTACTAAATCGTGCCAGTTCCAAATGCCAGAAATCACCCAAAGCACTGAGTTGTGTGTGTGTGTCTGTGTGTGTGTGATCACAATTCTTCATGATGATGTGAATGAATAGAAAAATTATGGAGTTTGTTTTATTTTATCATTATACTATCTTCTTAGTTTTACATTTTTGCTAAAAACTGCTACTAAGTCATAAGTTTTTGTAATTAAAATGTAAAGAGCTGCACAATGTTCAGAGTCTTGTGGAAAAGACAAATACAAGAAGGTAACAATGACTCTCCAGAATGGCAAGATCATGTGCACTGGGAGTATTGAATTCAAAATACTTTGCTGTTCTTGTGCTGAACAACACTGAGAACAAACAAAAAGCTATATTCGAAACACATAGGTCATCCAATCTCAACAAGGTCTCCATTATGTATTATCTCAAATCCCAGTCATATTCTTACCTGTGGCCCTAATCACCTTGCATGACCTTATATTTCCATCTGTCATCCAGAGCAGACCCCAATTCCCGCTTTGGAAGCATTTCTCTGCTGTCCCGGTGGGAAGATGGCACCATGTCAATTCCACAAACACCTGCTCTTCCTTAGCTCTAAATCCTGGCCCTTGGTTTGGTGGCTTTTACTAATTAACTACTAAATACTTGTTAATACCAGCATTGAAAACACTGTCATGTTTTAATTCCAATATCCAAAATTATTATTTTATTAATTATGAGTGATAGCTTTTCAAAATCAGTGTTTGAATGATGGCTAATAATGCCATCCATCATTCAAAAGACTGATTGTAAAACCCTCTCATGAAGTGTAAAACATTGCCCTTCTCTAAGCATAATTTTGACATTTCCTTTTAAATCACATTCAATATCTCATATCAAAATTATTTGTCGATTTCTGAAAGCAGTCAGTCTGTAAATGTGATAAAATATTCTGGGAAAGGAATCAGAATATCCACAAGTGGGAGAAACTATCTGCAGATTCTAATCTGTGAGAGGAATAAAAAATATCCAACAGGGAAGAGAGGAAAAAAGATAAAAAAAGAGGCAATGAAACAAAAAAGGGTCAAGTACAAGACAGATAGGACAATGCAACAGAGAAGCATTTTGCCCCAGTCACTTCTCTCTAACTTGTCCTGAGTCTACTTAGTGGTTTGACGTAAGTGGTTGAAAGTACTTATTTCTTTTTCTACAGTTATAAGAGGAGACCTTCAAAACTCATTAAGATTTTTCAAATCCTCCAAGCAAACTTATGACATATTGGGCAGAGGATATTTTGAAAAATTTATATTTCACAAACTAACTTAGTGATCTTCCTTACTGTGCATATAAATTGAAAATACATGTTTATGTTCTTTTAGAGCAAGCTAAAACATTGAAAATAAGGAAGAAAGCCCCTTGATTTTTATTGGATTAGATGATCAAGTCTCACCTGTTTTCCCTTTCCCTCTAAGTTTTCCTTAAAGCGGTATTAGTTTCAGACTAGAATAGTTTGTGTTTATTGGATCCCACGACTGAACAACTGCAAAATCCCCTCATGCAGCCGCTGTATTCATGCAGCTGTGCACATTCCTGAGTGCAGTTCCAGCTGAGAATGCTTTAGTCACCAATGACTGCCATCTTGAGTGTCAATAAGTAACAGAAAGGTCACAGAGATTTTATGAGAAATTGCCACACAAGATGCTGTAAATGCAAACAAAAATTTGATAACTCCTAAGCATCTTCCTAGGAGTCTCAAGGAAATGTATCAAGGAAAAAAACAAAATGAGTGTTTTCAGAGAATACACTGCAATAAACTTTAAAAATTTGTTAATTGTGAGTGGGTCACTGGTCCATAAAGTAAAAAGTGGGAGAGAACTACAGATACATAGCAAGAAAATGAATGTGTGAGCTCAGAGTTGTAGTCACCCAGATAAAGAATATCCTCCTCACCCTTAATTTGATCAGAAACCATTTGGAATATAGAAAGATGCTCATAACACAAAATAATTTAACAAGATCAGTCATAATGTAATCAAAATCATCAGAGATTAAGTGACATGTAATAACTATAATATTTTCATGAGATGAATATTGCAAGATATATATTTTTAGTGTCTACCAAAGAAAAGTGTTATTTTTACATTTTTATTACCAATAGGGTTTAAAGGAGGTTAACTCATAATCTTAAAATTGTGCTAAATACCAGAAGTGGAGTCATTTTTATACTATTTCCTGAGAAGCAAAATTCCAAGAGTATAAACAATATAAATGAATATATATAAACAATATAAATGAAAAAATCATTTCATTTGTAATAACATAAAAGGATACAACCTAATATAACAAAGATATTCTAATGTCATTTTTGGTGTTAATTTCTCCAATTAAAAAGTTCTCTGATTTGGATTTGTGCTTTAGGATGGAGCATGTGCTTTTGAAACAGAAAAACCTCATAGTAAATCACATGGTAAATCACAAGAACCTTCAGAAGCTTCCATGATAAAAGGTACATTATAATGACTTGTTACTCAAATTGCACTTATGAGACTATTTCCCACAATAATAATCAAAATCTTTTTATTGTAAACTTTACACAATATGCAATACTCTTAAATAATGATGTTTTCCCCTGGAACTTAATACAACGAACCCAAACAAATATACTTCCACATTCTCATGAGAGTCTTCAAACTTTTTATCCACTGTCTGAGGGAGTTCTATAACACAGAAGTGTGATTTACTCATTGTATCACTCATCATCCCTTTGATCTTTGATTTGCTCTAGCAGGCACCAGTAACGTCTGCATTCTTCCCTGTCACGTGCTAGTGTAGCCCAATGGTATCTGTTTGTTCCAGGAACACAAAGAGCCTCAAATGGTTCATTGAGGGTTTTGATGAAGAAGTCTGACCATCTTGTAGGTGGGCGGCCACGAGGTCTTTTGATGTCCCATGGAATCCAGTCAGTAACAACTCTAGTCCAGCAGTTGTCTCTAAATTGCATTATGTGTTCAGCCCATCTGATTTTCAACACCTTGGCAAATGAGACAGTATCCCTGATTCTTGATCATCAAAAGAGGTCGGAACTCCAAATTCCTTCTCTCACTTGAGTGAAATGTGATATTCCAAGCATAGCTCTTTTGATTCCTCTTTGGGATACCTGAATAGTGTTCTTGTCCTGTTTTCATAGGGCCCAGGTTTCTGAGGCATATGTTAATGCAGGAATAATGGTGGAGTCAAAAAGATGTGCCTGGAGCTGGAGGTTCTTCATCCTCTTAACAACTTCAACCCTCTTGAAGGCATAACACGCTGCTCTCTTCCTCCTGCACAGTTCTGGCACCAAGTAATTCCTCATGTTGAGCTCTCGGCCCAGGTACATATAGCTACTGCATTCAGAAATGTTCATTCTGTTGAGAACAAATAGAACATCAGGGACTAGTTCGTTTTTCGTGAACATTGTTTTGGTGAAATTCAGCTGTAGTCCGACCTTTCCACACTCGCGGTTGAAGTCGGCCAGCATTTGTGCCACTTGGCTTATGTTTGATGTTATTAGAATGATATCATCAGCGAAGCAGAGGTGGTGTAGTTGCTGCCAATCTATTTTCACTCCCATTCCTTCCCATTACAGTCATCACGTGATGTTCTCGAGGGTGACACTGAAGAGTTTCAGTGAAATGGTATCATCCTGCCAAACCCCTCTCTTTACATCGATGATCACTTCCTTGTAGAATGGTGAGACCCTGGTGGTGAATCCGTAATACAGCTCACAAAGGATCTTGATGTATTGAGTTTGAACGCCCTGTTTGGCTAGGGCTTTGATGACTGCTTCAGTCTCAGCAGAATCAAAGGCTTTCTTTAAATTGATGAATATTAGACAGAGCAGCATCTTAAACTCTCGAGAAACTTCAATGACCTTGGTCACTGTGTGGATATAGTCGATCATGCTGAATCCTTTTCGGAACCCGGCTTGCTCTCATAGCTGTCCTTTGTTTAGTGTTCTGCCTATTCTATTCAGAATGACTCGAGTGAACAACTTGTAGACGATGGGCGACAGGCAGATTGGGCAATAATTGTTGATGTCGTGGATGTCTCCCTTCTTTTACAACAGAACAGTCCTGCTGGTTTTCCATGAGATTTCATCAATCCTCCCAATGGATTCACTCATTAACTGTTAAAAACCTCTCTATATTTTCCATGTTCTCATGTTCTATTCTATGGTTCATAGCAATAAAATAGGAAAGTTAGTGAATGAGTCATTTCTATGAAGACTTCACACAATAGTATTGACTAAGTTCCTTCCAAAAGAAAAGAACTAGAGGGGGAATTGCATTAAAAATCTGGTGAAATGGAAAGTTCCATCAATTGAACTTGCTCTTTTTATATAAGATAGAGATGACCCAGTGATAGGTGGTAGGTGATATAGATAGAGAAGGTATAGAGAAAAGAGAGAGAGCTGTTGATAAATAGAAATGATATAGATGTAGATGCAGATTTAGTTGGCGAGGAGTTTTAAAAGTTAATATTTTAGAAACTCAGAATCTAAAGAAAAGCAAATATTTCTAAAATTTCAGGTAGTAGTTATGATATAAATGATGATAAACTTTGTTGAAAGTTTGCTTCACTTAGTGTCTTCCTATAAATTGGGAAGAATGAAATAAAAATGAATAAACTGTATTCAGAGATGACATGGCTTTCTATAGAAAATTTCAAAGCCTCTCTCTCTTTCTCTCTCTTTCTCATACACACCCATACACACGATGACTAATGATAGTAAGCAAATCAGTAAAGTCACAGTGTGCAATATCAGCACACACACAAAAAATGTTTCTATATACTCAGAATAAACAATATAAATGAAAAAATATTTTATTTGTAATATACAAAAATACAACCTAACAACATTAACCTGAGAAATGAAAGACTGACACCTCAGAGATGCCTCTAGACCCTGTGGCTGTCTTAACCAGTGCAACTCAGAGAGGGGTGGATAAGTTTCCCTCCTCTACCCAGCAACAAAGCCCCAGCAGTCAAAAACCTCCAGAACTCTATTGCTGCCATGCTCATGGCTGCTCTCCAAAGGGCTTGGATAAGCCTCACTGATTAGTGAATCTGCTTATAATCGTACTCTAAATTTTAGAATTCCTGGAGAATTCATTACTCTGCAAAATCCCATACTATATACCACTGATATACCAACAGTAGCACATAGTATTTGACAGGGTTTAATAAACATGTTAGTAATATCTTATACAAGGGCGTAGTGGCTCCACCATGAAACACAACAATCTTTGCACACTTTCCTCTAAGGAAACTTTATTGGACCATTTTTAGTGAATTATTCATACTAAGTAATACTGAAAACTATGACATTCAGGTGAAATAAATTAAAGTGGACTTAAAAAAAAGACACCCCGTATTCATGGAATGGGAGACGAATATTGTATGTATGGCAATAGTTACAATTAAAATGGCAGTGTTGTCCCAAATAATTTACAGATTATATATATAATCTCTACCAAAGTTTCAGTGGCCTTTTTTTACAAAAATAAAATTTGGATTCTCAAATTCATAAAGAAGTTTAAATATTTAATGTAGAACAAAACATTATTGAAAAGGAAAACAAAGTAGGAGGACTCACATTTTCCAATTTCAAACTTTGCAAAACTTCATTAAGCAGAAATGTGATACTTCACACATGAAATATAAAGAATGTAAAACAACTTACTCATAAATAAGTCCAAACACCTAATGCCAATTGATTTCTACTCTATTTTATGAATGAGAAACAGTCTCTTCAACAAATGGTAGAAGGATATTTGAGTACCACAGGCAAAAGATCTTGAACACCTATAATTTATCATATGTACAAAAATAAAAACTATTGAAAATATAATCTAAAACCACAAACACTTGTGAAGATAACACAAATCTAAATTTTTATAACTTTAGATTTCACAGTGGATTCTTAGTATGCCTACAAATTTATAATCAAAAAGGATAAACAAACAACTTACCAATTGAAAGCTTTGTGCTCAGGGATCCAAGCAAGAGTACAGCAAATAGGGCATTTGGCTTGCATGCAGCTGAGCTGAATTTGCTCCTTGGCCCCCCATATAATCCCCTGAACACCAACAGGAGTGATTCCTGAGTACAGAGCCAGAAATAAGCCATAGGCAATGCTGAGTGTGGTCCCCAGCCAAAACAAACTTTATGTTTAGCAGGCAGAGGTTTGTGCATGCCATTCATAAAGACTGAAGTCTGGTTGCTTGAACCAAACTGCCCAGCACTGTTAAGTGTAAACCAGGAGGTCCATGCATACAGGTGAGAACCTATGGAGACCATAGGTCGAAGGCCCCATAAAATAGGTTAGTTAAATTTACAAAACTGTAAATTAAAATAAAACAATGTTCTATGGATTACATTGTCAATAAAGTGAAAATAAAATGTTACAGAAATCAAGTATTTGAATTGTTTCCATATCTGGCTATTGTATTAATTGCAGCAAGGAACACAGATGTGCATAGATAGTTTCAAACATTTTTGAGTTTGGGGGATAGATGACAAGAAGTGCTATTGCTGTATCATATGGTAGATCTATTCCTCTTTTGGGGATAGATATCCAACCACAGATGAATGAATAAAGAATTAGAGGTATATACACACAGTGGAATACGATACAGCTCTAAAAAAAAAAAACAAGATCAGTCAATTTGCAGCAACATGAATGGAACCAGAAGATATCATGCTAAGTGAAGTCAGCCAAAAAGAAACAGAAAGATATAAAAGTCACTTGTCATTTTTCACTTGTCATCCTATTGTACATCTATTTGCTCGAGCAGGTGCCAGTAACATTTCCATTCTTCCCTGTCACTGTGCTAATGTAGCCCAATGGCGTTTGTTTGCTCCAGGAACATGAAAAGCTTCAAACTGTTCATTTAGGGTTTGGACGATGAAGTCTGACCATCTTATAGGTGGGCGGCCACGTGGTCTTTTGATGTCCTGTGAAATGCAGTCAGTAACAGCTTTAGTCCAGTGGTCCTCTCTATATTACATTCCGTGTAGGGCCTATCTGATTTTTGATGCCTTGGCAAATGAGACCGCGTCCCTGATTCTTGATGATAGATGGAGATTGGAACTCCAGATTCCTTCTTTCACTTGAGTTAAATGTGATACCAAGCATAACTCTTTCGATTCCTCTCTGGGATACCTGAATAGCATTCTCATCCTGTTCGTGTAGGGCTCAGGTCTCTGAGGCATATGTTAGTGCAGGAAGAATGGCAGAGTGGAAAAGATGTGCCTGGAGCTGGAGGTTCTTCATCCTCTTTACCATTTCTTTGACTTTCTTGAAGGCATTCCACACTGCTCTCTTACTCCTGTGCAGTTCAGGTGCCAGGTCGTTTGTCATGTTGAGTTCTTGACCTAGGTATACATAGCTGCTGCATTCAGAGATACTAGTTCCATTCAGGGCAAATGGAGTATCAGGAACTAGTCTGTATCTCATGAATATTGTCCTCGTAAGCTTCAGCTGCAGTCTGATCTTTTCACACCCACGTTCGAATCCGGTCAACATTCGTGCCGCTTTGCTAATATTTGTGTTATGAGAATGATGTGATCAGTGAAGCGGAGGTGGTGTAGTTGCCTACCATCTATCTTCACTCCCATTCCTTCCTATTCCAGTCATTGCATGATTTTCTCGAGGGTGGCACTGAAGAGTTTCAGTGAAATGGTATCATCCTGCCAAACCCCTCTCTTTACATTGATGATCACTTCCTTGTAGAATGGTGAGATCCTGGTGATGAATCCGTAATACAACTTATGGAGGATCCTGATGTACTTATTTTGAATGCCATGTTTGGCTAGGGCTTCAATGACTGCATCAGTCTCAACAGAATCGCAAGCCTTCTTTAAATCAATGAACATTAGACAGAGTGGCATCTTGAACTCTCGCAAAACCTGAATGAGCTTGTTCACCATATGGATATGGTCTATCCTTTTCAGAATCTGCCTTGCTCACATGGTTGTCCTTCATCTATGTTCTGCCAAATCTATTCAGGATCACTTGATTGAATAACTTGTAGACAACGAACAACAGGCCAATGGACAACAGATTGGGCGATAGTTGTCGATGTCATGAGTATCTCCCTTCTCGTACAACAGGACGGTCTTGTTGGTTTTTCACTGGGACGGAACCGTGCATTCAAACAGGTAGTATGTGAAGAGCCAAGCCAGTGTATTGGCAAGTATTGGCAGCAGATTCTTCAAGTGTTCGGGTCTGACCTTGTCTGGACCAGGTGCTGTAAGCTTCTTTACTGACCAAATGGCGTGTCGGATTTCGGAAGGGAGAATGCTGGGAATAACATATCCATCCTGCAGAATTTGGTATGTGGGCAGATGGACATGGCTATGAAAGAGATCTGAGTAGAAGTCGTGGATAACCTTCTGGAAGATGCGATAGATCCATCAGGACATCAAAGGGCAGTCATCTTGGTGTTATAGTTGGTGAAGGACAGGCGGGTACTTCGAATACTTTTCCCGACTTCTGCCACATCGGCCAACACTGCTGCTCTTCTCTCTTTGAGGTCTTCCTTTATGGCTTCTATGCACAGCTTTGCAAGCTCAGACGTTAGCTTATGATTGCCTGAGGCTCAGGTCAGATCACATTTGTGAATGAGCTTGAGAGTTTCTGAAGATAGGTGACTTTTTGTTGCTTTCTCTCTTTCGGCATTCCTCGCACAATCATGGAGGTGCTGAATCAGTAGATCGTATTCCTCGTCAATGAAGTCAACGATGGCATCTTCCCATATTGCTGCAATAGTGCCAAAGAGCTCCTAGTTGGAGGTCTTTCTGGGAGGTCTCTTCTTAAATTTTGCAGCCCTTTCTCCCTGCTCCATGAAGTTGAATTTCACACAAAGGAGACAGTGGTCTGATCCTGTTTGGAATTTTGGGACAACAGCGATATCGGCCAGGTAAAATCATTGACTGAATATGATGTGGTCAATTTCTTTGTAGAACTGTCTACCGGGAGACTCCCATGTTCAATGTTTAGATTCAACTTTCTGAAACTGTGAGTTATCATGCACGGTCTTGGTCAACGTGATGAACTCAGTCTCTCACCTTGTTCATTCCATTGTAGGCTATGGCTCCCTATGTAGAGTTCTTCAGGTAACCTTCTTGGTCCTATCTTGGCGTTAAAATCCCAACAATGACCTTGTAGAAGGTGTGGTCTTCCTTATAGAACTTTTCCAGCTCCTCAATTTCTTCGTTGTAGTTGGATGTTGGTGCATAGACAAAGATAGAAACTCAGACAATCAGCCACATCTATTCAAATGTAAGCTACATCTATTCAAATGTAAGTGTCTTATTCCAGTTGTTAGGCATTCGAATGTATCAATGCTCATGGCCAAGTTTGTGTTGATAATGACACGACACCACCAATGCCTCTACAGTCTCATGTTCCAGGGGAACCGTTCTTCTCCAGTGTCGATAACGGCATGATGTGTTCAATGCCTTCTCGTCTTGGTCAATCCAATAACATCGTACTTGATCTTCTGCACTTGCACCATCAGGTCCTCAATGGATGCTATTGATGCTAGTGTATGTGCCTCCATCCCTCTCGGAGAGCCTGGCAAGCTACCGAGAGTGTCCCACCCACATGGCAGAACCTGGCAAGCTACCCGTGGCAAATACAATATGCCAAAAACAATAATAATAATGGGCCTCATTCCCCTGAGACTGAAAGAGCCCCCAATATAGCAACGTTAAGAAGGACGAACAAGGAGAGGCTGATAAAAATCTCAGGGCTGATCTAGGCTGCCAAAAAGAAGGGCAAAAATGACTGATATAAAAATAGTCTCTCTTATATGTGGGACTTAAAGAATCATGGGAAAGTAGCAACAAAGGTCCAAAGGGAGAACTGATGGAAGAGTGGAAGGACTAATCCATAAAGAAGCAAAAATTTGTAGTGGAACAAAGAAAGCAAATGCTGGGAAAACTAGTTAGTCACATTCAAAATAAAAGAAGAAAACAAAAGAAAGAACTAAAAAGCTTTTCTAACACTATGCACAAAAGCAAATCAAAACTTGCTTAAAGAACTTTCTGCACTGTAGCATTTTAGTACTGTCATCCCATTCTTCATCTATTTGCTCAAGTGAGCACCAGTAACGTATCCATTGTGAGACTTGTTGTTACTGTTTTTGGCATATCAAATACACCACAGGTAGCTTGCCAGGCTCTGTCCTAGGGGTGAGATATTCTCAGTAGCTTGCTCGGCTCTCTGAGAGGGATGGAGGAATCGAACCCGGGTTGGCCACATGCAAGGCAAATGCCCTACCCGCTGTGCTATCACTATCGTACCAAAATACATGAATTGAGGGAAACATTGGCAGAATTCACTCTATGTCAAACAGAAGCAAAGATAAACAAATGGGACTACATCAAGAAGCTAGGGTACTGCAAAGAAGCACCAATGTCCAGAATGAAAAACAACAACAACGACAACAAAAAACAAAAAAACTCAGATATAGGGAAAATATTTGCCCATCATTCCTCCAAGAAGAGTTAATTCCCAAGATATATGTCACTGGTAGAACGGTAGAACTTTATAATAAAAAATCAGTCAACCCCATCTGAAAAATATGTGGATCAGATAAAGTTTCTCAAAGAAGAGATATAGATGGCAAAAAAAATGTGAAAAGAATGCTCTGTATCACTTATCATCAGGGATAAAACAAACAAAAACAATAATAAAGTATGACCTCACATTATTAAGACTGGCACATATTACAAAGAACAAAAACAATCAGTGCTGGCAGGTTTATGGGAACAAAGGAATCTTTATCCACTGCTGGTGGGAATGTCAGTGGGTCATCATTTTGGGTTAACAATATAGGCACTTCACAAAAAAGCAGGAATTGATCTTCCATATTGTGAGTTTCAAAGAAAAGCCCATGGGCACATGAGGGATGTGAGTGTTAGGTGACCAAGAGCTGCCACCCCAGGCTGGCCCACAGCGACAGATGGATGAAGGATGGGGAAATGGAGAAACAGGCTGGCTGGCAAGCAGTTTATTTCTTTCCTCCCCAGCATAGTCTATCTCCCCTTACAGAACAATCACTGTCATAGTTTTGGTCGTAGTCCCAGTCATCATGGTCCCATCATCCTAGTCTCCTCGTAAACATCAAAGTCCTCTAACTTCTAGTCTTTCCTTTCCCCTTACAGCACAGTTGTGTGGAAACCATGAAGGGTGGGAATACACATAGGTGGAGTTGAACACTGTCATAACAACAAACAGAGGTAAAGTCACTTTTTCAGGAGAAGTTCTAGGAGATTAACTCAAGGACAACAATCTCACCTGAGGGTTCATCATTACAGATTACTAGGAGATCCACTCAAGGGCAGAATTCCATCCAGAGTATATTGCTTTATTCTTTCCTTAGCTAGTAATACATTTAAACAATATAGTAAATTTACTTCTTGTAATATTTCTAGTCATTTTTTATGAACCCAGTAAGATATATATATATATATATACACATATATGTGTGTGTATGTATACATCGCTGGGTGTGACCCAAAATGCACTATATATATATATATATATATAGGGTCACACGCAGTGATGCACAGGGGTCACTCCTGGCTCTGCACTCAGGAATTACCCCTGGCAGTGCTCAGGGGAACCATGTGGGATGCTGGAATTTGAACCCGGGTTGGCTGCATTCAAAGCAAACGCCCTACCCGCTGTGCTATGGCTTCAGCCCCAGTAAGAGATATATTAAGCTTAAAGATTGGCTCTTTCTGGGAACATCTCGCTATATATTCCAGACCATAGTCCTCAGGCCAGTTTAGTCTTTCCTAACCCCAGCAGGGTCCTTATTCAGTTACTTGTTTTGGGGTCATGACAGAATTCCTTCCATAACCATGCTCTTAACTTATTATACTTACGGTGCTTAGCATATCCCCCTCTTTTTTTTTCTTTTTGGGTCACACCCGGCAGTGCACAGGAATTACTCCTGGCTTTGCACTCAGGAATTACCTCTGGTGGTGCTCAAGGGACCATATGGGATGCTGGGAATCAAACCTGGGTTGACCGTGTGCAAGGCAAATGCTGTGCTATTGCTCCAGAACATGTCCCCTTTTGATACCAGGGTAGCTTACAGCTTGCTCTAGGTCCATCAAGTTCTTTTGTTGGGACCCTTCTTTGGGGGGTGTTAGGAAGTAAAGGCAACTGAGGCTAAAGTCAGGTAAATATGATGGATGTCCAGGAATAAATGTTATTTGGAGTTAATTAACTCCCTTGTTACGAAGCATAGCATGAATTGTCTTCCTGTGTCTATACAAAAAGGCCATTGCTAAATAAGTCATGCAAATAACATAAAGGAAAGAGAAAAGCAATATAGTATTATTAGTGCTTGATGGAATTGGGTATGCCTCATGGACACTGTTGTGGGAGTAGTTCAATAAACCTAACCCTCCTGTGGGAGGAGCAAGGACAATCCAATGTTATTCAACACATCTGATCCTTCAATTACTCTTCTCGGATTTACACAAGGGCCCTAAACTCACACTGCAGTCTGTCTCTTGGGTTTCTCAAATTTCTGCTTAGTTCTTCTATTCTTCACTGGGATGCATTGTCAGTCACTATGTATGTGTAATGTAATCAATAATATATTTCAGCAATTTATAAACATTATTTTAAACCTTACCACCAATCTTTTTTTATATAGTTCCTACTTACTTAAAGGCCTTAAATTCTCAGTTGCTCTAATTGTGCTCAATTCTCAAAATTTTTCAAGTTCAAGAAGATATCTCTTGGAATTTAAGACAATTTATGTACTGACTGTACTTAATGTGTTCTGCCCTCAGGACAGAAACTAAATATACTAAAAGTAGAGAGACCATTACTTTCTCTTCCATATTGATTTTCTTTCAAAACTTGCCCACACTTCTGTATTCAGCAATTACTCGATAGGTTTATAGTTTGGGATTGTGTGTGTGTCTTTATTTGTACATGATGTTTAGTTTGTCTAGAGGGTTGCTAATGCAATATAAACTTATTTTGCCATAGAGTGACACTCTCGATTAAAATGTAAATCTCTTATAATACTGTACAAGAACTATCAGAATTGACTCCTATCTATCTCCCACATCATACCTTTTCCCATTCTTCCATTAGATTATAATTTACCAACCACACTTGCCTCAATATTCCAAAAGCTTTCCTATAGTATCTTCTAGCATTTTCTCAGATTAAGATTAATCACATTAAATTACCTTGTCATTTATTTTCATATAGTTAGTGTTTTATGTGTCAAAAATAAAAAGTAAGAAAAATATTTGCAATAATAATAGATATTGAGCTTACATAAGACATTGAGTCTCAATGAAATTTTAAGATTTGAGCCTTTAAAATACATATTTGAAATTTTAAAATATATATAATTAATTTTCCCATTTTCATATGCTATCCAGTCAATACATTACCTTCATTGAAACAATTTGAACTTCAGTAGAATTTCTAATGGCAATGTCAGTTTTACCCAGAAAAAGTCTATTGTTCTTAGAAATCTAAATAAATCTAATATTTACTTTTCAAAAGAGCATTAAATGTCTTCCTTTTAACTAGTTTTATGGAAAGCACTATAACAATTTTTAAATCTTGGATTATGAGCTAACCTATCTGTGCAAAGCTTTAAAATATTGTCTCATGCCACATATAAAGTACTATAGACATGATGATGATAGTGATCTGTGTACTTAAAAATCAGTAACTATTCCACGAACACAGAGCACTGAAATATCATTAATTACCATTCACCCAAGCGAAACTCCTTGATTCTTATAGATAGGAAATTCAACCACCCTAGAGGTAAAGTTTTGGATTTAGCAACAATAAATTTATGTTATACTGCACTAAAAATCCAAATATAAGACAACAGTGCTTTTTTATGTTCTCATATGTTTATTTGGTTCATTTCCCCTTTAGTTACTAAAGACTGATGAAGATTTTTGGTTTGGTCAGCTCATTATTTCATTGGGATTGGAATCCAGAACATGAGTTTAATAATCATTAATGTCCCTACTGCAGCTTTTTAAGTATATAAGAATAAGTATCTTTAAGTGGTAATAACAATTATAATCCCTAATAATTTTTAAAAAGTTGCACTTGTCAGATTTCTTTTCATACCACTCTGCAGGAATAGTTTATTTTCCTTAGAAATTTGAATTAGTATTAAGTAGAAAGAAGCAGAAAATCAACAGTACATTAAATAATCTGTGGAAAGTGACAGAGACAACCTTTTTCTCCTCTATTCAAAGTAATGTTAATCTGTTCTATTTACTGCTACTCATTACTAGAAAAGAATGGTGCCAGAAGACCTTGGATCTCTAGATATTTTCCATTATTTACAGATTTTATCATTTTAAATGGGATAACTTTGCTTTATTTCTTTTTAATCTGAAGTCAATGAGTTCCCTTTCTAATTTATTGAAAAATTAAGTAGAACTTACAGTTTGTGATCTAAAAAAATTGCACTTTTGAGCCAATTTACACTTAGTAAAAGAAAGTTACCTTGACATGTACATCAACATGCTAAAAATTATAGTATACATTTTATGCATTCTAATATTTTTCTAAGTAACTATAAATATGGAAAAATTAATCCAGTTGATTTTATGCTGACTGCCACCATACAGAATTGGAAAATTATTATCTTTTAGGAGAACTTGTAGAATACCTGAAAATACTATTCACTTTCCTATCATATATAGTTATACTAATACACAATTGCATATTATAATATATAGCTGTACCTGTGCATAAATGTATAGATGTTTATAATTTAAAATAGAAATTGCCCCTGCATAAAATCCCAGTAATCTAAAGTGAGGAATCATGAACAAATATTAACATTCACAGTGATAGTCTATCTATACAAATACATGTTTGGTCCTTGCCAACTTTTCACACACACATATACATGCTTATATACATATGTACATATACATAAACATACATTAGTATAGAATGTTTGTCACATGAGCAACAAAGATATGAAAGCCAAATATGCTTAGTCAGGGAATGATTCCAGAATATTATATTCATTCCAGACAGTGTCCCAGAAGACAAAAATATTTAAAAGGAGTGAGAATATCTATGGCACCAGAGGTGTTCTCCATCCAACAAGCTGCTGTTATCTTGTAGATATTTACTGATGAAAGTTTACATTCTTTTTACATAATTATGCCCCACATTCAGAGTACACAAGTGTCCTGGACAAATGATATGAAGACTGACAGGAAGACAGTCTTCATATGGTAGAAAATAATCTGTTGTTTTATTTATAAACATTCTAATTTTTATTATTTCTTTTACACTTGATGTTTCAAAATCTGTTTTCCAATTAAAAACAATTCTCTGTTTATCCCTTCCTGAAACTAAGTGAAAATCAGTATGACAAAATTATCTCAACCCTGTTCTTCTGCCAACATCTTATTACAGACTAGCTACATACAAATATAAAATACATGCAAATATAAAAATACTAACTAGGACTGATGGTTAATAATTTAAGACACCTAAAAAGTCACCATAGCTATATTATTCATAATAATGGCACAAAAATAATGTAGCGTTTTGTCAATTACCTTGACCATCCTTTGTCATTGTTGCTGTCCTTTCTCCATGATGCTTGACCCTTATTAAACTTAATCACATTTTCATCTTATATAACTTTTTGCATATTGCCTTTTTGAAGTTCACAAGCCATTCTATGAAGTGCCACCAAATTTAGAAAGTTTCTCTATCAAATTTCTGGAATGTCCTCTACTTCTGCAACTTGAGAGTTGCATTATACTCAATGTAAGAAACTGGTTATGAGCGCTGGCTGTGACTGTTAATGGGTCTGACTTTCACTCTCATGAAGTGAAGTGAGAGTTGTAGGAGCTTTTAGGAGCCTCAACAGATCGCTTCACTGAGTTGTTTCAGATTAGGACAATTATGTGCCTATACTTATTAGGGTATTTAGGATACATCAGCTTCAACAAGTGGATTCATCTTGGTTTATAGGACATCGTACGTAGATTTGTAGGGTATTTTCACTTTTTAAAAAATATTCTAGATTTAAAAGACTTCTTTCCACTGTCCACTATAGAAATTGCTGCTGTTATCATAAGCCTGTCATCTCTTCTTTAAGATAGATCACACGATCCTAATTTTTTATTAACAGTGCTTTTGTAGCTTAAAAGTTCCCCTATTCAACTTCCCCCAAAGTACATAGATTTATAGAGTATTCTCACGTTTTTTCTTTTAAATATTCTAGGTTTAGAAGACTTCCTTCCACTGTCCACTATAGAAAGTAAGTATTCTAAAAACAAAACCTATCTTCTTGTTCACTGGTAGATACCCAATGCTTCACACATAGTATCATTTAGTATCCTATAAAATAGCTATTTTGTAGGTTTAAACTGTTTACATTGCATAATGTAATTTTGTTTATGCAACACATCACTAAAAAATAAGCCAATACAGAATGGTGATATATGAGAAGGCAATCTGTAAAAAGTGAAACAATGTATTTGATTGAGATCAAATTGCTGGGACTGGAGTGATAGTACAACAAGCAGGGCGTTTGCATTGCACGTGGCTGACCCGGTTCTATTCCCAGCATCCCATATTGTCTCCTGAGAACCGCCAGGAGTAATTCCTGAGTGTAATTCCAGGAGTAACCCCTGTTCATTGCCAGGTGTGACCAAAAAGAAAAAAAAAGATAAAATAGCTTTCTGATTGAACAGAAAATACTATATGTTTAAAAATATTTCATCAGAACATTTGTGTTGATCTTATTTATTGACTTCCTTAATCATTGCATGTCAGGGTCAGGTAAAAGAAAACACTTTGCAGGTTTTTTTTTTTTAAATTTAAATTTTATTGAATCACCATGTGGAGGGTTACAAAGTTCTCAGGATTATGTCAGTTATACAGTACTCAAACACCCTTCCCTTCACCCGTGCCCATATTCCATCACCAACCACCCCATTATACCTCCCGCCCCCTCCCGCCCCCCCAGTCCCCGCCCTTGTAAGTGATAAGTTTCACTTCGTTTACGCTTTATCTTGGTTACAGTCCATGTTTCAACACATAATTCACTATTGTTGCTAGGGTTTCCCCCCAAAAAAGAGAAGACAGTCCCACTGTCAAGGAAGCATTTGATGGCTCTCCATTGCTGAGAATGTAGAGATATTAAGTCCCGCTGTTTGTTACATAACTTTTCTATTTTTCCCCCCCTCGTCCCGCGCCACCGAGATCACGCCTGTTTAGTAATCACCACGCTGCCTGACAAAGGGAAAACAAACCAAAAGAGATGGTTATTTCTCGTCATCAGCCGGCGTGGGGCTCTAGCTTAGTTGATAGTCTGGTAGAATGTCTGCAAGCAGTTTCTGGAACCAAAAGTAATACGCTGGTATCGGCCCCGTCTCAAGATTCCACCAGCGTCCCGCTGTTCCAAGCACATAATAATTTATTCCCTTGTATCCGATTCCCACGCCACCAGGTCCGTGTCAGCTTAATGGACATCATACTATGGTTAACGCCACGCCGCGTTTTTTCCCGAGAAAGAAGGATATTTCTTCTCAGCCGGCGTGGGGATATGGCTTAGTTCAGTCTATAGAGATGGCTACCACTTTGGTGGCCTTCAATATTTCAGCAAAAGACTTACTATTCTTGTTAGGATATCCCACCAAAGTCCGACCCGTTAAAGTCCAGGGAAAATTCTGCCTAAAATTCTATCGCTACAATCTTTTACCCTTTAACAAAAAACTTAGTACTATTGTTTGGAGTTTCCCCCCACGTTAAGCCCTGCCAAAAAGGAACATTTACACACTACACGTTGCTGACAATCAAGAGATATTAGGTCGCGCGGCTGCTATCGCAGCCGCGCGGTTTTGGATTTCTATATGAAGTCCAAGGAAAATTCTTTTGGTAATTGCATCACTCGCCGGCAGCGCCTGGGCCAGAAGCTCCCAGCACACAGTTTGGAGGCATTTTGGGGGCGCCGCTCGTGTCCAAAGTGGTTCAGTTGCCTCCGGGGTCGATCTCGCGCGGGGCCGCAAAAGCCTTTGCAGGTTTTTTTAACTAGTCATTCAAAGGTATCATTGTAAGAGTCTGGTTGATATTTACTGGATTTTATCATTGCTCTGATTTTCCACCTTACTACTTACCACAGGAATTTTAACATCATGAAATTTTGAGTAATTATGGAAATCAAAGTAAAAGAAAGCTGATATAAATATTTCAATATTTGTTTTGATTTTGCTTTTGTGTTTTTGGGTCACACAAGGTGATGCTTAGGGTTACTCCTGGCTCTGAACTCAGGAAGTTTTCCTGGCAGTGCTCACGGGACCCTCTGGGAGTCCAGAATGGAACCTTGATCAGCCACAAGCAAGGCAAATGCCCTACCCACTGTACCATTGCTCTCGCCCCAAATATTTCAGTGTTTAAGGAAACAAAGTTAATGATGTAACTGTAGAGACTGGAAAGTTTGAAATGTTTTTAGAAATCTAATAAATCATGTATGCATAACATATTGGAGTAAAGAATAAGATTTCTTTTTTAAAATTTTTATTTCTATTTTTTAATTGAATGATCATGAGAAAAAGTTACAGACTTTCATGATTACAATTCAGTAATATAATGATTGAGCACCGATCCTTCCACCAGTGCATTTTCCACCATAAATATTCCCAGCATCCCTCCCACCTCCCCACCCCATAGCGTCCCCTACATCTGTGGAAGTACTTACCTCTTAACTCTCTCCCTCCCTCTACTTTTGGGAGTTATGGTGTTTGGTCCTTAGTCTACTTTTGACACACATCTCCCATCCCAAGCTATCCCTCCAAACATCATTTACTTAGTGGTCCCTTCTACATTCTAAATACCTATTTTCCCCAGCAGATTAGGCAGACCAAACTGCTGAGTGATCCTTCTGGCCCTTATCTCTACCGTCTTCAGGAGTTAGTCTCATATTATATTACTTTGTATTCCACAAATGAGTACAGTCATTCTATGTCTGTCCCTCTCTTTCTGACTAGTTTTATTTAGCATGATGTTCTCCATGACCTTCCACTTTTATAAGTTTCATAACTTATTTCATGAAATATGAAATTTCATAACTTCATCTTTCCTAAGAGCTGCATAGCATTCCATTGTGTAGATGTACCAAGTTTCTTTAACCAGTCATCTGTTCTCAGGCACTTGGTTGTTTCCACATTCAGCTATTGGGAACTGTGCTGCAATAAACATACACGTGAAGATATCATTTATACTGTGCTTTTTAGCATCTCCAGGATATATTCGCAGAAGTGGTATTGTGGGGTCATATGGAAACTCAATTTCTAGTTTTTGGAGGAATGTCCATATTGTTTTCCAAAAAGGCTGGACCAGTCGGCACTCCCACTAACAATGAGAGTCCCTTCCTCTCCATATCTGCACCAACACTTGTTGTTCTTGTTCTTTTTGATGTGTGCCAATTTCCATGATTTAAGATGATACTTCATTGTTGTTTTGATTTGAATCTCCCTGATTAGCAATGTAGAGTATTTTTTTCATGTGCCTTTGTCCATTTGTATTTGTTTTTTAAAGAAACTTCTGTTCATTTCTTCCCACCCTTATTTAAGGGGTTGGAGGTTTCTATCTTGTAAAGTTCTGACAGTGTCTTGTATACCTGGATATTAAGACCATATCTGATGGATATTGAGTGAATAATTTTTCACATTCCGTGGGCTCTTTCTGCATTTTTGTCACTGTTTTGTTTTGAGGTAGAGAAGCTTCTTAGTTTAATGTAGTCCCATTTGTTAATATTTGTTTCCACTTGCTTGGTCAGTGGTGTTTCACCCTTGGATATGCTTTTAGCTTCAATATCTTGGAGGGTTCTGCTTAAATTTTCCTCCACATTTCTTAAGGATTCAGGTCTGATATTGAGGTCTTTAATCCATTTGGATCTGGCATTGGTGTTTGGCATTACACAGAGGTCTGAGTTCATTTTGCTTGTAGCTTTTCAGTTTTCCCAACACCACCTATTGAAGAGGCTTTCCTTGCTTCACTTTACATTTCTTGCTTCTTTATCAAAGATTAAGTGATTATATACTTGAGAGGCTGTGTCAGAATATTCAACCATGTTCCATTGGTCTGTTAGTCTGTTTCTAGTCCAATAGCATGTTTTTTTAATTACAACTGCTTTGTAGTACAGTTTAAAGTTGGGGAAGGTTATGCCACCCATCTTCTTTTCCCCAAGGATTGCTTTAGCTATTCATGAAGATTTGTTGCTCCATATAAATTTTAGGAGTGTTTTGTTTATTTCATTGAAAAATATCATGGGTGTTCTTATAGAGACCACATTGAATCTTTATAATGTTTTGAGATTAGTGCCATTTTGACAATGTTAACCCTCCAGGTCCATGAGCAGGGGATGTGTCTCCATTTCCTATTGTTCTCTTTTATTTCTTGGACTAGTGTTTTGTAGTTTTATTTGTATAGGTACTTCTCCTCTTTAGTTAAGCTGATTCTGCAGTACTTGATTTTCTGAGGCACTATTGTGAACGGGATTATTTTTATAATATTTTTTCTTCTCTTTCATTATTTGTATATAGGAAACCCATGGACTTTTGGGTATTGATTTTGTAACCCAACACTTTACTCTATAAGCCTATTGTTTCTAGGAGCTTTTCTGAGAGCCTTTAGGATTTTCTAAGTATAGTATCATGTCACCTCTAATAGTTATAGCTTGACCTCTTCCTTTCCTATTTGGATGCCCTTGATATCTCTTACTTGCATAACTGCTATAGCAAGTACTTCCAGTACTATATTGAATAGAAGTGGTGAGAGTGGGCAGCCTTCTCTTGTTCCCTATTTTAGAGGGAAGTCTCTTAGTTTTTCCCCATTAAGAATAATGCTTGTTGGGAGCTGGAGCAATACCACAGTGGGTAGGGCGTTTGCCTTGCACGCGGCCAACCCGAGTTCGATTCCCAGCATCCCATATGGTCCCCTGAGCACTGCCAGGAGTAATTCCTGAGTGTACAGCCAGGAGTAACCCCTGTGCATAGCCAGGTGTGACCCAAAAAGAAAAAAAAAGAATAATGCTTGTTGTGGGCTTGTGGTAGGTGGCTTTGGCTATATTTATGAAAGTTCATTCAGTTCCCATTTTGCTGAGAGTTTTTATCATAAATGGGTTTTGGATCTTGTAAAATGCCTTCTTTGTATCTAATGATATGATCATATGATTTTTATCTTTCCTTTTATTGATATGGTTGCTTGGCTTGAAAATGTTAAACCATCCTTGCAACCTCAGGATGAATCCTACTTGGTCGTGGTGTATGATCTTTTTGATGAGTCATTGGTATTGGATTCTATTTGCCAGTATTTTGTTGAGGATCTTTGTGTCTGTATTCATCGGAGAAATTGGTCTGTAATTATCTCTGTCTCTTGTTTTTTGTGGTGTCTCTGTCTGCTTTTGGTATGAGGGTGATATTTGCCTCGGAGAAACTGATTGGAAGTGTTTATGTTTCTAGAATTTCTTGAAACAGCATGAACAGGATTGGGAGCTTGTCCTTTTTGAAGGTTTGGAAGACTTCACTTGTGAATACATCTGGGACAGTTTTTTTATTTTCAGGAGAATTTTGATTACTATTTCAATTTCCTTGACAGTGATAGGTCTGTTCAGGTCGTCCAAGTCTTCTTGGCTCAGTTTTGGAAGAGTTTATCCATTTCTTTGAGGTTTTCTTGTTTCATGTCATAAAGTTTCTCAAAGTAATCTCTGAGAATCCTTTGAATTTCTGTGCTTTTGGATGTGATATCCCCCTTCTTGTTTCTGATTCTATTTGTTCGGGATTTCTCTCTCTCTCTCTCTCTCTCTCTCTCTCTCTCTCTCTCTCTCTCTTTCCTTGTGAGTTTTGCTAGTGTTTTATCAATCTCATTTATTTTCTCAAAGAACCAACTCTTAGTTTCATTGACTTTTTTGGATTTTTTTTTTTTTTTGGTTTCCATGTCTTTAGTTTCTGCTCTAAGTTTTATTATTTCTTTCCTTCTGCCTGGTTTGGGCTATTTTTGTTAGTTCTCCAAGATCTTAAGCTGTGAGGTTAACTTACTTATGTGGGCTTGATCTTCACTCCTGAATATGCTTGTAGAGCTATAAACATTCTTCTTATCAATGCATTTGCCATGTCCCATAGATTCTGGTAGCTTGTGTCTTCATTCTTGTTTGTTTTGAGTAATCTTTTGATTTCCTTTCTAAGCCACTGGTTGTTCAGAAGTGAGCTGTTTAATTTCCAGGTATTTGATTTGATTTTCCATTTGTGTATGTGATTCACTTATATTTTCAGTGCATCATGGTCTGAGAAAATTGTTGATGCAATCTCTATCTTCTTAATTTGATGAAGGTATATTTAATGCCCCAGCATGTGGTCTATTTTGGAGAATGTCTCATGTCTACACTTGAGAAGAATGTGTATTCAGTTTTGGAGGGATGAAGTGTCCTGTCTATATCTATTAAGTCCCTTTCTTCCATTTCTTTCCTCAAATAAAGCATATCCTTGCTAAGTTTGAATCTGATTGATCTATCAAGAGGTGATAAAACGGTGTTTAAATCTCCCACTAGTATTTGTGTTGCTATCTATATCTTCTTCAAGCTATGAGTAGTTGTTTTAAGTATTTTGCTGGTTCCACTTAAGGTGAAAATACATTTAGGAGTGTGAGTTCTTCCTGATGTACAAATCCTCTGTTCATTAAGAAATGATCTTCACTGTCTCTTGTAACCTTCTTTATTCTGAAGTCTATATGATCTGATAGTAGTATGGCCAATTACAATTTGAGGGAGTTGTTTGCTTGTAGAATTGTTTTCCATCCTTTCACTTTGAGTATGTTTGCTCTAACTTTCCAGATGTGTTTTTTACAGGCAGCAGAATGCTGGGCTCAATTTTCTGAACCATCCTGTCACTCTGTCTTTTAATTGGTGCATTTAGCCCATTGACATTGAGAGAGATTATTGTTATGGGTTTTTGTCCCATTTTTCTGCCAAAGTTTGGTATAGTTGAGGGGCTTGTCTTGTCTTACTGGAGCAATAGCACAGCGGGTTTTTTGCCTTGCAAAAAACATTTGCCTTGCACATGGCGGAACCGGGTTCAATTCCTCCGTCCCTCTCGGAGAACCTGAAGAGTATCTCACCTGCATGGCAGTGCCTGGCAAGCTACCCATGGCATATTCAATATGACAAAAACAGTAACAACGCCTCACAATGGAGACGTTATTGGTGCCCACTCGAACAAATCGATGAAGAACTGGATGACAGTGACAGTAACAGTGTTACAGTCTTATACAGTGCTACAGTAGCCCAAATAGTTACTTTTGTAACCATGGTCTTGAGGCTATGAAGTTTCTGAGTTGTTGTTTGTCTGTGAAGCTGTGTGTTGTTTCTTTTGATGTAAATGAGAGTCTAGTTGGACAGAGTATTCTTGGGGAGGCATTTATTTCATTGAGTTTTTTCACTATTTCCCACCACTGTCTTCAGGCTCCAAGCGTTTCATCAGATAAGTTTGTTGTGAATCTTAAGGATGCTCCTTTATAAGCAATTTCTTTCTTCGATCTTGCTGTTTTCAGAATTTTATCTCTGTCTATGGTTTTTTAAATTCTGATCAAGATAGGTCTTGGAGTATTTTTATTTGGATTTCTTTTAGTTGGGCCTCCTGAATCTGATTGCATGTGCTCTTTAGCTCTGGGAATGTCTTAGCAATTATGTCTTTGACAGCTTCTTCTTTATCAGGGTTTCTTCCTCTCCCTCTGGGACTTCAGTGTTTCTTGGCTTCATCCTGATTTTCTTTGACATCAGTTGGTTTATTTTTGAGGTTTTTTTCCATTTTCTGCTGTTGTCTGGAGATTCTCTGCACCTCATCTTGAAGCTCACTGATTCTGTCCTCAGCAACTGTTACTCTATTGCTGAGACTTTCCACTGAGTTTTTCATTTCACTTACCAAGTTTTTTTAGGACTGTCTTGTGTTTTCATTTGGATTTTATTCATTTCCGCTCTGATATCCTCTTGTTTGTTATCAGCAGTGTGTTCCATTGCTTCTTTGAGCTTCATATGTATCTTTAAGAGCTCTATTTTAAATTCCTTATCTGAGAGGTTATAGAGTTCACTATTACTGTTTGATTCATCTGGGCTAGCAACTTCAATCATTAAGCCTGATGAGTTTCTGCATTATTTTGTCATTGTGACTTGCGTTTTGGAGTTTGTTCCCATGTTGTTGTATATTTTTGTCCTTGCAATGGTGCTATCTTTGTGTGTTACTGTGGCTTATTGTTAGGTAAATATATGTGAGGCGTGGGTTAAGTAGTCCCTTCAATGTGGGGTGCAGATAAAATAACTTCTTTTGTGGTTAGAGATTTTAAAGGTATGCCATCATGGGTATATCTGGGGTCGGGTTGGGGAGCAACACTAGTGGTCCACACACCTGGTGGAGAAGTTAGTTCTACATTTCTGATGCTCTGCTTACTAAGACTACCTTCCTTGTTTTGTTCTTTCTTTTTTATATTTTGGTTTGGGGACCACACCCAATGGTGCTCAGGGCTTACTCCTGGCTCTGAGCCCAGGGATTATTCCTGGTGGGATTCAGGGGATAATACAGGGTTCTTTTCTGGGAATTGAACATTAGTCAGCTGCATACAAGAAAAGCATCCTACCTGCTGTACTGTTGCTGGGGCTGTAATTCTTATTCCTTTATGTTAGGGTTTAATTTTTAGACATTTTTAATATTTTTTGTCTTTTATAATTTCACATTTTATAAGAACATATCAAAGTTTTTTTTAATCCTTTCTGTGTGGTCCTCTAAAGTATTTACAATCTAATATTCTCTATCTTCATATGGTAGAAAATAGTCTGTTGTTTTATTTCTGAATTTTCTAATTTTTATTATTTCTTTTACACTTAATATTTCAAAACCTATTTACCAACTAAAAACAGTTTTCTATTTATCCCTTCCTGAAACTAAAGCTTCTTAATAAAGTATTCAGTTCATTAATTTTGCTTTATTAATTCTTCTCTTTGATCCATTCATTGTGGTCTTCATTTCAACCATTATACATAACTTTAAGTCAAAAGTTGATTCTTAGGGCTGGGGAAATCTTTGAAATGGGCATGTCAGGCATGCACTATGCTCTAAGTTTGATCCCTGGCACCACTTGGTGTTCAAAGTACCACAGAGTGGAACCCTAATACCCCCTCAAATATTGTATCTCAACCATGCATATCCAAACACCATTTCATATCAGTTCTGGGTAACAAATTATCAGGTCCAGATTAAAGGTCCAGAGAAACCTCTACTTGGGGGAAAAAAACCTGAAAAACAAGAAAGAAAAAAACTCATTCTTACTTTTACCTTTGAAATTCCTTTTTCTGTATTTTCTATTCTGCCCTATTTTTAAAAAGATATTTGTCATCCCAATTTTTTTTGCATTATTTGATTCCTTAATTCTGTTTGATAACTATAGTTTATTCTATTTGTTGCCTTTCTTTTATGGAGATTTTAATCCTAAAATATTTCATTATTATCCCTTGTGAGTATATATTTCCTGAGGGTATTAGGTACCTCTTAAGGTAATGTGTAGCTGGAGGAAGGAGATAAATTACAGGCTGCTGTTTTTGCACTTCTGATGACTTTGAGGAAAAAGGAATTCCCCTAAGGGGAAGCTTCAAGTTTCAGTCTAAATCTCCACCCTGACAATACTCTTGGAACTGGATTGGTGAGGGGAAAGGCAGATGCTGAGAACTTAGTCTGGAGCCTTTGCAAGCAAGGTGTGCCCTCACCTACACTGAGATCACATTTTCCACACTACCTTACCTCCAGCTGCTGGTTTTCAATTTTGCAATGTTACTAAGCAGGCAATGGCAAACCAGAGAAATATATAATGTGCTTCCTGATCAACCATCCATTGGAATTTATTTGGGCTGATCTTTGTCCTTCTGAAACCAGGATTCATTTTTCATCAAATTTCTAATGATGTTATTTGGCAGAGTCAAAGTTCCTTCTCTCTCTCTCTCTCTCTCTCTCTCTCTCTCTCTCTCTCTCTCTCTCTCTCTCTCTCTCTCTCAAGCAGAAAATTGTTTGGAAAGTAGAAGAGAAAATAAAAGGATATCCCCAAGTGTGGAAAAACAGTATAGGATTAAATTCAACAAGCTCCTTTTTACTTATATTGCAATCCAAGGTTGAGTTATGGCAAGTAGTTTGATCCCAAGATAGTCTGCTCTCACATAAGAAACACAGTAAAGAAATGAGAAAAAAGAAGATAAAATGGACAAAACAATTATACAAGACCATGAAAATATGATAAATCCTTTAAAAACTATCTAAGTGATTATAATTATTATGAACTCAGCAAGAGGCAACTGTTAAACAAGGACAAAGAAAGTTTCCAAAATGCCAAACATGTTTTGAGGTCAGACATGCACTCTAACCTTATCAGCACAAGCCACTCTGAAGAACTATATTTAGATCTGAAAAATAGATTTTAAAAGTGATGTTGTGGGGCTGGAGCGATAGCACAGTGTGTGTGGCGCTCACCTTGCACGCGGCCGACCCGGGTTCGATTCCCTGCATTCCATATGGTACCCCGAGCACCGCCAGGAGTAATTCTTGAGTGCAGAGCCAGGAGTAACCCCTGTGCATCGATGTGTGACCGAAGATGCAAAAATACAAAAAGGAAGAAAGATAAAAGTGATATTGGAAGTAAGTTGCCACAAGTAAGGAGGTAAAGGAATATACATGATATACCCTTTAAGTACTTGTGTTACAAACAATAATGCCAAAGAGGAAAGAGAGAAACAGAGAGAAGATAAGTATCATCCATAAAGACAGACTGGGGCAGGGGTGGGGAGTTGGAAAGAGGGAAAATGGGGACTTTGGTAATAAGAAATAAGTAGTGGTGAAGGGATGGGTCTTGGAACATCATATGACTGAAACTGAATCATGAATAACTTTGTGACTGTGTATTGCTGGATGTGCCCCTCACACAAAATAAATTAAAGTAAATATGCATATTGACAATCTGAAATACTTCTTGTGGCCACAGTTAATATCTGAGAAGATATTAACATTTAAATGTGAATTTAAGTAGCAGATGAATACAAAACATCCTTTCACTTTGTTAGTCTAAGGAAGCATTTTTCTAATCATAAAATAACCTGAAAATGTAATTTTTTCATGTACAATATATATAATTTTTATGATTACAAAGATATTTTTATTGAAACCTTAAAACAAGGTTGAAAGTAAACTAAGAATGAATATTTTATGTTTTTAGTTTTCAATAAATTAATTCTCAGTGGTTGGGTATTTAAACACCTAAAAAATATTGAATTTACATCTAGTTTAGAGCCCCAATATTACTACCTATTGCAGACCATGCCATGAAAATGAAATTTGAACATAATATGGGAAGTCTAAATTATGTCATTGGTTTCACCTCCTTTTCATATTTCATATTTTGTGAACACAATGATGATCCAAGTTTTGTTGAGAACTTCCACTTTTGATCATGATCTTAACTATGTTTTCTATTTTAAACTTAAAAGAAATCTTTTGTTTGATTTTGGTCCACAAATGGTGGTGTTCAGGGCTCACTCTTGGCTCTGTGCTAAGGATCACTGCTAGCAAAGGTCAAGGGATTATATGGGGTTCCAGGAATTGTACCTCTGTGGAAAGCATGCAAGGCAACTGCTCTACCCACCATGATATCTCTCCATCCCCTTGAGCAAATTTTATATCTATTTTTACCCAGTCAATTATTTCTGGAAATCAAGAACTTTGAGAGTCTGACTCATGATAAAGTCAACATAGTAGTATATGTATGACCACATCTGAAGAATTAAGTGATAATAATCTTAAATAGTGGCTAATATTTATTAAGGAATTAGTATGTGCTTAAAATTATTTTATATGTCTTATATAATTTGATTTATTTGACCCTTTGGATAGCTTGATTGAGCAGGTAGTATTATCTCACCTTCTTGCAGGTGAGAACACTATACACAAAAGTTACAAAATCCACCTCAAAATCCTCTTCAAAATCATGAAGCTACTAGATGTTGGCACCTTTGTCTACTCATTCAGTCCAAATAGTCTTCATAGGACTTCATATTTTGTCTGGATATTTGTAGTAACTTCTCATGGCAGGTCCTTAATGACCACTAATTCTTTTTATAAACCCCAAGCCCATTCCTTCTCTGAAATTTTAGAAAAGTATCATTTAACAACATACAGGTATAGCTGATTCTCCTTTAGGGAAGCTCTCTAGCAGTTCTCTACTCTATGCTGTGGTACTTGAGGGTCACCAGGGCTACGCCCAGTAGTGTTTGGTGGGGAGGTTGGGCACTACTTGTTAGTGGCAAAAGGGAATATGGTGCTTGCTTGGGACTGAAATCTGAACCTCCACGTGCAAGACTTCCACTCCAGGCCTCGAAACTATTTCCCTGGTATCCTACTTCATTTAATGTAGTAGGACACCAGGTAGCATACATTAGCTATAAGTTGTTTCATAGTACTTTGTGCTTTTCAGTATCTATTTGAGTAAGTTAAGACTTTAATGGAATCTTTCTCAGCCATTTAATATTTTAATTCTCTACTTACAAAACATCCTAGAGTAAAAAGCTCAAGATTTTGTTACTGAATACATTAATAGGTGCTTTTTAATGTAAAAAATACATTAATAGGTGTGTTGGTGAATTAATAGCTAGCAGTGAATAGATAAAACTTTTTTTTTTTTTTTTTTTGCTTTTTGGGTCACACCCAGCAATGCACAGGGGTCACTCCTGGCTCATGCACTCAGGAATCACCCCTGGCGGTGCTGAGGGGACCATATGGGATGCTGGGATTTGAACCCGGGTCGGCCGCGTGCAAGGCAAACGCCCTACCCGCTGTGCTATCACTCCAGCCCCTAGATAAAACTTTTCTAAATTCTTTTCCATAAACTCTTTTTTGATATTATGCATTCCACTTTCTCCTTTCTCATTTACCCAGCTACAAGGAGAGAGTTTATAAAATCGAACTGTAATTATGTCAAGGCACAAGGACCCGTTTCTCAACTAAGCTGGGCATTCTGTCTATGAGTCAATGGTTTGTATTGTAATAAGAAAGTCAAGAAGAAGTTATTAGTTTTAGGCAGACTAAACTCAAGCCTGAACATCTTTTATTTTATGAATTCTTTTCTAATGATCAAAATAATTATTTTTGAATATTCTTATATTACATTTTATGCTAATAAGTTTATTTGTATCTAATAAATAAGACACTTATAACATATTAATTGACTAAAGGTTGTTGATGTTTCTTAAATCCTTTAGGGAGCCATGCCCAAGAGTGTTCAGGGTTTTTACTACTGGCTCTGTACTCAGGAATCATTCCTGGTTGGGTTTGGGGAACCACGTACGATGCTGAACATTGAACCTGGGTCAGCTGTGGATCAGGCAAATGGAAGGCTATGTGCAACCCAACTATGTCTAGTCCTGTTAGTGTTATTTTTAGCAGAACTTTTTGTATTGTTTGGGGGCAACACCAGCAGTGCTCAGGGGTTTCCTAACTCTGACTTAGGGATCACTCCTGATAGTGCTCAGAGCATTGTATGGTATGCAGTGATCAAACCCTTACCAGTTTCATGAAAGTCAAACACCCTGTCTGCTCTCCTATAATTATGGCCTTTAATATAATTTTTTGCATGGAGGGAAGGGGTGACGCCATATCCATCAGTGTTCAAGATTAAGCCCCGGAGATAAAGGAGTTCTAGAAGAATGTTTCTGGATTCTGTGATAAACATTTCTGGTTATAGACTCCATTGAGTTTCAGATTCATAGTCAAGACTCCAGTATCATAGCAAATGTTTTAAAACCTAAATAAATTACAAACCAACATTCACATCATTGATTTTCTCACTTCTGTGTGAAACATGCATAGAACAAACTTAAGAATCATTTTTAAAAAGTCCTTTCAAACTGAATTAATATTTGGGGGCTGGATAAATAGTACAACGTGTAAGACATTTGACCTTCATGGAATTGAAAAGGGTTTGGTCTCTGAAACTACCAGATGTGGCCCCCAAACAGACAACAAACAACAACAACAAAAACCAAGCTGGTGTCTGAATGAACGTATGCAGAAGGTGCACTTAGAAATGAGACATGTCAATTCAACATTGCGTCTGCCCCCCAATAAACCAAATAAACAACCTATAGCATTGATAAACTACTACCTGATACTATTAATTTGCTAGCTACAAGTGAGCAAGGTATCTTGGAAGTGAGTCTTCCTATCCCAATTGAGTTATGGCAGAGATGAGTTGTCTTTCGTGAGTCCTGCTCAAGTTTCAGAATTATATTGTGGTTTAATAAACAAAATGGTATTTTTGTTTAGGTCAACTAAAATATAAATTAATATTTCAACAATCTTGAAGCTGGAAAGATAGTCTGTGGGACAGGAGCTTTGCATATAGCCAACCATGGTTTAATGTCTGGTATCACATATTTTCCTGAGCATTGTCAGGAGTGATCCCTGAGTCTAGAACCAGGAACAAGCACTGAACATCACTCACCATTAGGTATGGCCCAAATCCCCCAAAAGAAAAAGAATAAACAATCTACATGATTTTTTTAAAAAATCATAAATCTTACAAAACAATATTCAAATGTCCAGGAAACAACCCTCAATATTTTAGCATCAAAAGAACCCCAAATTCTGACAAGTTCTAAATGATCTTGGAATTCTCAAAAATAGATGTTAAAGCAACTTTTACATTCATCTCCATGATATAAAAGTGAAAAATCTTAAGATAAATAAAACAGTGTAAAGCTTCAAGGGGAATAGAAACTGTGGTAGAAAGTAGAGTTCTAAATTAAAGCATAAAATGCTTTACATAAACTCATAAAAATTATTGGATGTGATAAACAGAATATAAAACAAGAAAAATAAGAACATTTGAAGAAATATTAACAAGAATATAATATAGATTATAACAAGTTTATAAATAATGAACTAATACTTATCTGATATTTTGTCTCAATGAAAGTCTATATTCAGATTAAAATATTTATGCTAATGTTCTTAGCAGTTCTATTATAATAACCCTAAGCCAGAAGCAACCCATATGTGCCTTAACTCAGGAGTATAGAAGCAACTGTGGTTGATGAGTACAATTCCTTACCAAGAAAAAGAAACTACTGAAAATTGCACTGATGACTTTCCAAGGCATTATGAAAAAGAAGACAGATTCCAGGGCTAGAGAAACTGTATGACTTCAACATTATGAAAAATATAAAATTGTAGGAATGGAAAATGTATCAGCAGTTGTTGTAGTTTGGGGATAGAAGGACTGACTTTTTAAAACCATGTACAAGGGAATAGAGAAACCATAGGTTTTTTCAGTTTTGTGGCCACAGAAGGGGTTACTCAGCCTTACTCATATTTGCTAATGTTAATAAAATGATAGCATTAATCTATATTCTTCAGAGAACCAGAGCTAAAAAAATGATAACATATGACAGATAGACAATAGATATATATAGAACAATACTGGGAGAGAAAGAGGCACGAAGAGATTATAGGGGCTGCAGTGGTAGTAGAGTGGATAATTTAACCTTGCACATGGCCAACTTGAATTGGATCCCCAGCATCCTATATGGTCCCCTGAGCCTTCTACAAGTGCAGAACCAGGAGCAACCCCTGAGCATTGTCAGGTGTGGCCCTCCCCTTGTGAAATAGGGGGAGTGAGGGATGGAGAGAGAGAGAGAGAGAGAGAGAGAGAGAGAGAGAGGGAGGGAGAGGGAGAGGGAGAGGGAGGGAGAGAGAGAAAGAGATTATATAAATTTGGTAACAGAGTATGAGGAGTCTCATGGTCAGTGACGTGCAAATAGGAGTTCCAGAAAAGCTGATAAACCATAATTCAGTAGAAGTCCAAAGACTTAAGTACTAAGAGCAAGAATATTCTTCCTTCCTTTGCCTTTTGGTTCTTTACAGCTCTGTTCAAGGCTTCAGTAATGCCCACTGGCAGTAAAGAGGAAAAAACTGCTAAATGGACGAAACCAATCCAAATTCCATTCACAAATACTATCACAGACACACACAGGAATAGTGTTTAACCAATTTTCTGAATTCTGATAAGCCAATCAAGTTGACACACAAGACCAGCCAACATAACTATACACAAAAGAGTGAACTTTATAGCTTATCAATTTAAAAATAAATTATTAATAATCATGAAGCCATAACCATAGAATAGTCTCTTCTCATGGCTGGTGAAATTACATGTTTTTTTGCTATCTTGTTATTGTCCACATGACAATTACCCATTAGGTTTTAAACACTATGTTTTAAACTATATAGAAAAAAATAACGCCTAATATGCTATGCTTCCAGTATCTCTGTGCCCCATCAAGTTCAGTTGTAACCAATTCTGGCAGAGGGTGTAATGTTAGAACATTGTGTGACTGAAACTCTGTTATAAACAGTATTGTGAATCACAGTGCCTAGATAAAAACTTAAAAAAATACCACAACTTAATGATTCATTCATCTGTAGTTGGGCATTTGGGTTGTTTTAAACTCTCGGCTATTGTAGTAAGTGAAGTGATACACAGAGGTGTGCATGTGTTCTTTTCAATTCCTGTTTCTGTGTTTTGGGGAGAGATACCAAGCAGTGGCAACACTGGATCGAAAGGGAATTCTACGCGTAAGAAACCATTATTAACAGTATTTTAAAACACTGAATGTCAATTGATTAAAAATTTTAAATTAAAAACATAAAATGAGGGAGCGATAGTACAGCAGGTAGGGCATTTGCCTTGCATGCGGGTGAGCCAGGTTCGATTCCCAGCATCCCACATGGTTCCCCAAGCACTTCCAGGAGTCATTCCTGAGTGCAAAGACAGAAGTAATGCCTAGGTATCGCTGGGTATGACACAAAAAAGCAAATTTTAAAAAAGCACAAAAAAAAACCCCACTATGACTGCCAATCAACAAAGAGTCATGTAATTTAGGAACATATGGCGAGAGGTGGAGGGTCATGAGCACTTCAGTATTGGTGGTACGTGACAACTTTGCGCATTAATATAATAAACTTAAACACTAGTGTAAACTTATTATGTAAATGATAATAATAAAGAAAATTATGTTTAAAACCCATATTAGTTATTAAATATAACTGCTAGAGTCAATGTGGAAATAAACTTATTGTTCTGTGATCATTATTAAGAGCTAAAAAATAAAAGTATATTTTGACTGAATAAATATTTTGACTTTCTAACCTAAAATAGTCAGACATTGTCAAAGGCAAGTTGCCCAATGAAGCCATAGTTCATATCATCTTTTAAGATATTTTCTATATTTGAAATGTTTTCAAATCAAATTATTGAATGCTCTTAGCTGTAAATGTGATGCTTAAATTCTTTTGGCACATCTTGCCAGATGATAAAGGTTATACAGCTTAAACAAACTCAAGGGAAGTAGTGTCATTTGTAGGGACAGAACCAGTGAATAAAATAAATGTTTTAGATTAATGACGATTAATCTTCTTCCAATGCCAAACCACTTTTACTCCATGAATTTTTGAGGACTTTTTTTTTCTTTCTTTTTTTTTTATTAGTGAATCACCGTGAGGTCCAATTGCAAACTTATGAGCTTTCATGTTTGCATTTTGTTTACATCCCTCCACCAGTGCCCATTCTCCTCCACCAATGTTCCCAGTATCCCTCACACCACCCCCACCCCAACACCCAACACCCCACCCTGCCTCTGTGGCAGGGCATTCCCTTTTGTTCTCTCTCCTGTTGGATGTTGTAGTTTGTAATAGAGGTATTGAACTTTGGTACATCTACACAATGGAATACTATGCAGCTGTTAGAAAAGATGAAGTCATGAAATTTGCATATAAGTGGATCAACATGGAAGTATCATGTTGAGTGAAATGAGTCAGAAAGAAAGAGACAGACATAGAAAGATCACACTCATCTGTGGAATATAAAGTAACAGAATGGGAGACTAACATCCAAGAGTAGTAAAGATAAGAACCAGGAGGTCTGCCCCACAGCTTGGAAACCGGCTTCACATTCTGGAGGAAAAGGCAGATGAGATAGAGAAGGGAACACCTAGTAGAAAATGTTGGAAGGACCCACTTGGGTTGAAAGCTGCGTGCCGAAAGTAGACCGAACATGAAGACAAGTTTTCTAACAGGCATCACACACTTTCTGAATGTTTCAAGGGGAGCGGAATAGATTTAAAAAATAACAACAACCAACAAAAAAAATAGTGTTGGTCATCAGAGAACTTAAATTATGCCTAAGCCCCACTATATATTCCCTGGGAAGATGTGTTTGGAAAAACATTGCCATTAGTAAGAGAATATCTAGTGTAAGGATGGATCAACATTGAATGCTTATGAGGATGATTTTGCTCAATGTAAACTTTCTTTTGCTACTGTGTTCACGTGATTCTTTTACTATTTAGAACAACAGAACAGTGCTATGTTTATAAACTGGGCTAAAAAATAATGGAGCAACAGGCTAATGTTACCAATAGCACACTATACCAGACAATCAGATTCCAGTATCTAAGGCTAAAATTATGATACTGTGCCTTTGACCATACTAAATATCCTGAGGATACATAATATATTTAAGAGCAAATTCGTTTCATCTTCAAAATGAGGATGCAGTAGAATATAAGGTATTTGGAGAATTAAATACATACTGCATAAGATTAATCACATACTAGAATGCAGTTTCACAATAGCTATACCTATCCCTTTCTTATAAAATATGACTAGGTGATTTTAAGCCTTCCTATAAATATTGTATCACTTATATCACTTGTTATCCCGTTGTTTGTCTATTTGTTCGAGCGAGTGGGCGCCAGTAACTTCTCCAATTGTCCCTGTGACGTATCAGTGAGCCCAATGGCATCTGCTCGATCCAGGAACACAAAAAGCCTCAAACCATTAATTCAGGGTCTTGACGAAGAGGTCTGATCATCTTAGAGGTGGGCAGCCATGCAGTCTTTTGACATTTTGTGGAATCCAGTTGGTAACAGCTCTAGTCCAGTGGTCATCTCTAAATCGCATTACGTATATGGCTCATAAGATTTTCAGTGCCTTGGCAAGCGAGACAGCGTCCCTGATGCTTGATTATCAATGGAGGTCAGAACTCCATATTCCTTCTCTTACTTGAGTGAAACATGATACTCCAAGCATAGCTCTTTCAATTCCTCTTTGGGATAGCCAAATAGCATTCTCATCCTGTTTTCAGAGGCGTATGTTAGTGCAGGTAAAACAGTGGAGTCGAAAAGATGTGCCCATAGCCAGAGGTTCTTCATCCTCTTGACTACTTCTTCAACGCTCTTGAAGGCATTCCATGCTGCTCTCTTCCTCCTGTGCAGTTCAGGAGCCAGGTCGTTCATCATGTTGAGTTCTCCATCGAGGTACACATAACTGCTCCATTCAGAGATGTTCATTCTGTTTAGGGCAAATGGAGCATCAGGAACTAGTGTCTCATGAACATTGTTTTGGTGAAATTCAGCTGCATTCCAACTTTTCCACACTCACGTTCGAAGTCGGCCAGCATTCGTGCCACTTGGCTAATATTTGGTGTTATAAGAACGATGTTATCAACAAAACGGAGGCGGTGTAGTTGCTGACCATCTATTTTTACTCCCATTCCTTCCCATTGCAGTCATCACATGATGTTCTCAAGGCTTGCAATATATAGTTTTGGTGAAATGGTGTGACTCTACCAAACCTCTCTCTTTACGTAGATGATCACTTCCTCATAAAATAGTGAGATCCTGGTGGTAAATTCGTAATCCAGCTCACAGAGGATTCTGATGTACTGAGTTTGAACGACCTGTTTGGCTAGGGCTTCAATGACTGCTTCAATCTCAACAGAATCAAAGGCCTTATTTAAATCAATGAACTTTAGACAGAGCATCTTAAACTCTCACGAAACCTCAATGAGCTTGGTCACATGTGGATATGATCAATGATGGTGAATCCTTTTCAGAACCCAGCTTGCTCACATGGTTGTCCTTCATCTAGTGTTCTGCCAATCCTATTCAGGATGACTTGAGTGAATAACTTGTAGACAACAGACAACAGGCAGATTGGGTGGGTGATAGTTGCCAATGTCATGGATGTCTCCCTTCTTGTGCAAAAAAACAGGTCTGCTGGTTTTCCATTAAGACCAAACTTTGCATTCAGACAGGTAACATATGAAGAGACGAGCCAGTGTATTGACAAGTACAGGTGGCAGATTCTTCAGCTGTTTGGGTCTGACCTTGTCTGAAACTGGTGCTGTACACTTCTTTACCAATGAAATGGCCTGTCGGATTTCAGAAGGGAGAACTCTGGGAACAAAATATCCATCCTGCAGTATTTGGTATGTGGGCAGGTGGACATGGCTATCAAAGAGATCCGAGTAGAAGTTGTGGATAACCTTTTCCATTGCTCTTCTGGAAGATGTGATAGATCCATCAGGACGTTGGAGGGTAGTCATATTGGTCTTATAGTTGGCGAAGGACAGGCGGGTATTGTGAATACTTTTCCCAGCTTTTGTTGCATCGGCTAACACTGATGCTCTTCTCTCTTTGAGTCGTCCTTTATCTCTTCTCTGCATAGCTTTGCGAGCTCAGATGTTAGCTTGTGATTGCCTGAGGCTCGAGCCAGACCACACTGATGAATGAGCTCTTGCATTTCCTAAGACAAGCGACTTTTTGTGGCTTTCTCTCTCTTGGCATTCCTCACACATTCATGGAGGTGCTGAACCAATCTATCATATTCCTCATCGATGTTGTCAACGATGGCATCTTCCCATATTGCTGCAGTAGTGCCAAAGAGCTACCATTTGGTGGTCATTCTGGGAGTTCTCTTCTTAAACTTTGCAGCCCTTTCTCCCCACTCCATCAAGTAGAATTTTGCACGAAGGAGAAGGTGGTCTGATCTCCTTTGGAATTTTGGAACAACAGAGACATCGGTTAGGCAAAACTGTCAATTGAATATCATGCAGTCAATTTCATTGTGGAACTGTCCACCGGGAGACTCCCATGTCCAGTGTTTGGATTTGACCTTCTGGAACTGCGAGTTACTATGCATGGTCTTGGTCAACATGATGAACTCAGACAGTCTCTCACCCTGTTTGTTCCATTCTAGGCCGTGAGTCCCGATGTGGAGTTTTTCTCCTGACCTTCTAGGTCCTATCTTGGCGTTAAAATCACCGACAATGATCTTGTAGAAGGTGTGGTCTTCTTTATATAACTTCTCCAGCTCCATGTAGAACTTCTCAATTTCTTCTTCATGTTGGATGTTGGTGCATAGACAACAGAGAAATTGCCGTCAGCACATCTATTCAAATATAAGCATCCGATCCAGGTTGTTTGGCATTTGAACTAATCAATGCTCATGACTAAGTTTGTGTTGACAAGGACACCGACACCACTGACCCCTCTACTGTTGCATGTTCCGAGGAACAGTTCTTCTAGAGTGTTGAAAATGGTTTGATGTGTTCGATGCCTTCTTGTCTCAGTGAATCAATGACATTGTATTTGATCTTCCGCACTTGCACCATCAGGTCCTTGATGGATGCTTCCCATGCCAGTGTACGTGTGTTAAAAGTGCAAACAGTCATTTCAGTCTTTCTTCATTTTGGCAGCCTAGATTGGCCCTTAGCCTTTACCAGCCTCTCCTTGTTCATCCTTCTTAACACTGCCGTGTTGGGGGCTCTTTCAGGGTCTGGGGAATGACGCCCATTGTTGTTACTGGTTTTGGCATATCCAATATGCCACAAATAGCTTGCCTAGCTCTGCTGTGTGGGCAGGATACTTTCAGTAGCTTGACAGGCTCTTCATGAGGTATGGAGGCTTTTAGGGCAGTCTCCAATCACCATTATAGATGTTCTGATTTTTCACACCATATTCTAACCCCATCAAATATGGTGCAGTAATGACGGGAAAATGGGTAGGAAGTATTTATAATGTGTCAAAGTGGCCGCACGGTCCGGAAAAGTGGCCTAGAGTTTGTGGCAGTTGGGTATATTACTTAAACTAAAACTCTAGTAGATCAGGTGCAACATAACAATTAATAAAATGAATCATGAGGAGCACCTACCATTAGCATTTGAGAATCAAGTCTTTGGACACTTTCAGAATACATGTGCATTTCAAAATCATTGTCCCAAATCATATTCTTTCTATTTCCTCCCATCTCTCTTCTGCATTCCTTATCTTAACTATTAGTGCCACTCTTCTCTATCAATAAAATTAGGAATACTGTTTTATGATTTTCTGATGGTTTTCATTATTGATGTTCACTTAGTCACTGAGTCCTTTCAATCTTTCCATGCCTTATTAAGGTTCTTAATTCTTCAGAATCTATTATTATTTCATCTTAAAGAGTGCCTGTCTCTTTAGAATACTTTTCCACCTCAATACATCCTTCAGATAGTTCTTTTTGTTCTTTTTTTTTTAATTTTTTATTGTGGAAAGTTACAAAGTTACAAAGTTTTCAGGTTTAAATCTCAGTTATACAATGCTCGAATACCCATCCCTTCACCAGTGCTCATATTCCACCACCAAGAATCCCAGTATAGCTCCACCCCGCCCCCTCACACCCCAAACACCCCCACGCCCCTAGCCCCCCCACCCTAAGCCCCCCCCCGCCTGTGTAACTAATAAATTTCACTTTACTTTCACTTTGATTGCATACAATATTTCAACAAAACTCACTATTATTGTTTGGAGAGTCTCTCCCCTAAAGTCAGACCTGCTGAAAAGGAAGCATTATGTAATTTGTTTTCCATTGCTGAGGATGAAGAAGTGTGAGGTCGAGTGACCACACTTAGCGGCCTCTCAGTTTTGGGTTTCTGTAATTTAGTATTTTAGTAACTAAGTCCAGAGAGATATCTGCCAGAAGTTGCATCGTTGCCAACTTGTACTTCTCAGTTACATTATATTCCACATATGAGTGCAATCTTTCTATGTCTGTCTCTTTCTTTCTGACTCATTTCACTCAACATGATACTTTCCATGTTGATCCACTTGTATGCAAATTTCATGACTTCATGTTTCCTGACAGCTACATAGTATTCCATTGTGTAAATATACCAGAGTTTCTTTAGCCAATCATCTGTTTTCGGGCACTCTGGTTTTTTCCATATTGTGGCTATTGTGAACAGAGCGGCAATGAACATGGAAATGCAGATGTCATCTCTACTATACCTTTTTGCCTCTCCGGGATATATTCCCAGGAGTGGTATTGCTGGGTCAAATGGGAGCTCAATTTCTAACTTTTTGAGAATCGTCCATATTGTTTTCCAAAAGGGCTGAACCAGTTGGCATTCCCACCAGCAGTGAAGGAGAGTCCCTTTCTCCCCACATCCACGCCAACACCGGTTGCTTTTGTTTTTGGGGATGTGGGCCAGTCTCTGTGGTGTGAGATGATATCTCATTGTTGTTTTGATCTGCATTTCCCTGATGATTAGTGATGTTGAACATTTTCTCATGTGCCTCTTAGCCATTCGGATTTCTTCTTTGGAAAAGTTTCTGTTCATTTCATCAGCCCATTTTTTGATCGGGTTGGCAGTTTTCTTCTTGTGGAGTTCAACCAGTGCATTGTATATCCTTGTTATCAACCCTTTATCGGATGGGTACTGCATAAATATCCTTTCCCATTCTGTAGACTGTCTTTGTATTTTGGTCACTGTTTCTTTTGAGTTGCAGAAGCTTCTTAGTTTGAGATAGTCCCATTTATTTATCTTTGTTTTCACTAGCTTAGCCAGTGGCGTGTCAGCTTTGAAGATACCTTTGGCTTCAATGTCGTGGAGGGTTTTGCCGACCTTATCTTCAATGTACCTTAGGGATTCTGGTCTGATGTTGAGGTCTTTAATCCATTTTGATCTGATTTTTGTACATGGTGATAGATGGAGGTCTAAGCCCATTTTTTTGCATGTAGCCGTCCAGTTTTGCCAGCACAATTTGTTAAACATGCTTTCCTTGCTCCACTTCACATTTCTTGCTCCCTTATCAAAGATTAGATGATCATATATTTGGGGGTGTATGTCAGAGTATTCAATCCTGTTCCATTGGTCTGCCGCTCTGCCTTTGTTCCAGTACCATGCTGTTTTAATGACTACCGCTTTGTAGTAGAGTTGGAAGTTGGGGAGGTTGATTCCTCCCATTTTCTTTTTCCCAAGGATTGCTTTAGCTATTCGTGGGGGCTTATTGTTCCATATGAATTTCAGGAGCGCTTGCTCCATTTCTTTGAAGAATGTCAAGGGTATCCCTATAGGGATTGCATTGAATTTGTACAATGCTTTGGGGAGAATTGCCATTTTGACAATATTAATTCTTGCAATCCATGAGCAGGGGATGTCTTTCCATTTCCTCGTGTCCTCTTTTATTTCCTGAAGTAGTGTTTTATAGTTTTCATTATACAAGTCCTTTACCTCCTTTGTTAAGCTGATTCCGAGGTATTTGATTTTTTGAGGCGCAATTGTGAATGGGATTGCTTTTCTCAGGTCACTTTCTTCTCTCTCATTATTTGCATATAGGAAAGCCATGGACTTTTGGGTATTGATTCTATAGCCTGCAACTTTACTGTACGAGTCTATTGTTTCTAGGAGTTTCTTGGTAGAGGTTTTAGGGTTCTCTAAGTATAGTATCATATCATCTGCGAATAGTGAGAGCTTGATTTCTTCCTTTCCTACCTGAATGCCCTTAATGTCTTTTTCTTGCCTAATCGCTATTGCAAGTACTTCCAGTACTATATTGAACAGAAGTGGAGAGAGTGGGCATCCTTGTCTCGTCCCTGTTCTCAGAGGGAAGGCTCTTAGCTTTTCCCCATTGAGGACAATGCTTGCCATAGGCTTGTGATAAATGGCTTTGACTATATTGAGGAAGGTCCCTTCTATACCTATTTTGGCTAGTGTTTTCATCATAAACGGATGCTGGATCTTGTCAAATGCTTTCTCTGCATCTATTGATATGATTATATGATTTTTATCTTTTCTTTTGTTGATATGGTGGATTATGTTGATTGATTTCCGGATGTTAAACCATCCTTGCATCCCCGGGATGAATCCCACTTGGTCGTGGTGTATGATCTTTTTGATAAGTTGTTGAATTCTATTTGCTAATATTTTGTTGAGAATTTTTGCATCTGTGTTCATCAGGGATATTGGCCTGTAGTTTTCTTTTTTTGTGGTGTCTTTGTTTGCTTTTGGTATTAGGGAGATATGAGCCTCATAGAAACTGTTAGGGAGGGTTTCTGTTTCTTCAATTTCCTGGAAGAGCTTGAGAAGGACTGGCAAAAGGTCCTCTTTAAATGTTTGGAAGAACTCACTAGTGAATCCGTCTGGACCTGGGCTTTTGTTTTTGGGGAGACTTTTGATTATCATTTCAATTTCCTTGATGTTAATTGGACTATTCAGGTACTCCAGGTCTTCTTGGTTCAGCCTTGGGAGATTATAGGAGTCGAGGAATTTATCCATTTCTTCTAGATTCTCTTGTTTCGTGGCATAGAGATTTTCAAAGTAGTCTCTGATGATCTTTTGAATTTCATTGGTTTCTGTCGTGATGTCCCCCTTTTCATTTCTGATTCGGCTTATAAGAGTTCTCTCTCTCTCTTTCTTTGTGAGCCTTGCTAGTGGTTTATCAATCTTGTTTATTTTCTCGAAGAACCAGCTCTTGGTTTCATTGATCTTCCGGATTGTCTTTTGGGTTTCCATGTCATTAATTTCTGCTCTAAGTTTTATTATCTCTTTCCTTCTGCCTGGTTTTGGCTCCTTTTGTTGGTCCTTTTCTAAGGTCTTCAGCTGTGAAGTCAAGTTATTTATGTGGGCCCTTTCTTCCTTCCTGAGATATGCTTGCAGAGCTATAAATTTTCCCCTTAAAACGGCTTTAGCTGCGTCCCACAGGTTCTGGTAGCTCGTGTCTTCATTCTCATTTGTTTCTAGGTACCTTTTGATTTCTTCCTTGATTTCCTTCCTGACCCACTCATTGTTCAATATCGAGCTATTTAATTTCCAGGTGTTTGATTTGGTTTTCTGCATCTGTCCACAGTTAAGTTTTATCTTCAGTGCATCATGGTCTGAAAAGATAGCTGGTACAATGTCTATCTTGTTGATTCTGTTGAGGTATGTTGTGTGGCCCAGCGCATGGTCTATTCTGGAAAATGTTCCATGTGCACTGGAAAAGAATGTGTATTCCTTTTTTTGGGGATATAAAGCCCTGTATAGATCTATTAGCCCTCTCTCTTCTATTTCTTCCTTCAAAGCCAGTATTTCATTGGTGAGTTTTAATCTTCTAGATCTGTCCAGAGGAGACAGTGCAGTGTTGAAGTCTCCAACTACTATTGTGTTGCTCGAGATGTCCTTCTCGAGGTCTCTTAGCAGCTGTTGTAGGTATTTAGCTGGTCCCTCATTGGGTGCGTAGACATTTAGGAGTGTGATTTCTTCCTGATGTACACATCCCTTGATTAATAAAAAGTGGCCTTCACTATCCCTTCTAATCTTTTTCAACCTGAAGTCTATGTTGTTCGATACTAGTAAAGCCACTCCGGCTTTCTTGAGGGAGTTGTTTGCTTGCAGGATTGTTTTCCATCCTTTGACTTTGAGTCTGTGTTTGTTCTGGCTATTCAGATGTGTTTCTTGCAGGCAACAGAAGGTTGGGTTGAGTCTCTGAATCCATTTTGCCAGTCTGTGTCTCTTAATTGGTGAATTCAGACCATTGACATTAAGGAAGATTATTGTTATGGGATTTTGTGCCGTCTTTGTGCAAGGGTTTGTTGTGCTTATAGAGGTTGTTCTTGTCTTACAATAGCCCCTTCAGTGCTTCTTTTAGGTTTGGTTTTGAGTCTATGAAGTTCCTGAGCTGTTGTTTATCCCCAAAGTAGTGTATGATTCCTTCTAGTTTGAATGAGAGTTTAGCCGGATAAAGTATTCTTGGTGAAGCGTTGATTTCATTGAGTTTTTTCACTATATCCCACCATTGCCTTCGAGCTTGGAGGGTTTCCTCTGATAGATCTGCTGTGAGCCTAAGGGGTGCTCCTTTGTATGCGATTTCCTTCTTGGACCTTGCTGCTTGGAGTATTGTGTCTCTCTGGAAGATGTCCATCATTGTAATTATGATATGTCTTGGGGTTTTTCTGTTAGGATCTCTTTTAGCTGGCACTCTCCGGGCGCCTTGAATCTGGATGCCTGCATTGTCCAGCTGTGGGAAGTTTTCCGCAATGATTTGTTTGACTGTGTCTTTTTCGTTGGGGTTGGTTCCCTGTGGTTCTGGTAGTCCAATGATTCTAATGTTGTTCCTCTTGAATTCATCCCCTAGGACTCTGATTCTGGCTAGAGCTATTTTGAGGTCTCTTGCCATGGTTTGATGTTGCCTGTAGGCTTCTTGCAGCTCATCTTCAAGCATAGTGATTCTGTCTTCGGCTGCAGTCATCCTATTGTTGAGGGCAGTCAGAGAGTTTTTGATTTCATGTACGGAATCCTTCATTTCTTTTTGAAGGTTTTTTATTTCTGCTCTCATTTCTTCGCATATTTTGTCGGCTGTCTGTTGTATTGTTTCCGCCAGGTCTTCCTTGAAGTTGTCCATCTTTGCATTGAGTTGATTGAACATGTTGAGGATTTCAAGTCTGAATTCTTTCTCAGAGAGGTCAAGTTTGTAGGAGGCGCCCATTGAGTTTTCCGGACTCCTTTGATCGTCCTCTGGTTGCAATGGGGATTTTCGCTGTTTCTTCATGTTGTTTGTGGTGATATGAAAGAGGGCTCTTGATGATGAGTGTCCCTGTTTCCTTTGCCGGAAGACAGGACGGCGGCGGCGCTTGGGGTCGGCGTGCCGGCCACTCGGCCGGCAGTCCGGAGGGGAGGCAAGCCCGGGGTGCTCAGGGCCGCGGAGCAGGCTGGGTCCGGAAGGCTCTTTTTGTTCTTTATGTTCATTCTAAACCCCAAAACTCTTCTGTTTAAAACTTCCCTGGCTCCTTAGTACCCATAATATGAAAGATAAAGTTCAACTTTATCTTAGCAGCTTTGTCTGGTTTCCAGGGTCCTTTAAAAATCTGGCCCAAGGCCTCTCGAGCTGCAGGGAGCTCGGACCATTGGACCATCAGACCCGAAGAGCCAGCGCCAGCACTGCGGAGCAGGGGCGGGGATGGGGCCCGCCTCCCCCTTTTTTTAAATTTATTTATTTTTAATTAGAGAATCACCGTGAGGGTACAGTTACAGATTTATACACTTTTGTGCTTATACTTCCATCATACAAAGTTCGGGAACCCATCCCTTCACCAGTGCCCATTCTCCACCACCCGTAAACCCAGCGTCCCTCCCACCCTCCCCAATCCCATCTCCCCCCCACCCCACCCTGCCACTGTGGCAAGGCATTCCCTTCTGTTATCTCTCTCTAATTAGCTGTTGTGGTTTGCAATAAAGGTGTTGAGTGGCCGCTGTGCTCAGTCTCCAGCCCTCATTCAGCCCGCAACTCCCTTCCCCCACATGGCCTTCGACTACAATGTAGTTGGTGATCGCTTCTCTGAGTTGACCTTTCCCTGGAACGTGAGGCCAGCCTCGAAGCCATGGAGTCAACCTCCTGGTACTTATTTCTACAGTTCTTGGGTGTTAGTCTCCCACTCTGTTATTCTATATACCATAGATGAGTGCAATCTTTCTATGTCTGTCTCTCTCTTTCTGACTCATTTCACTCAGCATGAAACTTTTCATGCCCATCCACTTAACTACAAAATTCTTGACCTCCTTTTTTCTAACAGCTGCATAGTATTCCATTGTATAGATGTACCAAAGTTTCCTCAACCAGTCATCCGTTTTGGGGCATTCGGGTTTTTTCCAGATTCTGGCTATTGTAAACAGTGCTGCGATGAACATACATGTGCAGATGTTGTTTCGATTGTACTTTTTTGCCTCTCTGGGATATATTCCCAGCAGTGGTATTGCTGGGTCAAATGGGAATTCAATATCTAATTTTTTGAGAGTCGTCCAAATTGATTCCAGAAGGGCTGAACCAGTCGGCATTCCCACCAGCAGTGAAGAAGGGTCCCTTTCTCCCCACATCCTCTCCAACAGCGGTTGCTTTTGTTGTTTTGGATGTGTGCTAGACTCTGTGGTGTGAGGTGGTATCTCATGGTTGTTTTGATCTGCATCTCTCTGATGATTAGTGATGGAGAGCACTTTTTCATGTGCCTTTTGGCCATTCGTATTTCTTCCTTGGTAAAGTTTCTGTTCATTTCTTCGCCCCATTTTTTGATGGGGTTGGATGTTTTCTTCTTGTAGAGTTCAACCAGTGCTTTATATACCATTGATATCAACCCCTTATCTGATGGGTATTGTGTAAATATCCTTTCCCATTCTGTGGATAGTCTTTGGATTCTGGTCACTGTATCTCTTGCGGTGCAGAAGCTTTTTAGTTTAATGTAGTCCCATTTGTTGATCTCTGTTTTTACTAGATTGCTTAGTTCTGTGTCACCTTTGAAGATACCTTTATCTTCAATATCGTGGAGGGTTTCGCCGACCTTGTCTTCAATGTACCTTATGGTTTGTGGTCTAATGTTGAGGTCTTTAATCCATTTTGATCTGACTTTTGTGCATGGTGTCAGGTCAAGGTCTAAACCCATTTTTTTGCATGTGGTTGTCCAGTTGTGCCAGCACCATTTGTTAAAGAGGCTTTCCTTGCTCCACTTCACATCTCTTGCTCCCTTATCAAAGATTAGATGATCATACATTTGGGGTTGTGTGTAGGGATATTCCACCCTGTTCCATTGGTCTATGGCTCTGCCTTTGTTCCAGTACCATGCTGTTTTAATTGTTACTGCTTTGTAGTAAAGTTTGAGGTTGGGGAGGGTGATGCCTCCCATCATCTTTTTCCCAAGAATTGTTTTAGCTATCCTTGGACGTTTGTTATTCCATATGAATTTTAGGATTGCTTGATCCATTTCTTTGAAGAGTGTCATGGGTATATTTATAGGGATCACATTGAATCTGTATAATGCTTTAGGGAGTATTGCCATTTTGACAACATTGATTCTCCCTATCCACGAGCAGGGTATATGTTTCCATTTCCTCATGTCCTCTTTGATTTCATGGAGTAGCGTTTTGTAGTTTTCTTTGTAAAGGTCTTTTACTTCCTTGGTTAAGCTGATTCCGAGGTACTTGATTTTCTGGGGCACGATTGTGAACGGGATTGCTTTTTTCATGTCCCTTTCCTCTGCCTCATTGTTTGCATATATGAAGGCCATGGATTTTTGGGTATTGATTTTGTAGCCTGCAACTTTACTGTATAAGTCTATTGTTTCTAAGAGTTTCTTAGTAGAGGTTTTAGGCTTCTCTAGATATAGTATCATGTTGTCTGCAAATAGTGAGAGTTTGATTTCTTCCTTTCCTATCTGGATGCCCTTAATCTCTTTTTCTTGTCTAATAGCTATCGCAAGTACTTCCAGTACTATATTGAAGAGGAGTGGTGAGTGTGGGCATCCTTATCTTGTGCCTGATCTCAGAGGAAAGGCCCTTAGTTTTTCCCCGTTGAGGATAATGCTTGCCGTAGGCTTGTGATAGATGGCTTCGACTATCTTGAGGAAAGTTCCTCCAAACCCCATTTTGGCGAGGGTTTTCATCATGAAAGGATGTTGGATCTTGTCAAATGCTTTCTCTGCATCTATTGATATGATCATATGGTTTTTATCTTTACTTTTGTTGATATGCTGGATTATGTTGATTGATTTCCGAATGTTAAACCATCCTTGCATCCCTGGGATGAATCCCACTTGGTCGTGATGTATGATCTTTTTGATGAGTTGTTTGATCCTATTTGCTAGTATTTTGTTGAGGATCTTTCCATCGGTGTTCATCAGGTAAATTGGTCTGTAATTTTCTTTCTTAGTGGTGTCTTTGTTTGCTTTTGGTATTAGGGAGATATGTGCTTCATAGAAACTGTTTGGGAGAGTTCCTGTTTTGTCAATTTCCTGGAAAAGTTTGAGGAAAACAGGCAATAGGTCTTCTTTAAATGTTTGGAAGAATTTGCCAGTGAAACCATCTGGGCCTGGGCTTTTGTTTTGGGGGAGGTTTTTGATTACAGTTTCAATTTCCTTAACATTGATGGGTCTATTCAGGTATTCCAGGTCTTCTTTCTTCAGTGTTGGGAGATTGTAGGAATCAAGGAATCCATCCATTTCTTTTAGGTTCTCCTTTTTTGTGGCGTAAAGACCTTCAAAGTAGTCTCTAATGATCTTTTGAATCTCACTGGTTTCTTTTATGATGTCCCCCTTTTCATTTCTGATTCGATTTATTAGAGTTTTCTCTCTTTCTTTCTTTGTGAGTCTTGCTAGCGGTTTATCAATCTTATTTATTTTCTCAAAGAACCAACTCTTTGTTTCATTGATCTTTCGGATTGTTTTTTTGGTTTCAATGTCATTAATTTCTGCTCTAATTTTTATTATTTCTTTCCTTCGGTCTGGTTTGGAGTCCTTTTTCTGGTCCTTTTCTAGGGTCTTGAGTCGTGAAGTCAAGCTATCTATGTGGGTCCTTTCTTCCTTCCTGAGGAATGCTTGGAGAGCTATAAATTTTCCCCTTAACACGGCTTTAGCTGCGTCCCATAGGTTTTGGTAGCTCGTGTCTTCATTCTCATTTGTTTCTAAGTATCTTTTGATTTCTTCCTTGATTTCCTTCTTGACCCACTCATTGTTCAACATGGAATTGTTTAATTTCCAGGTGTTTGATTTGATTTTCCGTATTTGTGAGTGGTTAGCTTCTATCTTCAGCGCATCGTGGTCTGAAAAGATGGTTGATACAATTTCTATTTTTCCGATTCTATTGAGTTATGTTCTGGGGCCCAGTACATGGTCTATTTTAGAAAATGTTCCATGTGCACTGGAAAAGAATGTGTATTCTTTCTTTTTGGGGTGTAAGGCCCTGTATAGGTCTATTAGGCCTCTCTCTTCAATTTCTTCTTTCAGAGTCAGTGTTTCCTTGTTGAGTTTTGTTCTTGTGGATCTATCTAGAGGCGATAAGGCCATATTGAAGTCTCCGACTACAATTGTGCTGTTAGTGATGTCCTCTTTGAAGTCTGTTAGGAGTCGTTTTAAATATTTAGCCGGTCGTTTGTTAGATGCATATACGTTTAAGAGTGTGATTTCTTCCTGTTGTACATATCCCTTGATAAACAGAAAATGACCTTCGCTGTCCCTTTTGATCTTTTTCATCCTGAAATCTATGTTGTCGGATACCAGGATGGCCACTCCAGCTTTTATCAGGGGGTTGTTTTCTTGGAGGATTGTTTTCCATCCTTTGACTTTGAGTCTATGTTTACTCTGTTTGTTCAGGTGTGTTTCTTGCAGGCAACAGAATGTTGGGTTTAATTTCCGGATCCATTTAGCCACTCTGTGTCTCTTGATAGGTGCATTTAGGCCATTGACATTGAGAGAGATTATTGTGATGTGGTTTTGTGTCATCTTTCTGTGGGATTTGTTGTTCTTATGGGGCTCCTCCTTGTCTTACAGTAGCCCCTTTAGACCTTCTTTCAAGATTGGTTTTGAGTCTATGAAGTTCCTGAGCTGTTGTTTATCTGAGAAATAGTGTATGGTTCCTTCGAGTTTGAGTGAGAGTTTAGCCGGATAAAGTATTCTTGGTGAGGCATTCATTTCGTTGAGTTTTTTCACTATGTCCCACCATTGTCTTCGGGCTCGGAGGGTTTCTTCTGACAGATCGGCCGTAAATCTGAGGGGTGCTCCTTTGTATGTGATTTCCTTCCTTGCCCTTGCTGCTTGCAGAATTGTGTCTCTATCCATGGTATCCGTCATTCTGACTATGATATGCCTTGGGGTCTTTTTATTCGGGTCTCTTTTTGCTGGTACTCTTCGGACTCCTTGTATCTGGATGCCTGCCTTCTCCAGCTCTGGGAATTTCTTAGCAATGATATCTTTGACTGTGTTTTTTTCATTGGGGTTGCTTCCCTGCTGTTCTGGTACTCCAATGATTCTTATGTTGTTCCTCTTGAAGTCATCCCCCAGGGCTCTGATTCGCTCTATAGCCATTTTGAGGTCTTTGGCCATGATTTGTTGCTGTCTATAAGCTTTCTGCAGCTCATCTTCCAGATCACTGATTCTGTCTTCGGCTGTAGTCATTCTACTGTTGAGGGCATCTAGTGAGATTTTTATTTCATCTACCGATTCCTTTATTTGTGAAACTTCCATTCGAAGGTTTGAAATTTCTGCTCTCATTTCTGCTCTCATTTGTTCCTGTATTTTCTTGGTAGACCGTTCCAGCGCTTCATTCATCTCCTCCCTTAATTTATTGGATGTCTGTTCCATATTTGCTTGGAGTAGGTCGACTCTCCTCCAGATTTCCTCTCTGAATTGTTTATCTGAGAGGTCGTAGATGTGAGAAGCCCCTGTTGAGGTTTCTGGTATCTTTTCTTCCCCATCTCTTCGCGGAGGGGATTTTTGCTGCTTCTTCATATTGTCACGGAAGTGTAGAGTTGGAACCTTGTAGTTATTTATTCCTCTTCCTTTTTGTGGGAAGAAGGGGCTCCGATTGTGCTAAACTTCCCTTATTCACTGATAGCTTTTATACTGTCAGCCTAAGCTAATGGCTATTTTGCATAAGTGTTTGAGGTCGCAAAAGTGAGTTTTCAAAGGAATACACAGTACCGATTGAGCTGAGGTAGCAAAGAATAACTGCGGCCACGTTAGCGGCTGCCGCTCTGAGAGGAAGCCACGCCCACTTTTAGACCATGCCCACTAAGACACAGGCCACGCCCCCAGTGTCTTCCTGTTGATGGGGGGGACAGGAGGGTGTGGCGGAGGGATGGTCCTCGTACCTGAAGGACGTGTACAGTTACAAGCCGGATCGGGAGACGGGGTGTGCAGGGCGAGCAGGGAGTGGCTTCAGAAACTCGGGGGACACAGACGGCAGCGGGAAGTGGGGGAAAGGGAGGGCGTGGCCGAGGGATGGTCCTCGTACCTGAAGGACGTGCGCAGTTACAAGCCGGATCGGGAGACGGGGTGCGCAGGGCGAGCAGGGAGTGGCTTCAGAAACTCGGGCCGCCTCCCCTTTTCAATAAAGTTGCTGATGTTGTAAAAAAAAAATTTGGCCCAAGCCTGGTTTTCATATCTAAGTCTTGCTGGTATCCTATAAAGAAGTCTTTGCCCAAAGATGTCCATTTGTCCCACCTATCACCCAATAAGCTATTACTGACTCTCCAGCAGTCAGTACATTGGTAAAACTCTTCTCATCAGGGCATCAATTTACACATTCACAGATATCAAATATAATACCATGGCATATACTCTGTATGCCCTACCCAGATTTAATATGAACTATGTTAGTTCTAGATCTTCAGGAGAAAAAAATCAGCTACAAAGTTGCCCTCACATTTCCCCTCCTTACTTGTTCTATGTGCATTTCCTGAGGCAGGTGTATGTATCAAACTTCATATTAAATAAATATTCACCACATTGAAGAATGCTTGAATCCTACCTTCAAAAACTGGAAATGTTATTCTTGGGGACCCTGCAACTCTGTCTGTATCTGCCATAACAACTTTCTTGTGCACACTGAAATATAAAAAAGTGCTTCTGATATTGGAAAATTAAAACTTCATTGACTTACAGTGAGAACATAAATGAATCAAATATTATTTACTCAGTGTATCCCTTGGAGCACCAAATGACCTATATTGCACCAGTTAATAAAATATTTTTTAAATGATGATACCTAATGCCAATTACTCTATCCAAATATTTTCCTGCCATAATGGGACAGGAAAGGGTACATACTATTTCTATCTTGTGTTTCATGTTATATTTTCCTTTTATTGTATCTACTATGCTTTTAATGACTGATTGAGCTTCAGAAGTGCCCTCTGAGTACATTCGTTAGACTATGCAAATCATAGATAGTTGTTTTAAAACGTATATTTGAACATAAGCTTTTCTACTGTTCTTTAAAATTACTCCCTCACTCTCTCCTTCCTTAAACAAGAGGAGAACCATAACACATATTCACATTCTTTCTTTCCTCAGTTCCCATAATTTTCCAAGATGAAATTAGAGGATTTTAATTTATGAACTTTTGTTGAGATGATAGTTTTCCTTCTTTCTAGTAATTATCAAATATTACTTAAATTCAGCTAAAAGTGATACCAATTTCTTTGTGGGTACCTCCTTATTACAGAAACTATTATCCTCCTGTATTTGTCTTGTGTTTTCATATCCCCTGATAAATCATCTGATCTGATTGACCAAGCATGTCTTTGAGGAGACCCTAACCCTGAGGACTGCTTGGGGCCCACCTGCCTTCCACCTCTGATAAATAGCCCAGGATTCCCCTCAGCTTTCTTCTCTTTCTGCAGAACTTTTGCACTGAGAGCCCAGTCTTGTTGTTCTAAAGAAGATCAAGAGTTATTAGGAGCCCTGGGTAAGTACTCTGACCAACAGTCTAACTAAAACCTCAACCACCAAAAACAGAGCAATGAGTATTTAATCCCAGCCTTTGGAGCGCTCAAAAAGATTCCAAGGGAACAGAAACAAGTTATTGCTGTTGAATAGTCCCAATAATATACCCAGAAAAGTAGATGATGCTATTAGATCACTTTGTTTTAGAATAACTTCTCATGGATGGTCTAGGTCATGTAGTTTCTCTCATTTCCAGGTTCCCAGAGTACCCATGTTCCTCAAAAATTCTCCAAATGTCTGTAATGCCAGGTATAATTTCTACATATGCTCCACAAGTGAGGAATACTCTTTCCTTAAAATAATCACACATCCCTGAAAGCTTTGGTGAAATATTAGTAAAAAATCTTTTTGGGCAGAGAAGTCTTGCCAAGTTCAAGCCACCACCTACCCCTTCCTCTCATCCTAGCTTATTTCATCCACAAACCAAGAATCAGAGGCCGAAGATTTCACCCTGGGCATCTGCAAAGCTAATGACCTTAGACCTCAGTAATGCACAGCCAGTAACAAGCCACACCCAGAAAAACATCCTCGAAGCCAGAATAAGTTGCTAATTTTTCTTTCTAAATTATAAAACCAACTGTTTATAATGCTCAATGAAACACCCATTTCAGTGCCAAGGAAACAGAACAGTTTTTTTCTTTTTCTTTTTATTGAGGGGGTAAAGGTAGAACTCATGAAAATGTTTTATCATAGGGTTTAATGATTCAGTTCATACTGAAAATTAAGTTGTCTTTCATGGCCGACCCATTCTGTGGAGAAAGGAATTAGGGACACAAATTTCACTTTTGTAATGAAATTATCATCCTTGATTACATTATGATGACTAACTGAACCAGCAAAGTAGTTATACTAATAATCTGTGATTCTACAAATAAAAACAGGAGCTTCATTGAATTTTAAAGTGTTCTGCTTGTTCTTTGTAGTTCATTTCCTTTATTCTTACTGAATTATTCAGTCAAATAGTTTATGTATATCACCACAACCTGAGAATGTGTCTTTACAAGACTAAAATAAATCATGAACCACTAATTCAGAGAGGAAAAAGGAGAAAACTGCTGTTTACCAGTATGATGTAGTCATTCCATTTAATCAATTGGATGTTGCAGCAAAACTTCAGATGGCAGAAAAGCACTGAAGTCTTCCAGTATAGAAATTCATTCTCAAGTCATTTCTCATTCTTCCCTCTTTCAAATATTTTCTATCAGGAATTTTTCAAGATATAAATAACTGAATGGAGTACATAAATAATTATAAATAGTTGAAGAAGTACAATACCTAAAATATTTGTTATTATTAATTTTATTGAGGTAACATTTGTTTGTAAGTGAGAGTGTAAATATTTTTAAAAAATACAACATGCCACACAAATCCAACCTTAGTCAGATCCTTCCATCACAGACCATTGAACTTCTCAACCCACTTCTTCTTCCCTTAGGAACTCAAATTCTTTTATTAGAGCTCTGTGTTTGTTTTCATTAGTCATTGTCTATTATTTAAAAATTCTCTTTACATGACACAATGAATGAAGTCACTAGAAACTTATCTTTTGTCTTATTTTGCTTAGCCTGAGCCACTCTAATTCCATTAATATTATAGGAAAAGTAGTATTTTGTCTTTCCTTATGGCTGAGTAGTATTCCATTGTTAATATGCACCACATCTTTGTCTACCCATCAGTCTTTGGGTAGTGAGTTGTTTCCAGATATTGGCTATTGCAAATAGTGCTTCAGCAAACATATGTTATATTCTTTAAAGGCTCAATTGTTATTTATTGAAGCCATAAAATATGTAGGCTCAATTTTGAAATAAATGGTTCCATTTTGTGACAGAACCAAGAGCAAGGATTCAATAATTCTTTGTATTTAACAACTTTCAATTCAACACATGGCCTAGAGAGCTGTGTGAAATTGGAGAACTAAAGTAATTGAATGTCTTTCTAAACCTAACACTGAGGAAATAATAGGGCCTGAGCCACAATACAGTGAGTAGAACACTTTCTGTGACTCAGCCACAGGGATTTGATCCTGAAATTCCATCAAGTCCCAAACACTGCCAGGAGTAAGCCCTGTGCACCTCTAGGTGTGGCAAAAGGAAAACAAAACTCTAATGAAATATTTAACTATCTGGGAAGCTACCACTATATTAAAATATAAATCATTTCCCAGTGACCAAGCAAAGGACAATGGAAAGTGATGACCTCTCTAGGCAAGATTCTTCAACTCTGAAGTAAAGATGATTATATTTGCTCTACTAATCTGACCTTAGCACTGTAGCACTGTTGTCCCATTGTTCATCAATTTGCTTGATTGGGCACCAGTAATGTCTCCATTGTGAAACTTGTTACTGTTTTTGGCATATTGAATGCACTACAGATAGCTTGCCAGGCTCTGCCATGTGGGTGGGATTTAATCTGATCTTATATGAGAAACATATGTATAATTTGTTTAGTTTGTTGGATGAAATATTTTAAGACTAAAATATTTTAAATGTATTTACTGATTACAATGTACTACACATTATAGTCATTCGTGTTTTAAAATAAATCTACGACTGAGAACTCTCCTTGCTTGCAAAAAACATGGAATTTTCAATATTCTGAACTCTATATATGAGTGTGTGTATGTGTGTGTGAGTTGTCAGTGTGTGTGATGTAAAAATATGGGGTTCATTGACTTCCAGAAACAGCAATGCTGAAAATCATCAAAATTGTTTAGGTATGTAAAGCATCATTAGAATTCAAAGAAAGCATAACTTTTTTTTCCTAATGAAGGGAGGTATCAAAGGCATGAGAAATGGGAACACTTATTTAACTTGACTAATAAAGAAAAAGTTTTAAACATCTTTATGGATATCAGAATCTAGTCCTCATAAGATGTTTGCATCTTCAGGAATTGACAAGATCCATGAATACCTGTAGTTTCCAGAAGTCTCTGCAAGTGGTTTCCAAAGTTTGGAAAGAAGTATACTATCCTCTTATATGCAAAGGTCATTCATCTTTTCTAACAACAGCATAGTATTCCATTGTGTAGTTGTACCAAAGTTTCTTTAACCAGTCATTTGTTCTAGGGCACTTGGGTTTTTTCCAGGTTCTGGCTAGTGTAAACAGTGCTGCAATGAACATTCGAGTGCAGATGTCATTTCGACTTTACTTTCTTGCCTTTCCAGGATATATTCCCAGGAGTGGTATTGCTGGGTCAAATGGGAGCTCAATTTCTAATTTTTTGAGAAGCGACCATACTGTTGTCCAAAAGGGCTGAACCAGTTGGCATTCCCATCAGGAGTATAAGAGGATCCCTTTTTTCCCACATGCACACCAACAGCGGTTGCTTTTGTTCTTCTGGATGTGTGCCATATAAGTGGATCAACATGGAAAGTATCATGCTAAGTGAAATGAATCAGAAAGAGAGAGACAGACATAGAAAGATTGCACTCATCTGTAGAATATAAAATAACAGAATAGGAGACTAACACCCAAGAATAGTAGAGATAAGTACCAGGAGGTTGGCTCCAAGGCTTGGAAGCTGGCCTCACATGCTGGAGGAAGGGGCAGCTCACATAGAGAAGGGAACACCAGGTAAAGTGTGGTTTGAGGACCTGCACGGAATGGGAGATGCGCACTGAAAATAAAATATAGACCAAAAACAATGGCCATGCAGTGCCTCTATTGCAAACTACAGCACCCAAAAGGAGAGATCAAAAGGGAATGCCCTGCCACAGAGGTGGGGGGGAATTCGGTGGGAGGGTGGGAGGGATACTAGGAACACTGGTGGAGGGGACTGGGCACTGGTGGAGGGCTGTAAACAAAATGCAAACATGAAAGCTCATAAGTTTGTAACTGTAACTTATGGTGATTTAATAATAAAAATATATTTTTTAAAAGAAGTATGCTGTCCTTTCCTGAGATATAGCACCAGCTGCCAACTAAGCATTTATTAACTTGAAAAATTAGAGGCTTTCTAATTCTCCTATCTGGAAGGACCAATAGTCTTTTAGGAACTGAGTGGAAATTGAACATTGAAAATTTGGTTTCCAAAACTATAGAGATCTGGACTTTGAGAAGTTATGATCTTTGAAGTTACTGAAATGTTCTTCAGAGGACTAAACAAAGGTAATGAGTTTAAATGCTGACCAGTAAAAGAAAGACAGAGTCAGTGGTAGAAAGGAAATATAGTGTATGATATAGGCCAGCTATACCACCATAGAAATAGGCATTGACTTAGGATTCTGAAAATTTTCATTCATTTTTCTATGAACACAAGACAAATGCTGGATTAAATGTGAATAAAAGATAAAATATGCTTTATGATATGGGCAATTCTCAAAAAACTAGAAATTGAGCTCCCATTTGACCCAGCAATACCACTTCTGGGAATATACCCCAGAGAGGCAAAAGAGGTATAATAGAAATGACATCTGCATTTCTATGTTCATTGCTGCACTATTTACCATAGCCAAAATTTGGAAAAAAACGGAGTGCCCAAAAACAGATGACTGGTTAAAGAAACTTTGGTACATCTACACAATGGAATACTATGCAGCTGTTAGAAAAGATGAAGTCATGAAATTTGCATATAAGTGAATCAACATGGAAGTATCATGTTGAGTGAAATGAGTCAGAAAGAGACAGACATAGAAAGATTGCGTTCATATGTGGAATATAAAGTAGCAGAATTAGACACTAACACCCAAGAGTAGTAGGAGATTAGAACCAGGAGATCTGCCCCACACATTGGAAACTGACCTCACATGCTGGGTGAAAAGGCAGCAAAGACATAGAAGGGAACACCTAGTAGAGAATGTTGGGAGGACCCACTCGGGTTAAAAGCTGCGTACCAAAAGTCGACTATAGACCAAACATGATGGCCACTCAATACCTCTATTGCAAACAACAACATCCAACAGGAGAGAGAACAAAAGGGAATACCCTGCCACAGAGGCAGGGTGGGCTGGTGGGTGTTGGGGTGGGGGTGTTGGTGTGAGGGATACTGGGAACATTGGTGGAGGAGAATGGGCACTGGTGGAGGGATATAAACCAAATACAAACATGAATGTTCATAAGTTTGTAGCTGTACCCCACAGTGATTAACTAATAATTTAAAAATATATGCTTTATGAAATGTTAATAATGACAATCATGATCAATATGACTTTAGTTAAATGAAACAGTGATTATCTGGTTACTTGAAGTTTATCATTTCTATTTGTGTGATCTTTCAATCTCATCAAAGACATTTTTTTTATTGAAGCACTGTGGCAAAAGTTACAAAGCTTTCAGGTTTAAGTCTCAGTCATATAATGATCAAACCCCCATCCCTTCACCAGTGCATCTGTTCCCCCACCAAGAACCCCAATATACCCCCTCCCACCCCCGCCCCCCACACCTGAATGGCCAATAATCTTCACTTTAGTCTCTCTATACTTTGGATACTTTCAATATTTCAACAGAGAACTGACTATTATTTTTTGGAATTTTCCCCTAACAATAAAACCTGCTGAAAAGGCATCATTTGATAGTTTGTTTTCCATTGCTGAGAATGAATATTATAGGTTTTGAATTTCCATTGTTTTAGCTCAGCTCACAGTCTAGATGCATTTCTATAAGTCTCTGGGTGCCAAAATGGGTTAATAGAACTCCCAGATCATAGACTTTATGGAGCAGAGGGGCCGTGTCATGCGCGGCTGCTCTAGATCTCATCTGGGCCCAAGACCAAATTTTTTTTAAATTTTTTTGTTGAATCACTATGAGACAGACCTTTACAAAGCTGTTCATGATTGAATTTCAGTCCAATCAGTACTCAAACACCCATGCATCTACCTAGCACGAGTGTCCCCAGACCCCCTCCCATCACACCCTACAACCACCCCCTGCCTGCCTCTATAGCAGGCACTTTTCTTCTCTCTCTGTCTCTCTGTCTCTCTCTGTCTCTGTCTCTCTGTCTCTTTCTCTCTCTCTCTCTCTCTCTCTCTCTCTCTCTCTCCTCTTTTGGGCATTGTAGCATGTAATATTAATACTGAAATGTTATCAAGCATATCCCTTTATCTACTTTTAACTCTTAGATCTTGTCCAGCGTGATCATTCCCAGGTATTACTGTCATACTGGTCTCTTCTCTATCTTACCTACCCTCCACCCCACACATGCTTGTGATTAGTTCCAACTATTGACCAGTTCTCCTAACCCCTGTTTTCTCTGGCCATGGGTATTAGTCTTCAATATATACCACAAATGAATACTATCATTCTATATCTGTCCCTTTCCTTCTGACTCATTTCACTCAGCCTGATACTGATACCCTCCATGTCCATCCACTTATAGGCAAGTTTCATTACTACATTTTCCCTAACACCTGCATATTATTCCATTGTGTAGATGTGTGTTGGTTTCTTTACCCATTCATCTGTTCTCAGGAACTCAGGTTGTTTCCTGATTGATTAGACTCTGGCTATAGTGAATAGTGCTGCAATGAACATAGGAGTGAAGATAAGTGAAGATAAGCTGTGTTTTGGGACCCCAGGTTATATTCCCAGAAGTGGTATTGCTAGGTCAAATGGAAGCTCAATTTTTAGTTTTCTGATACACATCCATATTGTTTCCCAAAAAGGTAGAACTAATTGGCATTCCCACCAGCAGTGAAGGAGAGTCCCCTTCTCCTTCGTCCCACATCCAGGCCAACACAGGTTGCTTTTTTTCTATTGGATGTGTGCCAGCCTATGTGGTATGATATGATATCTCATTCTTGTTCTAATCTGCATCTCCCTGATGATTAGATATGAAGAGCATTTTTTATGTGCCTTTTGACGATTAGAATTTCCTTTTAAAGAAGGTTTCTGTTCATTTAATATCCCCATTTTTTGATGGGATTGGATTTTTTTTTCTTGTAGAGTTCAACCAGTGTCTTGTATATCTTTGATATTAACCTCCTACCAAAAAGGTATTGGGTATTCCCATTCCATAGGCTGTCTTTGTATCCTGTTCACTGTTTTTTTTTTTTTTGAGGTACAAAAGCTTTTTAGTTTAAGTTAGTCCTATTTGTTTATCTTTGCTTCCACTTATTTGGTCATTGATGTTTAATCTTTGAAGATACCTTTAGCTTTAATTTTGTGGAGAGTTTTACCAACCTTTTCTTCAATGTATCTTATGGATTCTTCAAAGACCAAAATTTTGCCTACTATAGTTTTATTGAATGAATAATTTATTCTGGATATGTAGAAAAATTCCTAAATTTCTGAGTTTTATATATAATCCTGGGGTAGCTTCAGAATTTAGAGACATTTTAAATCATGGGTATCCCTTTAGTAAACTATTTTTGACTACTGTGTTTTACTATTCCCTTTTCTTCATTCTCAAATATAGAAAGAACCCTATGATTTATTTTTATTGTTAAATTTTTTAACTTGAATAATCTTCTTACCTTTTTTCTATAATTTACAAATAATTGTCTTCTTTGATACCTATCCAAATCCTAGGAAGTGGGTAAAATCCTGGCTTTGTTAATCTTTTTTGTTTGTTTTTGATTTGGAGAAATACCTTGCTAAACTCAGAGAATACTCCTATGTGTTCATAGGAGTATTGTGATCATATGTGTTACTGAGGTCAAATCTAGTTTGACCAAGTACAGGGAAAGTACCTTACACTGTAATATCTCTCCAGCCCATTCATCATTTAATAATACCTAACACATAAAATATAATTAACATCTTTTGAATAAATAAGTGAAAAAATATTAGTTGAGTGTTCAAATAGTAAAATGTATCATAGGGGTCAAGGTAAAAAAGATGGGCTTTGTTGTTTTTCTTGTCCTCGCTTGAAAAGGAGCATGGGCTTAGATAATTATTAGAACTATTCTTAGTGTAATAAATTGAACAGGAGCCAGAGCCCCTTTGCATTTTCCCAGACATAACTGTTGAAAATATACTACACCAGAATCAGCATCAAAGAATGTGTAGAATTCTAGAAACAGTGAGAAGGTGATATAGTCTGATTTCTGAATATAGGATTTGAGTATTGCTTTTCATTTTCACTAAGAGCTATAAAGTGGAAATATCAGTTACGTAAGTCCTCTACTACAGAATAGAAACTTGAAGCAATCAATATTTTTAATACAATATTCTCTCAATTTTGGTAATTTATTTATTATTATAAATTTCCCCTTAACCTATCTGTGGGTTCAATTTTTATTTACCTATCAGTGGCTAAAATTGCAATAATCCAAGTTTAATCTTTTAAGCTAAAGATAACTGATACTGCTTTATACATCAGAGAGTATATCTTTGTACAGCTGCTTGTGGAGAATTAGTATTCCTCAATTCAGTAATTTAAATTATAGGTATTATGTACTGCTGGTATGTTTGCCTAATTACATGAACACAGGATGCTCAATGAAGCTTTGTAAATAAAAATTGAAAGTCACTGGAAATTCATCAATAAATAATAAATCATGGAATGTGATATGTTAAATATTGAAATATATTTGTACAAATCTTTACTATATTAGGGTTTGGTGTATGAAATAATGTGATTTTTGTACTGTGAAATATTTCTCGAAGAATGTATATCAGAGAATGTACATTCTCCATCCCTCTTGGAGAGCCTGGCAAGCTACCGAGACTATCCTGCCCAATCAGAAGAGCCTAGCAAGCTCCCTGTGGTGTATTCGATATGCCAAATACAGTAACAATAACAGTCTCATTCCCTTGACCCTGAAAGAGCCTCCAATCATTGGGAAAGATGATAAGGAGAGGCTGCCAAAATCTCAGGGCTGGGATGAATGGAGATGTTACTGGTACCTGCTCAAGCAAATCAATGAACAACGGGATGACAGTGATACAGTGAATGATGGTGTTCTAGATTGCACTTCAACAGAGCCTATTTTTTAATTTAATATTATTTTTATAAGGTTGTTAGCAATATTTGATTACATTTAACATTCAAACACCAATCCCATTACACCTTCCCACTATCATATTTCGGATGTTTCCATCCCGGACTCCAACCCCTGCCCCCAAAGCAGAACTGAAATAATTTATTTTGTGTTGTTTGTTATGAATAATACCCTACAAATGATCCAAAAAAGGTTTCTTAGAGGAAAGTGTGTGAAGATTGTTGTATTTCACACTGAAGACATTAATCCCTTCTATAAGAGATTAGTAACATGTTGTTAAAGGTTGAATCTTGTGTGCATATATGTGTGTGTATGTATAAATGTATTTCCCCCTATGATTGGTTGCTTTCTACTTTAAACCTCATAAAATGTGGTGTGATACTCTTGATATACCAGTGGTGTAAAGTGTGAGAGGTCCAGGAATAGATTCACTCATGGGTGAAGCTTGTCTGAGCATGTGGAGAGTGGCTGTGAGAATGGAGGTGGTTGAGTTATGGAGGTTTTTGGCTGCCAGGGCTGGCTCTGTTGGACCTCACCTGCCTCCCTCTGGGTTGCCCTGAATGAAACACCCTGGTGTGGGGAGCAGACTATGTTTTATTCTCTTTTTTTGTGCCTTTGAATCCTCTGTTCAAATACACAATTATATTTTGGTAGATACATTATTAACCATTGTTGCCTTGCCAAACTCCAGATGCTACTCAAGTCAGTCTAGGTAAGGCCAGCTTGTTTTCCTTTCAAAAATATATTACACCAGCCAATGTGTTAAATCTGAGGTGAATAGTGGTGATTTTTATACCTAACGCATTTGTAACTGCCTAATTGAATACCATGTTCCTAGAGCAAATACCATTATTACAAATGTCTTCCAACAAAAGTTCTTAGTAAACATTACTTGGGCATTTATAATATTGCAACAAGTACTTTCTGCCATCAGTTATCACCTAGAAGTATAAAAGTGATATTAAAATTCAAAATAGTTATATAATCATATTTGTCACCTAGGTTAATAGCCTTTTTTTAAAAATTTATTTATTTTTAATTAATGAATCACCATGAGGGTACAGTTACGGATTTATACACATCTGTGCTTATGCTTCCCCCATACAAAGTTCGGGAACCCATCCCTTCACCAGTGCCCATATTCCACCACCAGTAAACTCAGCATCCCTCCCATCCTCCCCAATCCCATCTCCCCCCCTCCCCACCCTGTCACTGTGGCAGGGCATTCCCTTCTGTTCTCTCCCTCTAATTAGCTATTGTGGTTTGCAATAAAGGTGTTGAGTGGCCACTGTGCTCAGTCTCTAGCCCTCATTCAGCCCGCAACTCCCTTCTCCCACATGGCCTTCGATTAATAGCCTTTTTTTTTAAAAAAAAAAAAAAAGGATAGCATAGGGGCCAGAGCAATAGTACAGTGGGCAAGTTACTTTCCATGCACACTCCCAACTATGGTTTCATCCCTGGTAATCCATGTGATCTCCCAAGCCTACCAAGAGTGATCCCTGAGTGCCATGCCAGAAGTAGTCCCTGAACACTGCTGGGTGTGGGGGAAAAAAAAGAACATCATTGGGCTAACTTTCTGTGCATCATGTGGTTTTTAATCTCATAACTTTTAAATATAGACAGAATGATTCAAGATCCGAACCTCAGTGGTGTCTTCAATGATACAATGCCACTGGAAAAGGTGATGGAATGTTTTAAAAATGGGACTCAATCAAATTAAAGAGTTTCTGTATGGCAAAAGAAATACTGGATAAAACTAAAATACAGCTATCTAAATAGGAGAAAATATTTTTTGTCAACACATCAGATCAAGGGTTGATATCCAGTATATTTAAAGTACTCACAAAAATCAGCAGCAACAACAACAACAACAACAACAAATTCATCCAAAAAAAATGGCGAGATAAAAGAACACAGCAATTCCGCTTCTGAGTATCTATCCCCAGGACAGAAAAACATTCATTCAAAAAGTTGTATGCACACCACTAGTAAATGCAGCACTCAGTAAAATGCTAAGATTTGGAATCAACATAGATATCCAACAACAGATCATAGGATCATGAAGACGTAGTATGTATACACAATAGAATACCATGCAGCTGCAAGGAATGATAAAATCATACAATTTGCTGGAACTGGAAGATATTATTTAAATAAAATAAAGACAAACACGGAATAATGTTTTCAATGTAGTACTTAGAGAAACTGAATGAGGAAATGTCATTATGTAAAGGCTAAATTCCTAGATCACCCTTGGCCACAGAGTTTAGGGAAAAGAAGAAAGAGAGTGAAGGAGAAAGTGAGAGAGAAAAATGAGAAACCACTTGGGCATGGGGTCAAGGAGACTCAGATACATTGGTGGTGTTAAGGAATGATAGAGCTAAGTATCCAAACCAGAGAGTTAACAACAGTGGAATCATAAAGTTAAAAATTTTTCATAACACTGTAGCATCGATTTGCCCAAACGGGCACCAGTAACATCTCCACTATGAGACTTCTTACTGATTTTGGCATACTGAATATGCCACAGGTAGCTTGCCAGGCTCTGCCATGCATTGCAGGATACTCTCGGTAGCTTGCCGGGGTATCCGAGAGGGATGGAGGAATCAAACCTGGGTCAGCCACATACAATGCAAAAGTCCTACCCGCTGTGCTATCACTCCAGTCCAAACTTTAATAACCGGATTGAAAAGGTGCCTTTCAAGATGGCAGACTGTGGTTGCAGGGATCAGAGGAGGGAATCTAGGAGCACTGGTGGAGGGAATTTTACATTGGTGGTGGGATTGTTGATAGAACACTCTATGTCAAAAACCAAACTATGAAAAATCTTGTAATTCACAATGCTTTAATAAAATAAAATTTTGGAAAAAAATAAAAGTTAAAAATATTGCAATAGAATTTTGAAATAAATGTCTATCCATGAAAATATGAAAAAAAGTGTTGGAATTAAAATGGCCTAGATTTTAACCCCAGATCTGCCACTTGGCCTATTTATAACATTCACAATTTTTATAAGTTTAAGAAATGTTGTTACAACTAAAATGAAGTTAATTGAAGAAAAGCAGCATGGGGGTCCATGTTCCATGTAAAATAAAACAATATTGTTCAGATGGCAGGTCTATACTGACACATGTCCCTTCACCCAAGTTCTATATCCTATAATATTCTACATTTTGAGTAGCATGCCTTCTTATTAACATAGAAATATAGTAGCTAATTGAAAAAGTGTATTTGTTATCTTCTAGTTTGAAAAAAGCTGAATAATGCTAGAAGCAACTATTTTAAAAGCACTAAACAATATGATATTATTTTCACCATATTATTCTAAAGTGTGTACATATATGAATGTAATACATACTGCACATACTAAATAGTTGTGTAATATATTACATATATAAACATACATTAAACTTCTCATAATTCATGAATTGGAAGAATTAATACTGTCAAAATGATCGTCGTTGGGGCCTAGAGTGATAATACAGCGGGTAGGGAGTTTTCCTTGTACTCGACTGACCTGGTTTCAATTCTTAGCATCTCACATGGCACCCCAAGCACCACCGCCAGGCGTAATTCCTGAGTGCAGAGCCAGGTGAGCATCAATGGATGTGACCCAAAAATAAATAAATAAATAAATAAATAAATAAATTTTTTAAAAAGTGACCATCCTTCCCAAAGAAAATTAAATTTAATGCATTTCTTCTAAAGATACCTATGAGAATTTTTTTGAGATACACATCAAATGCTATTAAAATTTTCATGGACTATAGGCCAGAGAGACAAGACAGTGGGTAGGGCATTTATCTTGCATGTGGTTAGCCCTGGCTACCACTTATGTTCCCTCAAACACCAGTAGAAGTGGAACCTCAGCACAGAGCAAGGAGCAAGTCCTGAGCACCACAGGGTGTAACCAAAGATATTTTTCTCGTGAAGTAAACTCTTAGAGAAAAAGTAGATGGGAGGCTTTTTGTTCCCCAATGTAAGTATAAAGCCATAGTAATCAGGACAGTGTGCTACTGGAATAAGTACAGACTTTCAGAACAAAACAATAGCATTGAAAGCCCAGAGACACACCCTCAGGTTTATGTTTAGCTAATCTTTGACAGTGGAATTAGGACCTTAAGTGCACCTAGCAAAGGCTCTTTACACCATTTGGTGTGAAAATTGTCAGTCACATAGTAGAAAATGATGTGATCCTTATCTCACACCTTATACAAAAGTCAATTCAAAGCTGTTAAAGATCTCAGTTTAAGATCTGAAACCATAAATTATACTGAGAAAATTATAGGTAGAATCCTTGATAAAATTAGATCTAGTAGCATCTTTAGTGTCTCTGTGCCATTAGCCAGGCCAACAGAAGCAAAAATGAGCAAATGAAAAGTATGGCAAATTAGGAAGCTTCTGTTCTATAGAGAAAACAATGACTAGAATGAAAAGATATACCATAAACTGGAAGAAAATTTTCCCACCACTTATGTGATAAAGTGTTAACATCCAAGATATATAAAATTTAGCAGTAACAATAACACAACTCAAAAATAGAGAGATGAGATAGATATTTTCTTAAAGAAGCCATATAGAGACAATAAGTATATGACAAGTGCTCTCCATTACTGCTTATTAGAGAAATCAAAACAGCAACATATCACCTCAAACTAGTGTGACTGTCACACAACATACAGAACAAAAACAGTCAGTATCAATAAAGAGTTGGGGAAAAAAGAAACCCTCACACCCTTCTTTTGGAAACCTCAACTGGTTCAACCTCCCCCCAAAAATATGGGCACTTTTCAAAAAACTAAGAATTTATTCTCCATATGACACAGCAATTCACTTTTTAGTTTCTTATTCCAAGGGCCCCAAAACACTATTTCAATAATACATGTGTGCCCCTATTCACAGTAACAAAAATTTGAAAACAACGCTTGTCTAAGAACAAATTACTAGATAAAAAAAAAAAACTATGGTATAGTTAGGAAAAATTAAGGCATAACATTTCCTTATAAATGGGTGAATATGTAGAGTACAATGCTGCATGAAATGAGTCAGAATAAGAAGGATAGACTTAGAAGGACTGCATTCATTTGTGGAATATATATATATTTATTATATATATTATATACATTATATATATTATGTAGTATAAGACTAATACCCAAAGCCAGAGAAAACAGGGGCTAGGAGAACTGATCAGTGCTCAGTCCTGATCTTGAGGCTTGACATAAGTATGTCTGGGAGTGGGGATGGGCAAAACACAGATAGAATAGGGAAGGGACCAGTATGAAAATAATAGCTGGAAATGGTCATTTTGAGCAATAACTGAGTATTGAAAATAGGTAAGTGATATACCTGATAACCTTTCAGCATCTTATCTATTGCAAACCATAAAGCCCAAAAGCACAGAGAGAGAGAGAGAGAGAGAGAGACAGACAGAGAGAGAGAGAGAGGGAGAGAGAGAGAGAGAGAGAAGAAAAGTGTCTGCCATAGAGGCAGGCGGCAAGTGGGCAGGATGGAGAGAGAAACTGGGGACACTGGTAGTAGGAAAAATACACTGGTGAAGGAGAATGGGTGTTGGAATATTATAGGAACGAAACCCAATCATGAACAACTTTGTAATTGTGTATATCACTGTGATTTATTTTTTATTAAAAAAGAAACTATGGTATAAACAGTGAAATATTCCTCAGCTAGAAGAAAATATGAAATTAAATAATTTTTCACATTGTGATTGGAACAAGGAGTGTCATGCTGAATGAAGTCAGTCAGAAAGGCAAAGGATGGATACAGACTGATCTCTCCTTTATGTGGGATATAAAGAGAACAACAAATGACCAAAGGTACCAGATCTAGAGAGTTGAACTAGAGAACTTCACTACCTAGGGTAGAGGTTAGGAGCTGAGTGATCATTGGGCCACTTTGAAGGTGGGTCTAGTGTTGGAAATATGCATGCAAGAAACTATCATTAACTGTATTGTACATCAAAGAGTTCAATAGAAATAGGGGGAGGGGAAAAGAAATAAAGAAGAGTTACCACCCCACCCAAAAAAAAAACCAAATATTTTTGTTAGTTTATTGAAACTCCATGACCAATTTTGGTTAATAAAGTTGTCACCCAAAAGTCTGAACTTTTAAAGCCAGTGACAAGATAGTAACCAGCATCTTGGCTACATTTGGAAGCAAGGTCTAGGTTTCAAAGTTGTTTGGTCCTGTCCCTTCCCTGATATGCAAAGCCAGCATTATCTTTCATGGGTCCTGTCTTAATCACAGGTAATCATGCAATCCCGATGGTTAAATATGCTTAACATCACAAGAATTTCCCACACACTTTAAAGGACAGGCAATTAAGTGAAGCGTCTTTTTTTATTTACATTTTTAAGATCTTCCAATCCAGTGAATCAAGCAAACTACACTCACAATTTCAGCTTCTTGGGGGATCTATGGCCTTGTTCTGAGGATAATTTGGACTCCTGGGTAACTAAAAGACAAAATACTCCCTCCAAACCTTCCCACCTCTAACCCTTAGTAAAAGGAGTCCCTTCTTATGGCCATTTCTTCTTTAACTACAGGAAAGTCATCAGAGGGAGAAAGTTAGATATGTATGTGTTGTCTTTCCCCCTGGAGAATCCTGGCACTGAATCTCATGCAGCAGTTCTGGAACTGCCCAGTTGGCAGGTAAAACCAAGAGGTCTGTACAATGCAAAACCATCTATGAAATGCCAGGATCCTCACTTCTCTGTGTTTTCTCTTTCTAGTGTGACATCAGAAAGCAAATCACCAAGGAAGGGATCACTTCCTTCACCAAATAAAAAGCTTTCCTTGAGGCTGCTTTGGCCATTCACACAAACTTGAATAAATTTAGAGCTTCATGGTCCCTTTCATTTGCAGTGTCTATACCAGACAGAAAAGAGCAGATGGAAAAGGCACTGAGCACAAATCACCACTACACTCCATGTCAGTCCTGTGTTGCTCTGAATATAGCTGTGTCAGATGGTTTGGCCCTGCCACAGAAGGTGTTTTTCATGTGATGAAATGATATATTTCCAAAACACCAAGAGGCTTCTGACTGGTCAGTGTACAGGTCAGTTTGCCAAGCCAGTATGGTTTTCTGTGGGTGCATGATTGTCTAAATGGAGACAAGGAAAATTATAGGGTAGAGGCATGCAACTGTCTGCCAAAGAAAGAGAAAGAGGCTAAATCTTTGCTCTCTGTTTATAGCACTGCCACCTTCACACAGACCAGGTAAGAGAAGGCACAGCTGAAAAATTTCCCATTTGCAAATGAGCAGAAAACTTCAAAGAAAGCACTTTTGAAGCCTTGTCATAGAAATTGTTGACAGCTTAGTGCATTGAAAAGTTGTAAGGGTGGAGGATGGGAGGTCAACATGCTGCTTGTCAGTTTAACTCTTATTCAAACGCTTAATGGGATTTCATGTTCAGCAACATGAACTTTGAAATACTCAAGTTCGAGTTTCACCTGCAGAGCACCCATCTGTTCTTACTTCATTCTCAGAATTTCCATCTGCTCTCCTTTAGGCCTGGCTAATGGGATGCCCAGTTAGACTCAATGGCTTTCACAGGCACTGAAGTCATGGAAATTTTATGACATTAAAAAAATAATAAAAGCATTGGTCCTACAAATTACATGTGTAAATTAATTCCATTGTGCTACAGTATTTCTCGAGCCCTATTTCCCAGAACCTCTGTTAAGAGCTACTATGGCAATAGCTTATTGCTGTCTACATGTTTTGACGTCAGAGGCCATAAATAATAGAATGGAGTTACGGGGAACTGAGTCCCCGGCCTCTGTTCCCAGAGGAGCACCTCAGATCTTGTCTAATGCCAAACCTAAAGCTCTGACTCTGATCCAGACTCCAGGTTAAGTGAAAACCAGCTGAACGCCTCTCTATATTCATCTTGACTGGACCTGACAGCTCAGAGGTGCTGACCCTTCGAGGGCTAGGGTGTGGCCTCACTGCCTTTCTGAATACATGGGGCTCAAAAATTGTTGGAAGGTGACCAGAGTCATAATACTAGTGTTTGAGACATGTCCGTGTTAGTGAGTCACTTTTCTCATTTCAGAGCCTCCCAGAGGAAGTCTGCTCTGGAAATACAGGGGCATGTCCTATAAAGTCTGAAATGATTACTGGTGGGGACCCAGCGAGAGAGAAAGAAAAGAAAGCTAAATAAGGTCATGGCAAAGGACTCAAATATGTGCAGATTACATTTACTGCACCAAGTTGGATTTACTGATGTCCAGAAAGGTCTCCAAAGTAGACATCTAATTTATCCATATACTTGAGAAAGTGATTCATTGAACAAATTGCTATTTTGTTGTTGCAAAGATTTAAGCAGATCACAGGACTGTGGAGAGCAGGGTAGAGTATCTGCCCTGCATGCATGAGGCCATAGTCTGCACAACAAAGTGTGTGAGTACGGCAACCAGGTATGTGACACCACCACCACCACAAGGAAGGGAATAAATAAATAAATAATTACATACATAGCTTTAACTGGTCACAGGATCATAGGACATTCATGGACACTCATGGACATGTAGTAATAACTGGTTTATAGTGTACTTTGGACAAACTGAAGGGGGTTCAGATCCTCATAGTTTCTCTCTATATTCCAGCAAGAGTCATATTTGGATTAACATGCATGTGTATTGTGTATTGAAATTCCAATATGCAGGAAAATTAGTGGATTGCTAGGAATGTGATCTCTGAATCACTGAATAGGTACAGTTATTTGGGTAATATCCAGCTTGTTTCAAATTACAGTGACTGGGTCCCTATGAACTCTTGTTTCTTATTTCTGAACCTAATATGGCATCTAAGTGGAAGGGATGAGAGGATGGTTAGGATACTTTCATTTGGGAAAACAAGGCACCTTTTAACCTCGCATTAGTCCTTGGGTATGCTCGTGGAATTCACTGGTTTTAAAAGTGTTATGTTTTGTCCCAGCTGGATTCTGGGTCCCTGGTGAACTTGTGACGTATATCCACTTCAATTACTTCAAGAGTTAACTTAAGTTCCTACTTCCCTAGCTAGTCAACTTCCTTCAGTCCTTTGCCCTAGGGAGCTGTAGCCATCCATCAGCGGACCCAGAATAAGTCCACGTCACTTCTAGCCTTCAAGCCCAGGAAAGAATATGCTTTCCTTCTCACTCCACTTTCTGTACCATTCATGCCCTGTTTCCTGTTGTTTCCACCTTTCAGAAGACGTGGTCCTGTCATGTGCCAAAGAACTCTCTGAAATAAAAAGTCTAAGCTGGACTGTGATATGGTTAAAAGAAGTGAGCAAAGAATTTAGATCATTCCTTTTCAGTTCAATTAAAATATGGTGCTTGGAAAGCTACATAATCAGTGTAGAAGAAAGAAAAGTCCATTTGTATGGCTAACAACAGAGAGTATAGAACTTTATTTTTGTTTTAATATCTACTCATTTACTTAAAATATTTCTCCTGTATAATAATATTTTGGGGGAGTCACACCCAGAGATGCTTAAGGATTATTCTGAGCTCTGCACTCAGAAAGTACTCCCAGCGTTGGTTGAGAGTGTGGGGTGTGGGGATTGAACCAGGTTTGGAAATGCACAGAAGTACTACCAGCAGCTCTGTCATTCCATCCACTCCTGTGTTATAATCTGGCCAAACTCTAACTACATCAGATTACTTTTTTTTTCTCTTTCTCTGATAATATATATTCTAAAAAATATCTTTTTTTTGTTCTTTCTAGGGAACAAGAAAATAGTTAAAATCATGGCAAAAATAGTGTTTTGAAAGTACCATATTTATTTTGGACTTGTGGAGTCTACTCTGCTCTAGCAGTTGAACCACTACAGTAAAACATACACTTGTAGGTGTATCTTCTTAACCTCAATTTGGGAGGTGCAATGGGAACAAGTTGGGCCACAATTGGTGTTGTTTAGGGATTACTTCAGGCTCTGAGATTGAGTGTCACTTGCAAAACAATACAGGGACCACACTATTCCAGGAATCTAACCCATCCTTTCTGCATACAAAGCACTCACTCAGTCCTCTCAGTTATCCCTCCAGTCCATTAGCCTCAAATTTAAAGGCAGAGGAACAGCTGCAGTACCAGAAACAAGAAAACCAGAACTTTGATGAAATGTCAACTTCATGAACAAAGACATTTTCCAAAATGTGAAACATGTTCTCACTTGGAAGAACATAGCATATAGTGATGTAAATAATTAGAAGTGTTAATGTCTTTATTACTCACTACAATATTACTTCATCACTACAAAAATGTATCTTTCATCAGAGTTCTAAAAATCTAAATATACATGGTAAATGATGATGTTTATAGTTCTGTACTCAGAAACAAATTATTTACCATTGAGATTTTTGCTATTGCCTGTACTACCATCACATCCAAATTCTGTGAGCCTTAAATGATACCAGGTCCTGGTACTACTGAGTGTTGAGGTGAAAATTGTTCAAAAATGGGCATAATCATTTTTATAATTATTATAAATATATCTTTTATATCTTACCCTCAACTATCTGTACAGTTTATGCAAGAGAATGCAAGGATTAGTGGCTTAAACACTAATTCAGATAATGTCTTTCAAAGAGCTGAAATGACACAGGATTCTATCCCAAGATGTAGTGAGATCAGGCAGGGCTATGCTGTGGGTATCAGATGAACTTTGCTAAGTTCCTCACAAAACTGAGATTTGGGGACTTGAGAAATAGTACAATAGGTAGGGTACTTGCTTTGAATGTTTCAGACCTAGATTCTATCCATGGCATCCCATATGGTCCCCAAGAATTTTCAGGACTGTTCCCTGAGTGCAGAATTAGAAGTAAACCCTGAGCATTGCTTAGTATAGCCACAAAATAAACAAACAAAAGAAACTTGGCAGGCTGGTGGGGCTGTCCCTATAGTATAGCAGCAGGAGGCTTGCCTTGGATGTGGCCTATCCAGGTTCAATCCCCAGCAGCCTATATGCCCCTGAGTCCACCAGGAGTGATTTCTGAGCACAGATCCAGGACTAAACCTGAGAACAGCTGTGTCTTCCTCCCACAAATATTCAAACAAACAAAACTGAGATCCATGTCTGTTGATTGATTATATGCCTAGAATCCTTTCTGATTTGTTACACTAACATTTAGGGGCAGTTGTCAGAGAATTTAGGACAATTTTTAATTATGCCCTTTACAGAGAAAGCCAAACCTTTTCAGAAGGTTCTAGACATAAACAGAAGGCACTTATTCATGACATATCAGACACATGAAGATTTCTTATACTCTTCCATCAATTAAGACATTTAAGTGAGCAGGAGCAGTCAGAACCATCTGGAATAAAAAAAACTCAATCACTATGTGACATGGTCTGGGTTTTGATGCTGTCAATTAAGATAGAATCAAGCTGCCAATTACTCCTAAATAACAGAGGAAATGATAAGACATTCATATATCCATTATAGTTCATAGTAGTGACCTCCTACTATATCCCAACCACACTTAAAACTTAACCCAGAGAAACCTTAGTGCATACAGCTGAGGTCCCATAGTGCAGAGCATTGAAATTTTAAGGGTTGCATGCCAAGTTTTTACCCACAATAGTTCATGGTTATTAATCTCAATTCCAAAGCCCATAAGGTTTTGGAAATCTATTGAGAAAGAAACCAGTTTGTATATCCTCTGCTCCTTAATAAAATAGTTCCTGAAGCTCGAAATAAACTTATGACTCTTTCTGAATAATGCTTCAAATTTACTATACAGAGTCAAAAACAGATCAAATCATGTGATAAAATCAAAATAAATATAATGTAAATGATTGTCTTAAGCACATATGCATATACATCAAAATTTTGAAGGTATTCAATAACTTATAGGAGTTTAGCAAGTAGATAAGTCTTAAATATATTCATTATAGATACCCAGAAGGCCCAAATTAGAGTCAAAAGATTTAGTGAGTCTTTCTTATAAAAGTTATTGTTTGTTAATTTTTTTGTTAAACTAGATCATGAACTGCTTTATCATTTTGCCCCTGAATTATTGCCATGGCAAAATTTGCTTTAAACTTGTCCTGGGGCCAAAGAGACAGCACAGAGAGTAGGGCACTTTCACTGCATGTTGCCAACCTGGATTTGTACCCCACTATGGAACACCACATATGTCCCCCAAAGCTTGTCAAGAGCAATTCCTGAGAGCAGAGCCAGGAGTAAGTCATGAGCACAATTGTGGCCCCTAAACAAAACAACACCCACCTCTTTTCCCCACCGCATCAGAAAGAGTAATTTGGGGGATGGTGAGAGGTGTGAGAGATGTACTTTCTGCACAGCCATCTTTATCACCATGGCCCTCCTCTGAAGAATCCAATTATTTATAAAATCAGTATATTGCAACAATCAGTTTTAGGAGGCTGAATATTATTTTCATTGGCTCATTTTAGTTCTTGTGTGTGCTCCCACCCTTCCTTTCTGAGCCATCCAACTCTGTTGTGCATCTGCTTCTGTGCCACATAAGGTCATATGCCCATTCAAATCCTAGTCTATTTTCCAGAATTCGATAGAGACCAAATGTCTCCTCTATTGAACAAAAACCTCCCCTCTAAAGAGATCCAATCAAAGATAAGGCCCGATTTCCACAAGTGTGCTAATTTAATTGTTATGACCCTTCCTTCCTGATTGAAGCCATTTTTACCCTTATACCATCAAACTAAGAACAAGGGAACTTGTTTTTCTTACTTGTAACATGTGATTCATTAGTATGATCTAAATGTAACAGATCTTAACAGGACCTTCTGTTAAGATCTAGTCAGTAGAACTTGTTCAATGACAGAAGTCAAAAGTCATTTCATCAACACAAGGATTGCCAATGAAGCCACCAAAAAGCAAAAGTCAGACACAAAAATAATAAGTGTTTCTAAGTTGTCACTGTTAATATTTATGGTGACCTTCACTGTTCATCAACATTCTGAGAAAGGTAGTCTGATTATTAGCAGAAACAATGCAGTCATTCCTTTGGAAACAATAATGATTGCAGTAACAAATGATTCACCTCTGTCAGGGAAGGAATAGCTTTTAAGTCTATTTGCAGAAGCGTGTTACAGCACATGGTCTTACAGCCAGCAACAGATCATTGAATTTCCATTACTCAAATCATAAGGAATCTTTTTTTTTAAGTTTGCCATTTACAAAACACCTAAAGTATGTGTAAAAGAAAAATCACAGTACTCTGTAGTTTACACTCCAAAAGCCGGGAGAGTAGAGTGTTTCCCTTTTATTTCTGGATGAAAATACTCAAATAAGTAATGGTGGAGGACAAAGTGAAAAGATTGCTTCATGTCATCAGCATTACCAGCATGGTAACAAAATTCACGCAGAAATATGGACTATTACCATTGCAAGAGTGACAGCACCAGCATCATTGCTAGATGAACTGGATGCCCACACTTCAGAGTCTGTCTGGGACTTTATGAATTCTCTTACAATGCCATGACAATTCTGTAGAGCAGCCTATGTTCTTTTTCTAAATTTAAATCATACTTTACATCAAGCACTATAATGACTTACAATACTTTTGTTGGTGGTAGTAGTTTTGGGCCCCACACGCAGTGGTGACCAGGGCTTAGTCTTACTGTGTTAAGGGTTCACTACTGGCAAGACACTGGGGCAACAATATGTGGTATCACGGATGGAAATCAGCTAAGCACAAGTCTTATCCACTCTCCATCTCACTGGCCTCATTTACAATACTATTATGTTAATAATAGTGTTCCATGCACACAAAGCTCCAGCACCATAAGACTTCCAGAGTGTCTCTTCCTTTCACCACTGTCCCAGTTCCCAGCCCACTTCACTCCCCTCTGCTGATAGTTATGTAAACCAGTTCTCAGGTTCGGCTGCCTCTGGCATTTGTTATTTCCTTACTCTGTCTTTTTATATCCCACATAGGAAAGAGATCGTTATGTATCTGTCCTTCTTCAGGATAACTTCACCCAGCATAGTGTTCTCTAAGTACCTTTGTTAATTTTTTTTTAAAGAATTACTATTTACAAAGTTAACACATAACGTTAAAACAATATACATCACACCTGCCCTCTAAGAGCTCCAGTCATTTTCTGAAGCCAGCGAGAAGCTCCAGGTACAAGAAGCAGTGACGGCAAATTCCAAGGATCATGGGACAAGGGAGGAGTGAGTCCTCCTCCTTCCCCACCCTCTGCCCCAATGGGACACAAGATGATGCCACATCTGCCCACCACCTACTTAAGCTCCCACACAGCCATGATCCAGAGACACACAAATGAATCTCGGACCCAAGCAACTTGCCTCAGCGATTTCTTTAGACCCTAATTATTAAATCATAGAAATCCTATATATATAGGTATATATTATATTATATCCATAACAAGCAATACAAAACACCTTTTTTTTATTTTTTTTTAAATTTTTTATTGAGTCACCATGTGGAAAGTTACAAAGTTTTCAGGTTTAAATCTCAGTTATACAATGCTCGAATACCCATCCCTCCACCAGTGCTCATATTCCACCACCAAGAATCCCAGTATAGCTCCACCCCACCCCCTCACACCCTTAACCCCCCACGCCCCTAGCCCCCCCACCCTAAGCCCCCCCCCACTGTGTAACTAATAAATTTCACTTTACTTTCACTTTGATTGCATACAATATTTCAACAAAACTCACTATTATTGTTTGGAGAGTCTCTCCCCTAAAGTCAGACCTGCTGAAAAGGAAGCATTAGATAATTTGTTTTCCATTGCTGAGGATGAAGAGGTATGAGGTCGAGTGACCACACTTATCGGCCTCTCAGTTTTGGGTTTCTGTAATTTAGTATTTTAGTAACTAAGTCCAGAGAGATATCTGCCAGAAGGTGCATCGTTGCCAACTTGTACTTCTCAGTTATATTATATTCCACATATGAGTGCCATCTTTCTATGTCTGTCTCTTTCTTTCTGACTCATTTCACTCAACATGATACTTTCCATGTTGATCCATTTATATGCAAATTTCGTGACTTCATGTTTTCTGATAGCTACATAGTATTCCATTGTGTAGATGTACCAGAGTTTCTTTAACCAGTCATCTGTTTTGGGGCACTCTGGTTTTTTCCAGATTCTGGCTATTGTAAACAGTGCTGCAATGAACATAGAAATACATATGCCATCTCTACTATACCTTTTTGCCTCTCCGGGATATATTCCCAGGAGTGGTATTGCTGGGTCAAATGGAAGCTCAATTTCTAATTTTTTGAGAATCGTCCATATTGTTTTCCAAAAGGGCTGAACTAGTCGGCATTACCACCAGCAGTGAAGAAGAGTCCCTTTCTCCCCGCATCCACGCCAACACCGGTTGCTTTTGTTTTTTGGGATGTGGGCCAGTCTCTGTGGTGTGAGATGATATCTCATGGTTGTTTTGATCTGCATTTCCCTGATGATTAGTGATGTGGAACATTTTCTCATGTGCCTCTGAGCCATTCGGATTTCTTCTTTAGGAAAGCTTCTGTTTATTTCATCACCCCATTTTTTGATCGGGTTGGCAGTTTTCTTCTTGTGGAGTTCAACCAGTGCATTGTATATCCTTGTTATCAACCCTTTATCGGATGGGTACTGCATAAATATCCTTTCCCATTCTGTAGATTGTCTTTGTACTTTGGTCACTGTTTCTCTTGAGGTGCAGAAGCTTCTTAGTTTGAGATAGTCCCATTCATTTATCTCTGTTTTCACTTGCTTGGCCAGTGGCGTGTCAGCTTTGAAGATACCTTTGGCTTCAATGTCGTGAAGGGGTTTGCCGACCTATGTCGTGGAGGGTTTTGTCGACCTCAAAACACCTTTTTTATCAATGCATTTTTTGCAGGTATGAGGGGTGGTAGGACTGGTCTCGAAATATCAACGGTAACTATAGTAGAGAAAGAATATTTTGCAAATTGTCTGCCACACATGAAGGGGGAAGTGGGGAATGGGGGGGGATACTGGGGATTTTGGTGGTGGAAAACATGCACTGGTGAAGGGATGGGTGTTTGATTATCATGTGATCAAAATTCAAACATGAAAGCTCTGTTATTGTGTCTCACAGTGAATCAATAAAGAAATAAAAGAAAAAAGAAAATGAAAATTAAAAAATAACAATATACCATAACAATTGTCCCCATACTCTCTCTCTTTACTTTTGGGCATTATGGTTTGCAATATAGATTATGAGAGGCTATCACATTTGGTCCACTATTTACTTTCACCACACATCTCCCAATCGAATGATTCCTCCAACCATCATTGACATAGTCACCCTTTCCCCAACTGCCTTCTCCCACAGATCATGAGGCAGGATTCCAAAGTGGAGCAATATTTCTGGCCTCTATGTCTATTGTCCTTGTCAGTCTCGTATTTTGTTATTTTATGTTCCAGAAATGAGCATTGTCATTCTATGTCTGTCCCTCTTTCTGACACATTTCACTTAGTATGATACTCTCCATGACCATCCACTTATAAGAAAATTTCATGACTTTATCTCTCCTAAAAGCTGCATAGTATTCCAATGTGTAGATGTACCAAAGTTTATTTAAACAATACTGCGTCTTGGGCATTCAGGTTCTTTCCAGTTTCTGACTATTGTGAACAGTGCTACTATGAACATATAGGGGCAAATGTCACTTCTAGTGTGCTTTTTTTGCACCATCAAGATATATTCCCAGAAGTGGTATTATGAAGTCATATAAAAGCTCTTTTTTATATGACTCTCAAGAGCAGAGAGTCTCTTGCCCGCACGCCTGGCTGTCTTCCCTGGGGCCCCTCGGAAGGGATGGGCTCCAGCTTCCCTCCCCACCTGGAGCAGAGCTCCCAGTGGCCGAAGACCACCAGAACCTAGCTACAGCCATGCTCGAGGCACCTCTACACATGTTCAGACAAGCCTCATGCATGAAGGTACTGGCAGAGGAACCCAGGTGTGTGTAATCCCATCAAGGCCAACATCCAGAGAGAGACTTAAAAGCAAGCTACTTTTAAGAGACTTAAAAGTAGCCTACTTCTTGTAGCCTACTTCTTTATCTGGGAGAAACTGGCAAGTTTCTGAGAGTTTCCTGCCCACAGGGGACAGCCTTGCAAGCTTCCCATGGTGTATTCATATGCTAAATCCAGTAACAAGCTGGATCTCATTCCTCTGACCCTGAAAGAGCCCCCAGTGCGACATTGTTGGGAGGGCTGAGTGGAGAGAGACTTCTAAAATCTCAGGGAAAGGATGAAATGAGAGGTTACTGAGCCCACCTGAGAAATCGGTGATTAATGGGATTTTCATGATTTGTGATAAAATCTCAATTTCTGTTTTTTTTTAAGGAATTCCCATGTTGTTTTCCAAAAAGACTGGACCAGTCGACATTTCCACCAGCAATGAAAAAGAGTCCCTTTCTTTCCACATCTGTGCCAGCACTGGTTGTTCTTGTTCATGTTAATGTATGCTAGTCTCTGTAATGTGACATGATACCTCAGAGTTATTTTGATTTGCACCTCCTTGATAATTAGCGACGTGGAACATTTTTTCATGTGCCTTATGGCCATTTGTATTTCTTTTTTGTGGAAGCTTCTGTTCATTTCTTCTCCCCAATTTTTATAGGGTTGGAGGTTTATTTCTTGTAAAATTCTACCAGTGTCTTGTATATCCTGGAGATTAAGCACCTATCTGATGGATATTGGTAAAGAAGTTTTCCCATTTGGTGGGCTCTTTCTGTATTTCAGTCACTGTTTCTTTTGAGATGCAGAAGCTTCTTAGTTTAACACAATCTTATTTATTTATGTTTGTTTCCACTTGCTTAGTGATGTTCATCCTTGAAGATGCTTTTAGCTTCAATGTCATTGAGGGTTCTGCCAACATTTTCCTCCATGTATTTTATGGAATCAGGTCTGATACTAAGGTCTTTAGATCTGACTTTTGTGCCTGGTGTTAGATAGAGGTCAGAGTTCATGTTTTGCAGGTAGCTGTCTAGTTTTCCCAGCACCACTTGTTGAAGGGGCTTTCCTTATTCCACTTCACATTTCTTGCTCCCTTATCAAAGATTGAGTGATCATATACATGACAGCCTGTGTTTGAACATTCAACTCTGTTCCATTGGTCTGTGAATCTGTTTTTAGTCCAATACCATGCTGTTTTAATTACTACTGCTTTGTAGTACAGTTTGAAGTTGAGGAAGGTGATGCCACCCATCTTCCTTTTCCAAGGATTGCTTTAGCTATTCGTTGGGGGGTACTGTTCCATATGAATTTCAGGAGTGTTTTGTCTATTTCTTTGAAAAATGTCATGGGTATCCTGATAGGGACCACATTAAATTTGTACAGTTCTTTGGGCAGTATTGCCATTTTGTCTCTGTCACTGTCATCCCATTGCTCATCGATTTGCTCCAGCAGGCACCAGTAACATCTCTCATTGTGAGACTTATTGTTACTGTTTTTGGCACATTGAATATACCACGGGGAGCTTGCCAGGCTCTGCCCTGCGGGTGCAATACTCTCGGTAGCTTGCCAGGCTCTCTGAGAGGGGCGGAGGAATCGAACATGGGTTGGCTGCGTGAAAGGCGAATGCCCTACCACTGTGCTATCACTCCAGCCTGTTAATCCTCCCTATCCATGAGCAGGGAATGTGTCTCCATTTCCTAGTGTCCTCTTTTATTTCTTGAAGTAGTGTTTTATAATTTTCCTTGTATAGGTCCTTCACCTCTTTGGTTAAGCTAATTCTGAGGTACTTGATTTTCTGAGGCACTGTTATGAATGGGATTTTTAAAAAATATCTCTTCCTTCTTTTTTACTGTTTGTATGTTGGAAAGCCATGGACTCTTGGGTGTTTATTTTGTAGTTCGCCAATTTACTATATAAACCTATTGTTTCTTGGAGTTCTTTTGTAGAGTCTTTAGGATTTTCTAAGTATAGTATCACATTGTCACAAATAGTGATAACTTGACCTCTTCCTTTCCTATCTGGATATTCTTGATATATTTTCCTTACCTAAATGATATGGCAAGAATTTCCAGTACTATATTTAATAGGAGTGGTGAGACTGGACAACCCTATCTTGTCCCTGATATTAGAGGGAAGGCTTTTAGCTTCTCCCATTGAGAATGATGTTTGCCATGGATTTGTGTTAGATGTCTTTGACTATATTGAGGAAAGTTGTATCAATGCCTATTTTTTAGAGAGTTTTCATCATAAACAAGTGCTGGATCTTGTTAAAAGCTTTCTCTACATCTATTGATGTGAACATATGGTTTTTTATCTTTTCTTTTATTGATATGAGAAATTATGTTGATTGACTTGCAAATGTTAAGCCATCCTTGTATCCCTGCGGTGAATCCTAATTGGTCATGCTGTATGAAATTTTTGATGAGTCGTTGGATTTTCCTTGTTAGGATATTTCTGTATTCATCAGGTGTATCAACCTATAATTCTCTTTCTTTGTAGTATCTCTAGTCTGCTTTTGGTATCAGAGTGATATTTGTTTCATAGAAACTGTGTGGAAGTGTTTCTGATTCTTCATTTTTCCTGAAAAGCTATAAAAGGATCGGTAGTAAATCCCCTTTAAAGATTTGGAAGAATTCACTAGTGAATCCATCTGGGCCAGAACTTTTGTTTTGGGGGAGACTTTTTATTACCATTTTATTACCATATCAATTTCTTTGATGATGATAGGTCTGTTCAGGTCTTTTAGGTTCAGTCTTGGGAGACTGTATGAATCCAGAACTTTATCCATGTACTCGAAGTTTTCTTGTTTTATGGCATACAAATTCTCAAAGTGGTATCTGAGAATCCTTTGATTTTATGTAGTTTCCTTTGTGATGTGCCCCTTTTCATTCCTGATTCTGTTTATTAGGGGTTTTCTCTCTCCTTTTCTTTGTGAGTCATGCTAAAGGTTTTTCGATATTGTTTATTTTCTCAAAGAACCAGCTCTTGGTTTCATTGATCTTTAGGATTATTTTTAGGTTTCCATCTCGTTAATTTCTGCTCTAAGTTTTATTGTTTTCTTCCTCCTACCTGGATTAGGCTCCTTTTGTTCATCATTCTCCAAGATCTTAAGTTGTGAGGTTAGATTACTTTTGTGGGCTCAGTTTTCGTTCCTGGAGCACTTTTCGTTGCTTGCAGAGCTATAAACTTTCCTCTAAATACAGGTTTTGCCATGTCCATAAGTTCTGGTAAGTCGTGTCTTCATTTTCATTTGTTTCCAGGAATCACTTGATTTCCCCTGATTTCTTCTCTAAGACACCAGTTGTTCAAAAGTGAGCAGTTTAATTTCCAGGTATTTGATTTGATTTTCCATTTGTGTGTATGATTCACTTTTATTTTCAGTGGATCATGGTCTGAGAAGATCATTGATACAATCTCTATCTTCTTAATTTTATGGAGGTATGTTTTGTGCCCCAGCAAGTGGTCTATCTTGGAGAATGTCCTATGCACACTTGAGAAGAATTTGTATTCAGCTTTTGGGGGATGAAGTGTCCTGTATATATCTATTTCTTTCACTTCTTTCCTCAAATAAAGCATGTTCTTGCTAAGCTTGAGTTTGGTTGATCTTTTGAGAGGTGATAAATTGGTGTTGAAATCTCCAACTAGTATTGTATTGCTATCAATGTCTTCTTCAAGCTATGAGTAGTTGTTTTAATTATTTTGCTGGTCCCTCATTAGATGCATATACATTTAGGAGTGTAAGTTCTTTCTGATGTACAGATCCCTTGATCAATAAGAAATGAACTTCACTGTCACTTGTTACCTTCTTCAGTCTGAAATCAATGTAGTCTGATACAAGAATGGCCACCCCAACTCTTTTGAGGGAGTTGTTTGCCTTTAAAATTGTTTTCCAGACTTTGACTTTGAATCTTTGTTTGCTCTGACTGTTCAGATGTGTTTCTTTCAGCAGAAGAAAGTTAAGTTCAATTTTCTGATCCATCCTGCCACTCTGTCTTTTAATTGGTGCATTTAGCCCAATGATTTTGAAATAGATTATTGTTATGGAATTTTGTCCCATATTTCTGCTGAAGTTTGGTGTATTTGAGGGGCTTGTCTTGTCTTAAAGTATCCTGTTAAGTTGTTCTTGTAACTATGGTTTCGAGTCTATGAAGTTTCTGAGCTGTTGTTCATCTGTGAAACTATGTGTTGATCCTTGTGATATGAATGAGAGTCTAGCTGGGTAAAGTATTTTTGGTGAGGCATTTATTTCATTGAGTTTTGTCACTATATCCCACCACTCTTTTCCTGCCATCAGTGTTTCATCAGATAAGTTGGCTGCTGATGCTTTTGGGTCACACCCGGCGATGCACAGGGGATACTCCTGGCTCTGCATTCAGATACTCCTGGTGGTGCTTAGGGGACCATATGGGATACTGGGGATTGAACCCCTGTTGGCCACGTGCAAAACAAATGCTCTACCAGCTGTGCTATTGCTCCAACCCAGCTGTCAATCTTAAAAATGCTCCTTTATAGGCAATTTCTTTCTTTGATCTTGCTGCTCTTAGAATTTTGTCTCTGTCTATTTCTTTTTTTAATTCTGATAAGGATGTGTCTTGGAGTACATTTATTTGGATTTCTTCTAGCTCGTACCCTTCAAGCCTCCTGAATTTAGTCACATGTATTCTTCAGCACTTGGAATGTCTTAGCAATGTTGTCTTTGGCACTTTCTTCTTCATCAGGGTTTTCTTTCTGTCCCTCTGGGACTCCAATGATTCTTATGTTATTTCTCTTGGCTTCATCCCAATTTTCTCTTGACCACTGTTGGTTTATATTGAGGCTCCTTTCCATTTTCTGCTGTTGTTTGGAGAATCTCTGCACTTCATGGTGGAGCTCATTGATTCTGTCCTCAGCAGCTGTTACTCTGTTGCTGAGACCTTCACTGAATTTTTTAATTCACCTACCAGGTTTTTTTTTGTTTTGTTTTGTTTTTAAATTTTTTTATTGAATCACCAAGTGGAGGGTTACAAAGTTCTCAGGATTATGTCAGTTATACAATACTCAAACACCCTTCCCTTCACCAGTGCCCATCTTCCATCACCAACCCCCCCAGTATATCTGCCGCCCCCTCCCACCTCCCCAGTCCCCACCCTTGTACGTGATAAGTTTCACTTCGTTTATGCTTATCTCGATTACATTCCATGTTTCAACACATAACTCACTACCGTTGCTGGGGTTTCCCCCCAAAAAGAAAAAGACAGTCCTATTGCCAAGGAGGCATTTGATAGTTCTCCATTGCTAAGAATATAGAGATATTAAGTCCCGCTGTTTGTTACATAACTTTTCTTTTTCCCCCTTGCCCCGCGCCACCGAGTTCACGCCTGTTTAGTAATCGCCACGCTGTCTGACAAAGGGAAAAAAAAACAAAGAGGATGGTTATTTCCCGTCATCAGCCGGCGTGGGGCTCTGGCTTAGTTGATAGTCTAGTAGAGTGTCTGCAAGCAGTTTCTGGAACCAAAGATCTTGCGCTGATATCGGCTCCGGCTCGAGATACCACCAGCGTCCCACTGGTCCATGTACATAATTTTTCCCCTTATATCCCATTCCCACGCCACCAGGTCTGTTTGCTTAATGGACATCACACTATGTTTGACACCACACCGCGTTTCTTCCCGAGAAAGAAGGATATTTCTTCTCAGCCGGCTTGGGGATATAGCTTAGTTCAGTCTAGAGAGATGGCTACCACTTTGATTGCCTTCAATATTTCAACAAAAGACTTACTATTCTTGTTAGGATCCCCCACAAAAGTCCGACCCATTAAGAAGGAACCATTACATATTGCTGATACTAAGATGACATTAGGTCGCGTGGCCGCTGCGACCAGGATTATGCCGCGGCCGCGCGGTTTTCGGTTTCTGTCTAAAGTCCAGGGAAAATTCTGTCTGAATTTCTATCACTACAATCTTTTACCCTTTTATGGTGCTCATAAGATGGGAAAACCTAGAGAAATACCGGGCCCCCCGCACGGGCGGAAGTGGGAAATCTCCCTTGTCCTCCTCAGTCATACTGGGGCTGCGGGCGCGGCGAAGTGGAAAAGCCCACGTGGCTGCACTCTCTATAAGTGTCCGATGTGGGCGGAGACCGGTACTTCCCCGCCCTCGATCTCCCGCCATCCGCGCCGCACATTTGGGTGCGTCTCTCCATTTTGTGCTCAGAGAATTGGGGTGGAGGCTGTGCTGTGCTCAGGAGAAGTTGAAGGAGAGAGAGAGAGATTAAAAAAAAGAGAGACACCGGGCCCCCGCACGGGGGACCTGGCGGAAACGCTCAAGTCACATACTGCAGGTTGCTGGCGGGCTGCTGGTGTCCAAAGCAGCTCCCTTCTCTTCCTCAGTCATGCTGGGGCTGCAGGCGCGGAGAAGTGGCTACCAGGTTTTTAGATCTATCATTTCTGTTTGTAATTTTGTTCACATTTTCCACGTTTCTTCTATCAAATCCTCTTGTATTTTATTGGCGGTGTGTCCCATTGTTTCTTTGAGCTCCCTATTCATCCTCAGCAGGTCCCTTCTAAATTCTTTGTCAGAGAGGTTGTCTAGCACACCATTACTGGTTGGAACATCTGGGCTAGTTTTTTCACTAACTGAGGTTGGTGGGCTTCTGTGTTGCTTTACCATTGTGACCTGTGCAATTTGGACTTTCATGCTCACTGTTACTCAAATTCTTTTGGTGTAAAAGCATAGCTGGGGCTAATGAATTATTGGCTCATGTGTTTTTGGTGATCGGCCTGCCTAGTGAAGGTTCCACCTAAGAAGCTTATTTTATGGTTTTTATAGGATATGGAGGAAGAGAATAACTTGCAGCCAACTTAGTGGCAGTGGGTCTGGACACCACCCACACCAGCCCTTTACCTGGGTTGCGGGAGATGAGTGAGTCCTTGAAAGTTGGCTCCTAGTGGCACATCCTGCCTGGGTTCCAGTCTCTCTGAGTTCTGAGCTTGAATACCAGCTCTGTTCACACCCAACTGCAGAGTTCCCCAGTGTTCTTTTTATAGAGTATAAAAACTAAGGTTCAGAAGGGCAAATCAACCTGCCCTGTCAGTACCAAGAGTAACAATTATTGTATTCCAAAGTTCCAGTAGCTTACACTAATATTTTCCAAATGAGTACAAAAACACCTTAGGGAAAAATACTTAACATAAACTAAAAGGCAGAGAGTCTCTTGCCCACACACCTGACTGTCTTCCCCGGGGCCCCTCGGAAAGTATGGGCTCCAGCTTCCCTCCCCACCTGGAGCAGAGCTCCCAGGGGCTGAAGACCACCAGAACCTAGCTACAGCCATGCTCGAGGCACCTCTACACATGTTCGGACAGGCCTCATGCATGAAGGTACCAGCAGAGGAACCCAGGTGTGTGTAATCCCATCAAGGCCAACATCCAGAGAGAGACTTAAAAGCAAGCTCTCAGAAGCACCTACTTCTTATAGCCTACTTCTCCCTCTGGAAGAAACTGGCAATCTTCTGAGAATTTCCTGCCCGCATGGGACAGCCTTGCAAGCCTCCCATGGTGTATTCATATGCTAAATCCAGTAACAAGCTGGATCTCATTCCCCTGACCCTGAAAGAGCCCCCAGTGCGACATTGTTGGGAGGGCCAAGTCGAGATAGACTACTAAGATCTCAGGGAAAAGACGAAATGAGAAGTTACTGAACCTGCTCGAGAAATCAATGATTAACAGGATTCCGTGATTCGTGATTCGTGATAGACTAAAAAGCATAGTTCTCCATAATGTAGAACCATAAATAATAAGAAATTAGCCATACTAGCACTTCTTCATATATTTGTCAAAAAAAAGAAGAATGAAACATTTATTCATTAGCATCAATTTATAAAATGAACAAGAGAAAATAAAAGATGCAAGTAAAAATAGATTTTTACTTTATTTTTTTGATGATGATTCTTCTTTTGACAAACACCATAACTACATTCATATAGAAGGCTTTTTTAAAAAGATTGTATCAATGGCTCCAAAAGAATTTGCCAAAACTATTTATTCATTTGAATAAACTAAATCACCTGTCTAACATCTAAAAGTATCCAATATCACCTACTAGAAAAACACAGCTGAAATTGTTGTACTAAAATTTTTATTATTTACTATATAGAGTTCGATTTCTCCGCCCCTCTCAGAGAGCCCGGCAAGCTACTGAGAGTATGGAGCCTGTGCGGCAGAGCCTGGCAAGCTACCTGTGTATATTGGATGTGCCAAAAACGTAACAACAAGTCTCTCAATGAGAGACGTTACTGGTGCCCGCTCGAATAAATTGATGAGCAACGGGATGACAGTGACAGTGACTATATAGACATCTTTCAACTCTGATTTGTCCTCTTTTGCATCTGTGATGTTCCATGTGTTCTGATGAATGCTTAGACTGACCAAACTGGGAGAGAGAGGTCAGCAATCACAAGTCAAGAACAATGACCAGTTGGAATAACAGGAAGTGAAAACAAATTCAAAGCCTTGAGGAAGTGAGAATTTCACATCAGCCAAGGGCAACCAAGGACAGTGAGTCCCCATGTGCTGGGCACAGACTCTCAGTTCTCTTGGTGGTAAATTCCTCACCTTGCTATATGATCTTTGTTTGATTCTATAGTCTGTCAAATGATAAGAAAACTCACATTTGATTCCAACATCTAAATATATCCAGGGTTTTCAATGTTTTATAGTCAATTACTCAATAATTGACTGGACTGGAGTGACACCACAGTGGGTAGGGCATTTGCCTTGCACGTGGTCGACCCGGGGTTTGATTCCTCCGGTCCTCTCTGAGAGCCCAGCAAGATACCGAGAGTATCTCCACCGCACGGCAGAGCCTGGCAAGTTACCCATGGTATATTCGATATGCCAAAAACAGTAACAAGTCTCACAATGGAGACATTACCATTGCCCGCTTGAGCAAATCGATGAGCAAGGAGATGGCAATGACAGTGACTCAATAACCGAAAATGGCTAATGAGCTAGTGATTTGCATAATAGTTCTTCTAGACCTCCAACATGGAAAAATATTTTGATTTTTACAATCAGGATTGAATTAACATCACAACAAAGCTGGGTAAATCTTTTCCCCTAGTGGTGGAAGATGAGTAATGCTTCTAAAGAAAGTAAGTCTTCGTTTCCCCTCCAGTTAGCCAAGAGGCTTTTACTTTTTTTTTTTCTTTTTGGACCACACACAGTGATGCACAGGGGTTACTCCTGGCTCATGTTCTCAGGAATTATTCCTGGCAGTGCTCAGGAGACCATATGGGATGCTGGAAATCGAACCCAGGTCGGTTTCGTGCAAGGCAAATGCCCTACCCCCTGTGCTATCATTCCAGCCCCAAGGTTTTTAGTTTTTGTTATTTTGATTTTGGGGTCACACCAGGCTATGCACAGGGGTTATTCCTGGCTCTGCACTCAGGAACTACCCTGGCGGTGCTCAGGGGACCAAATGGGATGCTTGGAATCAAACTTGGGTCGGCCGAGTGCAAGGCAAATGCCCTACCCACTGTGCTATTGCTCCAGCCCCAAGGTTTTTAATTTTTAATGCAGTATTGCTGCTGATGATATTTTTGTTTTTTCTAATTAATCTTCTGATTTTTATGCCATCTAATTGATTTTAGATTATGTTTGTAAAAATAGTCTGTCCTTACTAAACCTTGTTCATTCAATCTCTCTCAAATTTAAGTATAATCATCATAATTCCTTTCTTGGAGTTTCCCCATCCTTCTGTACCTCCAACTACACACACAAAATTGTTTTTAAAGATGAAAAAGAATAATGAACTCAATTATTCCTAGCTAAGAATCAGAATATTCCTGTCTGAAAGTTAAAAGTATCCTATCTAAAATAGTTGAACATTTATGCAAGGAATATGAATCTTTTCATTTGCTTTTGTTTGGGAGTCACACCCACTAGTACTCAGAGCTTACCTCTGTATCTATGCTCAAGGATCATTACTAGCAGTGCTCAGGGGACTATCTCAGGTGCCCAGGATGGAACCAGGTCAGCTGCAGTCAAGGCAAATGCTTTGCTTGCTATATTATTTCTCTTGCTCTGAGAATATGAATCTTTGAAACACTTAAGAGACAATGTTTTTTTTATTACATATCCTTTTAATTAAATTCAACTTTACTTGACAAAATTTTAAAATTCTCATTAAAAATGTTGTGGAAAACTACTCAAATCCATCAAGTCTTCAGAAAGTATCATGGATAGTTAACATGAGTAAAGATAAGTTGTTCACCAACCTGATTATAACACCTGCACAATGGAGAAAAACATTGTGAACACCAAGACCAGAGTAATACTACAGCAGTTAGGCTCTTGCCTTGCATGAGACCAACCTGAGTTCAATCCCCAGGACTCCATGTTATCTCCTGAGTCCCACCAGGAGTGATTTCTGAGCAAAGAGCCAGGAGTAAGCTCTGAATGCGACAACACTGGTTGTGGCACCAGAACATATATATATGTATATGTATATGTATATATATATATGTGTGTGTATATCTACATATAGACACATATATATATTTGCACTGTAGCACTGTTGTCCTGTTGTTCATCGATTTGCTCCAGCAAACACCAGTAACATCTCCATTGTGAGACTTGTTACTGTTTTTTACATATCAAATGCACCACATATATATATATTTTAAACAATTTTTTATTTAAACAATTTAAAATTCCAACAAATAATAATTATTTTTAAAGGGATAACAAATAAATGCACCCAAAAATCATTTACAGTATGAATAACTTTATTTTTGTTGATGATATTCACCAGATATGGTGAATTTAAGGCAGATACTGCTCTGAATAAAAGGAGTAACAATTAACTTTTTAAAATTATGAACAAATCTCTCTCTGTAAGACGTAAGCCCTGTTGAGAGAACCATTTCACAGACTAGTCTCTGTTAGACTGAGAAACATTTATACAAAACATATAGCATGTTTTGTAACATAAAGTTTCTTGTTGAAGATTGCATGACTGCACTCTGATAATTCTTATGTTGATAGAATGATTTCAGAAAATGAGCGAAGAGGAAAATCATTCTGAAGCAGCCAAAGTGAAGTGGCCAAAGATGTGGAGGGTGAAGGGGAAAGGTGAGTAGATGTATAAGGCTCTTGCAGAAAATTAATGGGATCTGTATTAGGAAATGTGCTTTGAAATTTGAGTCTAAGACTCCTTTAGTGCTTATCCAAGGGTGGCCCCTTGCGAAATGGTAGGGAGGAACTGCAGTTTCCCTATAATATGTAGGGTAAATTCAGTATTTGATACTCAGTTTCTTCACTGTCATTGGAAAACTTATTATCATCATTCTGATGCCTATAGTTATAAAATTACTTTTTATCCCCCACCCACCCTTCCTAGGAGGGAAACAGAGAATGAAGATATTTTAAATTGGTATAACATTGGTTAACAATTCTAAGCCCTAGTTTGCCCCTAAACAAATGTAGAGTTACCACCAAAGTTGGAGAACTACTCACCACCACAAAACTAACTTCCAATCTTTTCCTTTGGCACCTCTCCTCTCGCCTTCTAGTAACCCTAATTTATGCTTATATTCTAAGAGGTTTATATTTGATGCCTCATGTTAGCTTGCTTACTTTCTTACTTTATATTCCAAGATGAGTGAAATCATACAGCTTTTGTCTTTCTCCTTTTCACTTATCTCACTAGGCATATCACCTCAAGTTATAACTACATTGCTGAAAAAGATAAGGTTTCATTTTCTTTTTCTTCGCTTATATAAAAATATATAAAAATAGAATCCTCAAGTGTCACTGAAACCATGGAGGAAAAAAAGGAAGAAAATTTTCACGTCATTTGTGGAATTCTAAATTGTTTTTCCTTGATGGAAAACAATATAGAGGGTTTTTAAAAATTAAAAACAGGACTGCCATATGATCCAGCAAGTCCACTTTTAGGTATCTATCTATAAGCTACTTAAAGAAACACTAATTTGAACATATATATATTATATGTTATTATTATAAAGTTGGTATAATCATTACCAACTTTTCATTTTTTATTGGCTAAGGCATCATGATACCAAAATTCTAGGAAACAACATCAAGAAAGATTTTCTTGAAAAATTATTTACCCAATATCATCAGATAAGGACTTAATATCTAAGATATATACAACACACTGACAAATTTTACATGTAAAGTACCCCCAACCCATTAAAAAAATGGGAAGAAGAAATGAATAGATTTCTGAAACAAGAAATACAAATGGCCAAAAGGTACATGAACAAATGCACTACATCAGTAATCATCAAGGAGATGCAAATCAAAACAATGAGATCATCTCACACCACAGAGACTGGCACACATCCAAAAGAACAAGAACAACCAGTGTTGGCGAGGACCCAGGGAGAATGGGACTCCCTTCATCGTTGGTGAAAATGTCAACAGGTCCAGCATTTTTTGGAAAACAATACGGACATTCCTCCAAAAACTAGAAATTTAGCTTTCATATGACCCAGTAATACCACTTCTGGGAATATATCCTGGGGGTGCAAAAAAGCACAGTTGAAATGACATCTGCACCTGTATGTTAATTGCAGCACTGTTCACAATAGCCAGAATCTGGAAACAACCCAAGTGCCTGGAGAACAGAGGACTGGTTAAGAAAACTTTGTTACATCCTCACAATGGAATGCTATCCAGCTGTTAGAAAAGATGAAGTAATGAAATTTGTATATAAGTGGATGGTCATGGAGAGTATCATGCTAAGTGAAATGAGTCAGAAAGAGAGGGACAGACATGGAATGGCAGCACTCATTTGTGGAATATAAAATAACATAAGACTGACACCCAAGGACAGTAGACATAAGGGCCAGCAGGATTGCTCTACAGTCTAGAAGCTGGACTCCTGCACTGGGGGAAAAGGCTTTTGGGATGGAGAAGGAACCATTAAGTCAATGATGGTTGGAGGGATGGCTCTGGATGTGAGATGTGTGTTAAAACTAGACTAAGGACCAAAAACTATGGTCTCTCAGTATCTGTATTGCAAATCATGATGCCCCAAAGTAGCGAGAGAAAAAAACAGGTGCCTGACACTGAGGCAGGGGGCGGGGGAGGCGGAAGGGACACTGGGAGCATTGCTGGTGGAAAATATGCACTGGTGGAGGGATGGGTATTCAATCATTGTATGACAGAAACTCAATCATGAAAGGTATGTAATTATCTCAGTGATTCAATTAAAACAAAAAACTTTTTTAAAAAGAAAGATTTCCTTATTGCTACAAATACCACTGATTATCTCCCGGGCCAGACCTACACCAGCATTTCTCCGTCTGCCTTCCCAGTCTATCCACCACAGAAAGATGAAATAATCAAGCATGGTCAAGTTGAATGTCAATGCTAGCTATGGACTACAATGGAAATCCTTCAAAAATCATACAAAACATAAATATCATTATTTCTAAATAAATTTTTTAAAAGCAAATCCAGTTTTGTATAAGATAAATAAATGATTTCTGGAAAAGTCGCCAACATATTGCTAGGGCTTGTTTTATGACTTTGTGACTGTAGGAGAGAGGGGGATTGTTTAATCAGTGAGCAAATATAAGATATTCTGAATATTAAAAATACTGAATGAATTTTTTCTGTTCTTGCACTGAAAATGGGGTTAATTTCTAAAACAAGCATGTTAGATTAATGAAAATAAAGAGGCCAGTGCAATCGAGATACTTTTTCTACCTATACTAAATTTAGTATACCTAAATAATTAAAAAAAAGGGTTTTAAAAGGTGCTTGTTGGAATCACTAAGCATTAATACTTATAGGATAAAAGAAAATATTTTTTCTCAATTCTAGGTAATTATCCACTCATACCTCATGAATCTACCATCCTACTAAGCCTATGTGTCATGCATAATAACAGTGCAGAAGATCTCATCCTGCCACTGTTAGCAGCAACATCTCACAGCAAGTACCTGTGAGCTCTTTGAGAGCACAACAAGGATCTACTCATCACTCCCCACTGACTCATAGCACAATGCTTGTAATGCAGCATGGTTCTATCAATGTTCACTGAAGCACATCTTAATTACGTCCATGGCTGTCATGCTGTAGGTGGAGAATGGGCAGCTACCAGGTTCCATTTCTTCTTGTCTATGTTTGGTTCCTCCTTTGAATCACCTTGTCAGGCCCCTTGACTTTACACCACATTTCCGATCTCAATCTCCCCGCCATTCTCTCTTAAATGACACATCAGAGCAATCTTCCTATTACACCCTCCACAGATGTCTTCCAACTATTTTCAAACACAAACCAAATTCCTTTGTAGAGCATCTTTGTTTTAACCACAATTAACAAATAACAAATCCAGTAAAGATTTCCTCTTGCACACAATTTTTTAGAGTGAAAGAAAGATGTAAACACATAAAGACATGGAGCAGGTGCCACATAATAAATGGGAACCCTGGTAACCGGCAAGCGAAAGGGAGCAAAGAAATGCATAGGGAACACAATTCTGGGGTGAAATTTCAATACAGGATTTGGGGTTTTAAGGTGAAGGTAGGAGGCCACATGACATATTTTGTAGCTTAAAGTTCTGTTTACCAGAAATACCTACACAGACATCAGCACTTATGTGGAGTAATTCCAAATTGACTAGATGTGAAACCTACACCATGGTTCCTATCAGCTTCCCAATACCCTGACCTCTTGGTCTTTGCTATCACAAAATCCACTCAAACACAAATATATTCTATTGGTTCTATTCAACTTCCAAAATATTAATTCTAAATATTAATTCTCCTCTATGTTCTGCTGTCCCTTTTTGATAAAAAGAAGGGTGAACGGTGTCCATTGTAAATACATTTCAGCTATTGCTAACTAGTGAGAAGCTCCTCAACTTCTAATTTCCCTTCTCTAAGTTTGCATTAGTTGCAAGTTTTTGTCTTTTAACCTGGCAAGCTACCCGTGGTGTATTCAATATGTCAAAAAGAGTAACAAGTCTCACAATGGAGACGTTATGGTTCCTGCTCGAGCAAATTGATGAACAACGGGACAACAGTGCTACACTGCTTTACCCTTATACTGTTGAATCCTGATTTAGGTGAGAGCATACCACTGCCTATGTATCCATTTGCTTAATCACAAATAGTAAATAAATGTGATGTGTTAGACTTTGATGCAAAGCTAAGTAAATCAAATTGTGGTAAAGGCAATTCTATCAGAGCTGCTAAGCTTGTAGTTTGGTTTATTTGGTACAATATAGTGACAGATTATGCAAATCAAAACAACAATGAGATATCATCTCACACCAGAGAGACTGGTACACATAAAAAAAAAAAAAGCAACCAGTGCTGGCATGGATGTGGGGAAAAAAGGACTTTCTTTCACTGTTGGTGAGAATGTCAACTGGTCCAGCCTTTCTGGAAAACAATAAGGACAGTCCTTCAAAAACTAGAAATTGAGCTTCCATATCACCCTGCAATACCACTTCTGGGAATATATCCCGAGGATGCAAAAAAGCACAATAGAAATGACATCTGTACCTATATGTTCATTGTCGCATTGCTCACAATAGCCAAAATCTGAAAACAACCCAAATGACCTAAAACAGATGACTGGTTAAAGAAACTTTGGTACATCTACACAAGGGAATACTATGCAGCTGTTAGAAGAGATGAAGTCATGAAATTTGCTTATAAATGGATAGACATGGAGAGCATCATACTAAGCGAAATGAGTCAGAAAGAGAGGGACAGGCATAGAAGGACTGCATTCATTTGTGGCATATAGAATAACATCACATGAGGCTGACACCCAAGGACAGTAGATGCAAGGGCCAGGAGCATCACCACATAGCTGGAAGACTGCTTCATGAGCGGAGGGGAGAAGGCAGATGGAATATAGAAGGGGTCACGAAGAAAATGATAGCTGGAGGAATCAGTTGGGATGGGAGATGCATGCCTAAATTAGATAATGGACCAAACATGATGACCTCTCAGTGTCCATGTTGCAAGCCATAATGCCCAAAAGTAGAGCGAGATTATGGGGAATATTGTCTGCTATGGAGGCAGAGGGAGGGTGGGAAAGGGGGGGTATACCGGGATATCAGTGGTGGGGAATGTGCACTGGTGAAGGGATGGGTGTTTGATCATTGTGAGATTGTAACCCGAACGTGAAACTTGTAACTATCTCACGGTGATTCAGTAAAATATATTTTTAATCTATATATATTTATTTTATATATAAGTAAATTATATATAAAATATAATATATTAATATACAACGTATAAATATATTATATAATTATATATGCATATGTAATATAAATATGTATATATATATTACATATATAGTGACAGATTGTTTGTATCCTTCAGTTGATTTCTAAAACTACTGAACAAGGTATAGGATCCATTTTGTAACAAATTTCCCCAAAAGCCTAACTCCATAAAAGATTAATTTGGCATTTATCTATCTTGGTGTTAGAGTTCAGAAACCTGATTTCAGCTTAGCTAGGTACTTCTGGCTCAGGCACCTCATGAGGTTAAAGTCAATAAGTCAGTCATGTGAAATCTGGGAGAACAGAAGAAATAGACTTGGAGTGTTAAAACCTGAAAACTTATGTATGAGGATACAAGACTTGCATCTGGAAAATTCACGCCTTCCCAGTTTATAGTGTTTCTCAAATGGGGACATTGGTCTTTTGAGTCCTCTCTAAGGGTAGTGAGGAACTGTTCTGGAAATGCTACCACCATGCTATATTCAGAGAAATACATGACTGTCAGTATAGAAAACTGAATGAGGTAGGAATAAAATAAGAAACCAGCAAACTCTAAGGAGAACATTGTGCTCCCAGAGTAGTTAGAAAGAAGATGCAAAGCATTATTGATGTTGCAGGTGAGGGAAAGAGGATAACTTAACAAAATCTGCATGATTTAACATACCCGCAGAGGTCGAGCACCTTCTCCAAGTTCCTGGCCTTTGCTGCTCCTTACAGTCTGTGTCAGTTGTTCCCCCTGAAACTCCTACACAGTAGAAACAGTGTCTTAGCAATTGCCCAAACACATTTCTTCAAAATGTCCTCATCATAGCACATTTGTCTATGAGTAAATAATTTAAAATTAGCAGTCGATATTTAATTTGAACCTAGTGGGTAAAGTGATATTTTCCAAAGAATATCAAAAATGTTGCCAGAATATGGTGGACTGGAACAACATTCCAGACGCCTGCATTATGAAAAGACAGGACTTCTAGACTTGGGGAATGATTCAGGACAAGAAAGGCAATGGACTCATCAGCAAATACTGTGATGAGACACTCTTCCCATTACTACTTGTTCCTCCTGATTTTACTAACCCTCAATCAACCCCACTCCACCCAGTGTCAAGCTGTTTTAATGTAAAATAAAATTGCCTTTGATGTTCTTCTTTCTCCTTTTATTCATGAAAGAGTATTTGGGGCAGAGAGAAGAGACTTTTCCTTGATCTGTGTTACATTGCATACCTTCTGAAAGCAAACCACCACTACTCTCCATCTTCCAAGACAACCCTCAGCTGCTAAGGAAGTGGCCATGTCTCCACCAAGTAAAACCAAGAGCTGCTACTCTGCTTTCTCTCTTCTTTCAGAAAGACTTACAAAAAGCTTGTTAATCTTCCCGAAGAATCCAACTTTACTTTTGCTCATTTTCTTTACAGTCTTTCTTTTCTCTAGTTCATCTGTCTCTGCTCTATTCTTAATTATGTCCTTCCTTCTCTTGGTTTTCTTCTTTGATGAAGAACTTTTCCAGTTGATTCATTCAATTAGGTTGTTAATATAAGATCTTTCTTTTATATATGTATGCATTTATAGTTGAAAATTTTCTGTGAACACTATACTTTCTAATTCCATCAGTTTTAGGACATATTGAAACTCCTCCTCCAGCTATAAAAACAATTTCAGGGCACTAAAACAACAATACAGATGAAAGAATAGAAGGGATCATCAATTTTGATTTTACCTAAATTAAAGCTTTGGAAAAAGGATAAATCTACTTGTAAATTGAATTATTAATGGGGGTATGGTGCTGTCAGCAGGTCAACCTGTACCTGTGGGGTGAGTGCATCAGCAGCCTGATGGTGCCTTCAGACTTACTGATACCCCAAAATTGTCACTGTACCTTTGGCCAGATCCCAACAACTTGGGGCCAAGTTTGCCAAGAAATTAAATGGTCAAAAGTTAGGTATGTGGGAGCCACACCCACAAACTACCTCCAGCTCAGCTATACAAGCTCATTTATTTGCCTTATTTCAGAGACCCATAAATATTGAAAGAGATCAAAAAATCGTGCCCTGAGGGGCATAGTCCAATAGTTTTTTTCTCTGGAAAAGATTGAAACAGGGTCATGATCCAGAGACACTAAAGAATCTCCAAACCAAGCAGCTCGCTGCAGAGATGCCTCTGGACTTTAAGCCAAACTGATATTTTACCATGGTACCTCAGACAGGGGCAGGCAGGGTCCCTCCACCTGCCCCATAAAAACCTCAGTGGCTGCTAACTTCCAGAACCCAATGAGAAGTGCAGGTATGTGGGTTCAGTGACCATAAACGTCAGGCCTCAAAGGATAGGAGATGGGCTGGTCCCTCTAATCCCCCACTTCTCCCCCACTGCCGCTCCCATCCCCATGGGTGACTACTGGAGGTCACACCCACAAACTGCTCTGGCTGCTACTTAAGCTCCTTAGCAGCTATGATCCAGAGACACACTAAAGAATCTTTCGAACTGAGTGGCTCACTGAAGAGATTTCTCCAGGCCCTAATTATCTGGATTTTTTTAGTTACAGAAACATGCTCCTGCTCTCTCGACCACACGACATCTTATGCTATTCGTAACAAGCAATACAAAAGAGAGTATGGAGGAAATTGTCTGCCATAGAGACAGGTGGAAGAGTGGAATGAGTGGGATACTGGGGGTTCTTGGTGGTGGACGATGTGCACTGGTGGAGGGTTGGGTGATGATCATCGTATAACTGAAGCTAAAACAGGAAAGCTTTGTAACTATATCTCACAGTGATTAAAAAAAATAAAATTAACATTCTGAATAAAAAATGAGCTATTGAGTTCTTTATTTATTTGAAGCAAAGTAATTTTGTTTTGGTTTTAGGGCCATACCCAAGAGTGTTCAAGGCTTATTCCTAGCTTAGTGCTCAAAGATCACTCCTAGAAGGTTCAGGGGACCATGTGGGGTGTTGGGGATTGAACCAGAGTGAGCAGCATGCAAAGCAAAAACCCTACCTCGCAAAATAGTATTAAAAAAAAAAGAAATTTACACAGGTATGAGGGGAAAAAGAGAAAGTTACATGTTCAAGAGAAAGCATGGGCTTCTTCAGAGTAGAAAACAGAGAATAACTTTTCTTTTTTTTTTCTTTTTGGGTCACACCTGGCGATGCACAGGGGTTACTCCTGGCTCTGCACTCAGGAATCATCCCTGGTGGTGCTCAGAGGACCATATGGGATGCTGGAAATCAAACCCGGGTTGGCCACGTGCAAGGCAAATGCCCTACCCGCTGTGCTATTGCTCCAGCCCAGAGAATGACTTTTGAGAGAGGGTTATATACAACTTTTGCAAACTGTCTTGGTTTGACAGAGAAAATCACACAGTTGCTGTGAACTCACTGAGGACCTGAAACTTCTCTTAAGAAAACCCAACACTAAAAGGTGAGTTTTGTCTGTTAACTTTGAACATGTCTTCACATGTGGCCTATAAAAGCAGAAACATAACAATGTCTTTTACAGTAAGCTCAGCAGAATGCAAAAGAAAGGAACAAAAGCTTATGCTATATCTAGTGCTTTCTTGTTCTCTTAAACACTGCCCTCCCTGGGCCAGGGAAAGTTTTTCTCTTCTAAGGCCTAATATTAAAAAAAAAAAAGTTGTCTAATCTATCTGATTTGTCTTTCAGACTTACAACTCTGAAATTCTGTAAACCATTGCCCTGTCCCATTAATACTAAGGTAGCATGTGATTTCACACCTCTACATAGGCAGGGACTGCACCTTTTTGTCTGCATGAAGAAATTACCATTGCTCATGTACTCCTCAAAGAGTTCTTTTGTTTAAAGGAGAAGTTAATTTTGCCAACAAATTGTGGCCCACAAAAGACATTTCTTGGTTTTTTTTAAGTTACTGTGTCACATGTGAATATATCAATATAAAATGCAAAACACAATTGAAATGAGTGAATTAGTGTCATATTTCTAAAGTTAGAGAACATATTTTATAGGAACCATGAGTAATTGGACAAAGTTCTCTGTTCTGCTGCATCAGGGAGTCCTCAGTATCTAATACTATTTCATGATAAGATCAGCAGTACCCCCTCCCAAGGCCACCTCTTTGTGTCTAGCCTCCTCCATCAGCCAGCGTGGAAAGCTGGCTGCACTTCAGAGGACTGTCCCATCAGTTCATAATCTGAGCCCTGGATGATTTAGCAGGTGACCATGAGCCAGCACTGAGCAGAATGAGACTGGCTTTTACTAGGGAGACATAAAAATAATGTCTTACTCTCCTGCCCTGATGAAAGTCTCACTGCAGTATGACATGATGGGGCACAGGAAACTTCCCAGGTGATTTGAGCTGGATATAAGTCTGCTCTTTACTTCCAGGCTTGATTGTTTTGGAATGTTGCTATGCTTTTTTAAACAGCTGCTACATTTCATCCAAGAGGTGGCTGCATTTCAATGGCGGATGAAGTAATTCCTGTTTATATGAGCAGTTGCAAAGAATTTTGGAGTCCTCTGGCATGAGAAGCATCCTATAATACATCATTACTTATTTCTAACAATAGTTGGAGAGGGTTGAGGTCTCACTCCTACATACATATACTTTGAAAGGTGATAGTCAATGAGGAACAACCTCTGATGGGTCCTTCACTTTTATCCAGCTGATTATAGCACAGCTGAGAATGTCACTTTAATGGTGAAACAAATCTTAAGGTAATTTCTTGGAATGCGTATCTGATGAGACAAGGCCAAAAAACAAAAAAGTGAAGTCAAACAATCATCTACATATTTTGTTGCCTAAAACAATGGAAACCAGAGAAGAATTTGTGTTTTATTGAAACATGTAGCTATTGTGGTCATCATGGGCTGGTGAACCCAAGTGACTGTGAAAATCAAATTATTTCTCTCAGAAAGTTGTCCAGCAATAAATGCTAAAGTTGGCATACTAATACAAATCAAAAGCTATGTATTACCTAATAATATATCATATTTTGATAGTCCATTTATTCTGAGAGGATAAAATTATTTCATAGGCAGCAGACCTGGGTATTATTAAAATTTATAAAAGGAATGTAGACAATAAGCACCCTCAGGATGTCTTTTAAGAGTAGTTATTTATTGTTTTATTTTTGGTTTGAAGACTTCAGAAATATATTTCTTAATTTTATTGAAAGATGACTTTGTTTTTTAGTTTGGTATGAAGAAGATACCACAAGTTACAGATTTTTTTTGAATTTGAAAAGTGGGCATTTGCACAGGGTTAGGATTGACTAAGGCAGGTGCCTTTAATATAGAAGGAAATCTCTTGTAAAGCTGTCATCTATTTATTTTCTAGTAGGAGTCACATTGTATCAAAGACTTATTTAATCCTTTTAGTTTATTGTGGTTTATAACCTTTACCTTTTTGTTTCACATGGAAATTTGCATTGATCTAAATCTGATTACTAATAAAAATTGGAGCTAAAAGGAAATGTTTCACTTGCATGGGGGTATAATCTTTTTAAGGGGATACTAGAGGGGGAATGAGAAAGTGTTTCTTAGGTATGTCATGACTCAGTGGAGAATAGCAATGAATAACTCACTGTTCTGAATGCTTCAGTCTGATGAGCCTCAAACTGAACAGAGGGTTCAAGGCCAATACACAGACTTTTTATTTGCTTAGCAGACATCAAACAGTGAATAATGTGTTGTTATTTCCTGACCTTACAAGAAAGTTGAATGTAAAGTAACATAACCTTAGTCACCAGTTACAATAATAGCACTGAAACAATTTCTCCCTCAGGATATGTCTTCTTTATCTAAAAGGGAATAGTAAGTGCCTTGCAGGGGTAAGATCCAAATCCATGCATCTTGTTTGTCTCATAGCCCTGGGACACATGGTGGAAAGAAGGGGAAACTTGAAATGCAGGATACATTTCAAGAGTCAGGCACTGGTCCTGGTTAGCAAGCTGTATAACAGTTCTTAAAACTTCACCTCTTTGAAACTCCATCTATGAAAGGAAGCATGTAAGACTGGCAAATAAAGTCTAGGATTCAAGCTAGAGCCTGGGTACAACAGGTAGAGCATTTGTATTGCATATAGCTAACCTGAGGTGGATCCTATATGGTCCCTAAGGCCTGCCAAGAGTGATTCCTAAGCACAGGAGTAAGCCCTGACCATCACTGGATGAGCCCTACCCACCTCCAAAAAAGAAAAGTCTAGGACTCAAAAGCAAGCCCTGCTGTCTCCTTAGCTGCAACGTTTAATAAGAGAAAATTAGCAGAGATGGAGGATAATCCTTACCTCCCAAAGGATCTGTGCTTGGGACATGATTCTAGGATAGATGCTTCAGGTTTTCATCCAAATAGTGACTCAGACAAAGAACTACTCAGGATAATTGTCCTCATCTTCAGGTAAGTCTCTTTTAAAATGTACTAGTGAGATGAAATAAGTGTGTTGTCCACCAAGAATAGTCTATTTACTGGGACTCACAATGATCTCATTTCAATAATGACAGATATTAGAAGAAATCAAAATAATTTGGACTTACTTTTACACAAATATATCATATCAGTGATAAAACTGTGAGATGGAAAGTCCAGCCTTTTTGCTTTTTTAATTGTCTATTATTCCTACTTTAGACAAAACTCAGAAAAAAATGGCCATATTAATCTGTGTCATTTAAGAGGAAATCTAAAAATGTATCCCAGATTCAGAATTTGTTTAGACACTTCCCAGCAATGTTGATTAGTATTTAGCTTACTTAGATTGACAAGGAGAGTGAAAGAAAGAGAGAAAGAAAGAAAGAAAGAAAGAAAGAAAGAAAGAAAGAAAGAAAGAAAGAAAGAAAGAAAGAAAGAAAGAAAGAAAGAAAGAACAAAAGAAAGAAAGAAAGAAAGAAAGAAAGAAAAGAAAGAAAGAAAGAAAGAAAGAAAGAAAGAAAGAAAGAAAGAAAGAAAGAAAGAAAGAAAGAAAGAAAGAAAGAAAGAAAGAAAGAAAGAAAGAAAGAAAGAAAGAGGGAGGGAGGGAGAGAAGGAGGGAGGGAGGGAGGAAAGGAAGGAGGGAGGAAGGGAGGAAAGGAAGGAGGGAGGAAGGGAAGGAGGAAGGGGAAGAGAAAGAAAGAGAGAAAGGTAAAGAAAATAAAGAAAAGAGAAAAGAAAAGAAAAAATCCCTTGTGTTTATTGATGCCAGAAATAAACGTATGATTCCAAGGAGGTCATCTAGCTAATAGACACTAATTTGGCTATAGGTGTTCCTTTATTGTACAGTGTTTAAATGCTTCCAAAGTTAGTAAGTCATTGGTGCTGAATTATTGGTGCTGGACTCCACAGGATTTCTGTCACTCCTGACACAGTGCTCTTCCTCTAAACAATCCAATCTCCAGCAAAAGGCCTCCAGAAATTTTCCTTAACACTTTCACCTCTTTCTATACCAACTGGTAGCACTTGGTGACATGTATATTGACATGGCCCTTGTGGTAATTTTATTATAAAAGTAAATAAAATAAACAAATATTTCAAATATATTTTCCTCGAGGATAAATCTCTTTCTCTATCTTCTCAGCCACATGACTGCTAATTCAGACAGCATCAGCAGCTATATAGCAAAATTTAATGGTTAATCCAACGGTTCTCCATTATTAGTCGCTAACTGACCAATTATAATCAAAGGCATGTATTTGCAGTCTTGATTTGATAATTGAAAATAGGTATTGTTTTGACTTTGTTAAATGCCTCATACTTCACTGGAATCATTTTAAAACATTGTGGGGCAGAGAGATAGTATAACTGGAGGAGGTTCTTGTCTTGCATGTGCCCAGGCCAGGTTCAGTTTTATTCAGGGATCACACAGAGCCAGGAGAAAGTCTTGAGCACATTAAGATGTGGACCCTCAAATAAAGTAATAATAATACTACAACATAACTGGTTAGTGGAAAAATTTTACATGGAGCTAGAAAACACAGCTTACAGAAATCCTTAGATAAATCTACAATATTACTGATATGATTAAAAATATATATGAAAGTACAACTTTTCATTTGAAAGTGATGTTGGGATTTGTTTGCCTAAAACTCAACTATGAATAATTTTTAAAATCATGGTGTCTTAATAAAACTTTCAAAAGAATTTAAAAAAATACAACTTGTCAACATCATGAAAATGTCCCTGCTTGTGCCTTGGGGTTACAAGCAGAGATGACATGGAACACTGGGGATTGGTGCAAGGAATTGTGTAGTGCCTGTGCATGTGGTTCTGGGCAGCTAGAAAGTCCTTGCGGGAGAAGCGAACAAATGCTTTCAGCAGAAGGCAAGAAGTTTAAAAGAAGTTTAAATAAAGAAAAAGGTCAGTTTTACTTTTACTATAATGCCAAAAGCATTCAGCAGGACAGGACACCTCTGTAACATGAGAATGATCAGAAAATGAAAGTAGAGATAAACTTCATCAAATTTAAAATCTTTATGTCACCCTATCCCACCTTCAAATTTATAGGTTCAAATTTCATAGCCCCTCATCCTAGACAGAAGGAAAATTTTTATATTTTAAATCCACACCCCCAAATAATGTCGAGCGTATACTTAGTAAAATGAAGAAATAGACAAATTTAATATCTTATTTTAAAATATATTCTATGTGTACATGGTAGCTAACTTCAGGTTACCTAGTTACTTTAAGTTATATCTAAGCTATGTGAGCTTTAGCAGCAGTTTGCCTCAGTTATCTGAGCATGAGGAAGCCTGAATTCAGAGTCAAAAACTGTAATGAAATGGGACTCCAGTCTCAAGGACAGAGGCCAAAGGGGGGAAAGAGAAAGAGCTGAATGGGGCAGGGAGTGAGCAGTAAGCTAGCTGGGAAAGGAAGCTAATGAGGCTGCATCTCCTGCCCTTCTTCAGTCCTGTCCACAGGCATCACCGTATTCCACTGCCCAATCACTGCACTGCATAATTGTTGTGCTTTATTTTTCTAGTATAAAATTTGGTTTAGAGTCTCTTATCACCTAATTGTCATATTGTTTAATTCTGTTCATCATGCCACTTAAAAGGTCAACAGAGCAGTAATTCATTCACCATAGTGTGTGGATGCAGGCTGGAGCGATAGCCCAGTGGGTAGGGCATTTGCCTTGTGCGCGGCTGACCTGGGTTCGATTCCTCCGCCCCTCTAGGAGAGTCTGGCAAGCTACCAAGAGTATCTCACCTCCACGGCAGAGCTTGGAAAGCTACCCATGGCATGTTCGATATGCCAAAAATAAAAAATAAAAAAGTAACAAGTCTCACAATGGAGACGTTACTGGTGCCCGCTCAAGCAAATCAATGATCGACGGGATGACAGTGATACAGTGACAGTGTGTGGATGTACAATTGTCATCTCAAACACTATGATGTAAGACTGGAATTCACAGTGCAGGAGCAAAATCTTTGTATTTCCCAAATTCACTTTATAATTCAGTTATTTTCTAAACTCATCTTTATATTTTCAACTCACATCATTTGTTTATAACACTGAAGTACACCTGAGTGTAATTTAGGTTCAGTCCCAGTACTCTGTGATACCCTGAACACTACCAAGAATGAGCCTCTCACCCATACATCAGCATCCCCTGACCTCCACTGTCCCCCAAATGAGTTGGGACCTTACACTACATGAAACACTCATCAAAAAGCAGGAACTTCATTTATGAACCATTGTATAAAACAAAGTGTTATGAAGTGGAATTTTCTGCTTATCCTGGTTAAGGTAACCTACACTAAAAATTAACTTAAGAATAATATATTAAGGTAATGGAGAGATAGTGCCTAGATAAGGTACTTGCCTAACACGTAGTTGACTAAGTTCATTTCCTCCCACCCAACTACATAAGGGTCCAAGCACAGCCAGAAATAATTCCTGAACACAGAATTAGAAATAGATCCTGAGCACTGCTGGGAGTAGCTACTAGCCCAACTCTCTCACACCAAACAGTAAGACTTTCAATCATGAGCATCAAATAAGTATGAGGAAGAGGAATTAAAACTACAGAATCTGCTGATTTGGTCTGTTACATCCCAAATGCCATATTTTGTGTGAAGGTAAATAGCAACAGCTCTTTCTTCCATCCCCTAACCACGTAAAAAAATTCACAACTCTTGAGAGGCCTACATAGATTTGCACTTTTACATGGGTGCTTTTACAATTATACATTGCAGGTAAGAGTGATAGTACAGCAGACAGGGCCTTTGCCTTGCATTTGGCCAAGCTAGGTTCCATCCCCAGCATTCCATATGTTCCTCTGAGCACCACCAGGAGTAATTTTTGAGTTGAGAGCCAGGAGTAACCCCTGAGCATCGCCTTATTTGACCCCAAAAGCCAAAAATAAAATAAATAAATAAAATTACATGTTGCTCAAATAGTATAGTATGAAAAACACATGAATTCTTACAATTTGGATCCAAACAGATAGACCTTGAAGGGTTTATGCCTAGTGTAATAATTCAGTTGGAAAGGGACAAAAAATGTCTATGCTTCAAAGTTGTCCATAAGCTAGACCTACTCTCAGTGGCTCAGGCTACTCTGTCCAACTGACTACATTGCAGGAGCGTAACCAACACATGTCGGTTGGCATGTTAAAAGAATAAAGTGATGCCTTGAAAGAATGATTATTTTTTAGGAAAATAAAATGTCCTTTATTTATTTATTTATTTATTTATTTATTTATTTTTATTTATTTATTTATTTATTTTTAATGAGTCACAGTGAGGGTACAGTTACAGATTCACACCTTTTAATGCTTGTTTTTCCCTCATGCAATGTTCGAGAGCCCATCCCTCCACCAGTGTCCATTCTCCACCATCAATGAACCCAGTATCCCTCCCACCCCCGATCCCATCCCCCACACCCCATCCTGCCTCTGTGGCAGGGCATTCCAATTTGTTCTCTCTCTCCTTTTGGGTGTTGTGGTTTGCAACAGGGGCATTGAGTGACCATCGTGTTCAGTCTCTAGTCTACTTTCAGCATGCATCTCCCTCCCCGCGCAGGATCTCCAATCACATTTTACTTGGTATTCCCTTCTCTATCTGGGATGACTTTCCACCAACATGTAAGGCCCACTTCCAAGTTATGGAGCCAGTCTCCTGGTATTATATATTACTATTCTTGGATGTAAGTCTCCTACTCTGTTATTTTATATTCCACAGATGAGTGCAATCTTTCTATGTCTGTCCCTCTCTTTCTGGCTCATTTCACTTAGCATGATACTTTCCATGTTGATCCACTTATATGCAAAGTTCATGACTTCATCCTTTCTAACAGCTGCATAGTATTCCATTGTACAGATGTACCAAATTTTCTTTAACCAGTAATCTGTTCTCGGGCACTCGGGTTTTTTCCAGATTCTGGCTATTGTAAACAGTGCTGCGATGAACACATAAGTGCAGATGTTATTTTGACTATACCTTTTTGTTTCTCCAGGATATATTCCCAGAAGTGGTATTGCTGGATCAAATGGAAGCTCAATTTCTAATTTTTTGAGAATTGTCCATATTGTTTTCCAAAGGGGCTGGACCAGTCGGCATTCCCACCAGCAGTGTAGAAGGGTTCCTTTCTCTCCACATCCTCTCCAACAGCGGTTGCTTTTGCTCTTTTGTATGTGTGCCATTCTCTGTGGTGTGAGGTGGTATCTCATGGTAGTTTTGATCTGCATCTCCCTGATGATTAGTGATGCAGAGCATTTTTTCATGTACCTTTTAGCCATTCGTATATCTTTCTTGGAAAAGTTTCTGTTCATTTCTTCGGCCCATTTTCTGATGGCGTTGGATGTTTTCTTCTTGTAGAGTTCAACCAGTGCTTTGTATACTCTTGATATCAATCCTTTATAGGATGGGTATTGGGTGAATATCCTTTCCCATGAAAGAATGATTCTCAGTCACATAATCATTTGGTTGTGAAAATCCCAAGAACAAGACAAGTATAAAGCTCATAAAAGGCCACTAAAATAAAGGTGGAAGTAATGGAATTAAAGCATATTCCACATATTTAATGGTCATTGAAGCAGCGGCTCTGCTTATGCTTCCTGTGCTGGACTTGGGTGCTTGTGATTTTCTGTCTCCCTTCTGATATACCAACTCCAGTGTTCCTCAGAGTTGGTGGTGTTGAGAGAGATGCAGTAACATGGAGAACAGTGAAGAGGGTTCTGGCACTAAAACAAAAGTTTGATGTACAAAGTTACACACTCCTGAGCACTCAGGATATAAGCCCCTTCTCATTTTCATGGGTTGTAATAAGCTTCTTTTGTTTTTTTAAATTTTTTATTAGTGGATCACCGTGGGGTACAGTTACAAACTTACAAACTTTCGTGTTTGCATTTCAGTCATACATGATTGTTTACCCATCCTTCCACCAGTGCCCATTCTCCTCCACCAATGATCTCAGTATCCCTCCCACCACCCCCACCCCATCCTCCACCAACCCACACCACTTCTGCGGCAGCGCATTGCATTCCCTTTTGTTATCTCTCCTTTTGGGTGTTGTACTTTGCAATAGAGGTATTGAGTGGCCATTATGTTCGGTCTATAGTCTACTTTCAGAGATCATCTTTCAACCTGAATGGGTCCTCTCAACATCTTTTACTTGGTGTTCCCTTCTCTATCTGAGCAGCCTTTTCCCCTAGCATGTGAGGCCGGTTTCCAAGCTGTGGAGCAGCAAGTTTCTTTTTTACTTGCTTTTTGATTTTAAAGTAACGTTTGACTCATTTCAATCCTTTAATACCGCTGACCAGTTTAAATCCTGAACTCCCAGGGATGGACAGTGACTAAAAATAACATTTATGGATTACTTCTTAAGAGTTCTATAAAAAAAACCTATCAGTAATTTATTGAAGAACTGAACACAGGCCTTTATGCAGTCTGCAGCTCTGATCAATGGAACAAATCCATTACTATAATGCTAGTTGATGTAAGCATAGAAAGAAAGGCCTAAGACTAATATCTTGTTGTTGGAATCAAAATAGCCTTCATTGAGAAAAAGGTATCTAAGTGATCAACTTCAAAATAGAATGATGTGGTACATGAAAAGAATATGTCCCAAAGACAGTGTGCCTTGCCTTTACGGCTCTCTGATAACTGACAATTTTTACTTCTTGCCTGTCTAAGGATATCATAACCTCCAGACTGTCAGCATTGCTGACAATACTTGCTCTCTCCTCTGCAGATTCAGTAAGAGAAAGATATAATAAATCTGCATTTTTTCAAACCCATCACTGTCACTGTCACTGTCATCTCATTGCTCGTCAATTTGTGGGCACCAATAACGTCTCCTTTTGAGACTTGTTGTTACTGTTTTTGGCATATCGAGTATGCAACTGGTAGCTTGCCAGGCTCTGCCGTGTGGGTGAGATACTCTCAGTAGCTTGCCTAGCTCTCTGAGAGGGCCCGAGGAATCAAACCTGGGTCGGCTGTGTGCAAGGCAAATGCCCTACTCCCTGTGGTATCACTCCAGCCCATTCAAGACCATACCTCAATTTTTATTATTTCTTCTGTAGCACCTCTATAACCTAGCATATTTAGACATAGAATTTTGAGTTGCTCTGGGTACCACCTTCAAAATCTGCCATCAGGCTCAATCATTTGCTAGCTCTGTGGGCAGAGTATTTCTAGAGATCCTTCTAGTCTATTATACTAAAGTTGCAAGAAAATCCAAAATCCCAGTTTTGTGAAGACTAGTAAGTCCTAGAGTGGTTAAGGAATGTTCTAACTTGTTGCAAATTTTTTGGCTGCAAAGAGAGAAAGCTGCTTCAATAATCAAACCTGAGTCTTAAAGTTGCAAAAGATTTGCATTTCTAGTGATAGGCATCTGATAAACAGCTTCAGCAGAATTCACTTTCAAGGGGCTGGAGTGATAGCACAGCAGGTAGGGCGTTTGCCTTGCATGAGGCCGACCCGGGTTCTAATCCCAGCATCCCATATGGTCCCCTGAGCACCGCCAGGGGTAATTCCTGAGTCAAGAGCCAGGAGTAACCCCTGTGCATCGCCGGGTGTGACTCAAAAACAAAACAAAAAACAAACAAACAAACAAACAAACAAAAAACAGAATTCACTTTCAAAATTCACCTCTCTGGATCCAGAGGGCTGGTACAGCAGGCAGGGCACTTGCTCTGCATGTGACTGACCCAGATTCAGTCTCTGGCACCCTATATAATCCACCAAGCACAGCCAGTAGTGACCCCAAAGCATAGAGCCAAAAGTAAAACTTGAGCACTGTTTAGTGTGCCTCCATCCCAAATAAATTTATTGTACTATATCACCCTTGTGGATTCTTAAACAATTGAAATGGAAGGCTTAGTCTTAGTAGTCCCCTTTCTGGGAGGTGTGCGCAGAACCAATTGTGAGTTATGAAGCAGAAAGAGGCCCCAACTATGGACTATGGTGAGACTGACCAAAATTGAGTCAGTCCTGGCCGTGATCAAGCCAGCAGAACTGGTTCATCTCATTGCACATTGCTCAGGTCCTACAGAGACATGTACATCCCCAAGGCTTGGCACATTTCAGCTTATTATGATAGAGGAGAAGGGAAAAAGGAGGGCCTGGTAATCTAGTAGAGACATTTGTTCATTTCAAATGTTACCTACTTCAGGTAGAGCCAGTCAGATAGATTATGGGAGTGACAAAGGGGCAGTGTTGGATAACATAGATTCAGGTAGTTTAGGTTTATTGGGCTACTCCCGTTATAGTGCTCCTATTCCTCTTTGTTTATTTGTAGCTTCTTTCTTAGTGTTCTGTTGACTTGTAAATAATGTTTTTCTCTTCTCCTTGAATCCTTTGCATAATTTATTCAGAGCAAGTCCTTTTTGTATGGACACAGGAAGACTTAACAAATGCTATGCTTTTGTAACCTGGGAGTCATTTGACTCTACATGATATTTTCCTCCAGGGCATCTGTTCTCTTGACCTAAGCCTCAGCTGCCTTTACTTCCTAGCACCCCCAAAGCATGGTGCCGACGTGGGACAAGAAGGATCCAGGGCAAGCGGTGAGTTGTGTGCTACCCTGGCATTGAGATGGGCCTGGCCAAAGTGCCTAATGCTTAACTATAAGTTAAGAACTTGATCATGGACAACTGTTGTCATGATCCAAACAGTGATAACTAGATTTGGACCCTGCTAGGGTGAGGAATGATTAATCTGGCCTGAGTGCTGTGGTCTGAGCCTGCGGCAAGATGTTGCCAGGAGAGCTGCCTTGCAAGCCTCAATGTATCCCTTGCTATGTCCATACAAAAATAACTAGTATTAAGATGTTAGTAAGTTCCTGGACTAAGGAAAAGAAAAAAACCTTAAGAGTGAGGAAGGGCTTTGGAGTGCCCTGCCCTCAGGAAGGGCTTTCTTATGTTGATTTTGCTACTTGGCTGGGTGTAGGCTAGAAGGCAAGGTGGGAGAGAGAAGGAGGAGGAGACAGAGAAGCCAGAAAGAAGCGGCAGTTGATCCAGAGAGAGGCTGGAGCTGGGAGTGCGGGAGATGAGATAGATGAAAGATTGAATAAACAGTAACTAATCAGCAACCAGCTTGGTCCTCGTTCTTCCTTCGCCTTTCCTTGACCATCGGCCGTCCCGATCCAGTCCACACACTGCGGTTCCAGGGAACGCGGGTGGTGAGACAGAGCTGCCCGGAGAGCCCGCGAGTGCACTCGCCCCTCAGCGAGCCTTAGTTTTTTACAGGGCAGGTATAGAAATACTTAAAAAGAGAAGGTGGCAGTGCAATGAGAGGAGAGGGGATTAGCTCCCTTTTTTGAAGTTACTCTCCTGGACCAGGGCAAATGTCAAAAAGGCAGCAGTTCTCACCCTTGTGGCCTGAGAACAAGGAACAGAGCCTTAGAGTTTCAGAGCTGGAGAGGCAGGCCCCAGAGCCCCATAGCCCCAGATTGGGACTCTGCGCAGCCAATACCAGCCAAGGGACATGGATTACAGGACTGCAGCAGGCAGTCTAAGACTGGGAGGCCATGCATGGGATCAAGTCCAGCATGCATGTGACAGACTCTGGTTCTCTTATACTGGAAGGGAAGAGGGAGCAGCAGGGGACAAGACAACATTACATCATTTAGAGGAAAAGGGAAGCAGTGTTGGACAGGACCATATCAGGCCACTGCACACTGAAAGCAGAGGAAGATGCTTGGACTTCTGCTGCTGCCTATAGCAGATACATAACTGCTTAAAACTGTAAAATAAAGAAACCTTCATAGAAGCATTGGAAGTTTTTAATGATTATTTGCATAAGAAACACATCTTCAAATCATCAGCATAAGAAGTTTTGCAATTAATTTTATGTAAGAAACACACAGGAGCTAAACTAGTTTCCCTATAACTAGGTGGCCATGGAAATAAATGGCCTAATATCAAAATATATCTCAAGGGCCATTGGTGGTATAGTGGTGAGCATAGCTGCCTTCCAAAATATATCAAACATCACAGGTTTCTAGAGAAGCACATACATTATTCTAGAACACTGTTTGTCAGGACATATTGGGAGCATATTCTAACATGTGCCCCTCTCTGGAATGGGAGCTGTAAAGGTCATGGATTGTCTTCTGATTCTTAGCAAGCTTCATGTCTCATGCTGTGATCAAGAAAGAACTTGGAATTGACCCAAGAGATAAAGCTTTCCCATCCAAACAGGCTAATGCCATTCAACAATGTACAAAGTTTCTGCTATTTTTCCACTTGATTACAAAGAAAGGCTCTAAAACTCAGACAAAGCCTAAGAGCCCGTGTTGGGGATGGACTGAGCTACCAGGGCGAGCCCATGTAGTAGACTGTACTACAGACAGGAACATTTCCCCCTCCAAGCTGCCTTCAGAAAATAATTTCAGTATATTGAAAAGAGCAGTTTTCCTTCTCTCACAGAAGCCTGGATGGTCTTTGACATGCAGATCTCAGGTGTTAGCCAGGCCTGACCTTTAAGATTGTAACTTGTAGGCTCTGGCCCAGTCTTTGGGATGTAGATTTCAGGTGCAGGCCCAGTTTGTATTTGAAGTGTAGATTTCAGGTGGCAGCCCAGCCTTGTTTTGGGGATGTAAATCCAAATGCTTATAGCCCAAGAAATGTTTTGGTTTTATATCTTCTTTCCAGGGAGGCCAAAATTACTGGCCTGCAGATGCAAGGAAACAATGCATGTTTTGCTGCCTCAATGTTCTTTCTGTAACTTCTTTGATGCCTTTGATGATGTCACTGTATCGCGCCCTTTAGAGGTACCATGATCAATAAAAGGAGACTACAGGGCTCTTTACCTTTGCCAAGAGTCAGAGAGAACCTTGGTCATCCATGAAACGCATTTCTTCCACATTCCTTATCTCAGTGCCTCTGACCGCGGGAATGTTCACGCAACAAGCCTGCAAATCTCACAGGGACTGAGCAAACTGAGGGTTCCTCATCCAGGGCAGGTGAATCAAATAGCTACAAAAAGGTTAAAAGGTTATGGCTGGAACCAGTTTGGAAAATATGTGTTGTGACACGTTTAAAGCGGGCCAGGGATATGACTTCAATGGCAGAGCATATTTGAGACCCGGGTATCATCCAAAACACTGGCACTGCAAGAACAAGAAAGAGGAGAAGGTTGCTGTGTTCCTCACAAGTGAAGTAGCCATTGGAGACCTGTTTTGTTATATTGGATTGTATCTATGGATCTCTTTTTCTTTATTTTATTGAATCACCATGAGATATACAATATTTGATCCTTTATCTACTTTCAGCACACATCTCCCATGCTGACCGATTCCTCCAATCATCATTTTCTTGGAATAACTTCAAAAATTTTTTGAAAATGATAATAGTATAAAGTAAAGAAGATTCTTCTAGCTCTGCTTTGGAAACTCAGGGGCAGACTGCTCTTTAGTCAAAGACAGACATTTCAATAAACCCTAGTAAAATCGGGAGTCAGTTACTCTCAGAAAAAAATCAGCCTTTCCTCTAATGTGGCTCTTACTAATTCTACAAGTTTTTTCCAGTAGACAATGGCTCAACCCTGAGGATATTTGGGGGAGGGGTGATATATTTCCAAGGTCTTTTCTGAAAGCACCACCTGCAAGGAGTGATTACCTAACAATTTGCCAAAAGGGAGGACTGCAGAACCCTTGGTATTTTTGAATTGCAACTGTTTTCTGTCATCGTTAAAAAAAAAAACTAATCATTTTTTTTTCCCAGCAAACCACCCCTGTCTCCTGCACAGGCTATTATGAAATTGCCAAAGACCACACACTTGGCGTTCTCTGTTTTCACAGTTTTTAAAGGCATTATCAAAAGGCAAAAGGGGCCTGGGAAGAGGATTTCTTTCCTGCACAACATCTGAAGTGAAATTCCTAGGGTAGAATACTATTCTCTGCTGGCGACTTTCCACAAGTTCCATCTTCTTATTAAGTGTTTATCAAGTTGCTCAAAGCGAAAGACCAAAAAAAATCTCAAACTGAGTCCAATTGGGAGAATGCCATGTGGTCTTACAACCATGCTATCGAATATTCTGGCAATAAGTTTTAAGAACCAAAAAATTGCAGCTCATATTATAGAAGTTCAATTTATGATAACATTTATCTCCACATTAATAAGGAATTTTCAAACAAAGATAATTATCCATGTCTTTGAAGATGTACGCCATGAATCAATCCAGCTCTATATTAGTGATCCAAAACAGTTGACTTTTCACGGAGTTGGCCTGCTGTTTCCTTTTTATGTGAAATTATGTTCAGAGAATTTTTAAGTGCATGCCATCTGAGTCATTGACATTGGCCTAAAAGCAGGAATTCAGTACAAACATTTTTTAGCTGCAGATCAATGATGTAAAGTTTGTTTTCGAGGGAGAATAAAATAAATGATTTGCTTCCAAAACCAAGCTGACCTGTGGGGCAGGAAAGAACATGTCATTGAGTCCAAAACTGAAGGAAGCCATCAGAGCTGCCAATTAATCTATCATAAACAGCCCTAGGTTGGGTCCTTGTGAGCCACGGTGCCATAACACAAACAGACACCTGCCTTCAACCTGCTCATCTCTCCCTCTCCCTCCAAATCCAAATTACAGCAGCTGACACACAGTTCCCACGATGACTCAGTGGTTAAGTTCTCCTCATCCTTCCTTGCCAGGCTTCTCACCACCTCCCTTGCCTCACCTTGTAGTCCTTACCTCCAAGATGAGTCTTACATACATGTTTGACTTGAATGAATCTTTTACTTAGCTATATATGAGGCCTTTTTATATGCCAAATTTGCATCTAATGACTCAGGAAATTGGCACTTCTTACTAAGGAGAACATCTTTAGTGGCTTTCCCCTCCTGAATGGTGCCTTTAGCCCAGATCTTGAGCCGCAGGATTGCTTTGTTCACATGTAGCACTGGGGGTTTAGCTCCAGGGCTCATCCTTGCCTGTGTTTTCTACACCACGGAGCCATCTTCTACATACCGACAATGCATACTTAAATTCCTGTGTGTTTGCTTTCATTTATCTTATTCCCATTACGTGAGTCTTCCATCCTATGTGTCACTTTCTGAAATTGATGTGTTCTCCTAGACTTAACTCAAATCTTTTCTCTATCAAAGAAGCCCCCCTACTTCTCCAACCTCCTGCATTTTTTCATCTCACTTGGTTTTATTCCACCTAGTATCTGTTATCACAATTCAAGATTTATTATTTACCTACCCATTTAAAAAATTAGTTTTAGGTTCTTTTTCTTTGGGGGCCATGCCTAGTGATGTACAGGGGTTACTCCTGGCTCTGCACTCAGGATCTACTCCTGGCAGTGCTCGGGGGACCATATAGGATACTGGGGATTGAACCCAGTCGGCTGCATGCAAGGCAAATGCCCTACCTGCTGTACTATAGACCCAGCCCCTCATACGTATTTTTATGCACTAACTTTATCTTCCTGAGAAATATATCAAATAGTCTGAGAATAGGGTTATTCTTCAAATATATAACCTATAAGTTCTGGTCGTGAAGTATCAAAAGTTAGCAATAAATGAATAAAAATGCCACTTAAAACTTTACTGGAAATTATAATTGAGGTATATATTCATATAACTAAACTTTACTTCATTGTCTCAACTAGTTCTAAGTTTTATTTTATTTTTAAGCATATTGTTCTCATTTTAAATTAATTATTTTGTCCAAGGTGAATGGTAAGTCCTCACAGAAGAGAGAACTGTCACTGTCACCCCATTGCTCATCGATTTGTTTCAGTGGGCACCAGTAATGTCTTTCATTGTGAGACTAATTGTTACTGTTTTTGGCATATCAAATACACCATGGGTATCTTGCCAATCTCTGCCATGAGGGCGAGATACTCTCGGTAGCTTACTGGGCTCTCCGAGAGGGGCAGAGGAATCGAACACGGGTTGACCACATGAAAGGCAAAGGCCCTAACGCTGTGCTATTGCTCCAGCCCATAGAAGATAGAAAAGATTTTAAAAATGTCTGAGACAAATATATTCATGTAGCACAGAATAGTGGTTCTCACGTTTTAAAGCATTTGAAAGTTTCATGGTAGTTTACTAAAAGGAACTTGCCTCTGTTTTTAACAAGCTCTCAAGAGATTTTGAACAACATAGGACACTGGATTGGCATCTGGAAACCACTAATGAAAAGATTGGATTCAAATATTGTTTCTAAAACTTAAAATTCATATAATTTATGCTAATATATTCTAATAGGTTTCTGTAAGTTCTGGTGATAAAGTATCACTCAATAAGTAGCAGTTGATGAATGAAGGATGACTTTCATTCTCTTTAATCTTTATTTATTCATCTGGGAAATTGGAAAAATTAAAGCAAGTGGCACTGAGAAGATGACCCTGTTCTAATTTTTTTCACTTTTATGTCTCTGTATTCTGGGTTTGTGAATAGAGCTATTCAAAAGTAGAGTTTGGATCATTCAGGAGCAAACCTCCTGAAATACAAAAGAAGATGAAGTGGAATCCTCACAAGTAACTTTACACAAAGAGAATCTCAAACTCTTGGTTCCACCAGTCTAGATAAATTTTTTTTTTTTTGCTTTTTGGGTCACACCCAGAGATGCTCAGGGGTTACTCCTGGCTTTGCACTCAGGAATTACTCCTGGCAGTGCTTGGGGGACCATATGGGATGCTGGGGATCAAACCCGGGTCAGCCGCGTGCAAGGCAAATGCCCTACCCGCTGTGCTATCGCTCCGGCCCCCAGTCTAGATAAATTCTGTCATGGACTTAGAGGGAGGCAGAAATGGAATTTGCCTCTGCATCAGGAAGGAAGGCGAGAAGTGGAGTTAGCCTCTGTATCAGGAGGCAGACTTGAAATTTAGAACTCAGCAGTAAGACTGCCTTCAGGTAATCCTAACAGACAGATTCCTGGGGATTTCAGAAAATATATAAGTAGGAGCAAGCTGTATATTATTCATTTTGCAGAATACTTTTTACTAAATTGTAAATATAGTAAAATCTAACCTACTGTTACACTTTAATATTGATGCGTAGAAGGCAATGAAGAGAAATATACAATTAAATCTGCATTTATCTATGTCTGTACTAAAATGGCAAAGTATAAATTAGAATCACTTCTCAAAAAGAAGGTAAATTTGTGGGAGAATGGTGTTAAATGATAAGATTTGTTGCTTTTTAGGCCACATATAGCACACAGGGAGCACTCCTCATAGCACTCAGGACCAAGATGTGGGGCCAAGATATCTGGTGGTGTTGATTTTGTAGCCTGCCACTTAACTATATCGACAACCTATTGTTTCTAGGAGCCTTTCTGTAGAGTCTTTAGGGTTTCTACTTAGAGTATCATATCATCTGCCAATAGTGATAATTTGACCTCTTCCTTTCCTATCTGTATGCCCTTGATATCTTTTTCTTGTCTGACTACTATGACCAGGACTTCCACTGCAATATTGAATAGGAGTGGCGAAAGCGGGCAACCTTGTCTTGTGCCAGGTTTTAGAGGAAAGGCTTTTAGTTTTTCACCGTTGAGAATGATACTTGCCGTGGACTTGTGGTAAAGTCCATGGCTTTCTTATATACAAATAATGAAAGAGAAGAAAGAGACATTTAAAAAAAACAATCCCATTCACAATAATACTTCTGAAAATCAAGTACCACGGAATCAGATTAACCAAAGAGGTGAAGGACCTATATAAGGAAAATTACAAAACATTACTTCAAGAAATAAAAGAGAACATTAAGAAATGGAGACAAATCCCCTGCTCATGTATAGGGAGGATTAACATTATCAAAATGGCAATAATGCCCAAAGCACTATACAAATTAAATGCGGTCCCTAACAGAATACACATGACATTTTTCAAAGAAATACACAAAACACGCCTGAAATTCAAATGGAACAATAAAACCCCATGAATAGCTAAAGCAATCCTTTGGGAAAAGAAGATGGGTGGCGTCACCTTCCCCAATTTCAAACTCTACTACAAAGCAGTAGTAATTAAAACAGCATGGTATTAGGCTAGAAACTGACCTGCAGACCAATGGAACAGAGTTAAATATCCTGTCAGAGACCCCGCACATATATGGCCACTTAATCTTTGACAAAGGAGCAAGAAATGTGAAGTGGAACAAGGAAAGCCTTTTAAATATGTGGTGCTGGGAAAATTGGATAGCTACCTGCAAAAAATGTACTCTAACCTCTGTCTAATGCCAGGAACAAAAGTCAGATCAAAGTGGATTAAAGACCTCAATATCAGACCTGTATCTATAAGGTACATAGAGGAAAATGTAGGCAGAACTCTCCATGACATTGAAGCTAAAAGCATCTTTAAGGATGAAACAGCACTGACCATGCAAGTGGAAGCAAACATAGACAAATGGGACTACATCAAACTAAGAAGCTTCTGCACATCAAAAGAAAAGTGACCAAAATACAGAAAGAGCCCACAGAATGGGAAAGCATATTTACCCAATATCCATTTGATAAGGGATTAATATCCAAGATATACAAGATACTAGTAGAATTGATTGAGAAAAAAACCTCCAATCTCATCACAAATGGGGAGAAGAAATGAACAGAAGTTTCCTCAAAAATGAAATACAAATGGCCAAAAGGCACATGAAAAAATGTTCCACATCACTAATCATCAATCAAAACAACAATGAGGTATCATCTCACACCACAGAGACTGGCTCACATTCAAAAGAACAAAAACAACCAGTGCTGTTGTGGATGTGGGGGAAAAGGGATGCTCTTTCACTGTTGGTGGGAACGCTGACTGGTCCAGCCTTTCTGGAAAACAATATGGACAGTCCGTCAAAAACTAGAAATTGAGCTTCCATATGACCCCGTAATAGCGCTTCTGGGAATATATTCCGAGGAAAAAGAAGCACAGTAGAAATGATATTTGTACCTATAGTTTCATTGCAGCACTGTTCACAATAGCCAAAATCTGGAAACAACCCAAGTGCCTTAGAACAGATGACTAGTTAAAGAAACTTTGGTACATCTACACAAATAGAATATTATGCAGCTGTTAGGATAGATGAAGTCATGAAATTTGCTTATAAATGGATAGACATGGAGAGTATCATGCTAAGTGAAGTGAGTCAGAAAGAGAGGGACAGACATAGAAGGACTGCACTCATTTGTGGAGTATAGAATAACATCACATGAGGCTGACACCCAAGGACAGTAGATACAAGGGCCAGGAGGATTGCCCCATAGCTGCAAGCCTGCTTCATGAGCAGAGGGGAGAAGGCAGATGGAATAGAGAAGGGATCACTAAGAAAATGTGGCTGGAGGAATCAGTTGGGATGGGAGATGCATGCCGAAAGTAGATAATCGACCAAACATGATGACCTCTCAGTGTCTGTGTTGCAAACCATAATGCCCCAAATTAGAGAGAGTATGGAGAATATTGTCTGCCTTAGCGGCAGAGAGTGGGTGGCAAAGGGGGGTATACCAGGGATATTGATGGTGGGGAATGTGCACTGGTGGAGGGGTGGGTGTTTGATCATTGTGTGATTGTAATCCAAACATGAAAGCTTGTAACTATCTCACAGTGATTCGATAAAATTAAAAAATATAAAAGATATGTGGTGGAGAGGGATTGATTGAACCATGTCAGCTATGTGCAAGACAAGCATTCTATCCACTGTACTGCTGCTCTGGGCACACAAATTATAAGGGTTTTTGTTTGTTTTTTGTTTTATTGAATCACTGTGAGATATAGTTATAAGCTTTCAGGTTTGAGTTACAATCACACAATGATCAAACACCCATCTCTTAACCAGTGCACTTTCCCCACCACCAATATCTCCAGTGTACCCCTGCCCTTTACCACCCTCCCTCTGCTTCCACTACAGACAATTTCCTCCATACTCTCTCTCTACTTTTGGGCCATTATGGTTGCAATGCAGGTACTGAGAGGTCATCATGTTTGGTCCTTTATCTATTTTCAGCATCCATTTCCCATCCTGAGTGATTCCTCCAACCCTTATTTTCATAGTAATCCCTTCTCTATTCCAGGTGCTTTCTCCCTCAGCTCATGAGGCAGGCTACCTACTATGGGGCTATCCCCCTGGCCCTTGTATGTACTATCCTTGGATGTCATCCTCATATGATATTATTATATACTCCACAAATGAGTGTAGTCCTTCTATGTCTGTCCCTTTCTTTTTGACTCATTTTGCTTAGCATGATATTCTCCATATCTATCCACTTATAAGCAAATTTTATGACTTCATTTCTCCTAATAGCTGCATAGGATTTCATTGTCTAGATGTACCAAAATGTTTTTTAACCAATCATCTGTTCTAGGGCACTTGGGTTGTTTCCAGATTTTGGCTACTGTGAACAGTGCTGTAGTGTGTGCAGTGGCTCATCCGTTGTTGGGTGCTGTCAACCAACCACTGGGTTACCTGGAATTTGGCGCAGGTGTTCAATCTGGCACAGACCCTCTGTGATAGAGTCCTGCTCTTCCAGCTGCTCAACAACCTCTGGGAGCACTCAATCAACCTCAAAAGATCAATCTGAGGCCACATATGTCCCAGGTGCTGTCCAGAGACACAGGCAGTTGCGTTTTTGTCAGTGTGCAGATCATTACAACATGCCAGTTGACCAAAAGCTTACATTCAGTAAAGTGGGAAAACCTGTAAAGTTAATTAGAGGACATACCAAAAGCCTCTGTCTCTCTTGGAGAGTCCAACAACCTACCTAGAGATTGCCTCCCACACAGAAGAGCCTGGCAAACTACTCATGGAGTACTCGATATGCCAAAAACAGCAACAAAGAGAGTCCTCATTCCCCTGATCCTGAAAGAACTTCAGATATACCATGGGTCTATGCTAGCACACAAAAGGGACAAATGGAGACGTTACTGGCACCCGCTTGAGCAAATCAATTAAAAATGAATGACAGTGATACAGTGAACAGTGCTGCGATGAACATATAGGTACAGATGTCATTTCTACTGTGCTTTTTTTGCACCCTAGAGATATGTTCCCAGAAGTGCTAGTACGGGGTCATATTGACCTAATTTCTAGTTTTAGGAGGACTGTCCATATTGTTTTCCAAAAAGGCTGGGCCAGTTAGCATTCCCACCAACAGTGAAAGAACGTCCCTCTTTCCCCACCTCCATATGAGCACTGGTTACTTTTGTTCTTTTGAATGTGTGTCAATCTTTGTGGTATGAAATGATATTTCATTGTTATTTTGATTTCCACCTCCCTGATGACTAGCGATGTAGAGCATTTTTTCATTTATCTTTTAGCCATTTGTATTTTTTTGAGGAAGCTTCTGTTCATTTCTTCTCCCCATTTTTGATGGGGTTGGAGGAGTTTTTCTTGTATAATTCTATTTAGTGTCTTGTATATCCTGCATATTAATCCCTTATCAGATGGGTATTGAGTTAATATGCTTTCCCATTCTGTGGGCTCTTTCTTTATTTTACTCACTGTTTCCTTTAAAGTGAAGAAGCTTCTTAGTTTGGTGTATTCCCATTTGTTTATGTTTGTTTCCACTTGCTTGGTCAGTGGTGTCTCATCCTTAAATATGCTTTTAGCTTCATGTCATAGAGGGTTTTACCTACATTTTCCTCTATGTACCTTCTGGATTGATGTCTGATAAAATAAAGTCTTTAATCCACTTTGATCTGACTTTTGTGCCTGGCATTAGACAGAGATCACAGTTCATTTTTTGCAGGTAGCTATAGTTTTCCAAACACCACTTGTTGAAGAGGATTTCCTTGCTCCACTTCACATTTCTTGCACCTTTGTCAAAAATTAAATGGTCATATATTTGGGAGTCTGTGACAGTATATTCAACTTCCATTGGTCTTCAGGTCAGTTTCTAGCCTAATACCATGCTGTTTTAATTTACTACTGCTTTGTAGTAGAGTTTGAATTTGGGGAAGGTGATGCCACCCATCTACTTTTTCCCAAGGATTGCTTTAGCTATTGGTGGGGTTTTATTGTTCCATATGAATTTCAGGCGTGTTTTGTGTATTTCTTTGAAAAATGTCATGTGTATCCTGCTAGGGACCACGTTAAATTTGTTTAGTGCTTTGGGCATTATTGCCAGTTTGAAAATGTTAATCCTCCCTATACATGAGCAGGGGATTTGTCTCCATTTCTTAATGTTCTCTTTTATTTCTTGAAGTAGTATTTTGTAATTTTCCTTGTATAGGTCCTTCACCTCTTTGGTTAAACTGATTCTGAGGTACTTGATTTTCAGAGGTACTATTGTGAATGGGATTGTTTGTTTAATGTCTCTTTCTTCTCTGTCATTAACTAATGATGTTTTAAACTATGTAAAAAGTATCCTTTTCTAATAATCACTGATATTAGCTGAAAATTTTATACATAGCAACAAATATTTGTTTAAAATGTTAGTGAAATAGAGCAAGGAAGGATCTTCAACAAATGTGCTGAGAAAACTGGTCAGTTACATGGGAAAAAAATGAACTCAGATTCCTATCTCATATCTTACACAAAGTGAATTTAAATGAGTGAAAAACCTTGATATCAAACTTCAACCTGGAAAATATATTGAGGAAAGCAAGGGAAAAACTTCATAATGTTGAATCTGGATGCATTTCCATGATATTTACTAAGGGAACAGAAGAAAAACATAAAAAATGACTAGACTAAAAGGCATTCTCAGACTGGGAGACATATTTGATTATTATTCATTGACAAAGGGTTAATATCTAAGATATAGAAAGTATTTGCAAAAATTAACAACAAAATGTTAAACAACCCCATCAAAAAATGGGAAGAAGAGATGAGCAGACACTTCCATACAGAAAGAATACAGATGGCCAATGGTTATGTGGAAAAATTACTTTCCTTCAATTATCAGGGAAATGCAAATAAAAACAGCAACAAAACATTACCTCACATCAGTAAGATTATGACACATAAAAATGAATAATACCGAGAAGAGACCACTAAGTGAATGATGGTTAGAGTTATTGCTCGTGATGTTAGATGTGTGCTGAAAGTAGACTATGGACCAAACATGGTGGCTGTTTAGTGTCTATATTGCAAACCAATATACTGGACCAATAGCACAGTGGGTAGGGCGTTTGTCTTGCATGCAGCCGACCCGGGTTTGATTCGTCCTTCCCTCTCTGAGACCCAGCAAACTACCTCAAGTATCCCGCCAGCATGGCAGAGCCTGGCAAGTTCCCCGTAGCATATTTGATATGTCAAATACAGTAACAATAACAGGTCTCATTCCCTTGACCCTGAAAGAGCCTCCAATACAGCACCGTTTGGAAGAATGAGTAAGGAAAGGTTGCTAGAATCTCAGGCTGGGATGAATGAAGACGTTACTGGCGCCCAATCGAGCAAATTGATGAACAATGGGATGACAGTAATACAGTGATATATATATGTATATGTATATACATATATATGTATATACACAATGAAACTGTACTCAATTATAAGATGAAGTCATGCTATTTCCAATGATGTATAATCTCCAGGATGACTATGGGAGGCCTCCAACGGCGCTCTCCCCCTCACCACCCAGGCTCAATGGACCTTAGGCCGCTTGCCCAGCCATGGTGGCCCGGACCATGGGGCAAACAGAGGAGGAAATGAGGGTCAAGCGCATTGATTGATCAGTTGCCATTTATTCCATTCTCCCCACAGGCCTGTCCCAGTCTCTCTGAGCACCCCCTTTCTAGTCTCACACTGACCCTCATTCACATCTCCTCCTGCCTCTCCCACTCATCTCTCTGCGCTTCATCTTGCTTCCTGCTCTTTCTCCCAACTCCTCCAACTCCCTCATCTCTCCAACTCATCTTTGCACCCTAGCACTCTGGGCCAATGCTACACCCAGTCTGGTAGCAAAATCAACATAAGAAAGCCCTTCCTGAGTGCCCATCAGTCTTAAGAGTGAAAACACCACCTATGGGTGTTCCTCTTCTCCTTAGTCCAATAAATTAATTAATATTTTAATTAACATCTTAATATTAGTTATTTTTGTATGGACACAGTAAGAGATACATCGAGGACTGTAGGGCAGCTCTCCTGGGAACATCTTTTCACAGACTCTGAGTACAGTGCTCAGGTCAGATTAAACATTCCTAACCCTAGCCGGGTCCGAATATCACTGAGAGTCCATTAACTCCCAAGTTACAAAAGCATAGCATTAACTGTCTTCCAGTGCCCATACAAAAAGGATATTGCTCTGAATGCAAAGGACATAAGGAGAAAAGAAAAACAATATTTACAAGTCAACATAGCACAAAGAAAGAAGTTACAAATAAACACAAAGGAATAGTAACACTGTAATGGGAGTAACCCAATAAACCTAAGCTCCCTGCGGCAAGGCGGAAAGGACAAACCAATGTTATCCTACACTATGACACCAATGGAACTAGAGGGTTTCATGTTGAATGAAGTCAGAAGAAATGCAAATACAGAATAATCTCTCTCATATGTGGGATATAAATAAACATAGTCAGGGAATAACAAATGGCAAAAGGCCACATATTTGGAGAGCTTGTCTACAAAAACATCTGAGCTTACCGAGGGTGGGGAGGGGGTGAATGGGAGGTGACTTGGGACATTGATGGAGGGACGATTCATGTGGCATTAGAATATTTTATATGCATGTTACTATCAAAACACTGTAGCACTGTCGTCCAGTTGTTCATCAATTTGCTCGAGCGGGCACCAGTAACTTCTCCATTGTTAGACTTGTTTTTACTACTTTTGGCATATCGTGGTAGCTTGTCAGGCTCTGCCGTGTGGGTAGGATACTCTCGGTAGCTTGCTAGGCTTTCCAAGACGAACAGAGAAATCAAACTCGGGTCGGTGGCATGCAAGGCAAATGTCCTACCTGCTGTGCTATCAAAACGGTATTTAAATTACTGTACCCTAATAAAAATTGGAAAATATATATGATAGCAATAGTATTAGGAACACATTAGACAGTTCTAAGATATTCAAATTGGTCTGGTAAAAGCACAAAAGTATCATTATCATACTAATGTAGATGGTAGATTCTAGTTTACCTTAGTTCAAGTCTTAATTCATCATGTCTTCACTGGATTATAAAAGCAAGTAGTACGGTGACCCACAGTATTTCTATCTTAACACTCTATACCATACATTAGGTAACTATATCTTGTCAACTATTGATTTTTTGCTTATTACTACTTCTATCTATGAAAAGAGGAAAATAGGTTAGAGAGACAATACAGGAGGTAGGAACTTTTGCCTTGTACTCAATGCACAGTTCTATTCCCAGCACTGCACATCCTCCCCAGAGTACTGCCAAGACAGATCCCTGAGCACAGAACTATGAATATGGCCCTGAAACAAACAAAAGGACATAAGGAGAAGAAAGTGTGCTTTTTATTTGTGATTTATACACATCACTTATGCTGATTTCATCAGCCAGTTTCCAGATCAAGTGGTAAGAAAATGTAATTCATAGATCATCATTTAAGGAGACTAGGGGGAGAGAAGAGAAGCACATATAGGTCCTCTGGGGGAGTTAGCAAGTGAGGTTCCTTTACAACACAGTGGGTAAAACTGTGGTTTTAATCTGGAAAGACACTGATTGGGCTAGAACTTCTAGTACTGTAATCAGAAAGGGTGACATCTATTGAGTTAATAGTTGTTTTTGCCATACTGTCTCATAGCATCTAATTACTAATATTTTTATAATTTTCTTCTAATTAACCTCTAATGACCTACCTGGAAGGGTACATTATGCGGGTGTTCAAAACATAAGTGATACCATTTTAAGAGTTTTGACACAAATGCTCGGGATCCATTGTTTAGTCTCTAAATATACACACCTTGACTAACTCAGAACATATTATAACTATATATAAGATATTATATGGCCAGATATAAAAAGATGAAGACATTCATTTTCTAGCATTAGGAGTTAACCTTAGTAGAAAGGATGTCATGGGAACAAGGTAGTAAGGACTAAATCCCAGGATTAATAAAACTGAAATGATGTGATAATATAATGAGGGAAATGACAAACCTGAGCAAGGGTGAGAGGAAGTGCCAGAACACTTCACACTAGAGAAAACCTGTTACCCGCTAATTCATGTAGTGGATGAAAAGGGAAAATTTAATTCAGGAAGACTGAGGATGAAGGAAAGCTAAGCTGTGACTGAGAGATTTGAAATAGTGATGAGACTGTGGCTGAAAGTTCTGGAGAAATAGACTTGGACCAAAAGGCAAAGATATTACATGTCCCACTCAGTATTAAAATCATTTTGTTTTGAACAATCGAAAGATCATATAAGGAATCAGCAAACGTAAATTCTGTTTCAGGAGGCTAATAGGAGACAATGTGGAGTTTGGCTTATCATAGGAAAACTGTTGTGAGGAGATTAGATTGAAGGCTCTTACAGTTTCTGCAATAATCACCAAAAATCACATAGATGACAGCAGAGATGCTAATGCTAGAAAGGAGAGAGGTGGACATAATTTAGCTAGGAATACTTAAGAAGGTGAGAGCAAGGAAAGGAAGCACATAGGATGGACTGAGATCTCTTGATGAATTAAAAAGCATCAACTAGTCTAACATCATAAATAAGTTTAGGTATTCTTTGCAGCTTAGTTTAGATAGCAGGGGTGAGGGCTTCTGTAGGATAACATTGGGTTTGCCCTTTTAGCCTTGCCATGGGGAACCTACTTTACCTTAAAGCAATGTCCTTCCTGTATGGATACAGGAAGACAGTTAATATTACGCTTTGTAACTTGGGAATTGATTGACTCCAATAATATTTACTCCTGGGCATTTGCTTTCCCGACTCAGTTGCCCTTAGTTCCTACTATCCCAAAAGCAGGGTCCCAACGAGGGATGGAATGGACCCAGGACAATCTGTGAGCTACCCTGGCATTGAAATGGGCCAGGCCAAAGCGTCACTATACTCAAGTATAAGTTAAGAGCATGGTCATAGACCATTTCTAGGCATAGATGGCAGAAAGTCTCTTGCCCATGAGCCTGGCTGTCTTCACTGGGGGCCCCTCAGAGGGGGGTCAGCTCCAGCTTCCCTCCCCACCCCAAGCAGAGCTCTCGAGGCCGAAGACCTCTGGAGTCTAGCCACAGCCATGCTCAAGGCCCCTTTCCACACGTTCAGATGAGCCTCACGCATGAAGGTACCGGGAAAGGAACCCAGATGTGTGGGACCCGGGGCTGAGACCTCCAAGCCTGCTCTGGCGCAGTGTAATCCCACCAACAGTCAACATCCAGGGACTTTAAACCAAGCACCGGGAAGCGCGTGGCCACATAACATCTTATAGCCTACTTCTCCCTCTGGGAGAACCTGGCAAGGTACTGAGAGTTTCCCGCCCACTTGGGAGAGCCTTGAAAACTCCCCATGGTGTATTCATATGTATACCAGTAACATATGAATTCATATGTATACCAGTAACAATACTGGGTCTCTTTTCCCTGAACCTGAAAGAGCCTCTAATGCGGCATTGTTGGGAAGGACGAGTAAAAGGCTTCTAAAATCTCAGGGCTAGGATGAATGAAGACATTACTGAGACCGCTCAAGAAATTTGGCGATCAATGGGATGATGATGATGATGATAATGGTTGTGTAAACACAAAAAAAAAGAGGAAAGAGGGCACCACCACACCTTGCCGGGCACAGGGCTGCAGTGCTCTGTTTCTCTCGCTCCTGTGTTTGGTAGTCTCCAGCTGCTTCACCTCCCCCCGCCCCCCCCCCCCCGGGGAGGTTGATGGTGATGATGAGGCAGGCAAAGGAAGGAATGGAGCCAGGCTAGTTGGTCTCAGTTGCAATTTATTCCATTCTCATCTCCATTCTCCTCTGATTCTCCTCCTGCTTCTTCCTCCCCCACGCTACTTCATTTTCCTTTTTCTCTGGATCTGGATCTCGATTTGGCTTCTCCAGATCTGGCTCTGCGACTGGCCCCCAGCCCACTCTTTCAGTCTAGTTAAATCCCCTCTCATGAGGGGTTGGGGCTTACACATAGGTGTGGTCACCATCAATAGGGGTAAAGTTCTTTCCCTCCGGGGTTGCTTCTTCTAGGACAGATTCTCTTTCAGTAGGACAACCCGCGCAAGAGCAGAGTTCCATGGGTGTGTTTCACCTCTCCTTGTCCAACTAACATATAAGCATTCATAATATTAATCATTTTGTATGGACACAGTAAGAGATGCATTAAGCTCATAGAATTCCTTTCCTGGGGTCACCTTGATCTCAGACTACAGTGCTCAGACCAGATTAGACTTTCCTGTCCCTAGTAGGGTCCTAGTCTTGTCATTGGTTTTGAATCATGACATGACATGTCCATGACCAAACTCTTAACATAAAGTTAAGCATTAGGCACTTTGGCCAGGCCCATCTCGATGCCAGGGTAGCACATAACTCACCGCTTGTCCTGGGTCTGTCCGGTCCCTCGTCGGGACCCTGCTTTTGGGAAGTAAGGGCAGCTGAGTCTTAAGTCGAGAAAGCAGATGCCCAGGAGTGAATAATATTCAAAGTCAATTAAATCCCATGTTACCAAAGCATATTAACAACTGTTTTTCTTTGTCCATAAAAAAAGGACATTGTTTTAAAGTAAACTATTCAAAAGACATGAGGAGAGGAGCAAGGCAATATTAACTTACAAGTTCACTGTCCTAGCAAGGTCTGACCTTACAAATTAACAGAGTCTGATTAGGGGAAAAGCTGATTAACTAGTTGGGGAAGAGAGCATAGAAGTGATTACGGAATGGGAGTGACTCGGGAGCACCTTGATGGGCGTGACTGGTATACCTAAGCTCCTAGTGACAAGGGAAGCAGGACATACGAATGTATGTCCATACAAACCTTGACATAAATTTCTGTGGAAAAATAATCTATCTGAAAGGGGGAAAACAGACACAAAACAAAGGCAATACCTACATTTGAGTAAAATGTGAATTAAAACAAATTCTTTATTTTTGGTGAAGCAAAATAGTTTTTACTCAACTTGATTTGGACAGATGTGAGGGAGAGAAAGAAGTATTCGTTTGAGGGAACACAGAATTCTCCAGAGAGGAAATATGCAAAGAAACAGAGAAAGGCAAGAAAGATTCATGTTGAAGGGAGAACATTGGCTTGAACAGCAAGCAAAACAAGCTTATTTAATAAATATAATTAATTACGGTGGATTCACATCATGTTTTATCACACAAAGCTACAGAGAGACACAGAAACAAGCAAGAAAAAGTATAGAGCTCGTTTCTCTGGGGCTGAAATCATAATTACTCAAAATAACAACTTGCTTCTGTTTTTCCCTTTCTTTTCCTCCTTCTTCCTTAAATTTTAATAAACATTGTACTATGTTTGCCATAGGACTCAGCACTGAGAATAAAAATAATAAAAGCAATATCTTTGTGCTCAGGAAACTCAGATTTAAAAAGATCAAAATGATCAAAATTCTGCTTATTGGCAGTATGTGTCTTTGATTATTTAAAACTGAAAATAAAACAAGTCAATAATTTGTCACATTCTATTTGCAAAGAAAAACTATTTCTAATCTGGAAAAATTATGCCTCAAACTAATTAAAATAAATTTTTTGTGAACTAGAAGAAACTCATATGATTCATAGGAAATCAAATAGCTACATAGCAATTAAGAAATATTTTGAAGATTATTAGTACAAGCTGATTTATAGCTTATTAGTTGAAAATAGGATTCAAGTTATAAGTACTGTCAAAAATATGTGTACATAAGCATAAATTTTTTAAACGTTAAACATTTTTAAACAAAACTAAATGTTTACTAGTTCTTATTGAACATTTGAAATTATTTCTTCATGAACTTCATTTCAATCAATCTTTCATTAAGATTGTGTGAAACTCAGTTTAACCAGGGCAGAAGGTGTATGCAGGAAGCTTCTTACAGATTCTCCACCTCATTCCTAGACAGGGCTCCAGGGGACTTTTCACTGGGTCTCCTCTGGCCGTGAATTTACACAGAGGCAATCCAGCCAAGCAAATTACAGGGAGGAAGGTCAACACCTGCATTTGGTTACATTTGAGGTCTCCATCAGGAAGGAGACCAAAGCTCTACTCATGACAGATTCATGAGAGAGTAAGATGTGGCAGCTCTGAAGTGCTTTTAAAGGATCCTCATCTCATTTATAAAGGAAGATGGCACATCTCTCTAACAAGCGAGCCACTTAGTGAAACCACATGGGACAGAAAATGAGAACATCCTGTTGACCAAAATTAGAGGAGTAATTTAAGAAGTCAGAAAATTATTACCCTAGTTGGAATCTGACCAGGAAACCAGGATTAACACCCCAAAGTCTTTAGGTAAAGTGCCAAGAACTCTTTAATGACCTAACTGCTTTTGATGTTAGGGAACTGATTACTAGAAAAGGCTGAACAACACTAGAACATACTTGGGAGATAAAAATGGCAGGTAAATTAGTGTCAATACTTGTGGACAGAACTGATATTGAATTCCTTAATTATTTGTATGGGGTCAATTTGGAGAAAAATTTGAATATTGTATTATATATGTAATAATGAAGTACGATTTAAACTCGAGTCTAAAATACATAAATATAGAAAAGTGTGTCCTCTTCAATTTAGCTTAGTTCACTCATAGTTGAGAAGCAAACTTATGAATGACAAATGACACCCTGAAAAATATTAATTAACACTCAGTGTCGACTACAGTTATGTATAAATATTCAAGAACTTAAGGGAATTGGACTTATCTGAATCATTTCTGAATCACTAATACCAAATTTATTAGGATTTCTATAAAATTGAACAAGAAACCTCAGGAAAACAGACATGAAATGACAGATACTATTACTGCTCACAAATATTCATTCCCTTTCTTGTGAGATGACAAGAGTCCTGGCTGTTGTCCTGTGACTTGAGAATACATCTCCCATGTCACCCTATGATTTGCCCAGGAGGCTTTATTGGACTAGTGGAGTAGAAGCAGATGTGACTATGTGCAGAAGTATAGGAAGCAAGCAAGGGGAGAGTAGTAGAGGAAGAAAGAGATGGAAATAGAAGGTAGAGGAGAGGAGGGGAGGAAAAATGAAGGGATAAGAGAAGGTAGAGAAAGGAAAGGGGATGAGAAGGTATTATAAGGATGGAAAAGATGCAAAGGGGAAGAGTAAACAAGCATGTTTTCTCCAGATTTCTTGTGTTTTTCTTATTCTACAAGATGGTCTAACCCAAATGGGGATGTTTTCTTTTGCTTACTTTCAAGAAGGAGAAGGTCATTGACACAGAGCCAAGGTGATCTCAGTGGTACAATGCCAGTTACAGCCAACTATTGTCACCAAGACAAAATGTCAAGAAGAAGTACACATAATTGGAAAACTTGGAGACATAGGGAATTTGTTACATCAGACAAACTGTCAAAATACATATACTTCCTTAATGTGGGATCAATAAAAGTAATTTCACACACATACGAAAACGTTCAGGTAAAAGTTCAGCAGTAGAGCATCTGCCTCTCAGGCATAAGGTCAGAGAAGTGTTTGCTCTTGCCTCTATCACATATGCCTCGATCCACTATATAACAACAAAGTATGCAAGCATCACACTAAAGTGTGAAAAAGAAAAAAAATCCTCAAGCATTTCAGCCAAATGCGTACGGTCTTCAGTCATAAAAACAGATAGAAACAAGGACAAGGAAAGAAAGGGGAAGGAATGGAGAAAGGGAGAGGGAAAAGGCTAGAGACAGTGGGGAGAAGGGAAGAAATAAAAGGAAGGAATGGAGGGAATAGAGGGAGAGGAAAGGGTATAGGAAGCAAGCAAGGGGAGAGTAGTAGAGGAAGAAAGAGATGGAAATAGAAGGTAGAGGAGAGGAGGGGAGGAAAAATGAAGGGATAAGAGAAGGTAGAGAAAGGAAAGGGGATGAGAAGGTATTATAAGGATGGAAAAGATGCAAAGGGGAAGACAGTGAAGGGGAGATAAAATTTATCATAGGGATCTGATGAGATATTCTATATATATGATGTAATATATGTTCCTCATTTAAAAGTGAAAACATTCATATTCTATCATTTTTTATTAAACACAGTGACATACAGCTGAAAAACTTTTCATATTGAGTTTCAGTCATTCAATGACTGAACACCCAACCATCCTCCAGTGCACATTTTCCATCAACAATGTCCCCAGTATCCCTGCTGCCACCACCACCATGCCCTTGCCTCTAGGGAAGAGAATTTCTTCTTACTCTCTTTCTACTCTTGGGCATTTATGGTGTGAAATAGATACTGAGAGGCTATCGTTCTTGGTCCTTTATCTATTTTCAGCACACATCTCCCACCCTGACTGATTCCTCCAACCCCTATTTTCCTAGTAATCCCTTCTCCATTCCAGCTGCCTTATCCCACAGCTCATGAGGCAGACTTACAACTATGGAGCAGTCTTCTTGACCTTTGTATCTACTGTCCTTCGGTGTCAGCCTCATGTTATGTTATTTTATACTCCACAAATGAGTGCAGTCCTTCTATATCAGTCCCTCTCTTTCTGACTCATTTTACTTAGCATGTTACTCTCCATGTCCATCCACTTAAAGCAAATTTCATGATTTCATCTTTCCTAATAGCTGCAAAGTATTCAACTGTGTAGATGTACTATAGTTTCTTTAACCAGTTATCTGTTCTCAGGAACTTGGGTTGTTTCCAGATTCTGGTTATTGTGAACAATGCTGCAATGATCATATAGGTACAGTTGTCATTTCTACTGTGCTTTTTTGCACTCCCAGGATATATTATCAGAAGTGGTATTGCTGGGTCATATGGAAGCTCAATATCTATTTTTTGGAGGAATGTCCATATTGTTTTCAAGAAAGGCTGGACCTGTCAATATTTCCAGCAACAATGAAGAGAAACCCTTTCTCCCCACATCTGCGCTAGCACTAGTGTTTGTTGTTGTTGTTCCTGTTGTTGGATGTGTGCCAGTTTCTGTGGTATAAGATGAGATCTCATTGTTTTTTTGATTTTCATCTCCCTGATTATTAGCAATGTAGAACATTTGTTCATGTGCTTTATGGCCATTTGTATTTCTTGTTTGAGGAAGTTTCTGTTCATTTCTTCTCACCATTTTATGATGGGACTGGAGGTTTTTCCTTGTACAGTTCTATTAATGTGTTGTATATTCTGGATGCTAACCCCTTATCTGATAGATATTGGGTAAATAATTTTTTTCCATTCAGTGGGCTCTTTCTGTACTTTGGTCATTGTATCATTTGGAGTAGAGAAACTTCTTAGTTTAATGTAGTCACATTTATTTATGTTTATTTTCACTTCCTTGGTCAGTGATGTTTCATCTTTAAATAAGCCTTTTGCTTCAATGTCATGAAGGGTCCTGTCTACATTTCCCTTCATGTACCTTATGGATTCAGGTCTGATATTGATATTTTTAATCCACTTTGATCTGACTTTTGTGCCTGGCACTAGAAAGAGGTCAGAGTTCATTTTTTTGCAGGTAGCAATCCAGTTTTCCTAGCACCACTTGTTGAAAGTTTCCTTTCCCACTTCACATTTCTTGCTCCCTTATCAAAGGTTAAGTGATCATATATTTGAGAGTCTGTGACAGAATATTCAACTCTATTCCATTGGTCTGCAGGTCCATTTCTATTCCAGTACCATGCTGTTTTAGGTACTACCTCCTTGTGGTATAATCTGAATTAAAGGAAGATGATGCTACCCATGTTCTTTTTCACAAGGATTGTGTTGGCTATTTGTGGGGGTTTACTGCTCCTTATGAATTTCAGGAGTGTTTTATCTATTTCTTTGAAGAATGTCATGGATATCCTTATAGGGACCACATTGAATCTGTATAATGCTTTGGGGAGTATTGCCTTTCTTTTTTAATTTTTTTATTTTATGTTAGTTCACAATATTTGGTTACATTTAGTATTCAAACACCAATTCCACCACCATTGTACCTTCCCACCACCAAACTCGGGATGTTTCCATCCCAAGCCACAATCCCTGTCGTAAAACACAACCGAAATAATATATTTCATATTCTCTGTTATGAAGAACTGCTGAACATGCTTGCAAAAAAGTGTTCATATAAGAAACAGTGTGAAGATTGTTCTATTTTGGCAGGAGCCATTAAGACATTCTAGAGGATATCACGAACATGTTATTAAAGTTTGGGTGATGTGAGCTTTGGTATATATATTTCCCTCTATGATTTGTTGTCTATGATCTGAATTCCATCAAAAGTGGTGTGGTATTTATGGAGAATGGGTAGGGAGTGTCTTATGATGTGTCCTAGAATATGCTCACTCATGCTTGAGGCTCTGCACAAGCATGTGGGGAAGCGGCCTTGAGTGTGGTGGCAGTTGGGTTGTGGAGGTTTTTGGCTGCCAGAGCTGGGTCCTTGACATGGGGAGCTCTCACCTGCACCCCTCTGGAGCGCCCCGAGAGAAACAGCCAGTGTAGAGACTGATGGCATGGCTAAGGGGGTCTCATGTTATGCTCCCTTCCAGGAGAAGTAGCCATGTCAAGTATTGCCTTTTTGACAGTGTTAATCCTCCCAATTCTTGAACAGGGGATGTGTCTCATTTTCTAGTCTTCTTTTATTTCTTGAAGTAGTGTTTTGTAATTTTCTTTGCACAAGTCCTTTATCTCTTTAGTTAAGCTAATTTTGAGATACTTGGTTTTCTGTGGCACTATTGTGAATTGGATTTTTTTAAATATCTCTTTCTTCTCTTTCATTATTTGTATATAGGAAATTCATGGACTTTTAAATGTTGATTTTTACTTTACTACATAAGGCTTCACTGTATAAACCTATAGTTTCTATGAGATTTTTGTAGTCTTTAGGATTTTCTAGGCATAGTATCATGTCATCCACAAATACTGATAGCTTGACCTCTTCCATTCCTATATTCTCCCCATTGAAAATAATACTTGCTGTGGGATTGTATTAGATGACTTTGAATATGCTGAAGAAAGGTCCTTCAATTTCATTTTATTGAGAGTTTTTAATCATGAATAGGTACTGGATTTTGTCAAATGCTTTCTATGCATCTATTGATATGATTATATGGTTTCTATTCTTTTTTCTTTTATTGATATGTTATATTATGCTGATGACTTGCGAGTGTTAAAACAACCTTGCATTTGCAGGATGAATCCTACTTGGTCATGGTATATGATCTTTTTGATGAGTCGTTGAACTGTTTGCTAGGATTTTTTTGAGGATGTTTGCATCTGTGTTAATCATGGATATCGGCCTGTAATTCTCTTTGTTTGCAGTATCTTTGTCTCTTTTGATATCAGGGTGATATTTTCCTTATAGAAAATGTTTGGAAGTGTTCCTGATTCTTCAATTTCCTGGAAAATCTTGAGAAGTATTGAGAGTATGTTCTCTTAAAAGATTTGGAATAACTCACTGATGAATTCATCTGGGTCAGGAATTTTGTTTTGGGGGAGACTTTTTATTACAATTTTAATTTCCTTGATAGTGATAGGTCTGTTCAGGCAATCAGAGTCTTCCTGGTTTAACCTTGGGAAGGCTATAAGAATCCAGGAATTTACCCATTTCCTTGAGGTTTTCTTGTTAGATGGCATAAAGACTCTCAAAATAATCACTGAGGATCCTTTGAATTTCTGTAGTTTCTCTTATGATGTACCTTTTCATTTCTGTTTCTGTTACTGGGGGTTTCTCTCTCTATTTTTTGTGAGTCTTGCTAGAGGTTTATCAATCTTTTTATTTTCTCTAAGAACCAGTTCTTGGTTTCACTGACCTTTTGGATTGATTTTTGAGATTCCATATCCTTAATTTCTGCTCTAGTTTTATTATTTCCTCTCTACTCTCTGGTTTTGACTCCTTTTGTTGGATGTTTTCCAATATCTTAAATGTGAGGTTAGGTTACCTATGTGGACTCACTTGTCCTTCCTGAGGAATGCTTGTAGAGCTCTAAACTTTCCAGTTAACACTGCTGTGTCCGATAAGTTCTGGTAACTCATGTCTTTACTCTCATTTGTTTCCAGGAATCTTTTGATTTTCCACTTTGATTTCCTTTCTAAGCCACTGGTTGTTCAGAAGTAAGTTGTTTAATTTTCATGTATTAGATTTGATTTTCCATTAGTGTATGTGATTCACTTCTATTTTCAGAGCATGATGGTCTGAGAAGATCATTGATACAATCTCTATCTTCTTAATTTTATGGAGGTATGTTTTGTGCTCCAGCATGTAGTCTATCTTGGGGAATGTCCCATGAGCACTTGAGCAAAATGTGTATTTAGCTTTTGGGGGATGAATTGTCCTATATATATCTACTAAATCCCTTTCTTTTATTCCTTTCCTCCAATAAAACATGTCTTTGCTAATTTTCAATCTAATTCATCTATTTAGAGGTGATAAAGCAGTATTGAAATCTCCAAAATCAACAACACAAGTATTGTGTTGCTATCGATGTCTCTTTAAGCTATGAGTGGTGGTTTTAAGTATTTTTCTGTTCATATTAGGTGCATATAAATTTAGGAAACTAAGTTCTTTCTGATGTACAGATCCCTTGATCAATAAGAAATGAACTTCACTATCTCTTGTGTCTGAAATCAATGTGGTCTGATACCCCAACTTTTTTGAGGGAGTTGTTTGCCTGTGGAATTATTTTATAGACTTTGCCTTTGAATCTGTGTTTGCTCTGACTGTTCAGATGTGTTTCTTGCAGAGCAGAATGTTGAGTTCAATTTTCTAATCCATTGTGCCACTCTGTGTCTTTCAATTGTCTCATAATTAGCCCAATAACATTGAAAGAGATTATTGTTATGGGATTTTGTCCCAACTTTCTGCCTAAGTTTGTTGTATTTCAGGGGTTTGTCTTGTTTTAAAGTAGCCCGTTTAGTTCTTCTTGTTACCATGGTTTTGAGTCGATGAAGTTTCTGAGTTGTTGCTCATCTGTGAGACTGTGTGTTCCTTCTGATATAAATGAGAGTCTAGCTGACTAAAGTACTTTTGGTGAGACATTTATTTCATTGAGTTTTTTCACTGTATCCCACCACTCTCTTTGTGCCCTGAAGGTTTCATCAGATATGTCTGTTGTAACTCTTAAGGATGCTCCTTTATAGGCAATATCTGTCTTTGATCTTGCTGCTTTCAGAATTTTGTCTCCATCTATGGTTTTTGTCATTCTGATAAGGATGTGTCTTGGAGTATTTTTATTTGGATTTCTTCTACTGGTACCCTTTGGATCTCCTGAATCTGGTCACATGTGTTCTTCAGCTCTGGGATGTCTTAGCAACGATGTCTTTGGCAGTTTCTTCTACATTAGGGTTTTCTTCCTGTCCCTCTGGGACTCCAATAACTCTTATGTTATTCCTCTTGTCTTCATACCAACTTTCTCTTCACATCTGTTGCTCTTTTTTATTTTCTGCTGTTGTTGGAGATTCTCTACACCTCATGGTAGAACTTACTGATTTTGTCCTCAGCAGTTTTAACTCTACTGCTGAGGCCTTCCACTGAGTTTTTCAATTCACCTAACAGGTTTTTCAGATCTTTTATTTCTATTTGTAATTTTGCTTGCATTTTCTTCATTTCTGCTCTCACATCCTCTTGTATTTTATTGGCAGTGCATTTCACTGTTTCTTTTAGCTACCTATGCATCCTTAGGTAGGTCCCTTCTAAATTCCTTGTCAGAGAGGCTATATAGTTCACTATTACTTGTTGGGTCATCTGGTTTGGCTTCTTTACTCATTAAGCCTGGTTTGGGTTTCTGTGTTGCTTTACTATTGTAACCTGTGCAGTTTGGATTTTCATGCTCACCACTACTATTGTGTTTTTGGCATAGTACTAATTGAGGTAGGGGCTATTGAATTATTGGTCTATTGTGTTTTGGTGATCAGGCTGTCCTAGTGAAAGTTTCACATAAGAGGCTAATTTATGTTCCTATGATATATGGAGGGGGAGATTAACTTGAGGCTGCATTAGGGACCCCAGCTCTGGACACCATGCCCACAGGCCCTCTGACCTGAATTAGGAGAAATTCTTTCCCTGTAGCTCCAGCCTTAACAGCAGCAGCACCTCACCTGGAATACTGTCCCTCTCAGGTCTGTCCTTGAAAACCACTTCCTCTCTAATTCTCTATCTATTAAAATTATTGAATACTTGATAAAACACTTGCCCTACAGTGTATAAGCAGAGAATGTAGAATGGTGATCTAAAATTGTTTCTTCTTGGTGCTTCTTGTGCTTCTTCTGTACTTTTTTTCAAATCTCTCAATACTTTTCTTCTACTAAAAATACCAGAATATTTTTGTTGCCCTGGACCCTTGCCACAAAATGTTAGAGACTTAAAATATTTTTATTTCCTGTGCCATACACTGTCAGGTCCTATGTGACCATGCATAGAAAACTTTTGGATGCTAAGAGATTCCCTAGAATATCACAGAAATACTAAAAAATCAAGGCATAGTTAAGCCAGTTTTTGGAGCTAATGAAGATCTCATGTGCACCTCTATCTTGACCAAAGATATTATTGGCTATTAGTTTTAAACATAAAACAATTCTTTCTGAAAGGTACAAAATGCTGGTAAAATTTCACAAAATGCAAGAGAAGCATAAAATGTATCCAAAAGTCATGGAAAGCCAATAGCAGGTGGAGAGTTCCTCTGATTCTCTGAAGAACTTGTTGGGAAATGAAGAAGCCATTCTTCCCTTCTCCAGTCACATAAACATTTGCAGTGGTTTTCTGAACAAAGAAGAGCAGCTGCTTTCCAACCCAGGGATCAAAGTGTGAGCAGGTGATGATGACCTCTCTGGCAGTACAGCACCAGCAGGCACCTAAGTGCAAAGGTGAAAATTAGAATGTATGTGGTGTTGAAATAGCCACATAATATTTCCAAAAGTTAAGAGAGCATTGCCATAGGTTACATCTGAGGCTGGGAAAATGTTTGAATTGGTAGGGTTTATGTTTTTGCCTGGAGTGATTCTCCAATTTTATATTTATATCTTTACCACTATGACATTTTTGTAAAACAAGAGATCTCATTGTTCCTTCTTTCCTCTATAAACTCACTTAGTTCCCATAGAGACAGAAATTCTTTTATTCCCTTGATTTTCAACATAAAACTCTGAGGCATCTTCTTAATTAATGGCCTAATATTTATAAGTCTACCTTACCAAGACAGGTACTTTTTATTTGAAATACCATTGATAGATTTAATTATGCTCAACTTTCTTTAAAAAAAATCCCATTTATCCAATAAAATATATTGAGTTTGATGTGTTTGGCTGAAGAATTTTTCATTTGGCCAAGGGTACATAGTTTGAAGTTTCCAAATGTAAATTATAATGTTATTTGAGAAGAAGTATCAAGTCATTTGTGGTGCTTGAGATGGTACTCAATGTAATCATACACTCTATCTGCAGGTGTGATATTGGATTATGCTAGGACAGGCACCTGGTATCAATGTTCAGTCTGGCATTGTTTCAACACAGGCAACCATGAAGATGAATAAAATAAAATAACACCCAGCTATGGTAAACTTTTTTCTAAGAAAAAGAATAATGAACAACAATTACAACAAACTAAAATGGTTTACTGATTATCCTCTATGCTGAACAGTATGAAACTACTGTTCTTTATAAAAATATTTCCAGGGCTAAAAGAAGATAAAAAATATAATAACACCAGGAATATTAAATACAATAAAGCTTTTTACATACAAAAAGAATATGGAAATTAATGGCTTATTCTTAAGCACAGTTAATGGATATATCCAGGGCCATGTATTTTCCCTTTATAACTCATCACATTAGTGTTTTCTTGAAGAATATTTGTCTCTATTTTCTAAGTTAATGGAGCAAAGGAATTTTTCAGTATGCTTGGCCCATTGGCACATAGTAATGCCAAGTGTATGTTTGCTCAAGTAATGACTGAATGCTCATGCTTCTCTGCCTCTGAAGGAGCTACTTCCTCTGTCGAGAGGGAACTTTGTGAAGCTATTCACCATCAAAACAGAGAGATAAATTGTTAAGGTTCATGTTTTAGAGAGCAATCACAGAGTATAAAAAATCAGCTATTTTATTTGAAAATTGAACTTATGATCTTGCCCTCACAGAGATGCCTACCCTAATACAAAATACCTTGACCCAAAATACGTAGTGATGATAAGATGTATCAGCACACTAGTAATCATCTTTAAATTTGATTTTAAAGATGGAACTATTTATTACTTGCCAAAGTGGCTTTTAATTAAATGAAATCACCTGGGAATTTTGAGATATTAAGAGAAATTCATTTTTTTAACATTAATGTAAATTGAGCTTGTAGAGCTTGATATTAATGCAAACAGGTATGATTTTCATAGCAAATTTGGTGAATGGTTACCTACTAGATCAATGTAGTATGAGAATTGATAGAAGAAATAATCTGAAGCCATATTTTAATAATTCTAGGAAAATGAAAACCATTCATTTATTTCTTAAATTCCCATGCAAGAGGAAATTGAAAATGTGATTTTACTTGTTTAAAATTCAAGACTCCCAATGATCCTATTGTCATTTTCTCATATGACCATTATAGCACTCCAAACTACAAGTAGGAATTGTGGGTCATATCATACAGATTGGGAAGTAGATTGAGCTTGAATAGTTTGAGTTGAACTCTTCCTGCATTTTCTTCCTAGCTACCTCTTGCTTATTTATTTATTAACATTATTATTGTTTGGTGTAGAGACCACATACAGACTTGGTAGGGGTTAGTCCTGGTTCTGTGCTTGGGAATTACTCCTGCCAGTGCTCTGGAGACCATGTGGGATGCTGGGAACTGAACCCAGGTTGGGTTCAGCATACAAGACATGTAGCCTCCCTGCTGTGCTATTGTTCAGACTGAAAAATAAGTGAAACACAGCAACTACTTTTTTAAACATTCACTGTATTGAATATAGGATAATGGAATGTATTTGTGAGATATCCTTACTGACAATGGACTGAAAATATTTCTTGCCCTTCTGTGCTGTACCAATCCCTGCCAGAATCATAGAATATGAGACAACTAAATCATTTTAAAATTACTCATCTACAGTCTTACCTAAAAGAATTACCTTCTTGGAATTAAGCCTGACAATGCCATTCAGTTTCCATCTGGACATTCAGATGAGAGATAGAGACTTTGAGAATCCAATTCATCTTGGGTTCTACTATAAGAAATACTGTCCGTGAATCCACCTGAAATGTAATACCCTATAAACTTCACCTATTGGTCCCACCATATTTTCTTCTTGATCCCCTGACCTCACCCCAAACACCTTTTTTGCAGGAGCACACACAGTCATGTGTGACTCCAGCTTTGTGCTCACACCTAACAAGACCACACCTAACAGGGCTTTGTGAACCATGTCTGGGTCTGGGAATCGAACCCAGGTGAGCTATTTGCAAGGCAAGTCATTTACTGGCTGAACTAGTGCTTTGGCCCTATAATCAATCTTTACAGTCAATCAATGCTCAAAAGTAGGGAATGTTACTATCAAGAGGGGATCAAAGAAAGCCCCTCTGGGTTATAGCACAGTCCGTGTTCAAGTAGTTACTCCATGTACCAGCAACAGTAACACAGACAGTATGATAGCAGTGCCAGGAATAGTTACGAACAACTTTCGATGACTCTATTGCTTCTTTTCTTTTCAGTATCTTACCAACCCCCATAATTTTTTCATTTGGGGGCCATACTTAAAATCAGGATATACTCCTAGCTCTGCACTCAAGAATCACTTTTAGAGGGAATCAGGAGACATATAGGATGCCAAGATTGAGCCAATATGTTGCATGTTAGGCGAGATTCTTACTCTCTGTACTATAGGTCCGCCTGCCAACTCCAATTCCTACTTAATTTGAAGTGGTCTGCACCCCAAGACAACATTTTACAACATTGCTATATTAATCTACTTTTTGAAGGTAATAGCACTAATGATTAAACTAATTATTAATGGGTATACATGATTGCATTGTTACTATTAAGCTCACTAATAATTGTCATTTCTTAAGTGTCTTGTATTAAGTAGACAGGATAGATCTTTTATATTTATTATTGTTAGTCTTTGCACACAACCTTTATAGTAGGTATTTTATCCATTTTATAGTTGAATAAACAGAGATTTAAAACACTCCAATGACTCACTTAAGGACAAATATAAGAAATGATACACAAGTGAGATTTGGAGTCAAGTGGGTCTAATCCTAAGTATATGCTCTTTCCACTTACCTCTGGGTTACTTTTTCATCCGCACAGGTAAACTGAATCTTTACCCTGTCTGTCATCAAACTTTTCAAATGTGTGACAGCCACATTATGTTGTAAACCAGATTCCTGAAGACTCAGTAACTTCTACCCATTCAAAGGCAAAGCAGAGTAAATCATAAAATAAAGGTTCACTACCAAATCCCAACTGAGGAGTGAAGGGTGCTCTGATTTCTATCACAGTTTGAACAAAAACGCAAACTTTACAAGAGAATGTGAGCATCAACATCCACTTTGGAGAGTTTGGGGATACCACAGTTCATATCTGAAACATGGCAACATTGCAAATCTCACTAGTTTATGCAGATTGAAAAAAAATGAAAAAGACACCTGTGAACAATGCACTTTCCCCAACCAACCTCATCCTTCGTCTGTCTGTCTGTCTGTCTGTGTCTCTCTCTCTCACTCTCTCTTTCTCTCTCTCTCACACACACATTTGCTCAGCAATGTTTACAGCAGTTTTACTCAAACTGGAAAAACATGGACCAAAGGCTGATGACGTCCAAGAAAGTTGAATCAAGTGACTGATGGTGTTCAAAGTGTTGAAAGAATTTCAACTGGTTATACAGTGCCACCCACACAGGAAATTCAACAGACATATTAATTATACCTAGCATGTAATCCAAAAGATCTGGAGAATCTACTTTATTTATTTGTTCTCTGGGGATGGGAGGAGAATAAAATATGATGATATCTACAGATTATGCTCAACTTTGGGTGTGTTGTTTTCATCTAAAAAATCTTAAGTCACACTAATTCTTCCTCAAATTGTTATCTGCCTCTGTAAATAAACCCAAACCTTCATTTCAAACAGCTGATCCAATGCAAATAATTACTAAACTCAGCTCTGATATGGGCCCGATTGCTCAACTTTGGAAGAGACTTCCAAAATGACTCTATTGCTCTGAGTTGTTTTTTTAAACATTTTTCCCCAAAAATATTCTCTCACACACTGATGTTCACTTCAATAGCCATGTCTGCCTTCTAAAAGGAGAATATCATGCTTTTTAGCACTTATTCAAAGCCCATCTGTAACACTAAGTGATCCCCAAATACCTGTTTTGAGAACCAAGTAGGGCCAAAACATGACTGAAATTTAGATTACCTTAAAAAGTCTAAAAACGCCAAAAGCCTGAGCCAGAAAATGTAGACCAGTATTGCTGTAGCATAGATTTAACTTTTAGTACAAGCTTGTGAAGCTTATGAAAAAGCTTTGAAGTCTAATGCCAAGTCCCTTGAGGTGGTGAGTTTAGACTGAGCCATCCTTAGTCTTCATGTTTGGGGCCTATTGGTATGTTTATAGAAATAGAACTGGTTGTCACAGCTAATGTAAAACTCATTTGTAGAGGACAGACTGAATAGTCTGCAGCCCACATGGTGTCCCCGGAGAGCTTTCCTTCTGGTGTCACCCAGAACCCCTGTGTATCCCACTTTAGCTTCACACCATTCTTCTTAGGCTGTCTGGATCATCTCACCCTTTATCTCATCCACTGCCCTGGTCCCAGCTATTCTCTCTGTCTGGTATAGGAAACATATGCAATATTTTCTGGCAAATCCTCTTTTGTCTCCCCAAATAAGGTAACACTTCCAACATTGGAACTTTTGGGTCTGGTGTCTTGTCTCAACTCATATCACCTGGGTTTAGTCATGTTTTCTCTACTCTCATTGTCCTAAGAACGGAATCTAAACCCAACCTGCTCAAACTCAGTGGGAAACACAGCCCACGCTCACTAAGAAGATCCTTTTAATTGTCAGAGCACAGGGAGTTCTGAGTCTTTGAGTCTAGTGATTATGGGCTGTGTTTCCCACTGAATTTGAGCAGGTTAGGTTTGGATTCATGTTTCTTCTCTCCAAATAGAGCACAACAGAAGCAAAGAGTATGGGTCTCACAAATATTTACCAAATAAGTGAATGAATAAAGGGGCATATGCTTTTTATTTAAAGCACATCATGGAAACCAGCATTCAAGGAAAGATCTATGCTCTGTCCTTTTTTTTTTTAAAAAAAGGTATTTGCACTTTTAAATAAAAATTTAAATAATGATTCCTGAGGATACTTACCACTACCTATCATTGTTGTATTTTTTTTTTCATTTATGATCTCCAGTCAAAAACAAATCTTTTAGGACTTGAGCCCTTCATCAGACAACATTTGAAGTTGGTATATTTTTGATGGATACATTTGAAGAGGGGGGGACTGGAGCAATAACACAGCTGATAGGGCATCTGCCTTGCATGCAGCTGACCCGGGATCCATTCCTCTGTCCCTCTCGGAGTTCCCAACAAGCTACTGGGATATCCTGCCTGCATGGCAGAGCTTGGCAAGCTACCCGTGGTGTATTTGATATGCCAAAAACAGTAACAAGAAGTCTCACAATGGAGATGCTACTGGTGCCCGATCAAGCAAATTGATGAACAATGGGATGACAATGCTACAGTGCTACAGTTCTTCATTTGAAGACTGCCTTTTAAAAACTAAATCCATAAGAAGTTATGGGATATATACACCATGGAATACTATGCAGCTCTAAGAAAGAACAAGAACATTTAGTTTGTCACTACATGGATGGAACTGGAGGTTATCAAGTTGAGTGAAGTAAGTAAAAAGGAAAGGGATAGATACAAATGACCTCTCTCATGTGGTACTTTAAGATACATGGTAAAATAGCAACACAGGACCAAAGGCAACAGGATGAGAGAGCAGATCCACAGAACAGAGCCTGTGTGAGGTTGTTGAATATGAAGGACCTTTAGGACCTTGGGGAAGAGTAGTGAGTTCTCTGGGAATGGGTTTGGTATTGAAATTATGTACAATTTCATCATTTGCCGCATTATAACTCACATTACTTCAATCAATAAAAATTAAAATAAAAAACTATAAGGTAATGCTCTTGTACAGAAAAAGCATTTTAACTAAAAATAAAATCTAAAATCAAAGTTTAAAAATATAAAATCTGAGGGTCCAGGAGTCAGCACTGAGGGGTGTTCCTTTTTATATACCAGCAGTCTAAGTTTGCTCCCCAATACTGCATGGTTTCCAGAGCACTGCTAGGATCAACTTCTGAGCAACTACAAATTTGAATATCCTCTGAGCCCGACTGGGTGTGGTCCCACTCACCTCAGGAAAAAAATAAAATCTTAATTCAAGAGGTCTTTAAAAAACTAAATTCAATTTAGGATATTTTCATATTTTCATTTTATTAAAACAGGGACCATAGGTATAGCACAATGCTAGAGCATTATCTTTCATGTGGCCAACCAGAGTTCAATCCCTGGCATCCCATATGTCCTATGAACACTGCCAGGAGTGATCCCTGAGTGAAGAGCTAGAAATAACCCCTGAGCATGGTCGCCCAAAACAAAGCGAAAACAAATTATAAAGAAAGCAATAAGAGAATTGTATTATGCTAATCATTCAAAGTAATTAAAACTATTAAATTAATATAAATGAAAAGACGAAAAATAATCTATGAGGAATATCATGTTTCAAAATTTGAAAGCAGACATTACACTTTCAACTTCTTACTCTAGAGCAAGAACAAACCAATTAGGCCAAAAATAGTATGAGTGAAAAAGGGAAAATTTTCCTCTTTACATGTTTGTTTTCAAATGAAAAAATATAATAACAACTTGATCATAACCAAGTTACTCTCTCACATTACAGCAATGAATAAAACTTAACTTAATCAATACTTGCAAGCAATAGTTTTTTTTTTTAATGCAAGCTGTTTGTTAAAAAATAGAACTAAGTGGCCTCCAAGACTGTCCCGAGTCAGCGGCCACACTACACTACACTAGTCAGCTAAGGTGCCCACATGAGCACCTAGGTGAGAGGGGGCTCCTGCAATTTTAGAAGTGTGCTGGAAATAGAACCTTAATCCAGGACAGGCACCAAGGGTGCCCCTCCCCTACAGGTACAGTGGAGACAGGGGACATGACCTCTGGGGTGGCCGAGGTTAATTTCCCCTTTCATAACACTTTGGATTAATATCCCAACCTTCATTACCTAATTCTTAAAGGACAGCTTGGCTGTCCCAAACACAGTAGAGCAATAGTCCACTAGACTATTCCAATCAAAAGACTCCCCAAACTCACCAAAATAATGGTTAACACAAGAATCCGAACAAGCCTAATGTAAAAGAACACATCCCCTGAAGCTGCACTAGAACACCAAAGAGGAGGTTAGTATTCTAGAAGGGTAAAATGGTCAGCAACCATTGACTGAGCTCATCCAGAATCCTCCCTCACAGGGAGTGGGGGCCACTGATAGTGAACTGGAGGGATCCACCTCCACACCACTACAGAAACATGCAGAAACAGAGCAGATACCCACCACAAGGAGTAGATGAAGAAAAGAACCCCAAAGCCTCAACAGGGAATACTCACAGATACAATCTCTCCAATAAAGAACTCAGAGAAGAAATGTTGAGGATGTTCAATGAGCTCAAAGAAACAGTGGAAAAGGCATCGAGTAAATTAAAGGAGGATATGAAAGAAACAGCGGAAGAGAGTCAATAAAATACAGAAAGAACTGAGAGCAGAAATAAAAAAACTACAAATAGAAGTGTCACTAATAAAGAATTCAGTAGATGAAATTAAAAACTCAGTGGGTGCCCTCAACAGTAGAATGACAACATCCAAAGACAGAATAAATGAGCTTGAAGATGAGCTACAGAAAGCATAAAGGCAACAATATAAAATGAAAAAAGACCTCAAAATTGCTCAAGGGCAATAAAAGACCTAAGGGATGAACTTAAGAGGAACTACATAAAAATCATCAGAGTACCAGAAGGACAGGGAGGCAATCCCAATAAGGTAGTAACAGTTAAAGATATTATTGCCAAGAAGTACCCAGAGCTGGAAAAATGCAGTCATCCAGATCCCAGAAGCTCAAAGCTTACCACCCAAAAGAGACTCCAAGACATATCATAATAAGAACAACAGATGCCACAGATAGAGATGAAATACTGCGAGCAGAATGTCAAAGAAGGAAATCACATAATAAGGAGCATCCCTTAGTTTACAGAAGACTTATCAGATGAAACCATCTGAGCCCAAAGACAGTGGTGGGATATAGTGAAAAAACTCAATGAAATGAACACCTCACAAGAACACTTTATCCAGCTAGACTCTCACTCAGACTCAAAGGAATGATATACTACTTCAGGAATAAACAACAGCTTGGGAAATTTATAGACTCAAAGCCAACCTTAATGAAGGACTGAAGGGGCTACTGTCAGACAAGACAAACCTCACAAGCACAACGACCTCTACAGAAAGATGGCACAAAACCCCATGACAATAATCTTTCTCAATTCCAATGGTTTAAAGAGACCAGAGTGGCAAAATTGATTATAAAACTGAACTCAACATTCTGCTGCCTACAGGAAACACATCTGAACAGTCAGAGCAAACACAGACTCAAAGTCAAAGGATGGAAAATAATCCTTTAAGCAAACAACTCCCTCATAAAAGCTGGGTGGCCATACTAGTATCTGACAACTTAGATTTCAGGCTGAAAAAGAATAGAAGGGACAGTGAGGTCAGTTTTTAATAATCAAGGGATATGTAATTCAGGAAGAAATCACACTCCTAAACATATATGCACTGACTGGCCAGCACAATACTTAAAAAAAATTGCTAAGAGACTCCAAGTGGGACACTAGTAACAACAAAATAGTAGTGGGAGACTTCAACACTGCCTTATAACCTCTTGATAGACCAACAAGAGTAAAACTCAGAAAGGAAGTACTGGATCTAATGGAAGACATGGAAGTAGGAGGGCTAATAAATGTATACAGGACTTTTCCTCCCAGATAGACCGAATAAACATTCTTTTCCAGTGCACATGGAACACTTTCCAACATTTTAGACATGCTGGGCCACGAACATGCTTCAGTAGAATCCATAATATAGACATTATATCAACTATTTTTTAAGACCACGATGCACTGAGTATAGAAGTTAATCACACACAGAAATAAAAATCAAATCAAACACCTGGAAAGTAAATGGCTCAATGTTGAACAATCAGTGAGTTAGAGAAGAAAGAAATCAAAAGATCCCTGTTAACAAATGAGAATGAAGACATGAGCAACCACAACTGTGGGTCACATCTAAAGCAGTGTTAAGGGGGAAATTTATGGCTCTGAAAGTGTTTCTCAGGAAGGAAGAAAGGGTTCATATAAAGAACTTGACTTCACAGCCTAAGATCTTAGAAAATGACTAACAAAAGGAGCCCAAACCAGGAAGGAGGAAAGAAATAAAATGTAAAGCAGAAATCATTGAGTTAGATTAAAAAAAATCCAAAAGATTAATGAAAGCAAAAGCTGCTTCTCTAAAAAAGTAAACAAGGTTGATAAACCACTAGTAAGATTCACAAAGAAAGAGATAGAAAGAACCCTGATAAACCAAATCAAAAATGAAAAAGGGGACATCACAATAGAAATCAAAGAAATTAGAAAGATCATCAGAGCTTACTTTGAAAGTCTGCATGCCACGAAACAAGAGAACTTAGAAGAAATGGATAAATTTCTGGATTCTTTTAATATCCCAAGGCTGACCCAAGAAGACTTGAAATATCTGAATAGACCTATTGTCATCAAGGAAACTGAAACAAAAATCAAAAGTCTTTTCAGATTTAAAAGCCCAAATCCAGATGGATTCAGTAGTGAATTATTTTAAACATTTAAAGAAGAACACTTGCCAGTCCTTTTTGAGATTTTCCAGGAAATTGAAGAAACAGAAATACTCCCAAACAGTTTCTATGAAGTGCATATAACCCTAATACAAAAGCAGACAAAGACACTGAAAAAAAAAACAAAAGAAAAAGAAAAAAAAAACTAGAGGACAATATCCTTGATTACCATGGATGCAAAGATTCTTCAGCAAAATATTAGCAAATAGAATCCAATAACTCATCAAAAAGGTCATACACAGTGACCAAGTAGGATTCATCCCAGGGATGCAAGGATGGTTTGACATTTACAGTTCAATCAACATAATTCATCATATTAATAAAAGAAAGAAAAAACATATGATTATAAATAGACGCAGAGAAAGCATTTGACAAGATCCTCCAAAATGGGTATTGAGGGACCTTTCCTCAATATAGTCGAAACCATCTACCACAAGCCCATGGCAAGCATTATTCTCAATAGTGGAAAAACTAAAAAAGTCTTCCTTCTAAGATCAGCAACAATAGAAGGTTGCCCACTCTAGCCACTTCTATTAAATGTAGTACTGGAAGTACTTGCCAGAAGAGTTAGGCAAGAAAAAGATATTAAGGGCATCCAGATAGGAAATGAGAATTCAAGCTTACTATTTTCAGATTATACTATACTATATTTAGAGAACCTTGAAGCCTCTACAAAGAAGCTCCTAAAAACAGAATTCAGTAGCAAAGTTGTGGGCTATAAAATCAATATCCAAAATTCCATGGGCTTTCCTATATGTAAATCATGAGAGAGAAGAAAGTGATATGGAAGAAACAATCTTGTTCACAATAATGCCTAAGACAATCAAGACTTCGGAATCACTTTATCTAAGGATATAAAGGACTTGTACAAAGAAAACTACAAAACCCTACTTCAAGATATAAAATAAGACATGAGGAAATGGAAACACATCCCCTGCTCATGGATTGGGAGAATTAACATTGTCAAAATGACAATACTCCCCAAAGCATTATACAGATTCAATGCAATCCTATAAGGATATCCATGATATTCTTCAAATAAACTGATCAAACACTCCTGAAATTAATATGAAACAATGATATAGCTAAAGCAATTCTTGGGGGGAAAACAATGGGAGGCATCATCTTTCTCAATCTCAAACTTTATTACAAAGCAGTGTAGTATAACATTGGGTATGTCCTTTCAGCCTTGCCGCAGGGAACTTAATTTACCTTAAAGCAATGTCCTTTCTGTATGGACACAGAAAGACAGTTAATATTATGCTTTGTAACTTGGGAGTTGATTGACTCCAATAATATTTACTCCTGGGCATCTGTTTTCTCAACTAAGTTGCCCTCAGTTCCTAGTACCCCCCAAACTGGGTCTTGACAAGGGACAGAATGGATTCAGGGCAAGCTGTGAGCTACCCTGGCATCAAAATGGGCCAGGCCAAAGTGCCACAATACTCAACTCTAAGTTGAGAACATGGTCATAGACAAATTCTGTCATGATCCTAAAGTAATGATGAGACTAGGACCCTGCTGGGGTTAGGAAGACTAACCTGACCTGAGGACTGTGGTCTGGAATATATAGTGAGATGTCCTCAGGAAGAACCAAACTTTAAGTTTGATATATTTCTTACTGTGCTCATACAAATGACATTGCTAGAAATGTTAGAAGTAGATTTACTACAACTATTAAGTGGATTACTAGCTGAGGAAAGAAGAAAGCCATACACCCTGGATGGGATCCCACCCTTGAGCAGATCTCCTAGTAATTCTTAGATGAGATTTTGTCCTTGAGTTAATCTCCTGGAGGAGTGGTTTTACCCCTCTTTGTTGATTTGTTAATGTTCAACCCACTTTTGTGTCACCACTTTAAGTGATTTCTATATGAACTAAGACTGTAAGAGTGGAGGGGGTCAGGGTCAGAAGCAGGGGTCAGAGTCAGAAGTAAGAGTCAGAGTCAGAAGTCAGTCAAAATCAGAAGTAAGAGCGAGAAGGGCTCCAGAAAGAAAGATTGGGAGAGAGATAGGAAGAGACCAGAAGAGAGACGAAAGAAACAGAGAGAGGTTGGAAGAGATCAGAGAAAAGACTACAGAGAGAGTCAGAGATAGAGAGACAGACAGAAGAAAGCACAGTGGCACACACAGAAGCAGAGCACAAAGGAGAAGCCATCCTAATCCAGTCCATACACAGTGCCTCAAGAGCACCAAATGCAAGTGGCAAGAGAGAGAGCCGACCCTAGAGCCCTCGAACACACATCATCACACCTCTTCCACGCACGCTTGTATCTTTTACATTTCAGTATAACATGAAAGAAGCATAATCTGTCAGACAGCAATTTTTTAAAAGTTAAGCAATTTAAAACCTTTTCCAATGATTACATTTTCTTTAATTTAATACCTCTGTTCAATGGAAGAGAGTGAAACTCAATGGAGGTAAATAGATCCTCAAATAATAAATTTACCTTTATAGATTAAGGATTAACTTAGAAGTTTTGAGCTTTCTTTTTTTCCTCAGTGTGACTTTTCTGAATCAATTTCTTTTACTTCACTTGTATGCTGCTGTCAGAATATAAATAAGTGACCTAAAATAAATAACTTCATAATATAGTGTACATATCTGTACCTAATAAATTTAAAGTATATTTGTACATCCTGGTGTATCAAACCTGCTTCTAACTTAGTAGGAATATTTATGGAAGATAAATTATCTAATACATTGGGGAATAGAATTGTTTTTCTTGTTGCTAAGTTTATAAATTAAATAAGATTTTTTAGAAACAGTGACTAGGATACAAAGACAGCCTACAGAATGCAAAAGGATATTAACCAAATACCCTTCTGGCAAGGGATTAATATCAAAGATATATAAGGCACCCTTTGAACTCTACAAGGAAAAACATCCATCCCATCAGAAAATGGGGCGATTTGAGAAACTTTCTCAAAGAAGAAATTCTAATGGCCAAAAGGCACATGAAATAATACTCTTCATCACTAATCGTTAGAGACAAGTAGCTCAAAACAACAATGAAATATCATTTCATGCCACAGAGACTAGCACACATCTGGAAGAACAAGAGCAAACAATGCTGGCATGGATGTAGGGAGAAAGGGACTCTTTAATTGTTGGTGGGAATGATGACTGTTCCAGCCTTTTTTGAAAACAATATAGACGTTTTTCAGATAACTAAAAATTGAGCTCCCATTTGACCCAGCAATACCACTCTTGGGAATATACCCTGGGGTTCCTAAAACACACAACAGAAACACTATCTTCACTCCTATGTCATTGCAGCACTATTGACTGTAGCCAGAATCGAATCAATCAGGAATCAACCTAAGTGTCCAAGAACAGATGAAGAACAAATAAAGAAACCAATGCACATCTAGGCAGTGAAATACAATGCAGTTGTTAGGAAAAATGAATTCATGAAATGTGGCAATTAATGAATGGACATGGAAAGTATCATTCTGAGTGAAGTGAGTCAAAAGAAGAGGGTCAGATATAGAATGACTGCATTCATTTATGATATATATGTAACATATATATATATAGTAGAAGACTAATATCTTTGATCAAGGGAAAGAAGAACTAGGAGGACTGGTCATGGTTGGAACTAAGCACTAGTGTATATGGAACTTAAGATAGAGAAGGAACCAATGTGACACTAATAGGATAGTAGGGAATGATCACACTGGACAGGATCTGAGTGTTAAGTGTGGGTAAAGGGATATTCTTGATTATTTTTCAGTATCAATATTGCAAACCAAAATGTCCAAAAGGAGAGTGACAGAGATACAGAGAGAGATAGAGAGAAAGAGAGAGAGAAAGAGAGAAAGAGAAAGAGAGAGAGAGAGAGAGAGAGAGAGAGAGAGAGAGAGAGAGAGAGAAGAAAAACACCTGCCATAGTGGTAAGCAGGGGGTGGGGGATGGGGGAGATAAGAGGGAACCTGGGAACACTGGTGCTGGGAAATGTACTCCTTGGAGGGATGGGTGTTAGAATACTGTATGTCTGAAACTTAATAATGAACGGCTTTGTAAGGGTCTATCTTATAGTGATACAATAAAAAAGTAAAAAATAAAACGAACTCTATTTAAATATTTAAAAGTTTATGATAATAAAAATTAAAATACTCTGGATTTAATGAAGGGAACTTTCCTATTTTTATGTGTTTCCACCTTTTGTCCTTTGTTAGAAACTCCACCATTTTCAACTTGTTAAATAAATACTGTGGTGTCTCTCCAAGGTCAAGCAAATCAACAGTTTCTGTATAGAAATTTTATACTGTTGAGGAAAAATAGTGCCACAACTAAGAATGATAATATTTCTCTGTATCAAATCAACTCTACCAGCAAAGGCACAAAACACTCTATGTACTCAAACTGCCTAGCTGCCTAAGACAGTTTATTGGCTGGGGGGCAAAAATAAGCCGACTCAAATGTTTTTAAAAGCTCCTGTGAGCTCTATTGTCACCTCACTAATCAATAAGTACAATGAATTTTTAGTGTTTATGAGAGGACTGGCAGAGGAACCCAGTTGTGTGTAATCCTATCAATGGCCAACATCCAGAGAGAGACTTAAAAGCAAGCTCTTCTGAGAGTGATGCAGAGACTCTCTTGCCCACATGCCTGGCTGTCTTCCCCAGGGCCCCTCAGAGGGGATGGGCTCCAGCTTCCCACCTCACCCGGAGCAGAGCTCCCAGCGGCCGAAGACCACTGGAACCTAGCTACAGCCATGCCCGAGGCTCCTCTCTACATGTTTGGACAGGCCTCATGCATGAAGGTACCAGCAGAGGAACCCAGGTGTGTGTAATCCCATCAATGGCCAACATCCAGAGAGAGACTTAAAAGCAAGCTCTCAGAAGCACCTACTTCTTGTAGCCTTCTTCTCCCTCTGGGAGAAACTGGCAATCTTCTGAGATTGTCCACATGGGACAGCCTTGCAAGCTTCCCATGGTGTATTCATATGCAAAATCCAGTAACAAGCTGGATCTCATTCCCCTGACCCTGAAGAGCCCCCAGTGCAACATTGTTAGGAGGGCCAAGTCGAGATAGACTTCTAAGATCTCAGGGAAAGAACTAAATGAGATGTTACTGAGCCCACCCAAGAAATCGGTGATTAACGGGATACTGTGATACTGTGTGATACTGTGAGAGGACCAATGCATCTTCTGGTGGAAGGCCTCAGATTTCCCTGGGAATGTCAGAACATGCCACGTCAAAACGTTTTATGTGCAAGAATTGAAATAAGGAAAGAGAAAAAAAGGGTCAGAAGAGAAAGATAATTGCACAATATTGTATGACTGGTTAACTCATGTGGACCTAAAACCTTCTCAAGTTCCTGCCTCTGGGACACTTATTTTTTCACTATCATGGTAATAAGCAGGTTGAATATTGGATGTTTCATCATTGCAGGTGATGTTTCATCAAATGTTATCCACTGAACTTGAATTTTGTTTTAGAATAGTTTAAATCATCCAAAAGCAAATTATAGCAAGAATGGGAATTAGAGAAAAATGAATCTGAAAGATTTCTTCTTGGCACTTTTACTAACTTCTTGCCTCAATTGTGATGTCTTTATCTTTCAAGGATATTAGCCAATGTTGGGTGACATGCACTTAGTAAAATCAACTCTATACTTACCATCTACAAGAAAGTACTGGATGACAAAATCTTTGAACTTACTAATAAACTTAAGATTGATATTACTGAAATTTAATTTCCACGAGCTGTATTATGGATTCACCACCAGGATCTCACCATTCTATAAGGAAGTGATCATTGACATAAAGAGAGGAGTTCGCAGGGAGACACCATTTCACCTAAACCCTTCAGTGCCACCCTGGAGAACATCATGTGACAACTGGAATGGGAAGGAATGGGAGTGAAGATAGACGGTCAGCAACTACACCACTTCCACTTCACTGGTGACATTGTTGTCATAACGCCAAACATTAGTCAAATGGCACAAATCTGGCTGACTTGATGAGAACGCTATTCGGGGTATCACAAAGAGGAATCGAAAGAGTCATGCTGGGAGTATCACATTTCATTCAAGTGAGAGAAGGGATTCGGAGTTCCGACCTCCGTTGGCAGTCAAGAATCAGGGATGCTGTCTCGTTTGCCAAGGCGTCAAAAATCAGATGGCTGGAACGTAACGTGATTCAGAGACGACTGCTGTACTAGAGCTGTTACCGACTGGATTCCACAGGACGTCAAAAGACGTCAAAAGACCACGGGATGTCAAAAGACGTCAAAAGACCATTGCTAGCCACACAGTATGTCCATTGGAAACCATAAGACCCAAAAGGAGACAGAGAACAATAAGGCATTTCCTGTCACAGGGGGTGGGAGAGGAGGGGGGAGACAACATGGGGGGGACCTTGGGCCCATCGGTGGAGGAGAATGGGCACTGGTGGAGGGATGGGTACTCGAGTATGTATAACTGTAACGTAGGCACGAAACTCTGTAACTGCACCCTCAAGGTGACTCATCAATAAAAAGTAAATAAATAAATAAATAAATAAATAAGACCACGGGACATCAAAAGACCACGTGGCCCCCCACCAAGGCGATGGTCAAACTTCTTCGTCAAAGCCTTGAATGAACGATTTGAGGCTCTTCATATTCCTGGAGCGAGCAGATATCATTGGGCTATACTAGCATGCGACAGGGACAAGTGGAGATGTTACTGGCACCCGCTTGAGCACATTGAAGATCAATGGGATGACAAGTGACAAGTGATACAAGTGATTACTGAAATTTAATTGATTTATTTTAAAAGTACTGTTTACGCCAAAGAATAAATAAACAAATAAATTAAAAAGTACCGTTTAAATTCAAGCATTTTATACATATCAAAATTTCCTGAAAGATAAAGGCAAACACATCCTACAAGCTGTCTGTTCATACAAACCAGTTGAAGAGAAATGTTATTCAATACCGATAGCTTCTAGTTTTGTGTGTGTGACCTTACTCAAATACTGGAATTTAATTTTCTTACAAGCAAATAATCATAAAAATATTTATCTCAGAGGACTTCTGAGAGGCTATACTAAGGTAAACTAAGGTAATATATAAGTAATATAGTAAGGTAAGTAATATATAGTCTAGTGCCTGACAAAAAGAAAGCATTCACTAAATAATATCAGGAAATATTATCGTTATCACCATGACCAACACTGTCATTTAGATGGCTGACTTTATTATTAAAGGTTCACTGAAAGGCACAGTGAATTGCACTTGGTTTCTTTCTTTCTTTCTTTCTTTCTTTCTTTCTTTCTTTCTTTCTTTCTTTCTTTCTTTCTTTCTTTCTTTCTTTCTTTCTTTCTTTCTTTCTTTCTTTCTTTCTTTCTTTCTTTCTTTTTTTTTTTGTGGTCACATCCAGTGGTGCTTTGGGCTTATTCCTGGCTTTGCATTCAGGGATCACTCCTGATGGGCCAGGACCATAATGGAGTGCTGGAATACAAACCTGAGCCAGCTCTTTGCAAGTCTCTATTCATGTGCTTTTGCTCTGGTCCTTGCATTTAGTTTCTGACAAGGAAAATGGAACGCTCACCATTTGTAGAGTTAAAGCTCTGTCAACTAAAGTTCTTTGAGGCATCCCATGTTTCTCCAAACAACTCAGGTATTTCCAAAGAAATCTACTTAAGAAAAGCTCACAGAAAACCTCCCCACTGGCAGTTAGTTAAGAACCTGTGTACCTTCTCTCAGCAGCCATTATTCCTAGGAATATCTCACCACACACACCGGCACTCGACAGGATAATGCAGACAGTGGCACAGACTGTCAGGCAGAAACATGTTACTTAAACTTTTGAAAAACTGTTAAAACTATAAATCCTGGAGTCAAGAAAGTGACATCATGAATCAGAGTTGAAGGGTCTGTGACTTAGAACTTCTAAAGGCCCATTTTTTTGTTGTTATTGTTTGTCTGGAAGCCACACTCCAGTAGTTCTCCAGGCTTATTCTGGGTTTATGCTCAGGGGTCACTCTGGCAATGCTGAGGGCGTCATATAGTGTGCTGGAGATAGAAGCTGGATCAGCCAGGTGCAAGGTAAATTCCCTACCCACTGTACTATGTTCCTGTGGGAAAAAACTATTTTTAATATAACACACAGTATATGAAATATAAAAGAAAACAGAACAAAAGGGATTTGGTAACAGTTAGAGGTAAGATTGAGGAAGATCAAAAAATGTCTTGACATAAATGGGAAATTCAATTGCTTTAATTATAATATATTTTATTCAGAATTTAACTTTTGGGTACAGAAAGAGTATGATAGGTAAGGCACTTGCTTGCACATGGCAAACTGGGGTTTGATCTTCGGCACCATATGGTCCCCCAAGTCCTGCCAGGAGTAACTCTTGTGCACAGAGTCAGGAGTAGCCCCTAAGCATAGCCAGGAATGTCCCAAAGCAAAGACAAAAAAAACAAAAGAGTAAACTTTTGTAAGAAATTAATTCAAAACTAGTACAAGACAAGCTGCTAATGCTCAGGAACAAAGAACATAGTGTCTGATCTTGCTTTTCTTATGCAACGAAAAGTAAAGAAAACAAAAGAAAATGGACCCGGAGTGATAATACAGCGGGGAAAGTGCTTGCCTTAAACTGAGTCAATCTGGGTTCAATCCTGCTGGGTACCTGTAAAAAACTAAAGCTCGCCAAGGGGCGTGTGCACTCACGGGCTCTCCAGGAGGCTCTGTCTCACCATCCACGCTCGGTGCTCTGGAACCGCTGTGTATGGGCTGGATGGCTGTTGGCCAAGGACCAGCAAGGGAAGAACGAGGACCAAGCTGGTTGCTGATTAGTTACCGTTTATTCAATCTTCCATCTTTCTCATCTCCCGCACTCCCAGCTCCGGCCTCTCTCTGGATCAACTGCAGCCTCTCTCTGGCTTCTCTCATCTCTCCTCCTACTTGTCTCTTCCACTTTGCCCTCTAGGCTACACCCAGCCAGGTAGCAAAATCAACATAAGAAAGCCCTTCCTGAGTGCAGGGCATTCCAAAGCCCTTCCTGACTCTTAAGGTTTTTTTTTTTCCTTTCCTTAGTCCAAACATTTATTAACATCTTAATACTAGTTATTTTTGTATGGACATAGCAAGAGATACATTGAGGTTTGCAAGGCAGCTCTCCTGGCAACATCTTGCCACAGACTCAGACCACAGCCTCAGGCTAGATTAATCATTCCTCACCCTAGCAGGGTCCAAATCTAGTTATCACTGTTTGGATCATGATAACATTTGTCCATGATCAAGCTCTTAACTTATAGTTAAGCATTAGGCACTTTGGCCAGGCCCATCTCAATGCCAGGGTAGCACACAACTCACCGCTTGCCCTGGGTCTGTCTTGTCCCTCGTCGGGACCCTGCTTTTGGGGGTGCTAGGAAGTAAGGGCAGCTGAGGCTTAGGTTGAGAGAACAGATGCCCAGGAGGAAAACATCATGTAGAGTCAAATGACTCCCAGGTTACAAAAGCATAGCATTTGCTAAGTCTTCCTGTGTCCATACAAAAAGGACATTGCTCTGAATAAACTATGCAAAGGATTCAAGAAGAGAAAAACAGTATATGCAAGTCAACAGAACACTAAGAAAGAAGTTACAAATAAACACAGAGGAATGGGAGCACTGTAATGGGAGTAACCCAATAAACCTAAACTACCTGAGGCTATGTTATCCTACAGGTACCCTAATCCCTCCAGGAGTGATCCCTAAGCACAGAGTCAGAAGTAAGCACTAAGCACTGGTGGGTGTGGCCCAAAAACAAAAATACATTTAAAAAATAATTATTAAATGAAATAACTAAAATGGGAACATTATAAATGTATTGTGATTACTTCCCTTGTGAATGTCCATCTACAACAAAGATTAACCTGGATTAAAGCCCACTGTCTTCTCTCTGGCCTACTCTCTTCAGATAAGTGACTACACTGACCTCAAAATATTTTTTCTCTCCAAATAATCAGCCCTTTATTGTTTTTTGTTTGTCTGTTTTGTTATGCTATGTTTTGGGCCTCACCTAGTGATGCTCTGGGCTTACGCCTGGACCTGCACTCAGGAACTACTCCTGGCAGCCTCAGGGGACCATATGTAGATTCCAAAGATTGAACCTGGGTCTGCTGCATGCAAGGCAAATGCCCTACTCTCTGTACTATCTTTCTGGCTGTTCAGTCCTTCTTTATTCTCTTCTTGAATCTTCCCAGTTTGAATTCAGTGCTTTTTGGCTTGTCTATGTTTTTTTAGCTCTATAGCTTGTCTGAGTAGATTCTTTAGGGTAGCAACAAACCTCATTACAAAGCACCTACTGGACCTGCAACCCTCCTACTAAGCACCCATGTAAAACTATGCCACCTCCTGTCTAGTACCCCTACTCCTGCCACCCCCTTATGACCTCCAGAATTCTCTCTCAACTTTCCCACCCTCCCAACTTACAACCATCCCATATACCACTTCCTTTATAAACCTCATCAATGTGATCCAATTTTAACCCTCTGTATAATTTTCTAGTCTCTGTTTTTTTTATTGAGTATTTATATTTGCTGGTTGCTGCCAATATTCTACTTTGTAAGCTTCTTGGAAGTTTCGAACCATTTTATTAAAAAATTCACAGTAGAGCACCTTGACTCCATAAATGCTAATGAGGAAGTTAAAGTGAGCAATCAGCTAAACAAATCAGCTAAGCAATCAACTTTGCTTTTATCAATAAGGGGAATTTTTATGTTCTGTCTGGAGTGGACTGTCACCTAAATTATCTTTATTTTGCAATATTTAGAAATACCCTGCAGAATCTTTGCCTAGGAAGTCTATAGTCTGCCTAATCTATATATTAAATGAGAACTTGATGGAAATTTTTTCCAATGTTGTCTCAAGATAGAGCAATTGAGGGCTGTGAAGATGAGAGCATCTGTGATTCTTTATGGAACAACCAAGCTTACAGGAATTTGAAAGGTGTGGTAAAAATCACAAAAATCTCATCCCTGATATGTTTCTATTGCTCCAAGGCAAAATTGTTTGTAAAAACTTTTCTTTTGATATTTGTTATCCAAATAATTCCAGCTTAAATTGGAACTCAAATATTAATCTGATAATGACACCATTGAGACACATTCTCTGACAATTGATCTCAAATGACTTACAGAGCTTTACTTTACCCCATTTTCTGCATTCCTATCCCACCAGGCTTTGCCTGTCCTTAGCTTCCACTACTCCACCCACCCACCACCATCAGCATCTGGGAAGAAAAAAGACCCTGAAGTGTACGTCTTAAGATGATTACTATGTGCTTGAGAATATCCTTTAATTTAAATTTTGTTTTATTTTATTTTTAGCTTCAAAGCTTTTGCAGGAATGAACACCTGTCTTTCGAGGCATTATAAGAAATTGTCAGGTACCTGACATGCATTGTTTTGTCAAGTCCTCCTATAGTGACACTGAGGATAGAAGTCACATTTTAATTAATGATCAAAGCAAAGGACACCTGTAAGACTGGGTGAGACTTCCAAATTCTTTGATACTAGGTTTACAACTCTGAAAGAGCCCTTTGATTATCCCATGTATTTGTCCTTTCTTGGAGATCAACTTAAGTCTTTTTCTCCAAAGGCAACATATTTAGCTAATCTGAGTTCTCAAATCATAGGTGACAATGTCCATTCATACAGCAATTCTAAACACCATGCAAATCATGCCCTGACACCAAGACACCGTCCAAAAGGCCCCACTGGAGATTTGTAATGCGAAGACACTTAAATTCCAGAGTCCGCAAGGGGCTTCAGAAATCTTGGGATTTGTTCTCACTTTAAGAAAATTGTCCTTATGACTACAAACAAAAAGAAAATGTCAGATCCAATGAGAAAAACTCAGAATTAAGTTCAGCTATAATTAAACATTTTGTAACTTTTGTCTACTAGAAAGTATAAAGAATAAAATCTAAAAATAATTTCCTAATATATTGTTGTGCACCTTCATACAATTTTGAAGTTAATAGAACTTTGCAATTTGGGTATATTGAATGTAAAATTTAGTTTTTTTTTCTTTTACAATATAAGCATTGTCATTTTGTTTGTTTTATTGTGGGCCACATCTGACCTTTCTCAGGGCTTGATCCTGGCTCGGCACTCAGGGATTATGTCTAGTGGCTCTGGGGACCATATAGAGTACTGGGAATTGAACACAGGTCAGCCATGTGCTGGCAAGTGCCCTACCTGCTGTACTGACATCGCAGTCCCACATAAGCATTATTTAAACATGGGCATTTTCCTTTATTTTAAAAATTGCCATGAATATAATGACTGTTGAGTTATAATGATTTAATTATTTCTAATTTTCTACAAAGAAAGATTTCAATGAAATAAAATAAAACTATTTAAAAAGATCCTAATGCATCGCCATGCATTGTGTTTCGAATACCAGTTTAAAATTCTACAAGCAATATATGTAAATGAGTAATTACCAGATCTTTGCTGGTAATTAATGTTTCTTTTAATTCTTTTAATAGTATTTTAGTTTTCAGAGGTCAGCTTTATAAAAAAATTCTCACATGGTTAATATTATTTATTTGATATTTCAATTCTCCTTCTATTTGTATAAACCTATTTATTATACACTCTTATTAGCTAGCATGAGTTCTTTGAAGATTAGAAACTATATCCCTTTTTATATGTTTATTTAAAGTACTTTGCCTTTTTAGTTTTAATTTGTTTTATCAATAATGTTTTAGTACATAGATATTTGGAGAGTTTTAAGTCTTGTAAGAGCAAAACTACTAGTTTCCTTTATTATTCCTTTATTAGTCCTATTATCATTGCTTACTATTTTAAGAAGTCTTTTTTACATGGGGATATCATAAAAATACTATCTGTTTCTTACTGTTTATGTTATTTTATATTAGCTTTTTTCATTTCTTTATAATAAAGCTAAGATTTTGTATTTTATCATATTTTGCAAAATTTTCCATTCATAAATTATAAATTAAAAACCAAGTTTTGTCCTAGCCAAGAAATCAAAGAATGCATCTCAATATGTATTTAAGAAATTTCAAATTCCTTTCTTTTCTGAGTTTGTAAAGAATCAACATAGTAGTAAAAGTCACCATCTGTAACATAATGAATCCTAATTTCTCATGGAACAATAATCTAAGCACAAATTTTAACTTTATAAATGGTACGGTAATTGTGATTGGGCTCTGTTTTTCTTATGGAGAATCTTCTGGTATGACAATTTGAATAAAGCAAAGTTTTGAAGAGTTACATATGCTCCCCAAACAGGAAATTTGATGAGAAGTAGCAGCTTAGTATTTGCTATGAGGTCACTCAACTTAAAGCAGCTTTCAACATCTTTTGAAAAAAATACCCTTTAAAGTTTAACTGATCAAAGTGGCTTAATGTACAGAGTCAGAATCCCTCTCTGGCCTATCCATTACCCAGGACTAAAAACGCAAAGATTTCAGAGTTGAAGGTCAATAACAAATAAAAATTAATGAAGTTATCTTCCCGGTGCTTACCCAGCAGAAAGAGGATATCAACTATGGTTTCAAGCAAAATACCCATGGAAATGGGTCCATTCTTAACTAGTCCTAAGCCAAATTATCTGGCATTAGTTTCTTCCAATACGAATTGCTTCATAAATATTTAAATAATAGTATTTTTCTTTTCTGTACATTATTTATGATTCCAAAGGAAGAAAAAGACTCATAGATACAAGTTCCAGTTAAATTCCATTTAGTTTAAGATCAAATGTTAGGATCCAATCTGTTTTATTTTAAAAATATGGTGCGGGAGAAACAGTTGATTTAACCTAGTATGAAAAAGAAAATCTGGATATAATGATTAGAAACAAGAGATTTTAAAATTTAAAAGTGGAACTAGGTTAAAAGATATATCATTAAGAGAATAAGTGTCTTGAAAATCACTTAAAAATGTAAAGCATAAGAGGACATGAGAAAAAATCCGGAGGTAGCAAAACTCTAGAAGTATCTTGTAAACACCACCAAAATAATAACCTCAATTTAATATTCTGCAAATGGAGACAGAAATATTCACAGGCATGTACAAGACTCTACATAAGGCAGGTATTATGTGAACAAAATATCCAATTACTGTATACCATTCAAAGTATTAAGCAGAATCACAAAACATGAGAATATCAGTGTATGTATATTCAAATATACACAAATGAGTCATTTGATGATTATTTCTTTCTATTACCTAGAAAATAATATATTTATTTCAATAAAACCTGAACCATTGTACAAAACCATCTTAAATTTTCAAAATAATATTAAACTAAGTATAAAGCAAATGAGAATCAGTTAAGATTTTTACACTTACGGGTATTTTATTCTAAGAGAACTATACATTACTAGTGGGGGGGGGCACTTTTTCTGGTTGTTCAGCCAGATTAAAGTGATTACTCTCTTTCCTCTAGCTTCCACTCTGCCAATCTATAACCCACAGGCACAAGAGCAATTTCATTGTTATTTAAGCAAGAGTAAATTAGTTCATAAAGAAGTTAAAAGAAAGTACATATATAAGCACGACCATCTTGTTAGCTTCTGTGCCAAAACCCAGCAGAAGCATTTTGCCCACACAGAAGAGACTTGTGGGTGAGATGGGACTGATACAGACAATGCCACAAAGCCAGACTCTTTTAAAGTCCTGTCACCTAGCATCAGCAACTCCAGTAGAGCTCAGATGTCAGGTTCCACCTCTATTCTTGACGGTCTTCAAAAAGGAAGATCAAATCTGGCACTGTCCAACGAGTCATGCTTGATCTTCTCCCTCAAAGTCTCCCTTTGAACAAGATTTGCACATGCAGAATGAATAGAGATTAAGGGCAATTATGGTTTTTGTTTTGCTTTTAATGATCCATGCAACCCTGAAATTTGCTCCTGAAATCTATGACTAGTATTGCAGTATTCTCTGTCTCATCTGTGGAGTAACATATTTCATTGCTTCCAAATGTCATTTCTGTTCTTTTCTTTCAATTTCAGTCTAAATACTTTACTTTTCATGTGTGTTAAGTGCTGAGCACAAGAATATGAATTAAAATATCTCAGGGCTTTGAGAGAGGGGGAACACTAAGTGATTCCCCAGTAAGATCCTTTGCCCACCCAGGATCTTGTTCATTTGAAAAAAACAAAAGTAAGCAGCAAAAAGAGGAGGAGTGCATTCCTGGGATTTAATAGTGACGCCTCTCACAGTGCATGGAGTCCTGGCAGGCTGTTATCTTTGTCTGCCTTGTCAGACTCGGGAGGAGAAAGGTCCCCACAGAATCCATCTCACTGACATAGAAATTGCAGCTGTGCTATTTTCCTTTAAGTCAATGTTTGGTGTTCATGCTGTCCATATATTCTTCCCTACAGCTAAACCCTTACCAGAACAAAAGGCACAGCAGATAAATGAGGTGCATGTCAAAGTGTTCTGAAGTAGGAAGTTGTGAGACATTTTCTGGTCCTGGACTGAAGTCCAGCCGTGGCCCTCCCACCTCCTGACATCCTACCCCAAGTCACACTGTTCACTTTTCCAAGGACCTGTGGTCAGGTCAATCACCAGTCTTGTTTCTCAGTGAACAAGTGAGGATTGTTACTTCTTCTCAAAGTCAGAAGAAGAGATTAGGTTCTGAACCTTCTTTGACAGGCAGATTTTGTGACATAGAGACAAATAAGTAGTTGAAGAATTAGTAATAAACATTCTAGGCCAGGGAATACTGGTGTGAGTATAGACATGATTGTAGTCAGCCTGTGATTCCAGAGTCCTACGGGAATGGCTCAGACCCCCTCATTAAGAGCCCTGATTTCTTAATTATCTGAAGTTCTCATTCTCTTTCTACTTACAAGACCATAAGGCCCTAGTTATATTAGTCCTCAAATCAACTGGTTGGGAATTACAAGATAATTAAATAAGCAGATGAAAACTGAATTTCATATAATAATGTATTAAATATATATATCATCACATGCACATGGTTCTAGAAATATATAGATGTATGTATGCATGTCTATATATTTTTAATTTTAGAAGCAGTTACAAATTGTTTAAACTGTTCTACATAAACATTGTAACTGTATATACATTTATTTAATGTGTTGAAATATGTACATTAATAGGTGGGGAATGTTTGCTCTATCAGACATCATAGTACCTAGAACACATATCTATTTACTCTTCATACCAACTCTCCAAGGCATATTTGATTTCTAGAACAGCGGGTACAGCATTTGCCTTGCACACAGCCAACCCGGGTTCGATTCCTCTACCCCTCTCAGAGAGCCCAGCAAACTACCAAGAGTATCCTGACAGCAAGGCAGAGCCTGGCATGCTACCCATGGTGTATTTGATATGCCAAAAATCGAGCAAATTGATGAACAACAAGACAGTGCTACAGTCCGCAAAATAGAAGCAGTTAAAGCAAGACAGTTTCTGAGCTTAGTTAATGACTAGTGAGGTGTTGGATAGCACTGGGTTGTCATTGCTGCTCCCGCAGGGAGCTTAAGGTCTATTGAGCCACTTCTACAACAGAGCAACTGAGGCACAACTAATAATCTTATATTGCTTTTCTCTTTCCTTTATGTCATTTGTATGGTTTATTTAGCAATGTATTTTTTGTAAAGACACAGGAAGACAATTGATGCTATGCTATGTAATAAGGAAGTTAATTGACCCCAAAATAATATTTACTCCTGGGCATCCGTATTTACTTAACTTAAGCTTCAGTTGCCCTTAACTCCTAGCTCTTCAAGAGCAGGGTCCCAGCAAGGGACTGACAGATCCAGGGCAAGTTGTGAGCTACCCTGGCATCAAAATGGGCCAGGTTAAGCGCCATAATACTTAACTATAAGTTAAGAGCATGGTCATGGACAAACTCTGTCATGATCCAAAAGAGGTAACTGAATAAGGACCCTGCTGGAGTTAGGAAGACTAACCTGGCTGTGGTCTGGAATATACAGTGAGATATCCTCAGGCAGAACCAAACTTTAAGCTTGATATATCTCTTACTGTGCTTGTACAAAATGACATTGCTAAAAATATTATAAGAAGTAAATTTACTATAACTATCTAAGTGGATTACTAGTTGAGGAAAGAAGAAAGCAACACACCCTGAATGGAATCCTGCCCTTGAGTGGATCTCCTAGTAATCTGGAATAATCTCCTTAGATGAGATTTTGTCCTTGAGTTGATCTCCTGGAGGAGTGGCCTTACCTCTCTTTGTTGATTTACTAATGTTCAACCCTAACTTTGTATCCCCACCCTACATGATTCCTATATAAACCATGCTGTAAGGGGCTGGGGAGGTCAGATCAGAAAGGTCAGATCAGAAAGGTCAGGGCAGATGGTTACAGGGTCGCCAAGGGCAGAAGGTCAGAAGGAGAAGAGAGAAAGAAGAACACTTAGGTGGTCACAGGGTTGGAAGAGGTCAGAAGAAGAAGAGGCCAGAATCTGAAGAAGACAACAGCAGAGAGCAGGAGACAGAGAGAGTGAGACAGAGCACAACAGCATGGACAGAAGACAGATCACTTAAGAGAAGAGCACAATGCCAAGATTAGAAGTAAAAGACGGAAGATAGAAAAGGACAGACTACTGAGACTGGAGAGGAAAGACAGACCGGAAATGGAGACCAGAGGAGAGACTACAGAAACTAAGAGTCAGAGACTAGAGAGACAGATAGAAAAGAGCACAAACGGCACATATAGAAGCAGAGCACAAGGAAGAAGATAGAAAGAGAGCACAGCAAAGAAGAGAAAACAAGAAGACCAGGAGGAAAACAGAGACTCTGGAGACTTTGACATCCCAAGGAGACTAGGATGATGGAACTCTGATGACCCAGACTATGGTTGTCACGACAACCATGACTGCACTGTAAGGGGAGAGATTAGACGACAACGGGGAGTCCACCCATCACCCATCATTCGCACTTTGTCCCAGTTCCTAGCAGGCTATTCCCGGTCCTTCGAATGCCGCCTCCACATCCTGCCTGTGCCCTATCTGCTCAGGCCAGCCTTCACCACAGCCCACCCTTTCTTACTTCTTATGTATATTGTGTGTTGAGTTGGGAGTTGTATGAAAAACTCAACAATGAGGTAAATATATTATGCCTCACTGTGAGGTCTGTGTTCTTTGGGGCAAATATTCTAAAATGAACCACAGGATGAGGGCTCTGAGGACACCACAAGGCCACCAGAAACAGCTTTCTACCAAGAGTGAAATGGCGAAGTTTCAGAAGAGAAGCAATTATGGCATGGGGTAGGGTTTTAGTCAGGTCATTGACTATTTGTTCACAACACAGTGTGAAAGCCAGAATTCTATCCAGAAAGAACTGGGTGTTAAATGATCATACAACAGATGAATACATTGGTTAAAACTCCGAGTGTTTTGGCATTAAAGAAACCAGTCCTTTCTGACTAGAGTTTTACTTGAAGATGCTGTGGCACTGAATCTGTGACTATGATTAGCCCAGTAACAAATGTTATGACATACCCTCTGTAAAGAGTCTCCTTTGCTTTCTCCTACCGGATAGCGAATGAGTATTTACTTCTTTCTTGCACAAAGTGAGCAAGAAAACTAATCATCTGAGTATATCTGAACAAAAATTTGCAGTAGTCTGATCATCCACCTGATACCTTTTAAGTTATTTCTTCTTCATGGCTAAATAAAAGGTAAAAACAAGCAGAGTTATCAAAATGATGACATTTATTCTTTTGGGAGACAGGGGAGTTTAGACCTTAGCAAAAGTGGTGCTCAGGACTTATTCCTGACTCTGTGCACTTGGTAGTGTTCAGGAAATCATATGCCATGCAGGGACTAAATCTAGGTCATCAACATGCAAGCCAAAAATCTTAATCCTTGCATTCCCTGCAATGCTGAAGTTTGATTTAAAACTGTTACACTACACTTTGTGTGACCTTGAATAAATGAGCTAAACCCCTTAAAACTAAGTTTTCATAAATAAAAAATATTGATAGCAATAGTATTCACCTAGAAGACATGTTATAAGGACTAAATGAGATACTGCAAAGTAAATCACTTAATAAAATCCAGGCATATAGTAAACACTGATTAAATACTAATAAAATTATAGCTAGAATCTCCTACTATTTGTTGAAAGCATTTTCCCAATCTTGTAAGACTGTTAATCTTCCATTACTTGAGAAACCTTGAGAATCTATAGAAAGAAGAATGTTCTAAGAAAAAAAGTTAACTTGATTAAAAAATTTAAACATAAAACGATTAAAACATAAATTGAAATTTTAAGTGACCAGTAGGAAAAACAATGTTTTTTATACTTATTCATAAGCAAATCCCACCTACTGGAACCTTCACTATACCCAGGAAATGTCCATAGCTGTCAGGCTGCCAACAAGGATCATTTGAGATAAAAATGACAGAATAAGAGCCTCAAGAAATTATGTCACTTCTCCATGTTTTGGAGAAAGCTTAACTAACCACATAGCATTTCCCACAAGTTCCATGCAAGTTCTAGCCTTTTAATGACTATATAAAAGGTGAGTGAACAAAGATCTGTAAAATGATACTGAATTAGATGCATTTTAAATTCTTCCAGGTGAAAAAAACCCTACATTCATGTGACTGGATTACAGGGAAAGAAAGAGACCCTTCACCCCGAAAGCCTGCCTCCACTTCCATCAGAGGCTGAATAAGGCAGAGGAGAAAATGTCAGATTTTACAAGTTATAAGAGATGTCAATGTTTCTGGACACTTGTGGGTTGCTAAACCATCAAGCAATTAAAACGGGCACATTTTAGCACATTTAGTCCTGATCCTGTTCACTCTTTACTCCTTTCAAATGAGAAAGTTCTTATTTCAAAGCACAATTTAGGTCCAGGCTGGCCAATTTTTCACAAACCATCAAGGTAATGTTTATTAAACCTCACACTTTAGTGACTATTTATGAGCAGTGTTTACAAGTTCCAGAGATTACCCCAGCAGTTATTAATACTATACAAACAAAAAGCAGTCTAAATTTGTTAATCTAGACAAAACACAGGGGTAACTCCAAACTAGAGGGCAAGATTCTGCCTCTGGGTTTATTCAAGTGTAATGCACCTTTAATGTCAACTTAGATTTTTCAACTCTCTTCACAAGACTCACAGTAATTATAGTCAACAGTAAAGCTGAACTCAGCCAAAGAGGCAGCACAACAGGAAACTGGGGGGAGGGGAGGGGGGTTAAAAACAAAACCAAAACAGAAACAAAACCCCTGTCCATTTTAAGAAACATTTTTGGGGAAAAAAAAGACTCTTGCTCCAACATAATAAAAATGAAAAACATGATGCAAGGTATGGGGTGTGCTTGCTACTCTCATCAGTTGATACAACTGATGCCGTCCGGCCCTGGCACCAATACCACACAAGATCAGCCCTGCTCTCTCCTTTTCTCTGACAGTGAGATCCAATCATCAGTCTATTTTTGGCTGCACAGTTAATGACCTGTTGGTGCCCACACTTTTCACTTTGTCACAACAACTGGAGCCTGCAGCTGAGGCACAGCTGGCCTCTCATTCTTCCAGCCCTATAATTTAGTTTAACAGCTTTAGGGACAAGAGGAAATGGCGGAGTGCCCTGGAGCCCCCACACTGGCTTCAAAAATTAGTTCCGTACTATGCCTTATATATATTCCCAAGTATTTTAGGCAAGTAGTGTAGGCAGGTCAGACCCAGCTGGGTTCAGAGCACTAACTACTCTATGCTTTTGGTGAGAATCACTGGATTTGGAGCATGGTAAGGGCATAAGTGTGAGCCACCATGTGCATGTGTACAAATGTTTGTGCATCTGTGTGTGTGTGCACATACATGTGTGTGAGAGAGGAATTCCTTCATTATGGATTGGTGTTGGTGAGTACAAGTGTAGTACCTCAAAAGCAATGTGAGACATCTTTTACAAATGCACAGCAGTTCTGCCCTCAGACCTAAGATTTGGAAGAAAAGACACTGTCCCACATTTACAGAAACACCATATATAACAATTACAGGTGCCAGAGAAGTGGTTTGTGTGAGGACTTGCACTTAATCCCTGGCACTCACAAGTAAAACTAATAAATTATTTCATTTCTCATGACAGAAACAGCAATGAAAATCCCATGTAAAACATGGTCTCAGTAAATCCAACAAAGACACCTGATGGTGGCTGCCTGAGAGGAGAAATTTCTGCTTTGCAGGAGAGTGAGTTCGGATCTCTCAAATCACCTTGCAACTCTGCAATCCACTGGACTGGGAGAAGAGCATACAGACAACTCAGAGCTGGTGTGCATTTCTCAAAAACAGTTGCTTAATCACTCCTAAGACCTCCTGTCCACACTGGTCACAGCATCTCGGACAAAACCCAATCATACAGCCTGTGCCTGACAGTGCTGGGCTTTAGGAGTCTCTGAAGTTACCCTGTGCGTGTGTGAGGAACTGCCGCCCCATTCCACTCCAGAAATACTTCCCAGAAGATGAGCGACTGGCTAGAGTGATTAACAGGGGGCAGAAGTCCTGAAGCTATAGCAATGAGGAGGTTTTGGTGATAAAGGATGTGAAATAGATATTGTGAGAGTATCTATTTTATTGTCTCCAGCAATGTTGAAAAACTTTAGAGTTGACCTGAAGGGGAAAACACAGCAGGAGGCTGCAGGAAGAATGGTAGGGTAATAACTAGGATGTGGAGACTGCCCTGAGACCAGCAACACTAGTTTAGGAAAAATGTGGCATGTGGAAGCTTCATAACTTCTACTCTATGAACAGCAGCATTTAGCAGACGTTGGTAAGAGGCAGCATTACCCAGAATAAGATTCCTTCTGTCATTTAGTCTGCAATGTATAGAAAATAAAGAAAGGAAGCCACCATGCAAAGGATGATTTAGTCATAAGTGTATAACTAAAATTCTGTCCTTGTAAGATGTAGCTCAGTCATTCCTTTCTATGCTTTCAATTCCACCAGTCAACAAGTGGGCTACAAAAAAAAATAATTTGTGTGACACCGCAAATTAGATGTCACACTTTTCTCATTTCCCCTTCCAAAAAAACTTTAAATGGAGCTATTATTTGGTGGAGAGAGTTAACAAGAGTTCTCATGGAGCTTAGGCCATTTCTGGTGATGGTCAGCCAAGCAAACAGGTGGTCCAATATATAAAGTGTAGTGATGCTCTGGCCCTGCAGAACCAAATAATAATTGAACTACCCTGGCAGTACAGGGCCCTCCAGGCCTCCTCCTGCGGATTCCCAGAAAGACAGGTGGTATTATGGAGGTAGAGTACCTTGGAGCTCCAACACTGACTTCAAAAACTAGTTTCATGATGTGCTGTATATATACTCTCAAGTATAAAACATATACTCTCAAGCAAACAATGTAGGCAGGTCAGACCAGCACATAACCCATGACTTCTCTCCCCCAAGAGTTATCTATACTTGATTTAAATATTTCTATCTCCTTTCCCATCAACTTGACATAGAACAATATCTACCTTTCCCACAAGGTACATGAAGCAATACTTTCAAAATGGGCTGGAAAGATCAGCTGGAGTACATGCTTTGTATGCAGGAGGTCCAGGTTTCATCCCAAGTCCCACATTCCTAACTAGCACCAGGAATCAACCCTGAGCACCAGCAGTCATGACCTAAGACCTGAGTGGGAAATAGAGGTAAAGAACAAGAACTCTCAGGGCAGATGGTCTATGCTCAAATTTCAACTCCAGAGCTTAAAATGGGACCTTATTTACTTCCATGTTACATCCCCAACTGCAAAATCTGATAGTATTGGAATGTGACTATGAGTTAGAGGATATATAAGCTCCGAGCAGTGGCAGCCACATTGTACACTCTTTGGAAGGCTAGTGCTAGGAATATAAGGAACAGTATTGGTCATACCCTTACTCTTTGATTTCCAAGATCCCAAATATGCCTACTTTTATTCCTAATTTTCTCATCTCCTTTGACAATTTCTGTTTTCTCAGCTTGGAGAATTTCTATGTCTATAATTAGTCACTGATTTCTTTCTTCCATGACTTAGTCCCTTGTCTTCAAATGTTTTCAAATGTTATTTGAATGCTAATTCTCTCAATATTATTATAACAGCCTAATGCTAACCTCAAAGTATTGCCTACTAGAGATCTAGACCTTTATATTGAATACATAGCCCAAACTCAGCCCTTTTGATGTTCTGGAAGGCATCAGAATGCTCTCGTACCAGAATGCTAATTATCCAGGTGTCTCTAATGAATTGCTCATGCCTCTCCTTCAAGTTCTATAATATCTCTTAAATGAGACTTCTCTGATCATAACATTATGTTTGATTTATTTATTCCTTTATTTTGCAGTTTTTCTCTATGGTGTTTAGGAGTTCAAGCATACAGCATCTTCACTCAGTTATTCATTTTTCTGTAATTCTTATATCTTGTTCAATATTGTATCTATATACACTTAAACATTTGCCTAGGGTATACCTAAATGTTAAATGATTATTTATTAATAAAAAATAGGAAGCAAATTTGGGTTATAAAGATAGTACTGGGTGGAACACTGGAGCAATTGTACAATGGGTAGGACATTTGCCTCGCACACAACTGACCTGGGTTCAACATCCAGAATCCCATATGATCTTCTGAGCCCACCAGGACTGATCCCTGAGCACAGAGCCAGGAATAAGGCCTAGGAACAGCTGGCAGTTGGAGAGGACAGACAAAGAAAAAGAAAGAGAGAAGATAAAGTGAAGAAATGGAGGGAGGAGGATAAGGGAGAAGGGGAAGAAAGTAGTTTTAAGGACTAAGGAAATTAAAGATTAAGGACTACAGAAATAAACTGTATTCTGTGTGAATTTCTGTGTTAAGAATGCTACCTCAACTGTGTGTAGAACAAGTCTTCCTAAGAGAGTGATATTTCATTAAAAAAATAAAAAATAAAGAACGGTGGTCAGAGAGATATCCTCAACCCTATAAAACCAACCAAAACCTAGGGAGCTGAGAAAACTTCACATTAATGGGGTCTCAGGAAACCTGACAACCAGGTGTGTTGTGATTACCTAAATAGAGCTCTGGAGCAGAAAATATCACTAAACTAAACTAAAGAGCAAATCAATTCCAAGTATGAACTTTGGGTAATAATAATGTCTGCACTTATTGGTGGAGACAAACATATCCTAATATTTTTTTATATGAATAGGAGTTCCCAGAAACATGGGGAACATCATGTAATATCTTATAGTTTTTCTGAAATCTGAAAAATATCCTGAAATGAAAAGTTTGTATAAAATCAGAAAATTTTTGACCTCATGTCTTCCATAAAGCCAGCACACAGAAAGTTCTACTTCTCTAGTAGATCCTATCTACCCCCTTAGCTCTCATTGATAGCATATATCTGTGAAACCTAGACCCACTCATTACAATACACTTAAAATGTGGTTTATTATTAAGCTCTAAGGACTCTAGCTCTGCTATCAATAAATATATATTTTTTATTTTTCTCTTTTAGGGCCATACTAACCAGTGTTCTAGGCTTTCTGCTAGCTATGAGCTCAAGGATCACTCCTAGCATGATTCAGGGAACCATATGGGGTGCCAGGTATTTAACTCAGGTCGGCTGAATGCAAGTAAGTGTCTTAACCCCTGTAATATCTCTCTGGCCCCATTTTTAAATTGGGAGAAAACCAAGCATGTTTAGGGTGTCTTGGGGCCACTCGGTATAATTTTATCTTGAAATTAGACCCAATGTGTAGGTGACAGAGCTGAGGATTCAGTGACACTCAGGCCTTGCTATGCCTGATTACCAACAGGGTGACCCCTGTAGTGGTTTGGCCTCAGGGTCACAACTATGGCCACTGGAGTGGGAGAGCAATTCATTGTAGTGATTAAATGGTGTTCCTGTGCATGTGAAACATGTGCTCCTAATTCATCTAATAAATCATTGTAGTCAGAAACACGCAGCTTAAAATCAATGATGATGTACCTGTCCTGAGTTTGTCTCCGTGACAATTCTGACCTTCATGTATAAAAGGTTCTTAGAAATCAGACTTGAACAAAGCCTTTCACTTCTTGTTTTATTCATCTGTGGAAGTAGAATTAAGATAAGTACACTGACTTAGATTTTGGGAGGTTTTCTGAAGAATTCCATTACAAAATAGTTGCAGAAATTAAATCAGTTACTGCATATAAACAGTGAAACATAAAAAATGAAAACCTTTTGTACTTATTGAATCACTTAGCTTTGCATTCTCATCTTTTTCTCCCTAAATCAAGGTATTCCTGTGATTTAACCCATCCTTATCCTTGTGTTTAATCCATCACCAAATTCCAGCATTCTACATTTTCAGCATCACTGTGTTTCTATGCCCATAACTCACTTGAGATTATGTCAAAATTGTAGGATAACATTGGTTTGTCCTTTCTGCCTTGCCACAGGGAGCTTAGGTTTATTGGGTTATTCCCATCACAGTGCTCCCATTTTTCTGTGTTTATTTGTAACCTCTTTCTTTGTGCTCTATTAACTTGTAAATATTGCTTTTCTCTTCTCCTTAAGTCCTTTGCATAGTTAATTAAGATCGATGTCCTTCTTGTATAGACACAGGAAAACATTTAATGCTATGCTTTTATAACTTGGAAGGCAGCTATGCTAACCACTACACCACCAACGGTTATGCTTTTATAACTTGGGAGTTAATTGACTCCGAATGATAATTCAGTCCTGGGCATTTGTTCTCTTGACTTAAGCCTCAGTTGCCCTTACTTCCTAGCACCCCAAAAGCAGGGTCCTGATGAGGGACTGAATGGACCAAGGGCAAGCAGTTAGCTACCCTGGCATTGAAATGGGCCTGGCCAAAGCACCATGATACTCAACTATCAGTTGAGATCATGGTCATGGACAAATTCTGTCATGATCCAAAAAATAACATCTGGAGTAAGACCCTGCTAGGTTTAGGAATAGTTGTAATCTGAGTCTATAGTGAGATGTCCCCAAGAGAACCACCCTACAAGCTCAATATATCTCTTACTGTGTCCATACAAAATAACTAATATTAAGAAGTTGAATTAAAATGTTAATTAAGATGTTAAATAAATTATTGGACTAAGAAGAGGAGAAACCTCCCTTGGTGGTATTTCCACCCTTGAGCCTGATGGTCCACCAGAAAGGGCCTTTGACATGTTGATTCTGCTACGCCCAACACTAGAGAGTTGGAGAGAGATGAGACAGAGACCAGGGTAGCAAGATGGAGGGCTGGAGCGTGGAGAGACTAGCAAGGGGGACAAAAGGAGAAGAATGTAAGGGAAGAATGTAGGAGCAGGTGCGTGGAGAGAGAAGAGACTCGGCTGAGAGAGGGAGGGTGTAGAGATGTGCAGGAGAGACAGGAGGAGATGGAAATGAGAGGCAGTGTGAGACTAGAATGGGGGGCTCAGAGAGACTTGAACAGGTGCATGGGGAGAATGGAATAAATGGCAACTGATCATCAACCAGCCTGGTGCTGGTGGCCCTTGTTTCCTCCTTCATCCGCCCATGGCATGGGCCACCCCAGGTGGAGAAGCGGCCAGAGTCCTCCAAACAATGGTGGAGGGTGGAGAGAGAGAGAGAGAGAGAGAGAGAGAGAGAGAGAGAGAGAGAGAGAGAGAGAGAGAGAGAGAGAGAGGAGAGAGAGAGAGACGCATTGGGCTCTCCTAGCCACCAGGAGATTGATTACACAAAAACATGGTTATTTGGGAGTCTACTTGTCTGTTCACCAATATAATCTTCTGTCCACTTAACATCTGAATTATTTTTCCAGTAGAATAATCTTATCATTGTCATTTCTCTTCTTAAGACTTTTTTTTTGTTTTTGGTCAGGCTCCAGTTCAAAGTTATCATTTCTCTTCTTAAGACTGTTCTGTGTCAGACTCAAGTTCAAAACTCTTCTGGGGTCACAGTGTTCCTCACAGCCCTGGCTCCACTGCTAATATCCTTTTCACTTACTGTGAGTTAGTCTTACTGGGTTTTCTTCATTTTTGCCATTTTTTTTCAGTCTCATGAAATATAGATTATATTTTATCTATAAAACTTTCCTCAATCTTCTCCTCTTGTTTGCTTTTGCTCAAGTACTGTCTAATTATCTAGAGAATACAATATACTTGGTTTCTCCAAGAAGTGATTTTTCAGAGGAAACTGTTTCCAAAATTTGATTGGAATTCACTAGCAATCCATAAGCTCCCTTTGGTAAATCCAGGTAAATCCGTTTTCTATTCATTAAATATGGCATTATGAAGGACAGACAGTTCTGTGGCAGGCTAAATCTATGACTGTGTCCCAGTGACCTTCATGTAGCAAGTAAACTGCAAATAGGAGATGACTGATTAATTAACTCATCCATTGATTGACTTCTCTATGTCACCTCTACTTACAATGTTTTGAATTCATTTGATAACGGCAAGGTTCCTGTTTTAACTATATAGCTAAGATAATCATATCAAAGATTATTTCCAGAAAACATGGAAATTCCTCAAAATGTTCTATTCCTCTCACTTGTTTTTATTGGATTTTTGCCAGGTAGCACATGGTCCATTGTTATCTTTGTCATCTTATCAATTTGTTATCATACAAATAATTATGACAGGTATATTAAATATCAGTATATTTATTGTATATTAAATGATTGATAGTTATATTAAATATGACCAAGTAAGAGAAAATGAAATAACTATTACTGAGCTACTTTGTCAAAATTGAAGTAAAAACTACCCATTGTGCCTGGCACATATAGTTACAGAAAAGCTTAAGCTAGTCTCTTTCAAGATGATGATAACCATATATGATAACAGATATTAAGGAAGGGTCATATAACTCTATAATTAAAAAGTTCTTTTTCTCTGAATCTAAGTCGCATGATTCAACAAGGAAATTGCCTGATTGAGTCAATAATTGGTTTTGGACTCCCCTTTGCCTAGAAACAACTCCAGCTGTTAACGAATCATTTTGATCATTTTGGAAATCTGACCTATTTGAATTGTGCCAAAATATCTTGAAAGTTTTTTTTTTTCACACTGACATATCCTGAAGGGTATTTGAACTTTTCAAATAAGATGGCCTCATTTTAATTTCGACTACGATTATTTTGTGGTCTGTCACTTTAGACAATATAGGAATATCATATTGAGAACTCTCTCTAAATCCACTGCAACTATCAGTCGGCCCATGCAATGTGGTTTTGAGTGGGCATGCAACGCCAGTATTATGGGTACAATATGTGCTTTTATATGTGAATTAGAGATAATATAGGTCTACACACAAAGTTTCAAAGAGCAAGTTAACTTTGCTATGATCAAATCTCTTATTTTCCCCAAAACTCAATGTATGGTTGTTTATTCTTTTACCTATTAGTCAGAACACAACTTTCCTCCTAGCCAGGTAAGTCTGTATTATCATTAGTATTCTTATTACTACTACTATTACTATTATTATTTTAATTTCAGGTATACCTAGTGGTACTCAGAGTTTACTCCTAGCTCAGAGATCACTCCTCATAAAGCTTGGAGACCATATGGGGTTCTGAAGATTAAACCCAGGATGGCCACATGAAGGCAAACATCTTACTGACTGTACTATCTTTCCAGACCCCAAGGCTATATTATTTTTGTTAGGGGTATCAAGGTTATCTGTCACAAAAGAATTTTAAAGAGTCAGTTAATTACTCAGTATTTTGTGAATTGTTACATGACTATGTATTTACAGGTTTTTCAAAAGAGACAGTCTAAAGCTTATATCAGATTCTCAAAAAGATCCACTACAAAATTTAGAACCAGTAATTTAAATAAAAGAAAAAAATATCATCAGCTTATTGTCCTCTGGTAGTAGATGACAAGGATATTTATGGTCTTTAAAATTCTTACAAGAGAACAGTAATATCTATCCTCCAGTACTTTACAGAATTACATGCATGGGCAGATGAAAATATATAGACATTAACAGAGTTTTTGTAAAGAAACAGTAGTTAAAATAATATTGATACACTTTTCTCCAATCCACACAAAAGTACCATCATCTGTCCCTTCAGACTGAAGGCAAGGTTTTGTGACAAAATCCTTGCTCAAGTTCATGACATCTGATTTCTGCCGCCTGTTTCCTATCATATATCATCTACTCATAACCTAGAAGAACAAGATATGAATTTCTACTGTCTTTCATTCAGAGATATGGATCATAGGAGAATGTTCTCCAGTGACTAAAGTGTGAAAAGAGACTATAATGACTGCCTTGTTTTCCAGGACACAGTTAAGTATTCCCTAACATCTCCTGATGGTCTTATCATAAAACCAACCACAGTGAGCACAGAAGCCTTTGGAAATTATAGTGGACTCATGATTGCTCAATTTTCCACAGGCCTTTTAGAGCCACATTTGTTAACACTCTATTTCCGGCACATTGAGTGGTGAAAAGAGACCTCAGTGCTAATCTAATTACAGTACTTACCATTTTTCCTTCATGAAATTCTGAGCACCGTGGAACCTGCACTGCTGTCTTTATCTTATCCCATCTCAAACCAGATCAGATTACCCACTGCTAAAAATGTTAGGGAAATGTACACAATGTGATGAATTTGCTTAGATTCTAATTTTTGACTAATACTTTGAGGTATAATAATCACCCCTATCCATTACATCTCTAACATGTAAAAATCATTGTGACTTTAACCTTCTGGAGAGATAGCACAGAGGGCAGGGTACTTGTCTTGCATATGGCTGACCCAGGATAATTCCCTGGTATCTTATATGGTCCCCAGAGCCCTTCTAGGAATGAGTCCTGGTAACAGAGCCAGGATTAATGAGCACAGCTGAGTATAGTTCCCCATTCACAAAAAATTAACAAAACAAAACAAAAATAACAATTACCAAATAAAAACTAGAACATTAACGTTCACATTTGAAATCAAAGCTGTGGCCTTGACTATTATTATTTTCTTACATTGTCCTTCTTTTCTATTTTGACCACAGCATACCATTGATTGCATGGGTGTTTCCGTTCTGCTGTAAGCTTGAACATAAAGTCTTCTTTGATTGATAGAGAAGTGGCAGGTCAGTCACTGCAGCTCTAAGAAACATACCTCCTGTGGTTTATTTTTTGTACTATAAAGCTCAACATGAAATTGCTCCTTCTAAGGTAAGTTCCTTCTTTAGTCTGGGCATAAGAGGAAATGTGTAGAGCCATTCACAAGTCACAAATGGCACCTGGGGTACTGTAACTGACATATAGTTCCAGCAAGTAAAGTGTATTTGTTGTTGAAACATGGGATGTTGGATTCTTTGTCATATTTGGGGCAGCAGCCTCTGAATATAACTCATCCTATCTCCTGCATAAAAACTGACTGATTAGAAGTGCTTACTCTTCCAATCTTACTTTCCCAGTCATTTATATGTTGTATATCAAAATGTATGGAATTGGTAGGTTTTTGTTTTTGTTTTTGATTTGAGGCACCATGATTTACAGAACTGTCCATGATCAGGTTTCATGAATACAACATTCCAAACTGCATCTTTAACCTGACAGTCTGCTTCCCTCCATCATTATCCCAGTTACCTCTACCATTCACCACCACACTCACTTTTTTGGTAAGTTCAGTTCTGCTGACCAGCTGTCAGAGAACTGAAAGTTATTATTTTATGTGTCATGCTATCCTAACCAAAATGTCAATCCCTAAATTAAGGAAACATATCCTCTACCTATTTGTATTTTGTCTGTCTAATAGTATGTATAGTATGTACTTATGTTAGTGTTGATGCCAATAACCTTAGAGTACATCACCTTGGTTATCTCACCTCACCACTAGCAAGTACCAACAACCACGAACCACACCTGACTCATATTCAGTCTATCTACTGCCCCCTAGTCTGGTGCTCTCAGTTTATACTACAGCCTCCGATGTTTATAGCAAATTAATAATATCTGTGCCTTTGTTTTGTTTTCCCACATACCTCAGAAAGTAATATAATATTTCTTTATAATATATCTTTCTCCCCCTCACTTATTTTTCTCAGCATAATAACCTCTAGTTCCATAGAAGTTACTGCAAACTGAATGGTTTCACTTTTTCTTGTGACTGTGAGTTTTCTGTTGTGAATATATACCACAACTTCATTATTCTTTCATCTTTCATTGGATATTTTGGTTGTTTTAATATCCTAGCTATTTTACTAAACACTGTAAATAATATGGTTGTGTATATATATATTTCAGATTATTGCTTTGTACATCAGAGTATATGCTGAAAAGTTGAATCCTTGGGTCATAAGAGAACTTTGTTCTTACATTTTAAAGGACTCTGCATAGTGTTTTCCATAGGGGCTGAACCAAACAGCATTTCTGCTAGCTGTGAATGAAGGTTCCTGTGGTGCCACATCTCCATGAAGAGAGGTTCTTGCCAATAATTTTTATATGTGCCATTCTCACTGACACAAGAGGATGATATGAGATGGAATTTTTTGTTACTTTTAATTCTATGACTATAAGTGATTATGAATGCTTTTTCATATACTTATTGATATGCTGTATGTCCTATTTATCCTTCTGTCTTTTACGTTCTCTCATCATTTATTGAAAGGGTCATTGGTTTCTTTGTTACTGAGCTTCATAACAGTTTATATGTTTTGAATGTTAGTTTTTTATCTGATTAAGTGTGTGCAAATATATTCTCCCATTCAGTAGGAGGTCTTTTTGTTTTTTATATAGAAACTCTTTGATTTGATGTAGTCTCACTGGCTTATTTTCTTATTTTGTTATCTTTATTAGTGGAATCAAGTCATTAAAGATACCTTTGATGCAGAGGCGTAAACCAATCAAACAGGGTTGAATATCCTTACACAAATACTAAAATACACGAGTATATCATCTTTGAGAAGGGAGCAAGAAATGTGAGGCAGAGCAAGGAAGACCTCTTTAACAAATGGTGCTGGCAAAACTGGACATCTACATGCAAAAGTGGGTTCAGACTTCAACCTAACACCATGCACAAAAGTCAGATCAAAATGGATTAAAGACCTCAACATCATGCCAGAATCCATAAAAAATATATTGAAGAAAAGGTAGGCAAACCCTCCATGACATTGAAGCTAAAGGTATTTTCAAAAATGACACACAACTGACCAAGCTAGTGGAAACAGATAAACAAATGGGACTATCTTAAACTAAGAAGCTTTGCATCTCCAAAGAAATGGTGACCAGAATACAAAGACAGTCTACAGAATGGGAAAGGATATTTTACCCAATACTATTCTGATAAGAGGATAATATCAAGTATATACAAGGTACTAGTTGAACTCTACAAGAAGAAGACATCCAATCCCATAAGAAAATGGGACGATTAAATGAACAGATACTTTCTTGAAGAAGAAATTTAAATGGTCAAAAGGCACATGAAAAAATGCTTTTCATCACTAATCATCAGGGATGCAGATCAAAACAGCAATGAGACATCATCTCACACCATAGAGATTGGCACACATCCAAAAGAACCAAAGCAACCGGTATTGAGTTGGATGTGGGGAGAAAGGGGCTCTCCTTCACTGCTGGTGAGAATGCCGACTAGTTCAACCCTTTTGGAAAACAATATGCAAGTCTCTCAAAAAGTTAGAAATTGAGCTCCCATTTGATCTAGCAATACCACTTAAGGGACTATATCCCAGTGACACAAAAAATTACAGTAGAAATATCTATACTTATATGTTTGTTGAAGCACTGTTTATAATAACCAGAATCTGAAAAAAAAAGAAAAACCGAGTGCCGGAGAACAGATGACTGGTTAAAGAAACTCTGGTACATCTACACAATAGAATACTATGAAGCTGTTAGAAGAGATGAAGTCATGAAATTTGCATATAAGTGGATTAAAATGGAAAGTATTATACTAAGTGAAATGAGTCAGAGAGAGAGGGACAGACAGAATGACTGCACTCATTTGTGGAATATAAAGTAACATAATGGGAAACTAACACCCATGGGTAGTTGAGTTAAGGGCCAGGAGGATCGCTCCATGGCTTGGAAGCCTGCCTCACATGCTGGGGGAAAAGACAGCTGAGATAGAGAAGGGAACACCAAGTAAATGATGTGTGGAGGGCTTGCTCGGGATGGGAGATGTGTGCTGAAAGTAGACTATGGACCAAACATGATGGCCTCTTAGTACCCGTATTGCAAACCATAACACCCAAAAGGAGAAAGAGAGTAAAAACACCCAAAGGAGAATGAGAGTATAAAAGGGAATGTGCCTTCCACAGAGGCATTGGAGGAATGAGGGATTGGGGATGGAAATATTGGTGATGGAGAATGGGCACTGGTGGAGTGATGGGTATTTGATCATTGTATGACTGAACATAGTTGTGAAAGTTTGCAAATCTGTAACTGTATCTCATGGGATTGATTAAAAAGATTTTTTTAAAAAGTACCTAAATGAACAGTAAGTATATAAAATGGGTTTAACTCATTTTTTAAGGTAAATACAAAATGAAACTTTAATTTAAAAATACTAGAATCACTAAAATTCTAATAACAAATAGAGACAACCATGCAAAGCCAAAAATTTTGGTTTTCTATTTTATACTTTGCTAATGAAATTGGTACTGTTACTTTGGGAAAATTTCACAGTATCCAGTTAGGTGGAATATATACTATTCTATTTTATTTTGGGCCATGTACTTTTTGTATTAATGAGAATATGTAGACTATGGACCAAACATGATGGCCTAGTATAACAAAAATAAAATATGTATCTGAAAGGAAAAAAAATAAAGATGCCTTTGAGTCTAGTCCTGGAGTCCCTACATATTTTTCAATATAATTTTATTAAATCTGGTCTAAAATGTAGGTATTTAGTCAATTATAATTATTTTTTGTGTATAGTATGAGACAGAACCAATTTCATTTGTTTGTATGTGCTTATCCAGCGTTTCCACCGTCATTTTTTGAAAGAGCTTTGCTTGCTCCAATTTATGCACCGAATTATTTTCTCAAAAATTAGCTGTCTGGGGGCCTGAGTGGTAGTACAGGAGAGTGCTTGCCTTGCATGTGGCTGATTCATTTTGATCCTCAGCACCCTATATGGTCCCTTGAGCCTGCCAGCACTGATCCCTGAGTACAGAGCAAAAAGTAAGCCCTGAGTACTTCCAGGTGTTGCCCAAAACCAAAAACAAAACATTTGACTGTCCATACATATGAGGATTTATCTCTGGACACTTAGTTGTAATCCACTGGTCAGACAGACTTTTATTATTCCATTAGCATTTTATTTTGATTACTGAAGCTGTTTTTAAATTTTATTGAATCACCTGTGGTTCAGTTACAAGCTTTCACGTTTGAGTTATAATCATACAATGATCAAACACCCATCCCTCCACCAGTGTTCATTCCCCACCACAATTTTCTCCCTAGTATAACTCCCTTTCCCACCCTCCCCCAGCCTCCATGGCAGACAATTTTCCCAATACTTTCTCTCAACTTTTGGGCATTATGGTTTGCAATACAAATACTGAGAGGTTATCATGTTTGGTCCTTCATCTACTTTCGACACACATCTCCCATCCTGACCAAACTCTCCAACAATCATTTTCTTAGTGATCTCTTCTCTATTTCAGCTGGCTTCTTCCTCCTACTCATGAGGCAGGCTTTCAACTATGGAGCAATCTTCCTGGCCCTCATTTCTACTGTCCTTGGGTGTCAGTATCATGTTGTGCTATTTTATATTCCACAAATGAGTGCAGTTTTCTATGTCTACCCCTCTTATTCTGACTCATTACACTTAGCATGATACTCTCCATGTCTATACACTTATAGGCAAATTTCATAACTTCATCTCTCCTAACAGTTGCATAGTATCCTATTGTTTAGGTGCATCAGTTTCTTTAATCAATCGTCTGTTGTTGGGCACTCAGGTTGTTTCCAGATTTAGTTGTTCATCTATTGTGAACATTGCTGCAATGAACATATAAGTCGGATATCATTTCTACTGTGCTTTTTTGCATTTTCAGGATATATTCCCAGAAGTGGTATTGTAGGATCATATGGAAGCTCAACTTCTAGTTTTTGAAGGAACGTCCATACAGTTTTCCGGAAAGACTGGAGCAGTCGGCATTCCCACAAACAGTAAAAGAGCGTCCCTTCTTTCCCACATCTATGTCCACACTGGTTACTTTTAGTTTTTTGATTGTGCCAGTCTCTGTGGTGGGAGATGATATCTCATTGTTGTTTTGATTTGCGTCTCTCTGATGATTAACAATGCAAAGCATTTTTTCATGTGCCTTTAGGCCATTTGTATTTCTTTTCTGAGGAAGCTTCTGTTCATTTCTTCTCCCTGTTTTTGATGGGATTGGAGGGTTTTTTCTTGTACATTTCTACTAGTGTCTTGTATACCCTGGATATTAATCCCTTATCAGATGGGTATTGAGTAAATATTCTTTCCCATTCTGTGAGTTATCTCTGTATTTTAGTCACTTTTTTTTAGATTGATGCAGTCCCATTTGTTTATATGTTTATTTCCAATAGCTTGGTCAATGGTGTTTCATCCTTAAAGATGCTTCTACCTTCAATCTCATGGAGAGTTCTGCCTGCATTTTCCTCCATGTACCTTATAGATTCATGTGTGATACTGAGGTCTTTAATCCACTTTGATCTGACTTTTGTGCCTGGCATTAGACAGAGGTCCCATTTAAATTTTTGCAGCTAGTTATCCAGTTTCCCCAGCACCATTTGTTGAAGAGGCTTTCCTTGTTCCACTTCACATTTCTTGCTCCTTTGTCAAAGTTTAAGTGGTCATAAATTTGGGAGTCTGTGACAGAATATGTAACTTTGTTCCATTGGTGTGTGGGTCTGTTTCTATCCCAGTACATGCTGTTTTAATTCTAACTGCTTTGTAGTGCAGTTTGAAGTTGGGGAAGGTGATGCCACCCATCTTCTTTTTCCAAAGGATTGCTTTAGCTATTTGTGGGGGGTTATTGTTCCCCCACAATGGAGTGTTTTGTCTATTTCTTTGAAAAATGTCATGGGTATTCCTGATAGGGGCCACATTAAATTTGCATAATGCTTTGGGGAGTATTGCCATTTTGATAATATTAATCCTCCTTAACAATGAGCAGGTGATGTGTCTCCATTCCCTAGTGTCCTCTTTTATTTCTTGAAATAGCATTTTGTAATTTTCCTTGTATAGGTCCTCACCTCTTTGGTTAAGCTGATTCAGAGGAACTTGATTTTCTGAGGTATTATTGTGAACGGGATTTTTTTTAAATGTTTCTCTTCTTTCTTTTGTTATTTGTATATAAGAAAGTCATAGACTTTTTGATGTTTATTTTGTAGCCTTCCACTTTACTATACAGACCTATTTTTTCTAGGAGCTTTTCCATAGAGTCTTTAGTGTTTTCTAAGTATAGTATCATATCTTCTACAAATAGTGATAACTTGACCTCTTCTTTTCCTATTTGTATGCCCTTCATATCTTTTTCTTGCCTAAATTCTATGGTCAGTACTTACAGTACTATATTTTACAGGAGGGGTGAGAGTAGGCAACCTTATCTTGTGCCTGATATTAGAGGGAAGGCTTTTACTTTTTCCTCATTGAGAATTATGCTTAACATGGGCTTGTGGTAGATGGCTTAGACTAACTATATTGAGGAAAGTTCCTTTGCTGCCCATTTCGCTGAGAGTTTTCATCATAAACGGGTTCTGGATCTTGTCAAATACTTTCTCTGGTTCTATTTATATGATTATATGGTTTTAATTATTTCATTTATTGATATGATTAATTATGTTGATTGACTTGCAAACCATCCTTGCATCCTTGGGATTAATCCTACTTGGTCATGGTGTATGATCTTTTTGATGAATCTTTGGATTCTGTTTACTAGGATTTTGTTGAGAATATTTGCATCTGTGTTCATCAGGGATGTCGGCCTGTAGTTCTCTTTTTTTGTGTGTTTATCTCTGTCTATTTTGGGTATCAAGGTGATATTTGCTTCATAGAAACTCTTTGAAAGTGCTTCTGATACACTTGTTTCCTGGAAAAGCTTAAAGAGGATCAGAAGTAAGTCCTCTTTAAGGATTTGGAAGAATTCACTAGTGAATCTATCTGGGCCAGATTTTTGTGTTTGAGGAGACTTTTTATTACTGTTTCAATTTCCTTGATGGCGATATGTCTGCTCAGGTACTCCAGGTCTTTTTGGTTTAGCCTTGGAAGGCTATAGGAATCCAGAAATTTATCCATTTCCTGGAGGTTTTCTTGTTTTGTGTCATAAAGCTTCTCAAAGTAATCTCTGAGGATCCATTGAATTTCTGTAGTTTCTGTTGTAATTTCTCCCTTTTCATTTCTGATTCTGTTTATTAGAGTTTTCTCTCTGCCTTTCTTTGTGAGTTTTGCTAGAGGTTTATCAATATTGTTTATTTTCTAAAAGAAACAGCTCTTAGTTTCATTGCTCTTTTAGATTGATTTTTGGGTTTTCATCTCATTAATTTCTGCTCTGAGTTTTATTATTTCCTTCCTCCTGTCCAAATTGGACTCCTTTTATTGGTCATTATCCAAGCTCTTAAGCTGTGAGGTTAGGTTATTTATGTGGGCTCGCTCTTCCTTCCTAAGGAATTCTTGTAGAGCTATAAGCTTTCCTCTTAATACAGCTTTTGCTATTTCCCATAAGTTTTGGTAACTCATGTCTTCATTTTCATTCGTTTCCAGGTATCTTTTGATTTCCTCTTTGATTTCCTTTCTAAGCCAATAGTTGTTCAGTAGTGAGCTGTTTAATTTCCAGGTGTTTGATTTGATTTTCTGTTTGTGTGTGTGTGTGTGTGTGTGATTTAATTCTATTTTCAGCTCATCATGATCTGAAAAGATCATTGATACAATCTCTATCTTCTTAATTTTATGGAGGTATGATTTGTGGTTCAGCATGTGATCTATCTTGGAGGACATCTCCTGCACACTTGAGAAGAATGTGTATTCAGCTTTTTGAGACTGAAGTGTCCTGTATATATCTAAGCCCCTTTCTTACATTTCTTCCCTCAGATAAAGCATATCCTTGCTGTTTGTCTGGTTGATGTATAGAGAAGTGAAAAGTGGTAATAAATCTCTCACTAGTATTGTGTTGCTATTGATGTCTTTCTTCAGGTATATGAATAGTTGTTTTCAGTACATTGCTGATCCCTCGTTAGATGCATATAGATTTAGGAGTGTAAATTCTTCTTGATCAATAAGAAATGATCTTCACTGTCTCTTGTAAACTTCTTCAGTCTGAAATCAATGTGGTCTGATACTAGAATGGCCACCCCAGCTTTTTTGGGGAAGTTATTTGCCTGTAGGATTGTTATCCAGCCTTTGACTTTGAGTCTGTGTTTGGTTTGACTCTTCAGATGTGTTTCTTGCAGGTAGCAGAATGTTGGGCTCAATTTTCTGATCCATCCTGCCACTCTGTGTCTTTTTTAAAAAATTTTAAATTTTATTGAATCATCATGAGATAGTTGCAAGCTTTCATGTTTGTGTTAAAATCTCACAATGATCAAACACCCATCCCTCCACCAGTGCGCATTCCCCACCACCAGTATCCTGGGTATAACCCCCTTTTCTTACCCTCCTCCTTATTCTAAGGCAGACAATATTCCCCATACTCTCTCTTAATTTTGGGCATTATAGCTTGCAACAAAGACACTGAGAGGTCATCATGTTTGGTCCATTATCCACTTTTGGCATGCATCTCCCATCCCAACTGGTTCCTCCAGCCATCATTTTCTTAGTGATCCCTTCTCTATTCCATCTGCCTTCTCCCCTCCGCTCACGAAGCAGTCTTCTAGCTATGGTGAAATCCCTCTGGCCCTTGTATCTACCATCCTTGTGTGTCAGCCTCATATGATGCAACCCTACACTCCACAAATGAGTGCAGTCCCTCTATGTCTGTCCCTCTCTTTCTGGCTCATTTCACTTAGCATGATACTCTCATGTCTATCCATTTATAAGCAAATTTCATGAATTCATCTCTCCTAACAGCTGCATAGTATTCCATTGTGTAGATGTACCAAAGTTTCTTTAACCAGTCATCTGTTTTAGGGCACTCGGATTGTTTCCAGATTTTGGCTATTGTGAACAGTGCTGCAATGAATATATAGGAACAGATGTTATTTCTACTGTGCTCTTTTGCATCCTCGGGATATATTCCCAGAAGTGGTATTGCAGGGTCATATGGAAACTCAATTTCTAGTTTTTGAATGATTGTCCATATTGTTTTCCAGAAAGAATGGACCAGTCGGCATTCCCACCAACAGTGAAGGAGCATCCCTTTACCCCCATATCCACGACAGCACTGGTTGCTTTTTTTCTTTTGAATGTGTGCCAGTCTCTGTGGTGTGAGATGACATCTCATTGTTGATTTGATTTGCATCTCCCTGATGACTAGTGATGTGGAGCATTTTTTCATATGCCTTTTGGCTGTTTGTGTTTCTTTTTTGAAGAAACTTCTGTTCATTTCTTCTCCCCATTTTTTTTTCTTTTTGGGTCACACCTGGCAATGCACAGGGGTTACTCCTGGCTCTGCACTAGGAATTACTCCTGGCGGTGCTCAGGGGACCATATGGGATGCTGGGAATCGAACCCGGGTTGGCCGTGTGCAAGGCAAACACCCTACCCGCTGTGCTATTGCTCCAGCCCCTCCCCATTTTTTGATGGCAATACTGCCCAAAGTACTATACAAAGTTAGTGCAGTCCCTATCAGAATGCCCATGACATTTTTCAAAGAAATAGACAAAGCACTCCTGAAATTTATATGGACAATAAACCCCCACAAATAGCTAAAGCCTTGGAAAAAAAGAAGATGGGTGGCATCACCTTCCCCAACTTCAAACTCTACTACAAAGCAGTAGTAATTAAAACAGCATGGTATTGGGATAAAAACAGACTGCAGACCAATGGAACAGAGTTGAATATCCTGACATAGACCCCCAAATATATGGCCACTTAATCTTTGACAAAGGAGCAAGAAATGCAAAGTGGAATAAGGAAAGCCTGTTCAACAATTGGTGCTGGGAAAACTGGATAGCTACCTGCAAAAAAATGAACTCTGACCTCTGTCTAAAGCCAGGTACAAAAGTCAGATCAAAGTGGATTAAAGACCTCAATATCAGACATGAATCTATAAGGTTCATAGAAGAAAATGTAGGCAGAATTCTACATGACACTGAAGCCAAAATCATCTATAAGGACGAAACAGCACTGACCATGCAAGTGGAAGCAAACATAAACAAATGGGACTACATCAAATTAAGAAGCTTCTGCACTTCAAAAGAAACAGTGACCAAAATACAGAAAGAACCCACAGAATGGGAAAGAATATTTACCCAAAACCCATCTGATAAGGGATTAATATCCAGGATATACAAGATACTTGTAGAATTGTATAAGAAAAAAACCCACTCTGTGTCTTTTAATTGGTGCGTTTAGCCCATTGATGTTGAGAGAGACTATTGTTATGGGGTTTTGTCCCATCTTCCTGCTGAAGTTTGGTGTATTTGAGGGTGTTGTCTTGTCTTAAACTAGTCCATTTAGTTGTTCTTGTAACCATGGTTTTGAGTTTATGAAGTTCCTGAGCTGCTGTTTGTCCATAAAACTGTGTGTTGTTCCTTCTGATATGAATGAGAGTCTAGCTGGGTAAAGTATTTTTATGAGGCATTTATTTTTTGAGTTTTTTAACTATATCCCACCACTGTTTTCTTGCCATGAAAGAAAATTATTTGGTTTCATCAGATAATTTGTCTGTCAATCTTAAGGATGCTCCTTTATAGGCAATTTTTTTTCTTTGATGTTGGGGCTTTCAGAATTTTGTCTCTATCTAAGGTTTTCATCATTCTGATAAGGATGTGTCTTGGAGTAGTTTTATTTGGATTTCTTGTAAATGGTACCCTTCAGGCCCCCTGAATCTGACTGCATGTGCTCTTCAGCTCTGGGAACATCATAGCAATGATGTCTTTGACAGTTCCATCTTCTTCTTGTCCTCTGGGACTCCAATAATTCTTATGTTATTCCTCTTGGCTTCATCCAGACCTTCTCTTGACATCTCTTCACTGATGATAAGTCTGTTTTCCATGTTCTGCTCTTTCTGGAGAGTCTCTGAACTTTATCTTCAAGCTCACTGATTCTCTCTTCAGCAGCTTTTCCTCTGCTGTTGAGGCCTTCCACTGAGTTCTTCAGTTAACCTACCAGGTTTTTCATGTCTGTTATTTCTGTTTGTAGTTTTGTTTGCATTTTTCACATTTCTAATTTCAAATTCTCTTGTGTTTTATTGGCAGTTTATTCCATTGCTTCTATTAGCTCTCTATGCATCCTCAATAGCTCCTTTCTAAGTTCTTTGTCTAAGAGGTTGTCTAGCACTTCATTACTGTTGGGGTCTTCTGGACTAGTTTCTTCATTAACTAAGCTTGGACAGCTTCTGTATTGCTTTGCCATTGTAACCTGTTTGGTTTACACCTTCATGTTATATTGTGTTTTTGGTGTAGTATTAATTGAATTGGGGCTAATTACTAATTTGCCTAATGTGTTTCTGGTTGATTAGGCTGCACTAGTGAGTTCCACCTAACTTATGGTTCTTATGGGATATTCCAGGGGGGGGTGAGGGTTGGAGAATAATTATCAGCTGCATTAGTGGCTGTGGCCCCGGGAAGCACTCCCACCATCAGGCCTATACCTGGATAGGAGGAGCAAGGGCGGTTCCCGGAAAGTTTTGCTGCTATTGGCAAGCTCCATCTCTGTTCCCTTCCCCCATAGTTCTGGTATAAAAACCAGCTGTGTGCGGGTCTGCTGGGTCCCTCTGCCAGAAAGCACCCCTGCAATAGGCTGATACCTGAACAGGAGGAGGAAGAGTAGTTCCTAGAAAGTTGACTGCTATTGGTGCACTACTGTAGCTTTTATTAATAGTAAAACAATTTTTTTATTTCTTTTTTGAAAAATTTTATTGATTCACTGTGAGATAGTTATAAGCTTTCATGTTTGGGTTACAATCATACAATGTTCAAACACCCATCCCTCCACCAGTGCACATTCCCCACCACCAATATCCCCGGTATACCCCCCCTTTCTCACCCTCCTCCTGCCTCCATGGCAGACAATATTCCCCATACTCTTTCTCTCTACTTTTGGGTATTATGGCTTGCAACACAGACACTGAGAGGTCATCATGTTTGGCCCATTATCTATTTTCAGCACACATCTCCCATCCTGACTGATTCCTCCAGCCATCATTTTCTTAGTGATCCCTTCTCTATTCCATCTGCCTTCTCCCCTCCACTCATGACAGTCTTCCAACGGTGGGGCAATCTTCCTGGCCCATGTATCTACTGCTCTTAGGCGTCAACCTCATGTGATGCTATTCTATACTCCACAAATGAGTGCAGTCCTTCTTTGTCCCTCTTTCTGACTTATTTTGCTTAGCATGATACTCTCCATGTCTATCCATTTATAAGCAAATTTCATGACTTCATTTCTCCTAACAGCTGCACAGTATTCTATTGTGTAGATGTACCAAAAATATTTTTTTATTTTGTGAAATTCAATTAGAGAAAGGTCACTTTTTACTTTTTCTAATTTGATTATAATTTTTCTTTTTTATACTGATTAAATGCCAAAGTTTACAAAGTAATTCATAATACAGTTGTTGTAGGTATTCAGTGTTTCAACACCAATGCCACCACCAGTGTGACCTTCCCTTACTTTCTCCCCAGTTTCCCATCTATCCCCCAAGTTTGCCCCCTTATACAGAGTTAACAATTAATTTTATATTGCTTGTTACAATTATATGACTAATGGAATTACAAAAAAAATACTTCAGTGTAAAAAATTGTGATACTAAGAAAATGATGACTGGAGGAACCAGTTGGGATGGGAGATGTGTACCGAAAGTAGATAATGGACCAAACATAATGATCTCTCAGTGTCTTTGTTGCAAGCTATAATGCCCAAAAGTAGAGAGAGAGTTTGGGGAATATTGTCTGCCATAGAGGCAAGGGGAGGGTGGGAAAGGGGGGTATACCCAGGATATTGGTGGTGGGGAATGTGCACTGGTGGAGGGATGGGTGTTTGATTATTGTGAGATTGTAACCCAAACATGAAAGCTTGTAACTATCGAACAGTCATTCAATAAAATTTAAAAAATTAAAAATAAAAATTGTGTTAGATCACAATGTGCTTATTAATCATTATCTGAAAGTTTGATTAATAATAATAAGAGGAAATGTCAACTGTCTGTTGCTAGTTGAACTTTCTGTTATTGTTCTTCTTACTGAACTTAGTTGACATATATGTTACTTTCCCATCTAATTTGGTGTGTTTCTACTGGGCTGCCAGTATTATGGAATTTTGAGGTGTCATATATACAGTGAGGTGGTCTAGGAATTCCAGGATCCATAGAACTGGAGGCCTATGAATTTACATGGCAGTGGCTGTAGTGATGCGGGTATGATTGCTAGAGTTTCCAGAAGGAATTACAGGAGGTCAGAGTACACTGCCTTCCCCCACTCCAAGAAAACGCAAGAGTTTTCAGCCCCCAAATCTGTGTACCTTGAATTTTTGTCTGCTAGGTGTCTCTTCAGAGGTTAGTTGTGAAGCAATGAAGCAATGAAGTTGGGCCATTGGCATGGGGACAGCTGTCTGATTACTGTAACTTTATAGTAAAATTAAAAGTAAGAGAACTGAATGTCTTCCATTATCTTTTTTTTCTTCATAATGGCTTTGTTTAGGAATTGTATGGTTCCATACAAATTTTTTTTAGTGATTGCTTAAGTCCTTAAAGAATGTCACTGGAATTTTGATGGGGATTTGCATTAAATCTATATAATACTCTTGATAGGATAGTTATTTTGACAATGTTAATTTTTATAATCCATGAATATAGATTAGTTTTTCATTTCATGACATTTGTTTCTATTACTTTTGTAAGCGACTCATAATTTTCTTTTTTAAATTTTAAAAAAGTTTTAAAAACATTTTTATTGAATAACTGTGAGATAGTTACAAGCTTTAGTATTTGGTTTACAATCACACAATGTTCAAACACCCATCCTTCCACCAGTGCACATTCCCCACCACCAATATCTCCGGTATACCTCCCCTTTCCCACCTTCCCCCTGCCTCCATGGCAGACAATATTTCCCATACTCTTTCTCTACTTTGGGGCATTATGGCTTGCAACACAGATACTGAGAGATGGTGATGTTTGGTCCATTATCTACTTTCAGCACGCAAATCTCCCAGTCATAGTACATGATTCCTATCCACACAGTCAAGCAGTCATTAAATTCACATTTTGGTTAATGAGGAAAAAGAGGCATAGCAGGACCCCAGGAGATGTCTCAAAAGTCTCATAATTTTCAAGATATTGATAGGTCCTTCACATTTTTTATTGATGACTAAGTATTTTATATTTTCAACACAATTTTAACTGGAGTATACTTCTTTTTCTTGTATAGTTCACTCATTATTTGCATATTCAAATGTCATAGATTTCTTTTTTCTTTGGAGGGATCATTTTATTTTTCAAATTTTACTAGAATTTCTTTATCCAATCATCTGTTCTTGGACACTTGGATTGTTTTTAGATTTTGGTTATTGCGAATCGTGCTATAATGAACATAAGCATACAAATGTCTTCTCTTAATAGAGATTATTGGTGCTTAGGGTAGATGCCCAGAAGTGGAATTTCTGGATCATAAGAAAACTTGATTACTAGTTTCATTGTTTCCCAAAAGGAGTGAACCAGTCATCATTTCTCCAACAGATGAGTGAGAGTCCCTTTTTTTCCCCATATGCACACCAACACTAGTTATTTTGTGTATTGATTTTCTTACTTCCTATTTTACTGTACTGACTTATTTTTTTCTATTTTTTTTTGTTGTTCTTTGGTTTTTGAACCACACCTGGCTGTGCTCCAGGGTTTACTCTAGGCTCCATGCTCAGTAATAACTCAGCTCTGCTTCAGAATTAGAGATTCCACGAGAGTTTATCAACTTACTTTTCTTTCCTAAAAGTAATGAGAGAAAGGAAATTCAAGAAAATTTCATCTTTGAATCTCAATTTTTTTTCAATGGCTTTGTGGAACTCAATTTGACCTGCATTGTTGAGTTCCCAATCTAATAATTCCTACACTCTTTTTTTTTTATAGCTTTCTTGAAAAGTGTGGGTTGTATTGGAAGTATGCAATGCTCTGTCTAACTGCCCGGAAACAAAGATCAAAAAGACATGGCCCTTGTAGTCTCTAGGAAAAGCTTGTAGTCTCTACTAGCTTGAGAGAGAACTTTATTAGAAGGGATGTTTTAACAATCTTCTGTTATTTGCTAGTCATCTGAAAGAAGAAATAGCATTATATATTGCTTGGAAAGAGCAGAAGTATCAGACTTAGCAATGATCTTTCTGATAACTTACTATTGACATTGAATGAGAATTGATTGCATTATGATATTAAGATTTTCCCATTAAAGATAATCAGGTTTAGTGACATGCTAGCAAACTATGTTGACATGATTAATATCTGATGCATTTTTAGCTAAAGGACCAGATGACCTCACTTGTTGGCTGTGTGAAACTGGGGAAATAAAGCTTCCTTTTTTATTGCTGCTATGAATATTGTGTGCATTTATGGTGCTTACCACGTCATCAATAAATGTTATTAATTAATATTATTATTAATACTACTATTGGGTATTAGTATTAATACTAATACTAATTGAGCTTAGTTGATATATATGCTACTTTCCCATCTAATTTGGTGTGTTTCTACTGGGCTGTCAGCATTATGGAATTTTGAGTTGTCATATATAAATGAGGTGGTCTAGAAATTCCAGGATTCATAGAACTGGAGGCTTAGAACCAATAGAACCAATATTAATGCTAGCGTTAATATTACTATTGGGTCCTTTTCTAAACACATTTGCAGTTGTATTGGAATGTAAGGCCATAGAGGGTAGTAATTAGTAATTTTTAGAACATTTTAAAAGTTTAATTATAGAAAAGTTTTAATCATATACTAAGCAATAATATTAACAGGGAATAATAAATACAAATAGATAGAGGAAGTTCCTAGGATCTCAGATCCTGTCCCAAACTCCCGTGCAGATGAGAAGCCTTCTCATCCTCCCAGCCAGGTCCTACTGATCCCTGACATCATCCCTGAGTTCCTGGATCTGCGCTTAACCTAGATTTGATCCCCAGCATTTCATATAGTCCTTCAAGCTCTGCCAAGAGTGGTAAGAGCTCTGGTAGGAGTTTTTAGCAGAGAGCTGGAATCATTTCTTAAAACCTAGTTTAAAGTAGTAGAATCCTGACAGGACATGCTTTGAGAATAATCATATATAATAATATATAAAAGAGGGACTGGAGTGATAGCATAGCGGGTAGGGTGTTTGCCTTGCACATGGCCAACCCGGGTTTTATTCCCAGCATCGCATATGGTCCCCTGAGCACCACCAGGAGTAATTCCTGAATGCAGAGCCAGGAGTAACCCCTGAGTGTGTGTGACCCGAAAAGCAAAAAAAAAAAAAAAAAAAAAGGAATATACAAAGGAAAACTATGTCCAGAGGCTCCTACCAGAAGCACCATTAGTAGCAGCCAAATCTCTGAGGACAGCATTTTGGATACTTTATAGGCCCTGATTTACATAATAGTGGGTTTATCAATTTCATGCTAAGTTTCACAAATTAACAATAATAACAACAAAAATAAATAAACACGAATAACTGGTAAAAATAGTCCTGGATTATCTACTCCATAATACTGCTATAACACACATGAAGAGGATTTTGGCAACTTTTTTCAGCCTTTCTGAAAATAGTGATCTTGTTTCAAATATTTCTTCCTTCGAAAGAAAAGGAAGAGTGGTGTAGCTGGGTGATGAAGAACATGTTCTTTGGGGTCTGGTTAGTTATAAATTCTAGATCTTCCTGTATTAGGCAAGCTTTGAATCTGCTCTAGGTTTAAAATTCCTCTCAGCTGAAATCGATATATAATACTTCCATCAGATGATTTCTTTGAGAATTAAATGAAGAAAGCCATTAACATAGCATCTATCACACAGAAATTAAACAACAGTGTATCTGTGTTTCTCAATGGGATAAATAAGTGATAAAACTAGATCCTTCAACTTGAGTTCTTTACTACTAAGTGGTAGTTAATTATAGCATGAAACTTATTTTCATACTGTGCTTATAGAAACAATACAGATGTTTTCTTCTCCACACTATGAGTAGACTCACGGGGTTTCAGTATTCATGGGGCCTCAACTCTTATGTAGAAAGCTAAGTTGTCTGCTGGCAAATTATCAAGTTCTATAGGATACACCTCAGCTTTGCAAGCCAGAAATAAACTATAATAAAGAGAAAATATCCCTCTCTACATAGCAATCCAGGTTTATATTCTACTGGAAAGAGAAATGACCCATCAGAAAGAACATAATCAACTGTTCTTATTGATTGATTGTCACAGCTTGATGGGCACAGCAGTGTGGGAGAAAATGCAGCAAAACTCAATTAGCACAAATGACTGAGAACTGGACAAATGGTTTTCTTTTTCTGCCATCTGTTAATGTTTCCCAAAGTACAATGTACTTAAAATGACACTGAGTATGTGATATGTCTAATTAAAAAATCCTTGATAACAAAAAGTAATATTGGGGACGATTTTATGCCTTAATTATTAGTTTAAAAAATTTATCTTACCCAATGTGTCTTATTTAGGGCAATTCCAGTGGGATGAAAGTTTTTAAGTGAAGCTTCTTCCATCCACTAAAAATAACTCTCCAATTTGGGGACAGTATTAGAAGAATCACAGATGGTTTACCTGTACCTGATGTGCTTTCCATTCATCTCCAGCACTCTGGAGAAACTACCACTTGCTGTGTTTAAGAATAACTGTAGGCAAGCCCCAGGAGTGCTAGAAGTGAGTGCCTCAACCCGCACAGGCACTGAAGGGACCCACTGCTTCCTGCACAGATGAGGTGGCTTTTGGGCATGGCCTCTGCAGAGGCAGCCATGGTGACAGTTATTTTTCCCTCTCCCAGCATTTTGGACTCACAGACCAGTCTCCGTTATCTAATTCTGAAGAGGATATCACATTAGGCCAATAGTCCACTAGCCTATTCCATTCAAAATACTCCCCCAAAACACCAAAACAACAGTGAACACAAAGAATTGAACAATCCCAATGAAAAAAGAACACATCTCCTGAAGCTACACTAGGGACCCCATGTAGGGCACAAAGGAGCACCAAAGAAGCTGTTTCATCCACGAGGAGTGGATGAAGAAAAGAGCCCTGAAGGCTCATCAGGAAATTCCCACAAATATAATATCTCAAACAAATAATTCAGAGACGAAATGTTGAGGATGTTCAATGAATTCAAAGAAATGGTGGAACATGCACCCAGTAAATTAAAGGAGGACAGGAGAGAAATAGTGGAAATGACAGCCAACAAAACACAGGAAGAAATGAGAGCAGAAATTAGAAAGCTACAAACAGAAGTGTCAATAGAGGATTCGGTAGATGAAATAAAAAACTTAATGCGTACCCTCAACAATAGAATGGCTACAGCTGAAGAAAGAAACAGTGAGCTTGAAGATGAGCTGCAGTAACCTTACAGCAACAACAAACAATGGGAAAAGACCTCAAAATAGATCTAGGGTGAATCAGAGACCTAGGAGATGATTCCAAGACAAACAACATTAGAATCATCGGAGTACCAGAAGGACAAGAAGGCATCCCCAATGAAAATGCCACAGTTAAATCATTGCTGAAAAGTTCCCAGAGCTGGAGAATGCAGGCATCCAAATCCTAGGAGTCCAAAGGGTTCCAGATAAAAGAGACCCAATGAAATGACTCCAAGACATATAATAGTGGATGCCACGGATAGAGACACAATACTGCAAGCAGCAAGGTCAAAGAAGGAAATCACATACAAAAAAGCACCCCTTAGATTTACAGCAGACCTATCAGAGGAAACATCCTGAGCCCCCAAACAATGGTGGGATATAGTGAAAAAGCACTATAGCACTGCCATACTGTTGTTTATCAATTTGCTCGAGTGGACACCAGTAACATCTCCATTGTGAGACTTGTTTTTGGTATATGAATACATCACAGGTAGCTTACCAGGCTCTGCCAGGGAGGCGGGATACACTTGGTAGCTTGCCGGGCTCTCCGAGAGGGACAGAGGAATTGAACCTGGGTTGGTCACATGCAAGGCAACCCCCTTATCCACTGTTCTATCGCTCCAGTCCATAGTAAAAAAATACAATGAAATGAACTCTTCACCAAGAATGCTTTATCTGGTGAAACTCTCACTCAAACTCGAAGGAACGGTACACTATTTCATGCATAAACAACAGCTCAGGAACTTCATAGACTCAAAACCAAACTTAAAAGAAGGACTAAAGGAGCTACTGTAAGACAAGAAAAACCCCATACAAGCACAACAAACCCCTACAGAAAGACTGCACAAAACCCCATGACAATAATCTCTCTCAATGTCAATGGGCTAAATGCACCAATTAAGAGACACAGAGTGGCAAATGGATTTAGAAACTGACCCCCAACATTCCACTACCTACGAGAAGCATATATGAACAGTCAGAGCAAACACACTCAAAGTCAAAGAATGGAAAACAATCCTGCAAGCAAACAACTTCCTCATAAAAGCTGGGATAGCCATACTAGTATCCAACAACATAGATTTTAGGTCGACAAAGATTAGAAGGGACAGCGAAGGCCATTTTTAATAATTAAGGGATATCTAGAGCAGGAAAAAAATCACACTCCTGAATGTATATGCACCCAATGAGGGACCAGCTAAATAATTAAAACAACAGGTAACAGATTGTAAGAAGGACATTGCTAGCAACACAATAGTTGGAGACTTCAACACCACCTTCTCAGCTCTGGATAGATCAACAAGAATAAAACTCAGCAAGGAAACACTGGCTTTGAAGGAAGAAATAGAAGAGAGAGGGCTAATAGATCCATACAGGGCTTTACATTCCGAAAAGAAAGAATACACATTCTTTTCTAGTGCACACAGAACATTTTCCAAAATAGACCACATGCTGGGACACAAATACCTCAATAAAATCACGAAGATAGGAATTGCATCAACTATCTTTTCAGACCACGATGCACTGAAGATAGGAATTAATCACACACAGACTTGAAGAACCAAATCAAACAACTGGAAATTAAACAACTCAAGTTCAAAAATGAGTGAGTCAGAAAGGAAATCAAGGAAGGAATAAAAGATACCTGGAAACAAATGAGAATGAAGACACTAGCAACCAGAACTTATGGGAAGCAGGAAAAACTGTTTGAAGGGGAAAATTCATAAATCTGCAAGCATTTCTCAGGAAGGAAAAAAGGCCCACATAAATAAGCTGAGTTCACAGCTCAAGATCTTAAAAAAGGACCAACAAATCCAAACCAGGCTGAAGAAAAGAAATAATAAAACTTAGAGCAGAAATTAATGACATGGAAACCCAAAACAACAATCTGAAAGATGAATGAAACCAAGAGCTGATTCTCTGAGAGAATAAACAAGAATGATAAACCACTAGTAAAATTCACAAAGAAAGAGAGAGAGAACCCTAATAAACTGAATCAGAAATTAAAAGGGGGACATCACAACAGAAACCAAAGAAATTCAAAAGATCATCAGAAACTACTTCAAAAGCCTGTATGTCATGAAATAAGAGAAACTAGAAGAAATAGATAAATTTCTGGATTCCTATAATCTCCCAAGACTTAACAAAGAAGATTTGAAATACCTGAATAGACCAATTACTATCAAGAAGATTGAAACTGTAATCAAAAGTCTTCCCAAAACCAAAAGCCCAAGTCCAGATGGATTCACTAGTGAATTCTTCCAAACATTTAAAGAGGATATTTTGCCAGTTCTTCTCAAGCTTTTCCAGGAAATTGAAGAAACAGAAACTCTCCCAAATAATTTCTATGAGGCATATATCTCCCTAATACCCAAAGCAAACAGATACAACACATAAAAATAAAACTACTGGCCCTTATCCCTGATGAATAAGAATGTGAAGATCCTTAACAAAATATTAGCAAAATTTAATCCAACAATTCATCAAAAAGATCATATACCACGACCAAGTGGGATTCATCTCGGTTGTTGCACAGACGGTTCAATATTCGGAAATCAATCAACATAATCCATCATATCAACAAAAGAAAAAATAAAAACCATATGATCATATCAATAGATGCAAATAAACTATTTGACAAGATCCTGCACCTGTTAATCAAGTGTTAATAATGAACACTCTCACCAAAATAGGTTTTGAAGGAACTTTCCTGAATATAGTCAAAGCCATCTACCACAAGCATTATCTTCAATGGGTAAAAACTAAGAGCTTTCCCTCTAAGATTAGGGACAAGACAAGGATGCCCACTCTCACCACTTCTGTTCAATATAGTATTGGAAGTACTTGCAGTAGTGGTTAGGCAAGAAAAAGATATTACGAGTACCCATATAGGAAAGGAAGAAATCAAGCTCTCGCTCTTTACAGATGATATAATACTATATAGAGATAACCCTAAAGCCTTAATCAAGAAGCTCCTAGAAACAATAGACTTGCATAATAAAGTTGCAGTCTATAAAATTAACAATCTTATCGCTTCTTGGCCTTTTGGCTAAGATCAAGTGTAGTATTAAATCAACACCCAAAAGTCCATGGCTACCCTATACACAAACTATGAGAGAAAAGAAAGTGAGATGAAAAGAGCAATCCTGTTCACAATCATGCCTCAGAAAATCAAATACCTTCGAATCAGCATAACTAAGGAGGTAAAGGACCTGTACAAAGAAAACTCCAAAACACTATTTCACGAAATAAGAGCACATGAAGAAATGGAAACATATCCTCTGCTTATAGATTGGGAGAATTAACATTGTCAAAATGGAAATTCTCCCCAAAGCATTATACAGATTCAATGTGATCCTTATAAGAATATCTATGAAATTCTTCAAAGAAATGGATCAAACATTCCTGAAATTTATATGGAACAACAAATCCCCAAGAATAGCTAAAGCAATTCTTGGAAAAAAAGAAGATGGGAGGCATCACCTTCTCCAACCTCAAACTCTACTACAAAGTGATAATAATTAAAACAGCATGGTACTGGAACAAAGGCAGAGCCACAAACCAATGGGACAGGGTGGAATATCCTGACACACACCCTCAAATATATGATCATTTACTCTTTGATAAGGGAACAAGAAATGTGAAGTGGAGCAAGGAAGGCCTCTGTAACAAATGGTGCTGACAAAATTGGACAGCTATATGCAAAAAAATGGCTTCAGACTTCTACCTAACACCATGCAAAAAAGTCAGATCATAATGGATTAAAGACCTCAACATCATACCAGAATCCATTAGGTACATTGAAGACAAGGTTGGCTAAACCCTCCACGACATTGAAGCTAAATGTATCTTCAAAGATGACACCCCACTGACCAAACACGAGGGAAACAGACATTAACAAATGGGACTATCATAAACTAAGAAGCTTCAGTACCTCAAAAGAACAGTGACCAGAATACAAAGACAATCTACAGAATGGGAATGGATATCCACCCAGTATCCATCTGATAAGGGTCGATATCAAGGATACACAAGGCACTAGTTGAACACTATAAAAAGAAAAGTTCCAACCTCATCATAAAATGGGGCAATGAAATGAAAGAAACTTTCTTAAAGAAGAAATCCAATAGCCAAACGGCACATTAAAAAGGCTCTTCATCACTAATCATCAGGGAGATGCCGATCAAAACAACAATGAGATATCATCTCACACCACAGGGACTGGCCCACATCCAAAAGAACAAAAGCAACTAGTGTTAGCATGAGTGTGGGGAGAAAGGGTCTCTGCTTCATTGCTGTTTGGAATGCCATCTTGTTCAACCCTTTTGGAAAACAGTATGGACTTTTCTCAAAAAATTAGAAATTGAGCTCCCATTTGACACAGCAATACCACTTTGGATATATATATATATATATATGTACATATATATCTCAGAGATTCAAAAAAGTATAGTAGAAATGACATCTGCATTTGTATGTTCATTGCCACACTGTTTACAATAGTCAAAATCTAGAAAAAAAACCCTGAGTGCCCAGGAATAGATGACTGGTTAAAGAAACTTTGGTACATCTATACAATGGAATACTATACAGCTGTTAGAAAAGATGATGTCATGATATTTGCATATAAGTGGATCAACATGGAAAGTATCATATTAAGTGAAATGAGTCAGAAAGAGAGGGACAGACATAGAAAGATTGCACTCATCTGTGGAATATAAAATAACAGAATCTGAGATGAACAACCAAGAATAGTAGATACAAGTACCAGGAGTTCTGCTCCACTGTTTGGAAACTGACCTCACATGCTCGGGAAAAAGTCAGCTCAGATAGAGAAGGGACCACCAAGTAAAGGGTGTTTAGAGGGCCTGCTCTGTATGGGAGATGCCTGCTGAAAGTAGACTACAGACTGAACATGATTGCCATTCAATACTTGCATTGCAGACCTCAACACCCTAAAAGAGAGAGATAGTAAAAGGAAATGCAACTGCCACAGAGTCGGTAGGAGTGGTAATGTGTGGTTCTGAGGATACTGGGAACATTGTAATGGAGGTATGGGTACTTGATCATTTTGTGATTGAAATGTAAGCATGAAAGTTTGTAAGTCTGTAACTTTACCTCACAGTGATTCATTAAGAATTTTAAAAAATAGAAAAAAGAATAAATGTAGTTTTGCTTTCAGAAAGATCCTTACTAAGATTTCAAGTCTGTGTAGGTTGCTAACTCTGACTCAGGCTCTATAAACTATTCTCAGACCTCCACTAATGTGTATGTCTCTCACAAAACACAAGATCACTCAATCTATTGCTATGTGGATGAATCTGAAGAGTATCATACTGAATGAAGTTACTCAGAAAAGGGGAAGATACTGAATTAACTATCTCATATGTGGGGTACAAGGAAAACAAAGTAGGGACCAAAGAAATAGTACAGTGAGCAATCACTTGTCTTTCATGAATCTTACTTGGGTTCTATCCTGTGTTCTAACCTACATAGTTCCCCAATATCTTCTGTGCCTCAAAGTAAACAAACAATGAGAAAGATGCAAAGACAGCTCAGGGAATGGAAAAATTATTCAATCAATACCCATCTTTTTTAGAGTAAATATCTAAGATATACAAGGTATAGCTTTATAAGAAAAAATAAGGTTACGACTTTTCTTTAAAAGACAATAAAATATTCAACCCCATCAAAAAATTGAGAGAAGAAATGAACAGAAACTTCCTCACGAAGAAATACAAATGGCCAAAAGGCACATGAAAAAATGCTCTACATCACTAATCATCAGAGAGATGCAAATCAAACTTTCAATGAGATATCATCTAACACTACAGAGACTGGCACACATTCAAAAGAACAAGAACAACCAGTGCTGGCAGGAATTTGAGAAAGGGACTCTCATTCATTGTTGATGGGAATGCTGAATGGTACAGCCATTTTAGAAAACAATATGGACATTACTAAAATACTAGAAATTGAACTCCCTTTTGACCCAGCAGTGCCACTTTCAAGAATATACCCTGGGGGTCGAAAAACACACAGTAGAATTACCATCTACACTTCTATGTTCATTGAAATTGAACTCTATTTATTCATAATGGCCAGAATCTGAAAACAAACTGAGTACCTGAGAAGAGACAACTGGATAAAAAACAATGGTACAACTACACAATGGAATACTGTGCCACTATTAGGAAAAATGAAGTCATAAAATTTGCTTATAACTGGCTCTCCCTGACGTCCCCACCCCCCCTGGCACCTTTCGGCTGCCGCACAGTAGGGTCCTGACCACTCCCCACTCGGCTGGTTAGGGGCGTGTCCTCACCTTAGGGGGCGTGGCCTCAAAAGTAGGCGTGGTCTCTTTCTGAAGCACTGGCCGCTTACGTGGCCGCAGCTAAAGGACATGCATTGTCCTTTAGCCACAATTGATAGAACCCACTCCTCTGAAGAATTCCCTGGTCATCTTAGTCTCTGTATGTTAATAGTCAAGTAACCTAGCCTATCCTAATTTCACAAAAACTGTCAGTGAACACATCAAGTTGCACATAAAAGTCCTTTGTAAAAAGAGCATAGCCCCACATCTTCAGTTGAGGCCCCTCCCAAGCTAAGGAGAGCACCGGATAGTAAAGCCCATAACAACATGAAGAAACAGCGAAATCCCCACCACCAGGAGAGATCCAAGAAAATATCTCACTAACCTCAGCAGCAACTTCCCAGAAATACAACCTCCTCTCGAATAAAGAATTCAGAGAGGAAATTGTGAGGATGGTTCACGAACTCAAAGCAACTATGGAACAAACTTTCAATAAATTAAGGGAGGATATGGATGCCGCATTAGAACGGTCCACCAAGATAATCCAGGAAGAAATGAGAGCAGAAATTTCAAAGCTACGAATAGAAGTCACACAACTAAAAGAATCAGTAGATGAAGAAAAAAACTCGGTAGGAGCCCTCAAAAGTGACTACAGCCGAAGACAGAATCAGTGAGCTTGAAGATGAGCTGCACAAAGCATATAGGCAACAAAATTTGCTTATAACTGAATAGAGCATCATACTGAGTGAAATAAGCCAAAAGGAAAGGGACAGATATAGAATGTCTAAATTCATTTGTTGTATATTTTAAATAATATGAGAGTAATATTCAAGGACAGGTAAAAAAGGGCCCAGGCCAGTAGGACTGGTCAATGGCTGGAAGCTACCACAAGTGTGTTGGGGCAGAGGACAGTTAGGTTAGAGAAGAGACCAGTATGACAATAATATTTGGCAATGGTTGCACTGTACAAGAACCAAGTATTGAAACTAGGTAAAGAAATATACACAATAACTTTTTAAGTATCTATATTGCAAACCATAATGCCCCAAAGGAAAGGGTGGCAGGAGAGAAGATAATTGCCTGCCATAGAGACAGGGTGTGTGAACAGAGGTATGGGGGGAAAGGAAGTCAGAAATTGTTGACATTGGTGGTGGAAAATGTACTCTGCTGAATGGACGGGTGTTGGAACATGACATGACTGAAATAAAATCATGAAAAATTCTATAGCTGTATATGTCACTATGATTCAATAAAAAAGGAAATCAAAAGTTATTAGAAGAAAGACATTATAAAAATCAGAGTAGAAACAAATAAGATAGGATTCAAAAGGACAAAGCGAAGGAACAATGAACCCAAGAGTTGGTGATTTAAAAAGATAAACAAAATTGGAAAATCATTTTTTAGGCTCACTAAGAGAGAAAACAGAAGTAAAAGAGAAGAAATTGCAACAAATACCATTGAAATGTAAAAGACCTTTAGAGACTACCATGAACAAATACATTAATTAAATTTTATATATTTGATAACATAATAAATATGTTTTAAGAAAGATGTAGCCAACCAAGAGTGATTCAAAAGAAATAAGAAAAAAGCTTGAAAATGCCATTTATAAATATAAAAATTGAAACAATAATAAAAGTTCTTCCTAAACATTGAAGTCTAGAAACAAATGGGTTTACCAGTGTTCTATCAAACTTTTAAAGAATTTATTTTCAAGCTTTCCAAAACTGGGAAAAGTGCTTACAAACATATTCTGTGAGGTCAGCAATGATCAGATACCCAAACCAATCAAAGACATCACACAAAAACTGAAAACTACAGATGGATGGGTAAGTGTTGCGGTTTTCCTATTGCCCAGAAGCTCTGAAGCCACTATGGAGATCAGAAGTGGCATGACAAGCAGTGCAAGAAAGCATATTGGGCCCAACTCTGATGGCCAACCGTGTCAGTGGCACTTGCCATGTAGACAGATTATGCTGGAGAAAGTTGGTGTTGAAGCTAAACAGTCAAAATCTACTATTAAATTAGGATGTATGTCCAAGTTCAGTCGATCAATAATGGCAAAAAAATCACTGTATCACTGTATCACTGAGAGCTAATTAGTAAATGCATGTCTATACCAACACTGAATCTATAATAAAAACAATAAATCTTAATAAAAACAATAAATGTAAAATAAGAAAGAAAATCTTGAACAGGTTGCATAGGAAACTGGATAACAAAACACAAAAAAATAAAGAACAGGAAGAAAGAGAGGGATGGAAGGAGGGAGGGAGTAAATGTATGTCTATATCAACACTAAATCTATAACTAAAAATAATAACTGTAAAATAAGAAAGAAAATTTTAAAAATTTAAAAAAAATAAAAAGATGGCAAATAATAACAGTAAGTTTTTGTTGAAATATTGAAGGTTTTTAATGTAGCAGCCACCTCTGGACTGTGAACTAAGCGAAAGCCCCACGCTGGCCGACGCGGCGTGGAGTACACCATACTATGAGGCGCAGGAAGGGGGATGAGGGGGAAAAAGAAAAAAAAAAAGGGAAAAGGAAAAAGAAAAAAAGAGAGAGAGAGTTATGTCAACTATAGTGAGTTTTGTGTTGAATTATGGAATGTAATCAAGGTAAAGAAAAAATGAAGTGAAATTCATTAGTTATACAGTAGGGGGTAGGGGGTGGGGGCGGGTGGTATACTGGGGTTTCTGATGGTGGAATATGGGCACTGGTGAAGGGATGGGTGTTTGAATATTATATAACTGACATATAAACCTGAGAACTTTGTAACTTTCCACATGGTGATTTAATAAAAATTTAAAATAAAAAAATAAATAAAAAGATGGTTATGTGATTTGAATAGACACCTTTCAAAAAGCCATACAAATGATCAACCAATGTGTGAAAAACTGCTTATCATTTAATATGCATCTCAAAATCACAGTGATAAAACATATAACCTGTGAATGCATTTTAAATAAGAAATGACAAATGTCAATAAGGGTAATGAAATTAAATAACTCTCACCTAACTTTTTAAGAATGTAAATTGGTTCAACCATTTTGGAAAGCAAATAACAGTCTAAACCTTAGACTTGTGAGATAATGAGCAGAATTCTTACCTTACACTAGATCACCTATGTTCATTCCCAGCACTCCAAATGGTCCCCTGAGCCTCACCAGGAATGATCCTTGAGTGCAGAGCCAGGAGTAAGCCTTGAGCACAGTCAGGTATGGCGCCCAAACAAACAGGCAGCAACAAAACTAAAACTAGCAAATGGTTCAACATTTCCAGTTCTGAGTATCTAGTCAAAGAATATGAAACTATTAGTTCAAAGAGTTATGAATCCTAATGTTTATTGCAGCATTCTGTATAATACAAAGTGCTGGAAATAATCTAGGTTCCCATTGATGGTGTTAGAAAAAGAGGGCTGATGTGTTTACACAATGAAATCTTATTTAACATTTTTAAAGGGTGAAATTTGGCCATTTGCAGCAAAAAGGAACTCTAGGAATTTTTTTTGATATTTTGAGATTTTTTAATTAATTTTTTGTGAGTCTCCCTCCCCTTTTTATAGATTCACCATGAGGTATGGTTGCAAAGTTTCACGTTTGAGCTGCGATCATACAATCATCAAACACCCGTCTCTTTGCCAGTGCACATTACCCGTCTCTTTGCCAGTGCACGTTTTCCACCACCACAATCTCCAGTATCTGCCCACGCCCCCACATTTCACAATTACCCCTGCCTGTGTGGCAGACAATATTCTTTCTCTCTACTTTGGTTACCTTTAATATTTCAAGACCAGTCCCACCACTGCTCATACCTGTCAAAAGACAATGCTAGACAACTTGTTTTGTATTGCTTGTTACGGATAAAACTTAATGTCACATGGCTGCAACAGCAGCTGTGTGCTCTAGGAATTCTAAAACTTTATGAATTAGGGTCTGGAGAGATTGCTGCAGCAAGACGCTCAGGTCTGAGATTCATTTGCGTGTCTCTGGATCATGGTCATGTGGGAGCTTAAATAGATGGTGGCGGTGTGTGGGCATCATCTCAGAGTCCGATCAGGGTGGGGGGAAGGAGAAGGGTTGACTCCTCCCCTGTTCCGTGAGGCCTGGCATTTGCCACCACAGCCACCCAGTACCTGGAACTTTCACTGGGTTCTAGAAGATGTTGCTTGGATCTGAGATTCATTTGTGTGTCTCTCTCTAGGAAATTATTTAAAGTCTATTAAGTTACAAGTAGAATCTGAAATATTAGATGACTTTATCCATATGTAAAATATAAGCTATTCAGAATAATGGATAAAATAAAATTAAAATAACCCAATGCATAACCCAGTGGAAATGAGGTAATCAGTGGGAAGTGAGTGGAATGAGATCAAGATTAGAAAGGAACTAACTGGTGGTACTGGGTGTTCACAAACATTAAAAAATTTTATTTATTATAAGTAATACTTTATTTTTATTTATATAGAAAATAATAGCATCACACAAACTTTTGCCAGTGCTTCCTTTGACTAAAGACATTTTGCAAGCTTAATTCACACATACCCAGGTTTCCTTGGCTCAGGGTGAGGACATGGGGTCTAAAGCATTGAATCAGAATCCCTTGATGTGGACCACAGAACTGGTGACTCAGACAAGCAGAGAGTGCTCAGTGACTACAGCACTAACTTTCAGAGATCTTGGGCCTGAATCTTGTAGGCTCCATGGCTCAAGGTTTAAAGGTGTCTGTGGGTTCATGAAGGGTTTATAGCACAACCTATTTCGAGTTAAATCCCTCACAAGCCTACTTCTCCAGATCTTCTAGAAAAATTGTAAACTACTCAATACTTTTGACTGTGGTCAAGGAACTATTTAAGGCCTACCGTCTTCATCAATTTTAAAGGCACAATCTAGTAGTGTTGAGTCTAGGCACATAACTTTTCCAACTTGCAGCATTTCATCTTACCTAGTCAAAATTGTATTAACTCTATCAGACTGTTGATCACCAACTCCCCCTTTCTACCTGTCTCCAGCCTTTGTGACCACCATTCAGCATCCTTGGTCTAAGAACTTGGAACTCAGTGCAGCAGAAGAACACATTCGTTGTACCTGTGAGGCATAGGATTCACTACCAGGTATGGGAAGACAAATTAACTCTGACTCTGGATATAACAATTTCAGAAATTTCATATAAGTGAAATCATATGTATTAGCCATTTTGTGGCTAGAATACATAGTAGATATATTCTAAGATGCAGATATATTCTACCAGATATATTCTGAGGTCCAGGAATAGGTTTACCCATGGGCGAGATTTGTCCAAGCATGTGGGGAGTGGCCATGAGCATGGTGGCAGTTAAGTTCCGGAGCTTTTCAGCTGCTGTTGGGGCGGGGAGGGAAACTCACCCTCCCCACTCCAGCTCACCCCAATGAAACAGCCTGGCACAAGTGTTAGAGGCTTGTCTATGGTGTATCATTCTGTGATTTCTTCTGATAGATTTATTATTGAGTCTGCATCATGGTCATTGATGAGATTATATACTGCCAGGGATGACTTGTGGGGGGCGACTGCCAATTTCCTCTATAATTTAATTATTTTCTTACCCCTAACTTTTGCTTTCATTGCTTTTAGAGATGTTAAATTAGATTGCTTCACTTTTTTGTTATCTCCTGATTTAAGTTTATTTTATCGTAGTACTACTTTTGTTGTGAGTCATATGCTCTGATATGTGTGCATTATTATTTGTGTCTGGGAAATATTTTCTTTCATTTTTTATTTCCTCACTAACTCAATACTATTTCATTGGATGTAAGTCAGTCTTCAAACACCTGAGTTTTTCCCAGTGTTTGTGTTATTGTTAATTTTTATCACATAGTGTTGTAGTAGGAAAAAAAGCATGTCTCAGTCTTAATTATTTTAAATTTTTGTGTCCTACAGTGATATTTATTCTTTAGAATGTTAAGTGTTCCCTGTAGAAGAATGCATATTCAGCATTTGAGATATGGAGAGACTTGTATACTATTAAGACCAGCTCCTTCAATTCCTAATTTAGGCTGCTGTTTTCTTATTGATTTTTTTTTTGGTCTGGCTATTCTGTCCAATAATAAAAATAGGGTGTTAAAGTCTCCTTCTATTATTGTGTTGTTGTCAATGTCTCCCTTTTTGCCTTTTATCTTGCTTTTTAAATTTTGATGCCCCATCCTTTGGTGCATAATATTAAGTATAATTAAATCCTCTTCTTTCCACAACATAGTCAAAGCCATCTACTGCAAGCCCACAGCAAGCATTATTCTCAATAGGGAGAAACTAAAAGCCTTCCTTCTAAGATTGGTGACAGGACAAGGTTACTCATTCTTGTCACTCTTATTTTATAGTCATTGTCATCCCGTTGCTCATCAATTTGTTCGAGCAGGTACCAGTAACGTCTCTCATTGTGAGACTTATTGTTACTATTTTTGGCATATCCAATACGCCATGGGTAGCTTACCAAGCTCTGCCGCTTGGGTGCAATACTCTCGGTAGCTTGCCAGGCTCTCCAAAAGGGGCGGAAAAAGCAAACACGGTTCAGCCAAGTGAAAAGCAAGCGCCCTACTGCTGTGCTATCGCTATTTAATATAGTAGTGGAATTTCTGGCCATAGCAGCTAGGCAAGAAAAAGATATCAAGGGCAAACAGAAAGGAAAGGAAGAGGTCAAGCTATCATTATTTGTGGACAATATGATACAATACTTAGAAAATCCTAAAGACTCTGCAAAAAAAAAAGCTCCTAAAAATAATAGGTTTGTATAGTAAAGTGGCAGGCTATAAAATCAATACTCAAAAATTCATGGCTTTCCTATATACACATGATGAAAGAGGAGAAAGAGATATTTATAAAAGCAATCCCGTACACAGTAATGCCCCAGAAAATCAAGTACCGCAAAATAAGCTTAACTAAAGAGGTGAAGGACCTATACAAAGAAAAAATAAAAAAACACTACTTCAAGAAAGAAGAGAGGACACTAGGAAATGGAGAGACATCCCCTGCTCATGGATAGGGAGGATTAAAATTATCAAAATAGCAGTACTCAAAAAATCACTATACAGATTTAATGTGGTCCCTAGAAGGATACCCATTCTTAAAAATATAGACAAAACTCTCCTGAAATTCATATGGAACAATAAATCCCCACGAACAGCCAAAACAATTCTTGTAAAAAAGTAGATAGGTGGCATCACCTTCCCTAAATTTAAACTGTACTACAAAGCAGTATTAATTAAAATAGCATGGTTATGGACTAGAAATAGACCAGCAGACCAATGGAACAGAGTTGAATACTCTGTCACAGACTCTCAAATATATGATCACTTAATCTTTGATAAAGAAACAAGAAATGTGAAGTGGAGCAAAGAAAACCCCTTCAACAAGTGGTGCTAGGAAAACTGACAGCTACCTGCAAAAAAAATGAACTCTGACGTCTGTCTAATGCCAGGCACAAAAGTCAGATCACAGTGGATTAAAGATCTTAATATCACATGGGGGAAAATGCAGGCAGATTTCTCCATGACATAGAAGCTAAAGGCATCTCTAAGGATGAAACACTACTGACCAAGCAAGTGGAAACAAACATAAATAAATGGGACTACATTAAACTAAGAAACTTCTGCACCTCAAACTATTTAGTGACCAAAACACAGAAAGTACCTACGGAATGGGAAAGAATATTTACCCCATATAACCCATAAGTTAATATCCAGGATATGCAAGACATTAGTAGAACTGTAGAAGGAAAAAAATCCCAGCCCCATAAAAAACGTGGGGAAAAGAAATGAACATAAGCTTTCTCAGAATAGAAATTTAGATGACCAAAAGGCATATGAAAAGTGCTCACATTGCTAATCAGGGAGATGAAAATCAAAAGAAAACAATGTGATATCCCTCACCACAGAGATTGGCATACATCAAAAATAACAAGAACAGCCAGTGCTGGGATGAATGTGGGGAGAAAGGGACTCTCTTTCATTGTTGGTGAGAATGTTGACTGGTCCAGCATTTTTGGAAAACAATATGGGCATTCCTTTAAAAACTAGAAATTGAGCCTCCATATGACCCATAAATACCATTTTCTGGGAATATAGCCCTAGGGTTCGAAAGAGCACTTTAGAGATGACTTCTGTACCTGTCTGTTCATCACAGCATTGTTCACAATAGCCAGAACCTGGAAACAACTCGAGTGCCTGAGAACAGATGACTGGTTAAATAAACTTTGGTACATCTACACAATGGAGTACTATGGAGCTGCTAGGAAAGATGAAATTTGCTTATAAGTGGATGGTCATGGAGATTATCATGTTAAGTGAAATGAATGAGAAAGAGAGAGACAGACATAAAATAACTACATTCATTTGTGGAATATCATATGAGAATTTTATTTGTGGAATATCATATGAGATTGACATCAAGGGCATTAGAGACAAGGGCCAGGAATATTGCTCCGTGGTTGGAAGTGTGTCTCGTGAGCTGGGAGATAAGGCAGCTGGAATGGAGAAGGGATCATTAAATCAATGATTGTTGGAGGGATTGTTCAGGATTGGATATGTGTGCTCTAAGTAGATAAAGAAAAAAAAAAACATGATAGCCTCTCAGTATTTGTATTACAAACTATTATGCCCCAAAGTAGAGAGAGAGTATAGGGGTTAATTGTCTGTCACAGAGGCAGAGGTAAGTGTGGGATGTGGGGGGGCGAGGGAATACTGGGGACATTTTTGATGGAATCTGTGCACTGGTGAAGGGATGAGTGCTCGATCATTTATGACTGAAACTCAAACATGAAATCGTTGTAACTCTATCTTAGTGATAAAATATAAAAAATTTAATCATCTTGCTGTATTAATCCCTTAATCATTATATAATACCATTCAACACCCTAATAAATTTTTAGTTTGAAAGGTATTTTATCAGATGTAAGCATATACACCCCTACTTTTTTATGCTACCATTGCCATTATAATTGCTTTAAAAAATTTTATTTTGAGTCTCTATTTATCATAAAATTTCAAAAGGAATTTCAATATACAACAGAACTGTGTATTCTATTTTCTTATCCATTTGGCTATTGTCTGCTGGTGATATAGGCTATTTCTATTCAGTGAAATTATTATTATAAAATAACTATTGCCACTTTTATATATAGATTCTGGGAATTCTTATAGTTCTAGCGTTTTTTATCATTTATCTTTTTCATTTGTACTTTTGTAAGGATTGGGTTTGATTTCTTCTTTTTGTTTGTATATTTTGAGATAACCATGAAATTTATATATAGTGTTCTAAAATTATATCTCCCTTTAACAATCAAAACGAGTAAGTCTTAAGCTTACTCGAAGATTGTCTACTATTATGCTACTTTGTCACCTTCTGCGAGCTGTTTTTTCTTTCCTGAGGCACCATAATTCATAGTACTACTAATGATAGGGTTTCAAGCATACAATGTTCCAATGCCACACCCTCCACTAGAGTGTCCACTATCCTCCAACATTCTCAGGATCCCCTGCCACCAACTCAGCACAGCCCTTGGAATATTCAGTTTTGTAGATCATTTTTCAGGCTCTGATATTCTGGGGCATTTCTTATTTCATTACTATGTTTCTTTTTATCTCATATATGAGTAAGAGCATTCTGTATTTATCCCTCTCCTCTAACTGACATTACTCAACATGAAACCCTCTAGTTTCATCAACAACATGGTAAACTGAATGATTTTATCTCTTCTTATAATTGAGAAGTATTCCATCAAATATATACCAATTTCTTTATTCATTCATCTGTGCTTTGACACTGCAGTCATTTCTAGATCTTGGCTATTGTGAGTAGTCCTGAAATGAACTCAAGAGTTCAAATGTCTTTTCACAATTGTGTTTTTGGCCTTGGGGTAAATGCTGATAAGCAGAGTTGCTGAGTGGTAATGAACTCAATTCTTAAAGCTATATCAATCAAGACAGTATAGAACTGAAATAAAACTACACAAACAAATGTAACAGAATTTAGAGTCAGAGACAAATTCCCAGGCATATGGGCAACTAATATTTGACAAATGAGCTAAGTAAAGCAAGAACAGCCTCCTCAACAAATGGCGCTGTGAATACTGGTCAGTCATATGTAAAAATAATGAACCCAAGCCACTCAAACACATCAATTCTATCCGTATTAAAGACCTTGCCATCAGACCTGAATCAGTAAATTATAGTGAGGAAAACATAGGCAGAACCCTTATTGAATCTAGAAGCACCTTCAATGATTCAATGTCATTGACCAAGCAAATAGAACAAAAAGTACACAGATGGAACTACATCAAATTAAGAAACTTCTGCAAGGAAATTATGATTAAAATAAAAATACACCAGACATTCCAGCTTAAAAGAGTTACCAAATGGTCATTTGACAAAGAATTGATACTCAAAATATAAAAAAAAACTTGTAAAATCTAATAATCCCATCAAAACCTGAGAGGAAATGGGGACATTGTCTTAAAGACATACAGATGGCCAAAAGGTATATAAAAATGCTGCCTATCAATTATTATCAGGAAAATGCAAATAAAAACAATAAGACATAACCTCATTGTGGAGAAAAAGGAACCACTCTCCACAGTTGGTAAGAATATCAACTGGTTCGACACTCTTGGAAAATAATCTGGATATTTTCAGTGGGGTTTCTTTTCTGTTTGGAGAAATTTCAACCTAGTGGCCATGAGTTTTGTTCATTGTTTGAATGAAAAGTATTTTTTTACCTCTTTAAATCTAAATTATAACCTAGCTAAATAGAGTATTCCTGGTTCGAGGGCTTGTTCATTTACTTTAGATACAGAAAGCTATTTCATTTTGGCCTGTAGAATTTGAATGGAGAAATTTTCTGAGTCCTATGGGGGGGTCTATTATATATGAGTCTTTTTTTTCCTTGCTGCTTTTAGAATTATATATCTCCATCATTAATTGCTCAGTGGTAGGTGTGCCAAGTTTAACAATCCCATGGTAAAACACAGGATACAAGATTCTGTTTGCCACAAAGCACCTGTGTGTGCTCCAGCTTCCAAGGGTAACAACAAGCAATAATTCAGGTTCTAAATGCCCATGGGCAGCTGTGGCTGTGTACCAAGTTCATAAGATCTTAGGATAGCCATGGGATCTGGTCTTCAATATCACAAATGTCCCAGGCACCTGTGAACCAATACTGAGAAGGCTTGACTGGCATAGAGGTGTTTAAGGTTACCAGTACCTGGCAACTTCATACCTGCTTTGCTTTATCACACAGACCTGCTCATGTCTGGGTGATGTGGTGTGGATGGACTTCAGAAGAAAATGAGCAATCAGTCATAGAATATGTCCTCCAGAAATGAGCAGAAGCACAAAGAGATTTCCTCTTCTTATTTTCCACTTCATATTTGAATTCTGCAAAATTTTTATAATCTAGTATACAGCCTGCTTGCCACCATTTATTCACAGGATGAAAGAATATGGTCTGTTTTACAGGACCAAGCATGTGTTGTGACTCAGTCCTAGGTTGCTTCTGACCAATTATTGGTTGAATGGAGTTCTCCTCCAAAATCTTCCCTCAGTATCTGATTCTCAGAAAGAGATCTAAAATAGTATCTTCCAAAGTTTGAAATATTTTAGGAAGCTATAGATATATTGATAGACAAAACAAGAGAATAAACTTAGTATTTAACAATGACAAACACTTTACCCTAGATTACAAAACTCAGATTACCAAGCAGTGAAGGACAGGGTAGGAAGAAAGAAGGGGTGAAAAGAAGTAACATATGACCATTGGTGGAGGACAGAGGGCACATTGATGGTGGTGAGGTGTAGTCACTTTGTAGTCACATAAATATCATAAATGTTAATGCTGCTGTAATTAAATTATCTAGACTAATAAAATTAACACTGTAGCACTGCCATCCCATTGTTCATTGATTTGTTCGAGTGGGCACCAGTGACGTCTCCATTGTGAAACTTGTTACTGTTTTTGGCATATTGAATATGCCACGGGTAGCTTGCCAGGCGCTGCTGTGCGGGGATGGGGGTGTGGTGGGGGTGGGATATTCTCGGTAGCTTGCCGGGTGGAGGTGGGATACTCTCGGTACCTTGCTGGGCTCTCCGAGAGGAACAGAGAAATCGAACCCTGGCCGGCTGCATGCAAGGCAAACACCCTACCTGCTGTGCTATTGCTCCAGTCCTGAGTGAGAAGCATACAAACATCATATCTCATTCATATGCTGCATATAAACAAAGCAAGTTTATAGACACTATCTCCAGAATCAAAAGCATAGACTGACTAAAATTAGTTATTTTAATTCAAAAATTAAAAAGATATAGTTTCTTCCAGCAAGTTTGTGAAGAACCCATAGAAGTGATGTACTAATATTTCCCCTGTATCTATTTTACAGTCTCTTTCCTTCTGTTCCATTGTTGTAAGACTAAGATAAAAGGATTGGGTAGTTATGGGTTAGATATCACCTACCTTATTTTCCAGAGTATTCTAGCCTGTTTTCACTCAGGATGCCCCAGAGGGGAGTAGGTGAGAACCCTCCCCCGGCTCCCGCCCCAAGGGACCCAACCCCAGCAGCCAACCTCCACTACCCAACCGCCACCATGCTCCAGGCTGTTTTCTGGACCGCGACACATTATAAGACACTTCCTACCCATTTTCCATAATTACCACAACATATTTGATGGAGTTCGGACAGTAGGCAACAAATCATAGAGTTGTGTGCATATATATATACATACATACACACACATATATATGTATGTATAAAATAGTGGGAGAGAGTTGAACACATAGACACTTGGAATTCAAATAAGGGAAGACAGAAAAGAACAGAAAGCAAGATAAGAAATGAACTGAAAGTCATGCAAAAATCTTTAAAACAAAAAAAAAATAAGTCTTGTACTCCAAAAGCACAATAATACCAGAAAATACATGCCTAGATACATAAGGAAATCTTCAAACATCGATGAAGCAATGAAAAATTTTGATCAAGTAGAGGAAAAAATTATTATTTCTAATTTAATAATAATCCAACCTTGATTTTTTAAATAAAATTTAAATACTGTCAAGTGTTTAAATTTAAATACTGTCAAAAGCGGCATGCACTATTTGGGCTGCTGTTATGCCTTAACAAAGGTGAATCCTGTGTCTAGCATGTGCCTGGGCCTTGAATTAGTCTCCAGAACTGCAAAGGCCCCTCTGCATTGCTGCTTATATCTATGTGGCTGACCAGGCCCAGGACCACCACTGATTGCAGTCCTGAAGACTTCTAGCATAGATGTACCAAGTAGCACATTCAACTGTTGTATCCATTGAACTGTCAAGACCCACATTGTCACTCAACTGTGCATCCTTTAGTAATGAACCCTGGAGCCCTCATGAGTACATCTGATTGCAGCCCCTACAAAAAGAGTATACACATTTTAAAATGAAAACAGAAAGAAGGAGAACAAATTAGGATCAGAAATAAAACAAAGAAAATCTGAGAGAAAATAAAACAGAGACAAAATGATAGTAAAAATGATCATAAAAGCTAAGCTGGTTTAAACAAGAGTAGTAAAATAGAAACTACTTTGCTAGATTCGCTGAGGAAAAAGAGTGCTCAAACAAATAAGAAATGAGAGAGATGTTACAACTTGTAACATAAAAATGCAAAGTAGTCCGCATAATAAACATACTAATTTAGTTACATAAAAGATAATAGTCACACATTCACTTTAATACATGCTTAAAAAGCTCCTTCTGAAATTTAACATCCATTAATGATTAATGAAACTTCAACAAGATCAATATTAAAAACTTCAACTAGATGAATAAATGCAGTATGGTAAAGGGGGGACACCAAGGAGAAGGACAGACAAGGAAAGAAATTGAAGGGAAGGAAGATGAAGAAAAGAAGTAACATTCCTCTTAAGTAGACACTAAAAAACAAACAACTGCAACAAAAACTAAAGATGCAGGAAAAGATCAGTGCTAAAGATAAGTTGCTAGTAATAGAGCACTAAAGGATAGAGGAATAACATAAAAGTTGAAAATAGTGTGATAACTACCACTAATAATACTATATTTTGTACTTGAATATTCCAAAGAGAGTAAATCTTACAAGTTCACATCACAAGAAAAAAATTCACAACTGTATTGTGCACCTAAAACTGATATAATGCAGATCCATTATATCTCAGTTGTTAGTAACCCACATCATGTATTTTGGAGGATCATTGAACAGATACCATTTATAATGATGGACAAAGCAAGAGCAGCTACTATTTTTACTTTTGTTCACTATTGTACTGGAGATCATACAAGGAAAAGGAAATATAAATTAGAGGCTTGAGACAAAGAATCAAAAATAAAATTTATCTGGGAAATGATTATTATTTACAAACCACAAAAGTGGGCTGAAGATTAGTACAGCAGATAAAGTGTCTGTCCTGGATGTGGCCTCCCAGGACTTGGTCACAACAGTCCTCTGAGCACCAGTGAATGATTCCTGAGCACATATCTAGGAATCTGAGAGGCTCTGAGTTTGATCCTTGGCCAAACATAAAAAATAAAGTAAATTAGAAAGCCCCCAAGAAGACAAACATAAAAAAATTAATTGAGCCAAAAGGTGTTCTTTGAAAGGTTGAAATACTTCAACTAAATGGCTAGAAAGATAGTATAGAGTTAAAGTATTTGACTTATACGCACCCAACTCAAGTTTGATTCCCAGCACTGCTTATGGATCTTGAGCATAGCCAGGAATCTTCCCCGAGCAGAGTCCTGAGTAAACCTTGAGTACTTTTAGACTAGTATTAACCTAATATCAAAATAAGATAAGTAACCTCAGGCCATTATCTCTTAGCAAGAAAAACTTTCAACTACATGTGAGCAAATTAAATCCAACAATGTATGAAAATATTCCTGCACCAAGAGAAATAAGAAATTATCACAATCACATAAGACTGGTTAAACATTCTTAGATCAATTAATATAGTCAATCACATTTTCAAGCTGAAAAAAGAAAAATTACAAAGTCATATCAATAGATGGAGATAAAAGTCTATAAAATCCAAGACACTACAAAACTCTGCAGTATTTAATTTTTATATTAAAAATGACTAGATATTGGGGCTGGAGCGATAGCACAGCGGGTAGGGCGTTTGCCTTGCACGCGGCCGACCCGGGTTCGAATCCCAGCATCCCATATGGTCCCCTAAGCACGGCCAGGGGTGATTCCTGAGTGCAGAGCCAGGAGTAACCCCTGTGCATCGCCAGGTGTGACCCAAAAAGCAAAAAAAATAATAAATAAATAAAAAATAAAAATAAAAATGACTAGGGGCTGGAGCGATAGCACAGCGGGTAGGGCGTTTGCCTTGCACGTGGCCGACCCGGGTTCTAATCCCAGCATCCCATATGGCCCCCTGAGCACCGCCAGGGGTAATTCCTGAGTGAAGAGCCAGGAGTAACCCCTGTGCATCGCCGGGTGTGACCCAAAAACCAAAAAAAAAAAAAAATAAAATAAAAATGACTAGATAGATAATATTTTGATCACTTATGACTAAGAAGAAGGTTACTATCATTACTGAATTCAGAGGAAATATTTATGATATTTTATTTTATTTTGATTTTCAAAATTTGGTCTTAAATTTCTTTTTTTTCCTTTATTTATTTTTAATAAGTGAGTCATTGTGAGGGTACAGTTACAAATTTACCCATTTACATGCTTGTGTTTCCCTCATACAATGTTCAAGAACCCATCCTTTCACGAGTGTCCATTCTCTACCACCAATGAACTCAGTATCCCTCCCATCCTCCAATCCCATCCCCACCCCACCCCACCCCGCCTCTGTGGCAGGGTATTCCATTTTGTTCTCTCTCCTTTCGGGTGTTGTGGTTTGCAATAGGGGTATTGAGTGGCCATCGTGTTCAGTCTCTAGTGTACTTTCAGCACGCTTCTCTCTTCTCGCGTGGGGTCATCAACCACATTTTGCATGGTGTTCCCTTCTCTATCTGGGCTGCCTTTCCCCCAGCATGTGAGGCCAGCTTCCAAGCCATGGAGCCAACCTCCTTGAATTATATACTGCTATTCTTGGGTGTTAATCTCCTACTATGTTATTTTATATTCCACAGATGAGTGCAATCTTTCTATGTGTGTCCCTCTCTTTCTGACTCATTTCACTTAGCATGATACTTTCCATGTTGATCCATTTATATGCAAAGTTCATGACTTCAACATTTCTAACAGATGCATAGTGTTCCATTGTATAGATGTACCAAAGTTTCTTTATTCAGTCATCTGTTCTTGGGCACTTGGGTTTTTTCTAGATTCTGGCTATTGTAAACAGTGCCAAGATGAACATATAAGTGCAGATGTCATTTTGACTATACCTTTGACTGTACCTTTTTGTTTCTCTGGGATTTATTCTCAGAAGCGGTGAAGTGGTATTGCTGGATCAATCGAAGCTCAAATTCTAATTTTTTGAGAAGCGTCCATATTGTTTTCCAAAAGGGCTGAACGAGTCAGCATTCCCATCAGCAGTGTAGAAGGGTCCCTTTCTCCCCACATCTTCTCCAACAGCGTTTGCTTTTGTTCTTTTGGATGTGTGCCATTCTCTGTGGTGTGAGGTGGTATCTCATAGTTGTTTTTATCTGCATCTCCCTGATGATTAGTGATGCAGAGCATTTTTTTCATGTGCCTTTTGGCCATTCGTATCTCTTCCTTAGAAAAGTTTCTGTTCATTTCTTCGCCCCATTTTCTGATGTGGTTGGATGTTTTCTTCTTGTAGAGTTCAGCCACTGCTTTATATACCATTGATATCAACCCCTTGTCGGATGGGTATTGGGTGAATATCCTTTCCCATTCTGTAGATTGCCTTTGTATTTTGGTCACTGTATCTTTTGCGATGCAGAAGCTTCTTAGTTTAATATAGTCCCATTTGTTTATTTGTTTCCACTTGTTTGGTCAGTTGCGTGCCATCTTTGAAGATACCTGTAGCTTCAATATCATGGAGGGTTTTGTCAACCTTGTCTTCGATGTACCTTATGGATTGTGGTCTGATGTTGAGATCTTTAATCCATTTTTGATCTGATTTTTGTGCATGGTTTCAGGTCGAGGTCTAAGCCCATTCTTTTGCATGTGGTTGTCCAGTTATGCCAGCACCATTTGTTAAAGAGACTTTCCTTGTTCCACTTCACATTTCTTTCTCCCTTATCAAAGATTATATGATCATACATTTGAGGCTGTATGTAGGGATATTCCATCCTGTTCCACTGGTCTGCGGGTCTGCTTTTGTTCCAAGACCATGCTGTTTTAATTGTTACCACTTTGTAGTAAAGTTTAAGGTTGGGGAGGGTGATGCCTCCAATCATCTTTTTACCAAGAATTGTTTTAGCTATCCGTGGGCGTTTGTTGTTTCATATGAATTTCAGGATTGCTTGATCCATTTCTTTGAAGAATTTCATGGGTATTTTTATAGGGATCACACTGAATCTGTATAATACTTTTGTGAGTATTGCCATTTTGATAATGTTGATTCTCCCTATCCATGAGCAGGGGATATGTTTCCATTTCCTCATGTCCTCTTTTATTTCATGGAGTAGCGTTTTATAGGTTTCTTTGTAGAGGTCCTTTAATTCTTTAGTTAAGCTGATTCCAAGGTACTGGATTTTCTGGGGCACGATTGTGAATGGGATTGCTTTTTTTTATGTCCCTTTCCTCTGTCTCTTGCCCACACGCCTGGCTGTCTACCCCGGGGCCCCTCGGAAAGGATGGGCTCCAGCTTCCCTCCCCACCCCGAGCAGAGCTCCCAGCAACCAAAGAGCACAGGAACCTAGGTACAGCCATGCTGGAGGTCCCTCTCCACACGTTCGGACAGGCCTCATTCATGAAGGTACCAGCAGAGGAACCCAGGTGTGTGTAATCTCATCAATGGCCAACATCCAGAGAGAGACTTAAAAGCAAGCTCTCAGAAGTGCCTACTTCTAGCCTTCTTCTCCCTCTGGGAGAAACTGGCAATCTTCTGAGAGTTTCCTGCCCACATGGGACAGCCTTGCAAGCTTCCCATGGTGTATTCATATGCAAAATCCAGTAACAAGCTGTATCTCATTCCCCTGACCCTGAAAAAGCCCCCAGTGCGACATCATTGGGATGGCCGAGTCGAGATAGACTTCTAAGATCTCAGGGAAAGGACAAAATGAGATGTTACTGAGCCCACCCGAGAAATCAGTGATTGACGGGATTTTATGATTCATGAATTCCTCTGTCTCATTGTTTGTATTTATGATATTTTATATTTTAGTTCATGGTCTTCCAAGTTACCATGACATAATAGTAGACCAGCACTGAATTTTTTTTCAAAAATCAACTTAGTGGGAAAAATATAATAAAAACTTACTTATCTAGAGACAAGAGAGATACTATAGTAAGTAGGTAAGACACTTGTCTTTCATGCAGTCAACCCAGATTTGATCCAAGTCACCAAATATATGCCTCTAAGCCCTGTTAGCAGTATTCCCTGAGTACAAAGTCTGACATAAGTCCTGTACCCTGCTGGGTATTTAAAAAAATTCCACATGTGTGCATGCGCGCGCGCGCACACACACACACTCACACATGCACACACAAAATCAATGTTATAACATAACAGAGATGCAGAAAAAATAGATAAATAAACACAGGGTACTATAAAAATTACCACAAATTTTGCATAGAGAATACACTTAGAAATAGAGGATATAATGGGTGGGAAAAAAGCCTGAAGAAATTGTCTATTCAATAAATATTATAAAATTTCCAGTAATATTGAGCAAGAGTGAAGAAGACTCCCAAGCAAAACTAAAGGATCGAGATTATTTTTGATTTGGAAATACAGCAGGCAAACAGAGCACATGTGCAGATAAGAGACTACGAAAGATGTTATCATAAGACTTTGTATTGCAGTCTATCCACAGAGACCTAAATAGCAAATGAATCAAACATAAAATGCATTACAGGAGAAAAGTAGGACAGCAAAAATCTATAATACTGCTCATAAATTATAAAGGAGTCTTCTTCAAGTAAAGAGTTATCATTGTAGTTCATCAAAAACTATCATATTAAATCTCATTTCTGCCAAGTGACTTGCCATGTGTCACATGTGAACAGGATATAAGGCACCAGATGCCACATCCTGGCCATCTTCCTCTCTCTATGAGCCCATTAAGTCCCAGCTCAAGGATTCATGACTTGCTGTTAACATACATAACACACAGAAAGACTCAAACCTGGCTTCATTCACCACCAGATTCACACCATTAAAAAAAAACAATAATATCTACATCCTAAACATATTTGCAAAGAAAGAAATCAATTCTGTACATAACTGTTTTTGATGAGTACTAATTACTTCCCTCATCACTGTGGCTATTAAAATGTTATCCCCTGAAGCAGGTGTTTTTATTTGTCATTTTGTTTTCTAGGATTTTCTATGAATGTCTAGGAATGTCTAGGATTTTCTAGGAATGTCTATGTATCACAGCCCTAATGTCAAGTGTTGAAGTTGCACAACAGTGAATCACTTGGATGCAACTGTCATCTATGTCACCTTATGCTCACCTTGCTCCCAATCTTTTCTGGATTGGCTGTCTCAGCAATTGCTTCATTTCTCTTTGATTCCCAAGGACAGTCTAGCAATGACATTTGTGTTATATTGACTTTTTGTTTATTCAGAATAAAATTATTCCTGTGTTAATAAAAACTAAATTAAAATCTCTCCATACTCACATCCTTTTTCACCTGCAAGCATTTTCTCTTAAGCAAAAGCCTCAAAGAGATACCAAGATTAATGAAAAACAAAAGACTGTTTTACACATAAATCCTCTGGAGTGGGGGAAATGACCCAAGGGACTAAACAACATATTTTCTTTGTTGGATTTCTGGGATCCGTCCCTGGCACCACATGATACACCCGGAGAGTGCCCTCTACATTACCCTTCGCTACTCTAGAACCACCAGTGTGGTCCCACCACAAAGACAGATGAAAATAAAAATATAGATAAGCATTGTGCCTTTCATACAGCTGATTTTGAAGTTCCTACAAAATAAGAAATTAAAAGATCTTTCCCAAGAGTTTACTTTGGGTTCAAATATTTAAAGAAGCTTCACTGTTCACAGGCACAGTTAGGTTGTTTTGTTTTGTTTATTTGTACATACCCAGCTGTGTTTAGGGCTTACACTTGGCTCTGTGCTCAGTGAACATTCCTGATTGGACCATACAAGGGTACTAGGGATTGAACCCAGGTCAGTCTCATGCAAGGCAAACACTTTGCCCTCTGTACTTTCTCTCCAATACCTCATAGATATAGAGAAGAAGCATAACTATTGGGTAGAAGTCAGAGTAACATTATATAATGCAATGCAAATAAAGCAAATAATAAGATTTGTTCCAGGTTATTTAGATGTATGTGTATATTTTGTAATATATATACAACACAGATAAATTTATTTCAAAGACTATATTCATTTTTTAAATGCTAATATTTTTAAATGCTCACTAGTTTTGATTTGTACATACAAATAAATACAAAAGTACATATGTATAATATGCTTCCTAATATCACTGTGTCACTGTATCACTGTTATCTCATTGATCATTGATTTACTCGAGTGGCCCAGTAATGTCTCCATTCATCCTAGCCCTGAGATTCTAGCAGCCTCTCTTTACTCATCCTTTCCAATGGTGCCGCATTAGGGGCTTTTCAGGTTAGGGGAATGAGACCCATCATTGTTACTATATTTGGCATATAAATACACCAGGGGGAGCTTGCCAGGCTTTCCCCCATGCGGGCAGGAAACTCTTGGTAGTTTGCAGGGTTTTCCAAGAGGGAGAACTAGGCCATAAGATGTCACGCAGCTGCTGACTGGATTACACTGTGCCCGGCGGGGGGGCGGGGGGGCAGTTTCTGGGTGTGACTGCCTACCTACTGGGAAGTGGGAAATCTGGGTGGAAAAGGCACAGTCCTGATCTGGGCAGCCTTGGAGATCTAAGCCCCAGGTCCCGCACACTTGGGTTCCTCTGCTGGTTTCTACATGCGTGAGGCTTGTCTGAACATGTGGAGAGTGGCCTTGAGCATGGCTGTGGCTGGGTGCCAGAGGTCTTCAACTGCCAGGGCTTGGCTTCCTAAGTAAAATATATTAATAAACTCAATTTTTTCTCATTACATAGCTTTGTGAGCACAAAAGAAGATGGTAGATTTTCTGCACAGATGAATGGATGCAGTTTTATCAAAAATATCTCACCAATGCCTGAATTAATCAACTTTGAAAGAGAATTTATTTTCTCAATGGCAAACACTTTTCATAATGAAGCAGTTTAAAATATCAAGGTAATTTATTGTTGGTGATTATTTTTAACATTATTTGCATGTAATAGACAATGCAGTATATAGTATGCAAGTATACGCTGTTGTCAGTTTGTGGGGTACATTTGCTTCAAGTTATTTGCATGAGGTTGACTCCACTTCAATCCTTGACACTACATATAGTCCTCTGAACAACCAGGAGTGATCCTTAACATAGAACAAGTAGGAACCCCTAAATTCCACTAGATATGGTCCCCCAAAAAAACAACAAAAAGACGAATTTTCATTCTACACACCTCTCCTTAACATTTCCTGGAGCTCCTAAAAAGTTAACTTGATCAAGAATGATAAGTAAAATAATAAACATTATAAATGGATAATTAAAAATATTTTCTATTTTAAAAATAATAAGCTTATATTATAGGCACCTAATTATGATACTCTGAATAGTAAATAAAGTATGCAGAATATACGAACACTAAATATATTATATTTACATATCAGCAAAAATTTTAAAATATTAAATCCTTATTTGCTTATTTTCCCTACTTTATTTGGACACCATGGTTTACAAAATTGTTTGTGATGATTTGTTACAGGCATTCAATATTCCAATACCAATCCCACCACCACTGTCACCTTCTGTCCACCATTGCCTTCATTTTCCCAACCACCCCTCAAGAGTGCCCCCATAGCAGGCTGAAAATAATTTATTTTACATTGCTTCATACCATTAAATGGATAACAGATTTATCAAAAATATTTTTGTATAAGAAAATTTTTGAAAATAGCTGTATCTCACCATGGACACATAATTTCTTATCTAAGGATTTATTAAGTTGTTGCTGCAAGTTTAAGCCTTCTTTGTTAATGTTTTTGTTAATTGAGATTGGCTGGTTTCTGTGTTACATTGCCATCCAATCTGGTGTGCTACTATTAGAATGACAGTGCTGTAAGAGTTTTGAGATGTAGCTCCAGAAAATCCAGAATATTTAACTGGGCAGTCTGCCTGAGGCATGGCAGCAGCTTTTGAGTGTTTGAACAGCTGCCAGGGCTTTGTTTGAGCAGGAACTGGTGCATCTCCCTCCGTGTTCACTCTGGAGGTCTGAGCCAGGAACTTTTGAGGCTAGTTTATCTCTTTCACAATTTATTTACAAGTCTCTGGAACAAGGCTGGTAAATGAGTATACGTGGCTGCAGTGGTAGGGCATGGGTGTGGCATCTGGGTCTTCCAGAAGTATGGGGAAGTGGGAGGAAGTTGCCCATCCAAACTCCAAGAAAGCTTGGAGTTTTCAGCCACACAGACCTGTGTACCTGAAGTTATAGGCAAATTAGGTTCTCTGTTGTGCTCAGTCATGAGGTGATGGGCCATAAATTCAAGAATTCAAGCTAATTTCATGAACTTTCTATAAAAAAACATGCCTTCACAAACTTGATACAATACTTTATGAGATAATTGTTTAAATATAGAAGTTGGTTAATTGGTCTCCAAAATGAAATATCTTCTTTATAAATATTAAACATTTTCCTTTTAAAGTAGAATAATGTAAACTAGTTCAACTTATATGGAAATTGATATGGAAGTTCTTCAAAATATTAAAACTATATTTATAATAAGGTATGGTAATTCTTTTCTAGTTATATCATTCAATAGCAAAAAGACCAGACACAACACAATGCAGAAATGGACAAGGAACTTGACTGAACATTTTTCAAAATAAGATATGCAGTAGCCAATAAACACAGGTAAAGATGCTGAATATCATTATCATTGCACATTATAATACCCCTTCATACCCATAAAGATAAGTCTCAGTAGGGGCTAAGAATATGACTCAAGTACTATAGTATACTCTAATGATTGAGGTGCTCTGAATTCTACTGTAGGCACTACATGAAGAACCTGAAGTCCTGGAGAATCCCCAGGAATATCCCTAAAGCCTCATACACAGTACTTCCAGATTCAAATCCCATCCTATCCAACTAAACATTGAATAATATTATACCAACAGTGAACAAGGCATTGACTTCTGGCACCACCTGGTAAGTTCCCTATATATGTAAATAAAATTTATACAAGAGTACACATATATGTATAAGATGACTAAAATTATGTATAATATGACTAAAATATGTGAAAATATTGTAACAGGTATTGGTAGGGTGCAAGGATATTAAAATTAATCAGCATTGCTAGTTAGAGTGTGAAATGATAAGTCACTGTAGAAAACAGTTTGCAGGTTTTTCAAAAAGTGAAATAAACAGCTCACAGGCCCTTGTCCACATCTGAGACCCTCACTTAGCCTATTCAGTATTGCATCAGGAACACAGAAAACAAATACAATTGGAGAAATATGGAGAAGCCCACCAAGCTCAATGAGTGAAAATAATATCATGATAGGCTCTACTAGTACCAAGCAGTTGTTAAACTCTCAGAGAATGACTTTAGTGATTGTCAGAATATCTATGAAATGAGAAGCTATGATCCAGAAAAGAATGGTGGGATATAGTTTTTAAAATAAACAATTAGATTAATATTTCATCAAGAATAGCTAGTTATGGGCCAGGGAGGATGTTTGCCTTGCATGTGGCCCACCTGGCCCGGCATCCCATATGTTTCTCCAAGCACCTGAAGGAGTAATTCCTTGGTGAAAAGCCAAGAATAACACATGAGCATCATCAGGTGTGACCCAAAAAGCCAAAAAAAAAAAATGAATAGCTAGCTAGAGTTTGTTATATTTGAAGGAAAATACAGAGCATCATAAACATACCAATATTCTTAATATGTATCTATGCAAAGATACCCCACAAAATCTTAGTGAACCAAATTAAAATATTAATATTTTATCATAAATCATGTATATGATATATATGATTCCATATACATAAACACATGCCATATATAAACAATATATCAAAAGGATCCTATACCATTATCAAGTTTGCTGCAGGTTGACTTTAGGTTGACCTTGCAACCACTCACTACTTTCAGACTAGCTGAAAGTACTACTCACAACTTTTCAGGCTGGAGTGATAGCACAGCGGGTAGGGAGTTTGCCTTTCAAACAGCCTACCCGGGTTCAATTCCTCTCTCCCTTTCAGAGAGCCCGGCAAGCTACAGAGAGTATTCCATCCACACGGCAAATCCTGGCAAGCTACCCATGGCGTATTCATTATGCCAAACACAGTAACAAGTCTCACAATGGAGACGTTATTGGTGTCCGCTCGAGCAAATTGATGAACAACGTGACGACAGTGCTACTAGGACAGACAGACCATTATCAACTGTGATTCCGTCCAGGAAGGTGAGGATAATCCAATATAGCCAAATTATTTAATTTAATGCACAAAAAATATTAAGGAAAACAGGCAGATCTCTCCAGGATTTGGAGCTTAGAGGTGTCTACAGTGACTTTACTGCAGTGGTTGTCCTACCAAATGACAAAAATCTTTGCATCAGATAAAGTGCTACTATCCAAGAGATATAGAATGCCCCACAGCACTCAATAACAAGAAAATCAAAAGTGGCATCAAAAAATGGAGCAAGAAAATGAACAAACATGTCCCTGGACATGTCATATGTATGACCAATATGTATATGAACAAATGTTCATAGTCATTTATTATCAGAGGAATGAATATAAAAAATCATAACGATATATTATCACATCATTGAGAATGACATATAGCAAAAAGATTGGAAATAACCAGTATTGGCAGGGATGTGGTAATAAAGGAGACATTATTTACTGTTAAGGAATGTTGTCTGGATCAAATTCTACGGAAAACAGCATGGAAATTCCCCAGAAATAAATACATAAATAAATAAAAAGAAAGCTTCTATATGACTAGCAATTCTATTTCTTGATATCTATCCCAACAAGAAAAACACATTAATGGAAAAACATGTGTGCACATTTATGTCCCTTACAACACTAAGTAAAATATTCCAGGATATGGAAACAACCAAAATGTCCAACAAAAGATGAATGGATAAAGAAGCTGTGGCATATGTACACAATGGAATATTGCAGTTATAAGAAATGATGACATCGTTCAGTTTGCTGAAACTTGTATGGAACTGGAGGGCATCATCTTAAATAAAATAAGTCAGAAGGAGAAGAAAAATACCAGATGATCTCACTCATCTCAAGAAGAAACAAGGGAATAGATAGTACTGGACAATGACAAATCCTTGGCTTTTGATTGCAGAACTGAAATTATAAAGCAATGGAAGTGAGAGGAGTAGGAAGAGCAAGGACTACAAGCAACACAAGGAGAGTGGTTGGAGTAGTTGAGGGTCCTATGGATTTGGGTGGTGGTGAGAGCACTGTCACTATCTCCATCAATAACATAAAGTTAACATTATTGTAATCATCTTGCATAAACTAAAAAAAGTATTTTTTATTTTACAATAAAAGAAACAGACTAAAGAAAATTTATTTAGGATAATGTATCAATACCAGATGGTAAAGGCAACTACTTATATTCAGGAAATAAAACCTTGCATCAAAATTAAGCTATGCATTAATTAAGAAACATAACTGCAAAAACAATCGTTTCATAGAAAAAAATCAAGTGATGTTATCAAAGAAAGCAAATCTTCTCCCAGCATTTGTTTATTTTCTCCCTGTTTCTGTCTGTCTCTACCTCTGTTTCTGTTTCCTCTCTCTCTCCAACCCCACCTCCCTTTGAATTGGGATCCTAAGAAATAGTAACCCAGGTCTTTGTTTTTTTTTTTTTTTTGCTTTTTGGGTCACACCCAGCGATGCTCAGGGGTTACTCCTGGCTTTGCACTCAGGAATTGCTCCTGGCAGTGCTTGGGGGACCATATGGGATGCCGGGGATCGAACCCGGGTCGGCCGCGTGCAAGGCAAACGCCCTACCCGCTGTGCTATCGCTCTGGCTCCAACCCAGGTCTTTGGTATAACAATGTTAAATACAAGGAGTTTTGCTAAGTTTCTTCATATTGTTACTTGCTTTATACCAATGACTAAACTAATTAATTTTCTGAAAAGAGTAAGTCAGTGCTGTTCCCAAAACACAAAAACACCTAAAACTCATTAAAATATATTCATATTGACCCTACCTTTGACAAATTGCTGAGAAAATAATTTTTTTAATTAGCCATTGTGATAACAAAAGAAAATCTCATTCTTTATATTTTTCACAAATTCCATTTTTCCTTTGAAGTAGTCTTCTCATCCCTGGATACATAACCATTCCAGAATCAAAAAATGCAGACAGACTGATTAGGTAGCAAAGATAAATCTCAAACCAGATGCAAAGTTTTCCTGCACATTTTACTAGATTTTACAATAGGGCATGGTGCTACACGTCAGTATTTCCAGTGGAAATAGTGGCTCCCATCCAGGGCTTAGTGTAACATTTTTTCCAGTAGTAACTAAGAAATAGCTATATCTTTGTCCAAGAATCTTTTGCTTCTGTAAGTAGAAAGAAAGGGGTATATAAGAACTGGTCAGGTTCAATCATCCAGGTAGCTTTAATTTTGCCTATTATTCCAGTTCCCCACACTGCTCCAGAAAGTTAGAGTGCAAATTCAAATTCCACAAGCCTTCTAAACACACCAAAATTCTAAGTTGTCTGACACCTGTGAAATTTCTGAAGAGTTAGACACCTTTCCCTCAGCTTTATAATCCTAGAATAAATAAGAACAGAAGTCAGGTTTTTAATTTTCTTTTGATTAAGGTAAAACAAGGCTAATTTTGTTTTAGGAGGAAAGTTTTAATCTTCTTCCAAACACATGGTACCACACCAGTCCCGTCACCAACCATCAAAATTTCTCCATTACCCTCCCTTCACTTCACATCACAAGACCTAAGTTTGTTTCTCCCAGCTTCATGCATAAACTCTCTGAGAGTAAGGACATTCTAGAGACACTCATTGTGCAACACAAATTTGTTGATTTATTCACTTAGTGTACATGAATTAGGTGTTTTGTGAACTTGTGTAAGGTACCACAGGCACAGGTATTAAGATCTGATTCCTGTCTTTAAGTTGCCTAGAAAGGATACAGAGGATGAGACATATAACTCCAATTGCTGTTACCAGACTCTTACTGTTAACTTTGGGCTCTTTTGGTCTATGAGCTCTTTCAGAATGGATGACAGGTCTCTTTTTACCATCTTCAACAGCAGATGGTAGGGTGGGTGTATTCTAGTTATTTGTGAGCAGTGTTTTATAAACTTCAGTCATTTAAATGTCAAAATGTTGGCACATCCACTTACCATGTTCCATGCACTGTTACTTAATAATTCTCTCTAAGCTGACTTAGAACTTCAAAGAGAAATTTTCTATTATTGTGAACCTTCCCTAATAGAGACAAACTAAAAAAAGACAAAATGAAACAATATTTTTGAAGTTAATATTAAAATAATAAAATACATGTTAAAAATCAAATTGCTAAATGTGAACGATAAAGCTAGTTTTATTAAAAGCAAGCTTGCCTTTTTTACCATCCCATTTTTCCTGCTGTTTTATAATTACCTCTAATGCTTAAGTTTTTATTTGAGCATTATTCTCTTTGTCATAGTTTCAAAAGTATTCCTTAGAATTTCTGACAAAGAAAAAAAACTTTAAGAACCCCAAAACTACTCTCTCAGGTACACTGGCTTCTCCCCAATCTTCCAAGTCTGGAGAAAGGAGATTCAAATCCTATGGGACTTGCTGAATAAACAACTGGGAAGTCAAACTAGAGGTGGGGAGAATTTTAAAAAATTAGAGTAGAGAAAGCAGAAACTTGGAAGGGACTCAGTCTAAAGGCCAAAAAGCATCCCAGCGTCAAACAGGAGTAGGTAGAGAGAATAATTTTTTGGCGTTTAAATTATTACATGACACTTTGGCTCAAAACTAGAATCATGGCTCTACCGGTCCTTTTGTGTTCTGCAACTCTAGCCCGCCAGGCATACCATTCCACATTGCCTTACGTTCATGTCATTTACTGCCTGAAAATCTCTTAGGGACTATTGGCTCACATCCCACCATCCCATGGGCAGCTGCCTAGAGAAACTGCTTCGAGATCGCCCTACCCTTTGAAGTCACAAATTCTCAAGAGCTCACAGTACCATTTCCTCGGGGTGGAGAAGATGGGGTTGGGGTTGTGGGAGGGATGCTGGACCATAGGTGGTAGAAGGCACTGGTGGAGGGATGGGTACTCCATCATTGTATGACTGAAACACAAGCATGAAAGTCTGTAAGTCTATAACTGTACCTCATGGTGATTCACTAATAATTAAAAACAATTCTGTTCAAACTTGTCTTTGAAGCACGGTCTCCAAGTGTGGTCTCTCCCCAGCACTGACCTGGAATTCCTTATCCCTTCTTACTTGTTCAGGTCTATCCATAATACCAGACATTATTCAAGGATTACCTACATTACCTATTATTTCAAACCATTTCAGGGCCAGGGCAATAATACAATGGGTAGGATACTTGCCTTGCAGGCAGACAACCTAAATTTGATCCTCAGCACCCAAAATGGTCCCCCAAGTGAACCAGGAGTGGTCCTCTCATTCAGAGCCAGGAGTAACCCCTGAGCAATGCTGGATGTGGTCCAAAACAAAACAACAACAACAACACTTCAGTCTTGTTCTGTTCCTTGCATACATCTTCCTCTAAGTATCAGGATAAATTGGTCTACACCTTGTCCAAGTCTTACATTTTGCACCATTTATTTGCCATTTACTACAACTGCTTCATTGTTTTTCCTCAGTGAAAATTATATTTACCTTTCCATCTAGATTGTGAGGGAGTTGGAGGAAGACCATATTTTATGAGTCTTTCCATTCTTTGCTATATAATGCCTTGTGACAAGCAAAAATGAATGAATTTTTATTTCATGTGATTCGCTTTAGTCACCGAGTATCAAGCCAAGTTTAGTTTTTGGTGTGACCTACCTGAGATAAGGCATGAACCTACCTGAATATACCTGAGCAAGTGTAGAATCCAGGGCTTCACAAAGCACTTTAGAGAAAGGCCCTGAACCTCTCTATAAACTGTCTAAACATACTGGTGTTCCTGTTCTAGTTCTGCCTCCCCATCTTACTTCAGGGTTTGTGCGCATTGTCTTTCCCTCCTCCCAAAGTGTGCCTTTCTAGGCACAATATTTCCTCAAAAGAGTATTTCCTAATGTACAACTACTTTGGAGGCTTAATTACCATCACTTTAAAAATTAATAAGGATTTTTAGAGAGAGGGGGCAAAATCACATCATTATCTTTAGCATTCTTAATTATGTAAGATGTCTCACCAACTTACGACACACATCAGGATAGCGGCTATGTTTAATGACAGTTGAGGGGCAGTTGTCCTATATATGAAAACTAATTATTTCATAACGGTGCATCATAGTGCTGTATCAATCTTTTATTTTTTTTTTCTGGGCAGTTTGGTGGTGGGAACTTGAGGTAATTGTGTACAAGACCACAAATATCAACAGCATTGTTAACACATTACCTAGAATTATAGTTTTTTAAAAATGAGTCCTTTTGCATCTGGTTGTAATACCAGTGGGAAACACAAAATTTTCCATGTCATATATGGGCTGGAAAACCCTATTCTATAGAAGGCAGCCTCTTAGCATAATTTGCTTTTTTGTGATTTTGAACACAGGATGTTAATGAAATTAATCTGGAATATAAACCTCATAATATTAAAAGCTACATTTCCTTGACTTAACTCTCTTTATTTAAAAAAATTTAAACTTCTTTTTAGCCATGTCAGAGGAATAATATTTTTCTTCTGAAATTATGTGAAGAGCTGAAACAAATGCTGTGCAGAGAGAAAATTCATCTGGTACCGTTTGGTAAAGAATGATGAGTTCTCTCTAGTTTGAGTACCTAGGCCCTCTGTGCCTATTAATTAACCATTAAATTTTCATCTCCTTGTGTTAAATTCTCACATTAGGTCATGGTTGCTATTATGATACACTAGCTTCATATTGACCAACCTACATAGTGACAAATCAAATAAGATGATGATGCTCATCTGATTGTTATGGATGAGAAATCCTCAATGTCTTGCTTTAGTGTTGTCTCTTCAGCCACTGAATTTGTTTTATTAATGATTAAATTGTTTTACTAATATCATAAAAGATATCATAAGTTACCTGAATCTTACCTCATGCATAACATATACAAAAAATATATCCTTGACATAAATGTATGTTTTATAGGGAAAAAAATGAAGTATGATTAGTATGTAGTAACAAAATGAAGTATGGTTAGTGTCGTTATTAAGAGAATTCTTGTAATATTATATGATACTTTATAAAAATACAAATGTCCATAGAACACCATGGAATTTATTCCCATACATGTGATGGAATGCATTGGAAAAGTATTTAAATGAGTTAGGTAATATTTTACAATCTCAGATATGCACTAGTGACTTAGTGGATGCCTAGAAGTACTTGTAAGCTTTCTTAATTCTATTTTATTTCAATGTGCCATGATGAGTGTATTGCATTCCTACAATAAATAGCAAAGTATTCAGCTAAGAAATGTCACAACTGCTGAAAGGTAGATGCTCAATTATAAAAACATGGATGAAACAGACAATCATGAGAATGTTATACAAGGAGAAAAAGAAAATGAAATGAGAAGGAAGAAGAGGAGGAGAGGGAAGGGGAGGGGAGGAGGGGTAAGGGAGAAGAGAGGAGAAGAGGGTCAGGCGAGGGGAGAAAAAGGAAAGGAGGGGGAGGGGAGAGGAGGAGAAGAGTAGAGGGGGAGGGAGGGGAGAGGGGACGGGAGGAGAGAAAGATAAGTGTTGCAAGGATCAGTAAGTAAATAGGTAGATCGATAGGTGATGTGTAGATACATTGACAGGTGGTGGAGAGAAGGCCAAACAGTAAGACAGACAAATGTAAATAATCAAGATATCTAGTGTACATATTGAAGTATAATTTACATACATAAGGTTTACCTGTCAGTGCTGTCTTTTCTGAATATTTAAAGTCTAGACACCCATGTGTCTATAATGAACACAAGATGCAGAACACATCTAACACTTCAGAAAGTTTTCTCATTTGCTCATCCCAGAAAGGCCTTCTCCCAGAGCACTTTCTGCTTTTGGAGAAGGAAATCCTTCTCTGAGAGAAGAAGCATGATTTTCTGCTTACGTTTTCCATATGTCTTTGTGTCTTTGTACTATTCTTCTTGTTGTAGTTCACTTATTTGTGCTAACTAATGGTTCATACCTGCCTCTGTACTGAAAGATCACTCCTGTTGAAGGCCAAGATAGGAGGTGCCAGGAATCAAACCAGATTGGCCAAGTGCAAGGCTATCTCTCTCTCTCTCTCTCTCTCTCTCTCTCTCTCTCTCTCTCTCTCTCTCTCTCTCTCTCTGCTACCTCTCTGGTTCTGGTTTTGCCTATTCTTAAACTTAATAAAAATAGAATCATACAATAGCTTTTTTGGGGTTAGCTTCTGACATATTTTACTCAATAAAACATTTTTAAACATCATTTACATCTCTGAATATACCGGTAACTTTCATGTTTCTCTTTTGAATAACATTCCACAGTATGGTTACACCATGATTTGATAATCCATCTTCATGCATATGAACATTTGGGTTGTTTCCAGTTTGAAAATTTTATGAATCAAACTGCTGTGAATATTCATGTAAAGACTTGTGAGCATATATTTTTTTTTATTTAGCTTGGGCAGATACCCAGGAGTGGGATTGCTAGGCATGTAGGGGATGAGTTTAAAGTTCTCATTCAATCATAACTTGCTTTGTGATATCTTGTAATTTACTTGGTATTTGTTGTGGCTAAGCATATTATCATTTGCTGACTGACCATCCATAAATCTTTTATTGTACAATGATTCTATATTGACTTAGTAATTGTGACTTCACAGCATGTCTTGAGAGGAGTAAGAAAAATTCTCTTAACTTAGGTTTTTTTTTTTATGATTTCTTTGGTTAGGCATCACATTCTAATGATCAAATGGATATGTACACTCAGCTGATGAAATGGTAAGAAATCCTGAGAGCCAAAGTAGGGGCAAAAGAGTGATAAAAACCTAACAAAACCAACCACTTGTTTTCTCTATGAAGTCTCTGATAAGCAGATTTTTGTGGGAGTGATGATGAGAGAAGCAAAACCACATCAAACTTGGTTGTATGAAGAAGCCCTACCTGATAATACACCTTTGAAATATGGGATAAATTTGGACATCCATTATTGTTGGCTCACACATTCTGGGCTCCATAAAGTGATCTGAGGCCTTCCTCAGTAAGCGTTTCCAAGGTCTAGCACTCGGGACAGTAGTTCCTCTCTCGCGCAAAGACAGTTTTTAGTAACCATGGGCGCGTCCACAAATTGTCATCACTGTGTTAGTTTGTACCCTCATCATTTCACTAACTAACTTGTATGCTGCTGATACTATAATTTGTACTCTACCAGATAATATTATGTTGTGATTAACTTGAGTTGCAAAATGAAACATCCCACTTTCCATATTAGTGAGCACTAGTGGGAGCTGTACCTGATATTATACTTGTCTAAGTCCTTTAGGTTGATATATGTGTATAAGTATATATAGCTATATATGAATGAATCAGATTATCAATTTTTAATGAACTTTTTTAACCAGTAGGGAATTTTATAGAACATTATAAAAATGATGCACTGTAGCACTGTCGTCCCGTTGTTCATCAATTTGCTCAAGTGGGCACCAGTAATGTCTGCATTGTGAGACTTGTTGTTACTATTTTTGGCATATTGAATATGCCACAGGTAGCTTGCCAGGCTCTGCCACGTGGACAGGATATGCTTGGAGGCTTGCCGGCCTCTTCAAGAGGGACGGACGAATCGAACCCAGGTTAGCCGCATGTAAGGCAAATTCCTTACCCACTGTGCTATCACTCCAGTCCACAAAAAATAAAAAATATATATATTTATGTAGAAGTTTTGAACATTGTATAATTTTCTTAAAATTATAGAAATGTTGCAGGTAATTTAAAGAGTAAGGGCATATTAACTTCCAATAAATAAATATATATCTTTATTTAGTTAAAATCATTTTTAATTTCACTCAGCAATACTTTTAGTTCTCAATAATGAAAATTTAACCACTTTAACTTAATTTTTTTTTTAATTTTGATTTTTTGTTCTAATTGCTTATTACTTGTGCATAGAAGTTCAACTGTTTTTCATGTTTACTATGCATACATAGGCTAATTTTTTAAATTAATTTTAGGTTGTAAGTTCCTCAGAATTCTCTCACTTATAGTCATGTCATTAGCAGATAATGACAGTATTAATTCCTTTTTCCCATTGTTCTAATTTGTAAAAATAGGGCAAGGACGATTAAAATCTTGAGAGAAGAGAGCTATCTTCTACCTCTGTGACCTGCTTCAGTCACCTGGGAAGACTCTGGGTTGGGTAAATGTTGGGTAACATTGGTTTGTCCCTCCCCTTTTCTCATGGGACCACTGTGTGGGATTCCTGTATATTCTAGTCATCGCTTCCATTGTGGTGCAGAAGCTTTCTTAGTTTAATCCTTAATTTAATAATCAAAGATTATTCTTTGCTTCTGTTTACTTGACCAATGACACCAAATCACTAAAAATATTTAATGTTTCTTCAGTATAATAGAGTATTTTCCCCTATGTTTTCCTCAACATAACTTATGAATTCAGGTCCCGTATTGAAGTATTTAATCCTTTTTAATGTGGCTTTTGTGTATGGTGATAGAAAGATGTCTAGAGTCATTGTTTTGCATGTAGAAGGATAAGCTATTCCAACACCATTTGTTGAAGAGGTTTTCCCTGTTCCATTTTGACTCTTTTGCTCCTTTATCAAAGATCAACCTGAGGATCTGTCTCTAGACTATCAATTCTATTCCACTGATTTGAAGGTCTGTTCATATTCCAGGACATACTGTTTCGATAACTACAGCATTATAGTACAGCTTAAAGTTGGAGAACTTTATTTATATATAGTATATATTTTATATAATATATATTTTATATATTTCATCGAAGCCCTAGTTGAACAGGGCATTCAAACTCAGTACATCAGGATTCTCCATGAGCTGTATTACGGATTCACCACCAGGATCTCACCATTCTACAAAGAAATGTTCATCGATGTAAAGAGACGGGTTTGGCAGGCTGACACCATTTCACTGAAACTCTTCAGTGCCACCCTCGAGAACATCATGCGACGACTGGAATGGGAAGGAATGGGAGTGAAGGTAGACAGCCGGCAACTACACCACCTCCACTTTGCTGATGACATCATTCTAATAAGACCAAACACTAGCCAAGCAGCACAAATGCTGGCCAACTTCGACCGCGAGTGTGGAAAAGTTTGACTGCAGCTAAATCTCACCAAGACAATGTTCATGAAAAATGAACTAGTCCGTGCCATTCCATTTGATCTCAATGGAATGAACATCTCCGAATGAGCAGCTGTGTGTACCTGGGTTGAGAACTCAACATAACGAACGACTTGGCACCAGAACTGCGCAGGAGGAGGAAGAAAGCAGCGTGGAACACGTTCAAGAGAGTCAAAGAAGTTGTTAAGAGGATGAAGAACCTTCGTCTCCGGGCATATCTTTTCAACTCCACCATTCTTCCTGCACTAACATATGCCTCAGAGACCTGGGCCCTACGCAAACAGGATGAGAACTCTATATGGGCATCCCAAAGAGGAATCAAAAGAGCTATGCTTGGAGTATCACGTTCCACCCAAGTAAGAGAAGGAACCAGGAGTTCTGACCTCCATCGACAATCAAGAATCAGGGATGCTGTCTAGTTTGCCAAGGTGTCAAAAATCAGATGGGCTGGACACATAATGTGATTCAGAGATGACCACTTGACTAGAGCTATTACCGACTGGATTTCACAGGACGTCTAAAGATCACATGGCCGCCCACCTACAAGATGGTCACACTTCTTCACCAAGACCCTGAATAAAAGGTTTGAGGCCCTTCATGTTCCTGGAGTTAGTAGACACCATTGGACTTCACTAGCATGCAACAGGGATGAATGGAAACGTTACTGGTGCCTGCTCAAGCAAATTGATGAATAACAGGATGACAAGTGGTACAAGTGATTATATATTTTATATATATAATAATTGTTGGAAATTATCACTCTAGACAAGAACTGAGTCCTGAAAGGAGATGAAGAGATATATATGATAACCTTTCAGTACCTGTATTGCAAACCATAATCCCCAAAATGTGTGTGTGTGAGAGAGAGAGAGAGAAAGAAAGAGAGAGAGAGAGAGAGAGAGAGAGAGAGAGAGAGAAGTGCCTGCCACAGAGGCAGGGAGGGATGGAATAGTGGGAGGAAAACTGGGATATTGGTGGTGGGAAATGTACCTTGGTGAAGGGAATGGTGTTGGAACATTGTATGACTGAAACCCAATGATGAACAGCTTTGTAACTGTGAAAATAAAACAAAGATAATTGAACCTAAAAAATAATAATAAAGTTGTTGGGGGGGAGGTGACATATTTTTTCCTAGTATTTCTTTGGCTAGTTGGGGATGTTTATTACTTTATATAAATTTAAATAGCATTTGATATATACTTCTAAATTTAATGAATATTTTATAGGGACTGCATAAAATGTGTATAATGCTTTGGGCAAGATTATTGTTTTGGCAATATTAATCCTTCAAATCCATGAACAGGGGACATTTTCATCTCTCTTAGTCTTGTGTTAAACTGATCCCTGGTTTTCTGAGGTATTAACATGAATGGGATTGTTTTTAAATTTTTCTATCTTCTGTTTAATTTCTTGTATATAGAAAGGCCATAAATTTATGTGTGTTGATTTTATAGTCACTTTACTGTACAAGTCTATTATTTGTAGGATCTTATTTTGTGAATCCTTCAGGATTTTCTAAGTATAGTATCATGTCATCTGTGAATAGTGAGTTTGAACTACTCTTTTCTGATCTGGATGTCCATAATACTCTTTTCTTGCTGAGTTTCTATGGCAAGTTCTCCCAATACTTTATTAAATATCAGTGTCAACCTTGTCTTGTGCTGGTTCATATATGGAAGGCTCTTAGTTTTTCACCAACAAGTATCTTATTTGCTATGGACTTGTGGTAAAGGGCACTGACTATGTTGAGGAAAGCTCAACCCCCATTTTACTGAGCATTTTTTTATCAGTAACTTATGTTGAATTAATCAAACCAGCTGAAAAGGCATCATTTGATAATTTGTCTTCCATTGCTGAGAGTGAAGAATATATGAGCTGTAGTGGTCTCGCAGTTTTGGATTTCTGATATTTCAGTAATTAAGTCCAGAGAGATTTCTGCCAGAAGTCACCGAAAGACAAGGCCGAGAGAGAAAAACCTTTCCCCTCCCCGGGGGGCCTGGGGTTGTAGCTCAGTTCACAGTCTAGATGCATTTCTGTAAGAAGCCGCTGGGTGCCAAAGGTGATTAGTAGCCCTCCGGGATCATAGTCTTTTAGGAGCAGAGGAGCTGTTTCATGTGTGTGGCCGCTCCGGTTCTCATCTGGGCGGGGAGTGCCTTGATTTCCTCTTTGACCCACTAGTTGTTCAATTGTTTAATTTCCAACTGCTTGAGTCTGCACAGTTGGTTTTATAGAATTTTTCTTAAACTGCCCCCTCATGGAAATCTATGTAAGTAGCTAGGATGTTGTTAAAAGCCTTGGGGCTCTTGATAATTTTTCTTTAGAGCCTGTCAGGCTACGGAGAGTATCTCGCCCGCATGGCAGAGCTTGGCAAGCTACCCATGGAGTATTCAATATGGCAAAAAGAGTAACAACAAGTCTCACAATGGAGATGTTATGGGTGCCCCCTTGAGCAAATTGATAGCAATGGGATGACAGTGACAGTGACAATGATTCTTATTCAAATCTTTTATTTCTCTTAAAACTTCACCTTTTTGAGGGTTCCACCCTTCTCTTGGTGATGCCTCATTTTTTGCATCTCCAAAGACATATTTGTATCTCAAAGGTCTCAGACTTTCTACTTCTGGAAAGTTTCTAGGCTGGTGACTAGGTAACTTTTGATTTTCTTTTATTTTCTTTTTCTTGGTTTTTATATCCATACCCAGCTGTTCTCAGTCCTCAGTCCCATCTCTATGCTCAGGTGGCCTTGAATGTAGGAAACATATGAGATCCCAGGGATAAAACCCTGGTTCTCATTGTGCAAGGCTGTGCTATTGCATCTCTACTCTCCATATTATTGCTGTGGTCAGTCCCTAGGGAGCTTTGCAAAGAAGCATATCTTTGTTTTACTTGCCCCAAACTGATCTACAGGTCTCTGAACCTTAGTTACCTTCTACGTCACAGCTTTATGATCACTTCACTACTTTGGGGGCTGACTGGAACTTCTAGCCAGTATCTAGCCAATGGACAAGGAATGGAAAATTTAGTCTTCCTTGTTTTGTTTCAAATCTGCAGGGGAAAAGGCTCATTATTGTACCATTATGTATTATGTTTTCTTTGGAATTTTTGAAACTAGCCTGTATAAAATTTAGGTAGTTTTCTATTTTTCTAGGCTGATAGGCTTTCTTTCTTCTCATAGCAGGAGTTGACTTTTATGATATGATTTTTCTATAACTTTGAGAGGATCATCTTATATTTTCAATTTGTTATGTTAAGGTGGAAAATTACACTGATTTTTAAATATCAAACCTATCTTGTAGAACTAATATAAATATCACTTTATCATAAATTATTTTATTTTAATAGTGCTTTCTTCAACTGCCTATAATTTGGTTAAGGACTTTTACATTTATATTTGTGACAAATGAAAGACATGATTTCTTTATGAAGCAATATATTTTAGGATTTAATATTGCCATTACCCTGATCTCACTAATAAGTTTAACAGTGTTTCTAGTTCTTTCATTTGCTGAGTTTGTGTAAAACTAGAATTATTTCATTTCTTATAAATTTAAAATAATGCATGTCAACACCTCTTCAATTAGAGTATCTCTTATGCTTATAGAATGTATAATGTTTAATTATTATTTATATTTAATGAGCAGAGATTTTTCTGTCAATCCTATAATCCCATCCATCAGTATTTTTATATTCTCTAAATTTCCTTCCAATCTCTCTGACATAGATGTGTTTGTGGAATATGTGTGCAGAAGTCACAGAAAAAGAAAATGAAAATGGTACTCATGTGTGTGAGCATAGTAATTAGAACTTCAGATGATTGCTAAAAATCAGGACAGTGGAATAAAAAGAGAGATATCCACGGAAACTGTATACTATTCATAATAATGCTGTTAGAGATACAATTATCAAACTGAAGGAATTAAGACAAAATTAGACTGTGAGAACCTGAGAGGTGGCCCCAGTAGAGTGCTTACTTTGCACTTGGCTGACATAAGTTTGCCTTTCAGCACCCCACAAGGTCCCCCAAGCTCATAAGGAATTATATTTGAATTCAGTGCCAGGATTAAGGCCTGAGCAAAGCCAGGTATGATCCCCTCAAATAAAAAAAAATATAATAATATAAATTGGAATTTGAAAGTACCTGAAGTAGAAACAAATGATTAGTAGACATACCTCAATAAAGTGTACCTGTGAACAGAGAGTGACTAGCAAATCAAACAATCCTTTTTTTTCTTTTTTTAGAAAAAAAAATGTTAGCATTTGAAGTTGATAAACAGTGCCACCTTTAAAAAGGCAAGTAAGGTTTACAGATAATGTAGGGCTCAGAAACAGTAAATACAGGGGGTTGGAGTGATAGCATAGCGGGTAGGGCGTTTGCCTTGCACGCGGCCGACCAGGGTTCAAATCCCAGCATCCCATATGGTCCCCTGAGCACTGCCGGGGTTGATTCCTGAGTGCAGAGCCAGGAGTAACCCCTGTGCATCGCCAGGTGTGACCCCCCCCCAAAAAAAAGAAACAGTAAATACATATGATATGCCATAATGCTCATTGTTGCTAGAGCTGTTAGAATTTTTTAACCTCATAAATGTGAGTTGAAGTTCTTAAGTTTAAATAAAGTCTCCCAGAATCTGAGTTTTCCGAAACTTTTTTATTCTATTTGTCTCTGGCCTCTAAGTAGTGTCTGTTATAATATCCATTCTTTTTGAACACCCATTATTTAGTATGAATATTAGAGAAGTATTTTTGTATGCTGACTGCTTGTAATAAATAGGACATAATGGCTTTGAAGTTTGATTGTTGTGCATTTTCAAATTTTTCATTCTATGCACTAGTACAGGTAAAGATTTAAAAGGCTAAAAAAACCTTCAAACTATATTTAAAACACTAAAATTCTTGAAGATGTGAAATGAAAATGTGTAAGAGGATGTTTCTTTTTCTGACTAATTTCATAGGATTTATTTCAATTATTTTTCAAACAATAATTGCTTGAATTATCCTTGCAAGCTCCCCATGGTGTATTCATATCCAAAAATGCAGTAAAAGATATATGCATACCTCTAGGAGAGCCCAGCAAGCTAACGAGAGTATCCTGCCTGCACGGCAGAGCCTGGCAAGCTACCCGTGGTGTAATCAATATGCCAAAAACAGTAATGACAGGTCTTAATTCCCCTGACCCTGAATGAGCCTCCAATCCTTGGTAATGATGAGTAAGGAAAGGCTGCTAAAATCTCAGGGCTGAGTGTAACAGAGACGTTACTGGTGCCCGCTCGAGTAAATCAGCGAACAATAGGATGACAGTGATACAGTGATTTTTCAAACAAAATATTTCATTTAGGTACCATAACTTTAAAATGTGTCCACAGTCAGAATTTTAAGCATGTAGTTTTTCAACACAAATCCAACTACTGTTGTCAATTTCCCTACACCTTTATCCACAATTTTCCTCCCACATCCTAGTCTTCTTCCTTAAAAGGCGTATTTTTTTAAGTTTAGTTATTTGGACCCCAGGCTAACTCTATTGAAGGTTCTGTGATTTAGATATAGCATAATCCATCCCTATACAACTCTTACATGCCCTAGACTCTCTGATCCTTCACCGTGTTATCCCTTATACACCTCTTTTTATTCCCTAACCACTTAATTTCTCTCCTACCATGATGGTTTCATTTCTATAATCTAGACACAGGGTTTGTCTACCTATGGTCCCTTGCACTCTCTTGTTCTATTATCCTATATACCATAGACAAGTGAGATTATCTGGTATTTGGCCTTCTTCTGACTTACTTCACTTAACATAATATCCTCCAGAGTAATCCAAATTGCACTGATTAATATGATTTCATCATTTCTTTCATTTGCATAATATTCCACTATGTATATATACCACACCTTTACTATAGACTTATTTGTCATTGGACACATGGGTTGATTTCATATTTCAGCTGTTGCAATAAGTTCTATAACAAATAATGATGTGCATATGTGCTCTGAGAGAAATGTTTTTGTAATTTGGAGGAAGATACAAAAATGTGGAATTACCAGATCATGTGGAGCCTCTAATCTTAGTCTTTTACAAAAACTCCATGCCATTTTCCACAGGGTTGAATCAGACTACATTCCCATCAGCAGTGGATGAGAGCTCCTTTATCACCACATCCTCACCAACAGAGGTTGGTTCTGGTTTTTTTTGATTTGTGTCATTTTCAATTGTATGAGATGATATCTAATTGCCATCTTGATTTGCATTTCCTTGATAATCAGTGGCAATGAGCACTTTTTTGTATATTTACTGTACTTCCATATATCTTAATTAGAGAACTGTCTATTTCCTTTCCCCACTTTTAAATGGGAATTTTTAATGTTTTTTTGTTGATGTCTAAGTGCTTTGTATATTTTGACTATTAACCTTTGATGTGTTAAGTTCAAATATTTCTCCATCTCAGTAGTGTGCTTTTTAGTTTTAGCCTGTTACTTTAGTCATGCATCAAACATTTTAATTTGTTGTAGTCCCACATATCTGTTTTAGATTCTGATTTCTTTGTCAATGAAATCATATCACTTTTGAGGCCCAGGTCTTCGAGAATTCTGCTTTTAAATCTTAAGGAACATCTCTTACTGTAATTTACAGTTCACAAATTAGTACACACCTAATTCGTATCCACTGGTTACAAGCTGCAAATTTTTAGTGTCACATGAAAATACATTCTATGTATTAGAACAATAATGAATGTGTTCACACCAAATATGAACGCACGCTCTTCTTGTCATGATTGCCTAAACAAACAACTATTGACAGAAAATTTACTCTGAATTACATGTCAGAGATATTATACAGATGAGTTAAAGTCTATGGAAATATCTGTGTAGGTTATGTGTGCAAATATATATGCAACATTTTATAGATGGGACTTGAACATTTGCAGAATCTGTAACTGTGAGAATCCTAGAGTCCACAGATATGGACAGACACAGATGACTGGCAAAGATTGGAAATATCAAATCAAAGCAAACTCCCTCAAATGAGGGTAAATCTAAACCAGGTGTTGTGTTGTCTATCACATCAATAATGCCCCCCTAGCATGAGATCCACAGACACTGTAGAAAGCACTGGAAATCAGCTCTACGTCTCCCTTACCTTTCCCTCTGCTCCAAATCTTCAGAAGCAACATAGAATATGTGAGGAACAGAGAGATACAGCATTCAAGTAATGAATACTAGAATGATTCAGTTTATTTCTGCACCTACCTGTGATTTCTAACTACCTCGGGAGATAGATATAGGCATCACAGACCAGACAAGCAAATGGATCAGTGGACAGTTAATTAGCAGCACAATGTCTCTACTCTGTCAAAGCAAGTCAGAGCTACTGGAAATTCTGTTTTGAGAACAAACCAAATATGGGCTCATATGTGCAAATTAAAAAAAAAAAAACAGGCATCTGAACTCATAGGTACTATAGTCCTTTTTTTCCATCAGTGAGATCAATATCAGTATGTCAGAAGACCTTCCCTGGAAAGTTTTATAGGAGAAAGGAGGAGATGGAATTCTAGACAATTGTCACTGAGTATCATACCAACACTGGAAGACCTCCTATACAAGTGGAAATGGCACAAAGAACAAAACAAAGTTCATTCAAGTGAATATATTCAAATAATATTTATTATCTATTCTATGACCCTGGCATTAATCAGTAAATAGAGATGTTTCCTGACTGAAAAACATAAAAGATTTTCAGTCTGGGGGAAATAATCACTGTACAAGCAAATAACCTGTGATTATTTCATTTTCCCCCCATATTTTAGAAATTTATAAACCCATGTCATTAAACCTTAATGAGGTAACTATTTTTAAATTTTTATTGAATCACTGGTAGATAAAGCATTATAAAATTGTTCATGATTGCATTTCAGTATACAATGTTCCAATACCCATCCCTCTACCTCTCCACCAGTGTAATTTCCCAGCACCAGTGTTCCCAGCTTCCCTCACACCCCTCCAAGCCTCTCCCAGCCTGCCTTTATGGCAAGCACCTCTTTTCTCTCTATCTCTCTCTCATTTTATGCATTATGGTTTGAGATACAGATGCCAAGAGGTTACCATCTACATCTTTACCTGCTTTCAACACTCAGTTCTTGTCTAGAGTGACCATTGCCAACTAGTATTGTCATAATGAAGCTTCCTCTATCTTAACTATCCCCCATTGCCCACACCATTGACCAATCATTGACCAGTCCTCCTGGCTCATTTTTTCTAGCCTTGGATTTTAGTTTCATAGTGGTTTTTTTATATCCCACAAATAAAAGTAGTCATTCTATATCTGTCCCTCTCCATCTGACTCATTTCACTCAGCATGATACTCTCCAAGTCTATCCATTTATAGATAAAATTCATGACCTAATTTTTCCTAATAGCTGTGTAGTTTTCCATTCGGTAGATGTACAATAGTTTCTTTATCCACATGTCTGTTCTTGGGTACTCAGATTGTTTCCAGATTCTGGCTATTGTAAATAGTGCTGCAATAAACAGAGACGTGTAGATGGTGTTTCTGCTGTGTGTTTTTGGACCCCCAGGCTACATTCCCAGAACTGGTATTGCTGGAACAAATGGAATTTCAATTTCTAGTTTTCTGAGGAATATCTATACTGTTTCCCAAAAAGCCTGGACCAGTCAGCATTCTCACAAGCAATGAATGAGAGTCCCTTTCTCATTGCATCTGCACCAGCACTGGTTGTTCTTTTACATTATTTTTTATATATTTCATTTTCATAAAGTAATTCACAGTAGTTCATTACAGATAATATTCAAACACCAATCCCACCACCGAGCACCTTCCCACCACAATAAGAGGAAAGTGTGTGAAGTTTATTGTATTTCATTGTGGAGTCATTTAAACCCATGTATAAAAGAATACAAGCAATTATGTTAAAACCAAACAAATATGTGTTACTTTTGATAAGTAAGTGGGCTAAAGTATAAGAAGTCATGACTGCATGCTCCAGGAGATCCTGTGTCGCTCTCTTCTGGGAGCTTTAGTTTAAAGTCTTCGGATCTTGGCCTTTGATAAGATTACATGGCACATGGGGCGGGGTGGGGTGGGGGGCACTTTGTGGATGTGACTTCCAAGCTGCTGGAAAACTGGGGAGCTCGGGGAAGGAGGCCCAGGGGGAAGGAGGCCCAGTCCCGATCTGAGTGGGCTTGGAAATCTCAGTCACAGATCCCACATACCTGGGGTTTTTCTGCCACTTCCTTCTTGGGTAAGGCTTGTCCGAGCATGTGGAAAGTGGCCTTGAGCATGGCAGTGATTGGGTTCTGGAGGTTTTTTTTTTTTTTTTTTGCTTTTTTTTTTTTTGGGTCACACCCGGCAATGCACAGAGGTTACTCCTGGCTCTGCACTCAGGAATCACTGCTGACGGTGCTCAGGGGACCATGTAGGATGCTGGGAATCAAACCCGGGTCGGCCGCGTGCAAGGCAAACACCCTACCTGCTGTGCTATTGCTCCAGCCAGAGTTCTGGAGGTTTAAGGCTACAGGGGGTTCTGCTTGGGGTGGGGAGGGAAACTCAACCCGCCTCCCCTTCCAAGGTGCCCCAGTGGAGAGAGCCTGACATGGGGTCAGGACATCATTCTTTTTTCATTTGTAAGTGTGCCAGTCTCTCTGGTGTGAGATGATATCTCATTGTTGTTTTGATTGGTATCTCCCTGATGATTAGTGATGTAGAGTATTTTTTTCATGTGCCTTTTGGCCATTTGTATTTCTTCTTTGAGGAGGTATATGTTCATTTCTTCCCTCCATTTTTTGATGGGATTAAGTGTTTTTTTTTTCTTATAAAGTTCAATTCCTCCGTCCCTCTCAAAGAGTCCAGCAACCTACCTAGAATATCTCGCCAACACGTCAGAGCCTGGCAAGATACCCGTGGCACATTTGATATGTCAAAAACAGTAACGACAAGTCTCACAATGGAGATGTTACTGGTGACCATTCAAGCAAATCAATGAACAACAGGACAACAGTGCTACAGTGCAGTGCTAAAGTTCTACAAGTGCCTTGTATATCTTTGATACTAACCATATCATATAGGTATTGGGTGAATAATATTTCCAATTCCATGGGCTCTCTTTATTTCTTGGTAAAACTGTTTATCTTGAGGTGCAGAAGCTTCTTAATTTAACGAAGTCCAATTTGCTAATCTTTTCTCCCACTTGCTTGGTCAGCAGTGTTTTATCTTTGAGGATTCCTTGAGTTTCAGTGTCATGGAAGGTTTTGCCTAGTTTTCTTCCATGTACCTTATGTATTCAGGTCTGACATTGAGGTCTTTAAGCTATTTTGATCTGACTTTGTTTAGGGCTTTAGGTAGAGGTCAGGATTCATTTATACATGTTGCTGCTGAGTTTTCCCAGTAGCACTTGTTTTAAGAGGCTTTCTTTACTCCACTTCATATTTCTTGCTCCCTTATCAAAGATTAGGTCATTGTGTTTTAGGTTCCGTGCCAGGATACTCAACTCTATTCCATTGGCCTGTAGGTATTTTATTACAATACCATGCTGTTTTAATTACTACTGCTTAGTAATAGAGTTTTAAGTGGGGGAAGATGATGACTCCCATCTTTTCCCCAAGGAATTCTTTAGCTATTCGGGGGGGTTTATTTTTCATATAAATTTCAGGAGTGTTTGAAAAATGTTGTGGGTATCCTTATAGGGATTGCATTGAGCCTGTATAATACTTTGTGGAGTATTGCCATTTTTATGATGTTAATTCTCCCAATCCATGAGCAGGAAATTTGTTTCCATTTCCTGGTGTCCTCTTTTATTTATTGGAGTAGCATTTTGTAGCTTTCTTTGTACAGGTCCTTTACCCTATCTTTAGTTAAAATAATTTTGAGGTACTTGATTTTCTCTGGCAAAATTGTGAAAGAGAATTGTTTTTTTTTTAAACATCACTTTCTTCTCTCTCATTATTTGCATATAGGAAAGTCATGGACTTTAGGGTATTGATTTTGTAACCTGCCATCTTACTATATACATCTATTATTTCTAGGTACTTTTTGGTAGAGACTTTTAGTACCATGTAGTATTGTAGTATCATGCAATCTGCAAATAGTGAGAGCTTGACTTCTCCCTTTCCTATCTAGAATGCCCTTAATATCTTTTTCTTCTCTAACTGCCATGGCAAGTACTTGCAGTACTATATTGAATAGAAGTGGTGAGAGTGGGCTTCCTTGTCCTGTCCCTGATCTTAGAGGAAAGGAAAGTTTTCCCCATTGAGAAATATGCTTGCTGTGGGTAGATGGCTTTGGCCATATTGAGGAACGTTCCTTTGAATTCCATTTTGTTAAGAGTTTTTATCACTTGGTACATCTACACAATGGAATACTATGCAGCTGTTAGAAAAGATGAAGTCATGAAATTTGCATATAAGTGGATCAACATGGAAAATATCATGTTAAGTGAAATGAGTCAGAAAGAAAGAGACAGACATAGAAAGATTGCACTCATATTTGGAATATAAAGTAGCAGAAAGGTACAAATTAGCAATGATGCAACTTCTGCAGAAATTTCTCTGGACTTAGTTACTAAAATACTAAAACACAAAAATCCAAAACCTCGCAGCTGCCATTGTGGCCACACGACTTCATATCTCTTCACTCTCAGCAATGAAAAACAAATTATCAAATGCTTTCTTTCCAGCAGGTCCGACTTGGGGGGGGGGGGGACTCCAAACAATAATATTGAGTTTTTTGTTGAAATATTGAATGTAATCAAAGTAAAGAGAAATTTATCAGCTACACAGGCGGGGTGGGGGCCTGGAAGGGTTGGGGGGTGGGGAGGAGGTTTACTGTGGTTCTTGGTGGTGGAATATGTGCACTGGTGAAGGGATGGGTGTTCAAGCATTGTGTAACTGAGACTTAAGCCTGAAAGCTTTGCAACTTTCCACATATTAATTCAATAAAAAATTTTTTTTAAAAGAGCTTTTATCACTAATGGGTGCTGAATCTTGTTGAAAACCTTTTCTACATATATTTGTATGATCACATGGCATTTATCTTTTCTTTTGTTGATACGAAGTATTATGTTGACTGACTTGTGAATTTCAAACCAGTCTTACATCATGAATTCTATTTTGTCATGGTGTATAATCTTCTTGATGAGTCATTGGATTCTATTTGCTAGTATTTTTTTGAGGATCTTTGTGTCTGTATTCATCAGTGATATCAGTCTGAAATTTTCTTTTTTTTTCTTGTGGAGTCTCTGTCTGCTTTAGATATCAGGGTGATATTTGCCTCATAAAAACTTTTGTAGTGTTTCTGTTTCTTCAATTTCCTGGAAAAGCTTGAAAAGGATTGGTAATAGGTTCTCTTAAATATTTGAAAAATTCACTAGTGAATCCATCTGGGCTTGGTCTTTTGGTTTTGGGAAGATTATTGATTACCATTTCAATTTTCTTGATAGTGATAGATCTGTTCAGTTATTTCAAATTATCTTATTTCAGCCCTGGGAGGTTATAAGAATCTAGGAATTTATCCATTTCTTAAAGGTCCTCTTGTTTTGTCCCATAAAGATTTTCAAAGTAATCCCTGGTGATTCTTTGGATTTCTGAAATTTTTGTTCTGATGTCCTCCTTTTCATTTATGATACAGTTTATTATGTTTTTCTCTTTGTGTTTTTTTGTGAGTCTCACTAATGATTTATCGATCTTGTTTGTTATTTTCTCAAAAACTAGCTCTTGGTTTGTTGATCTTTTGGAATTTTTTGTGGAGGGGCTATTCTAGTTTATTGATTTCTTCTCTGTCACTGTATCACTGTCATCCCATTGTTCATCGATTTACTCAAACAGGTGCCAGTAACGTCTCCATTCGTCTCAGACCTAAGATTTTGCAGCCTTTCCTTATTTGTTTTCCCCAGTGATTGGAGGCTCTTTTCAGGGTCAGGGGAATGAGACCTGTTATTGTTACTGTATTTGGCGTATCAAATATGCCACGGAGAGCTTGCCAGGCTCTTCCATGCAGGTGAGATACTCTCAGTAGCTTGCTGGGCTCCCTGAGAGGCTTATATAAATATTTCCCTTTATGATGATGTGTCCAGGAATATGTTCACTCATGAATGAGACTCGGCCTGAGCGTGTGGAAAGTGGCCCAGAGCCTGGAGGAGGTTGGGTAGTGGAGGTCAGCTGCTACGGCTGGGTCCCTTAGGGCAGGGAGGGCTCTCACCCACCCCCATCTGGGGCATTCCCGGTGCGGAGTCGCAGTCTGGTGGCATGGTTATGGGGATCTCATTTTATGCTCCCTTCCAGGAGAAGCAGCATTGAGTTCTGGAGGGAAGCTGATGAGGAGATTATCTTGCATTGGCAGAAGGTGGCTTATGGGTGTAATCCCTGGGTCAGTAGAGATTGGGGGAAGCAGGCAGAGGATCGCTGCTTCCAGGACCCATTGAGCCGAGTCCAAGATCACAAAGTTGGTCATTACCTGGGTTCTGTGGGACTTCTTTCATGCATGAGACTCAGCCTGAGCATGTGGAAAGTGGCCTGGAGTGCGGCAGTGGTGGGGTAGTGGAGGTTGATTGCCGGGGCTAGGTCCCTTAGGGTTGGAAGGGCTCTCACCCACCCCCTCTGAGGCACTCCTGGTGTAGAGTCCCTAAGTTTTCTCTGTTTTATTATTTCTTTCCTCTTGCCTTGTTTGGTTTCCTTTATTTTCCTCATTTTCCAAGATCTTAAGGTGTAAGGTTAAGTTTTTGATGTGGGACCATTCTTCTTCTCTGATGAACACTTACAGAGCTATAAACTTTCCTTGTAAGACTGCGTTTGCTGTGTCCCACAAGTTCTCGTAGCTCCTTTCCTCATTTTCATTTGTTTCCAGGCATCTTTCAATTTACTCTTTCATTTTCTCTCCAATATACTGGTTGTTCTATAGTGAACTTTTTAATTTCCAGGTGTTTGATTTGATTCTCCATTTCTGTGTCAGATTCATTTCTATTTTCAGTGCATCATGGTGAGATAGGATAGTTGATATAATTTCTATCCTCATATGCAGGTATGTTTACTGCCATCAGGTGGTCATGTGGTCTGTCCTGGAGAATGTCTCATGTGCACTGGAGAAGAATGTATATGCAACATTTTTGAGATGTAAAGTCCTGTATATGCCCCCCTCTTTTTCAGATCTGAGAGGTGACAGAGCTGTCTTAACATTCTAGTATTGTGTTTCTATCAGTGTCTTTCTTCCCATCTATTAGCAGTTGTTTCAAGTATTTTGCTGGTTCCTTGTCAGGTGCATATACATTTAGTAGTGTGAGTTCTTCCTGATTCCTTGATCATTAATAAATGGCATTCACTGTTTCTTGTAACCTTCTTCAGCCTGATGTCTATGCTGTCTGAAACTAGTATGGCCACCCCAGCTTTTATAAATGGTCGTTTGATTGAAGAATTATTTTTCAACTGTTGACTTTGAGCCTGTGTATGCTTTGATTATTCAGATGTGTTTATTATAGGCAGAAGGCTGTTTGATGTAATTATTTAATCCATCCTGCCACTCTGTGCCTCTTGATTGGTGCATTTATTCCACTGCCATTGAGAGATTATTGTGATGGGGATTTGCGTCATCTTTATTTAGGAGTTTGGTGTATTCGTGGGACTTGTCTTATCTTAAAGTAGCACATTTAGTTCTTGTAACATTGGTTTTTGTTTCTAAGAAGTGCCTGAGTTCTGTATTGTTTCTTCAAATCTGATTGAGAGTCTGGTTGGGTAGTATATTCTTGGTGAGACACTCATTTCATTGAGTTTGCTCACTACATCCCACCACTGTTTTCAGGCCTGGAGGATTTCACCTGATGTCTGCAGTGAATCTTAGGGATGTTCCATTATAAGCTATTTCCATCTTTGATCTTGCTGCTTTAAGTATCCTATCTCTATCTATTGTTTTTGTCATTCTGATTAGGATGTGTCTTGGGGTATTCTTATTTGGATTTATTTTAGCTGGTACCCTTTGGGTCTCCTGGATTTGGGTCATGCATTCTTCAGCTCTGAGTACCTCTCTGCAAAGATAGCTTTGACTGTTGCTTTTTCATAAGGGTTTTCTTCTTGCTCCTTTGAAACTCCAATGATTCTTATGTTTTTCCTCTTGTCATCGTCCTGATTTTCTCTTGCCATCTGTTGGTTTATTTTGAGGGTCTTTTCTATCTTTTGCTGTAGTTTTACGGTTCTCTGTACCTTATCTTGGAGCTCGCTGATCCTGTCCTCACAGCTGTTTCTCTGCTGATGATTCCTTCCAGTGAGTTTTTCATTTTACCTACCACGTTTCTCAGGTCTGTTATTTCTGCTTGTATTTTCATTTGCATTTTTCTAAATTCTTCTCTCAGATCCTCCTATATTTTTTAGGCAGAACATCCCATGATTTCTTTGAGCTTCTTATGCATCCTTAACAGTTCCATTCTAAATTCCTTATCAGAGAGATCATACAGCTTGTTATTACTGGTTGAGTTATCTGGGCTAGCTCCTTCACTCATTAAGCCTAGTGGGTTTCTGGTTGCTTTATCATCATGACCTTTGCCAAGTAGAGTTGCTACCTGGGAGACCAATACAAAGAGTGCCCTCCAATGTCTGTATGTGTGCCTGCCATGAAGTCCTAAAACCAATGTCTCTTGAGCTAACATTAAAAGCAGAGTTATATCTCTTCATAATGTTAACTTGCCTGTTTTGATTGTGATTGAAGTTTATTGAACTGTCAATATGTAGAATTCTAATCAATTAGTGAATATTCCATCGTTCCATTTAATCATATTGAATGAAATCTCTTGCTAATATAGAATTTTTACCATCTTCATAGAATTAACATAAATGCTTTTTCTACCCAAAACAAAACTCCATAAATCACAACCAATTTCTGTACAAATTGTTCAACATGAAGTGCTTGATTCATTACCTCCAAATGAGAAATAAAAACACTCTTAATCTTAAAGGCATATAAGGCATATTTTTTTTCTTTCCAGAATTGGTCTATTTATATTGTCAACAACTGAAAATCTTTTGTGTGATCATTGCTCATGTCAACAGCAGCCTAAAGTTGCCAACATGCCAACAGTGAAGGGCATTTTTTTATCCTTGTCACCAAATTGTTTTTGTCACCAAATTTTTTTGTCATAAAGAAGTTTCAGTATTTGGCACAAATGGGATGACTTAATTCACTCAAGTACTTTTTAGTATCTCTCATGTATGTTTTACCAAAGCTCAAACATGCATCAGAACATAATATATTCAGAGTTGCAAGCTATTTAAACATTTAATTATCATTACAAAAAAAAGACAATCCTGGTAATTCTAACATTGTATTGACATAAACTACTACAAACTACTATGATCATAGAGACAGAATCTCTTTTTAAATTCTAAACATCTGTTGAATGCAAAAGGTTTAGTATCCTTAATCAAGCTCTTCCAAAATGGACAAAAGAATATAACCAAGAAGCTATTCTCCCCCACACCAATCCCTTTAAACATGAGTTTTTAAAAAATATACTATAAGAATGTTTTTGACATGTCTCATTTAAAATATAAACACATTGATGTACTTTAATACTATAAAACAGATAAAAGAGAGGGTAATATTTTTAAAAGGTGGAACACTTTATGATAAAGTAAACGAAACAAAAGAGCTGTCCAAAAAGTCAAAAATTATTATCCATGAAAAGAAGCATGTTTTTTTCATTACAAAAACCAGCAGATCGAAATTCATTAGACATGTGATGTCCAGAGGCTAGATGCATGCTCATTTCTGCATCCAACTTCCAATTAAGTTGAGCTTAAAGAGGCACTCTGCTCCCACAACACAGGAATGGAAAGAGGTTCTTTGCAGATTTCAGGTGAAAGGAGGAAGGATTTCTGTAAGCACCATTTCATGAACTACCCTTTAGTGTGTAGGTGCATTTTGAGTGTATGCACATACACAGATTGCCGTCTGCCTACCCACACCCACACCCACACCCACCCACACACACACACACCCAACCCCTACACACACACTTCTTCCCTGATTCCCTGACATGGTTAGTTTGTTTTAATAATCACCTGTTCACCTGGTAACAGAAGAAAATTAATCAATTGAGGTCTGTGGTCGTCCTCTACCATTCCTTTAAGTAGGAAGATGGATAATACAATGGCTGTTTCAGATAAAAATAAAATTCAAAATTTTAAATTAAACATGTCAAAAACTGGAGTCATTGCCAGACACAAAATAGGAAAAACAAAGACTTAGCTCTGTTGTCCCAGTTTTCTCTTCATCTATTATACCATGACTACATGTCTTAAAGCAGCACAGGGAGAATTTCATCACTAGTGATTACAAAGGCTCCCATCCATGGGCAAAAAGACCATATCAAAAGAGAAATAGGTGCAGCAGAGTTGGAGATAACTTAATGGAGATCTAACAGCTCTTTGGGATAAGTCTAAGGTGAAAGAGCTCTTATCATTAAGAAGAGATTGAGTTCACATTACCCTTACAAATGAAATTGATTTCCAAATAGTCAATACTATTGCAGCACATATAACCCTTTGAGAAAGTGACATAAAGGGATCAAAGAAATAGTATAACACATTAGGATGGGATGACTTGGGTTTGATCCCCATCACCACTTACGTTCCCCCCCCCCCAAGTCCTGTCACAAGTAATCTCTGAGCATATAACTAAGAGTAAGATCTGAGCACCAAGAGGTATGACTCAGTGATTAAATTGCACAAAATAAGTGCACAAAAACAAAAATGTGTGTTTACTCTCATATACTGTGCTATAAATTTAATGCCATTCACAAGATGAAAGACCAGGAGACATGGTAAGATTTGTAAGATGCTTCAAATATCTACTCAGAAATAGCAACTTCTTCTTCATGAGTTTAAGACAAAAAGTAGACAAAGCTTAAGACCAAAAAAAAAAAAAACCCAGTAAATTTGTTAGCCATTCTGCACCTCAAAGAGAACTGAAAATAAATAAAAAGCAATTCAAAATCTATTTGAGGTCCCATTCCCTCCCCACCCCAATGCAACCAGCCCCAGCAGCCAAAAACTTCCAGAACTGACAGCCATGCTCATGGCTGCTCTCCACATGCTTGGACAAGCCTCACCTATGAGCGAGTCTGCAGAAAAATTTAGATATGTGGGACTTCTAGGCCCAATGGAATCAGGGAATGGGTGACTTCCCCCACCTCCCCCTGTTTACAGCAGTTTGGCAGTCACACCCACAAACCACCTCTGGCACCATATAATCTCAATAATGGCCATGATCCAGAGACTCAATAAATATCAACAATAAATATCTCAGAAGAGAGCACAGAACAATGCACCATAGACATGCCCCCATACCACATGCTATCCTGTTTTATTCAGGGAATCCCAGAGGGGGGTGAGTGAGGTTCAATGGAGCCAGAACTGGCAGGTGAAAACTTCCAATTCCTTCCTTCCTTCCTTCCTTCCTTCCTTCCTTCCTTCCTTCCTTCCTTCCTTCCTTCCTTCCTTCCTTCCTTCCTTCCTTCCTTCCTTCCTTCCTTCCTTCCTTCCTTCCTTCTTTCTTTCTTCCTTTCAGTCTTCTTTTCTTCATTCCTTTTGCAAATTAGGGATGAGCAAATATTTTCTATTTTAAAAACCACACACAAATTGGTTACTCTTTGAGGACCTGTCTGTCCCTGCTCATCTCGGCAGTTGTAGTGTGAAATTAGCCCCTGGTCACTTGGGTATTCTTTCACCAACAAATTCCTGATTATTTTCCTACTGGCTAATTTTTTCACTTCTAAAATATATTTCTGCTCCAGCATTGATCAATAATGTAGAGGTTAATATATTAATATTCCATGTGACTGACCCTGGTTCTATCTCCAGTACCACATATGATCCCATGAGCACCACCAGCAGTCACTCCTGAGTACAGTCAGGAGTACTTGAGTATTACTGGGGCTGGCTCAAAATCTACACACACACACACACACACACACACACACACACACACACACACATTTCCTGGGCTGGTAATAGTACAGTGAGTAGGGTGCTTGCCATGCATGAGGATAATCTTCAAAGCTTCAAGGAACCATATGTATTGGGATGCCAGAGATTGAACCCAGGTCCACCATATGCAAGGCCAGTGTGTTTCCCACTGGATTATCACTTTGATCCAGATGACGACACTAGTTTAAATTACAACTGCCTTCAAGTACTACTGTGTTCTTTCTAATATTTTTATAGATCCCAAATTATCCCACACTACTTGGGATTTTCTAATAGATGGTGTAATTTGTTTATCACAATAATTGGTTATAATCTGTCTAAATTGTTTCTCATCTGCCAAATCTAATTGTCACCTTTAACCTCCATTCAGCAGCAGTCAGTCACAGAGAATGAGACAAACACATAAGTAGACAAGCATGCGGATTGCCCAAGCTTTAGGGTCACCTTTGAGGCCATCAATGGTCTCATAGGCAGGTCAATATAGTGAAATATTGCTCCCCTTACCCCAATAGATCCCAATAGGTGAGTCATTGTTGAAGTTGACAGAGACATCAAAGACAGGAAGTACATCAACATGCCCTAGGTACATGGAGAGCAGAGGCTAGTGTAATTCACAGAGATTCAGTAGGCATCCTTAAAATATAAAGTCACTGTAGCAGGAGAGATAGTTCAGTGGGCAGGGCACCTGTCTTGCATCCAGTCGACCGAGCTCCTCTAGGAGTGATTCCTGAATGTAGAGCCAGGAGCAAGCCCTGAGGATGGCCAGATGAGGACCCAAAACCAAAATAAATAGATCAATCAGATAGTGAAAGTTTTCTATTCTATTTTTGGCCATATTGTCCCCAAAATCTAAAAGACTGTAAACAGTATTAGTCTGTGTTTGCCTGGCACAAGTTTGCAGCTGGCAGATACTTTGTCATTTATTCTATCTTTTCCTACTATTCTTTTCTGGGTGCATGTTTCCTAGCGGAATACCCTAACCTTAGGGATTTTTGTTACAGGATGATTTCTCATAATAATCCATCACTTCCTAACCCTAAAGTAAATAATAATGTATATTATAAAGTATTAACATATACCACTTTTATCACTTGTCATCCTGTTGTTCGTTGCTTTGTTCTAGTGGTCAACAATAACATCTCCATTCATCCCTGTCACATGCTAGTGTAGCCCAATGGCATCTTCTTGCTTCAGGAACAGGAAGAGCCTCACACTGTTCATTCAGGTTCTTGACAAAGAAGTCTGACCATCTCATAGGTGGACAGCCATGAGGTCTTTTGATGTCCCGTGGAATCCAGTCCGTAACAGCTCAAGTCCAGTGGTCATCTCTAAATTGCATTACATCATCTGTTGCCCAAAAGTAGAGACAGTATAGGGAATATTGTCTGCCATGGAGATAGGGGGAGGGTTGGAAAGGGGGGTATACCGGGGATATTGGTGGTGGGGAATGTGCACTGGTTGGGGGATGGGTGTTTGATCATTGTGTGATTGTAACTCAAACATGAAAGCTTGTAACTATCTCACGATGATAAAATAAAAATAAAAAGTAAATAAATAAATAAATAAATCGCATTACATGTCCGGCCCATCTGATTTTCAACGCCTTGGCAAACAAGACAAAATCCCTGATTCTCTCTCTTTTTTTGAGTATTTTTTTAAAATTTTATTGAATCACCATGAAATAGTTACAAGCTTTCATGTATGGGGTTACAATCTCACAATGGTTAAACACCCATCCCCCCACCAGTGCATATTCCCCACCTTTTTAAAAAAAATTTATTAGTGGATCACCATGAGATACAGTTACAAACTTATGAACTTTCATGTTTGCATTTCATTTACATCCCTCTACCAGTGCCCCATTCTCCACCAATGTTCCCAGTATCCCTCTCACCACCCCCACCCCAGCCCCCACCACCGTACCCTGCCTCTGCAGCAGGGCATTCCCTTTTGTTGTCTCTCCTGTTGGATGTTGTAGTTTCCTGATTCTTGATCCTCAACTGAGGTCTGAACACCGGATTCCTTCTCTCACTTGAGTGAAATGTGATACTCCAAGCATAGTTCTTTCAATTCCTTTTAGGATACACAGATAGCATTCTCATCCTGTTTTCATAGGGCCCAGGTCTCTGAGGCGTATGTTAGTGCAGGAAGATGGTGGAGTCGAAAAGATATGCTTGGAGGGGCTGGAGTGAGAGTCCACTGGATAGGATGTTTGTCTTGCACGCAGCCTATCCCGGTTCAATTCCCAGCATCCCATATGGTCCCCTGAGCATCACCAGAGGTAATTCCTGAGTGCAGAGCCAGGAGGAATCCCTGATCATTGCCAGGTGGACCCAAAAAACAAACAAAAAAAAAACAGATTTGCTCAGAGCTAGAGGATCTTTGTCCTCGTAACAACTTCTTCGATGCTTTTGAAGGCATTCCATGCCGCTCTCTTCCTTCTGTGCAGTTCAGGTGCCAGGTCATTTGTCATGTTGAGTTCTCGACCTAGGTACACATAACTGCTGCATTGGGAAGATGTTCATTCCATTGAGGGCAAATGGAACATCAGGAACTAGTCCATTTCTCATGAACATTGTCTTGGTAAGATTCAGCTGCAGTCCGAACTTTCCACACTCACAGTCAAAGTCGGCCACCATTCATGCCACTTGGCTGATACTTAGTGTTATGAGAATGATGTCATTAGCAAAGCAGAGGTGGTGTAGTTGCCGACCGTCTATCTTCATTCCCACTTCTTCCCATTCCAGTCATTACATGATGTTCTTGAGGGTGGCACTGAAGAGTTTCGGTGAAATGGTGTTACCCTGCTGGACCCCTCTCATTATGTCGATGATGATTTCCTTGTAGAATGGTGAGATCCTGGTGGTGAATCCATAATACAGCTCACAGAGGATCCTGATGTATTGAGTTTGAACACCCTCTTTGGCTAGGGCTTTGATGACCGCTTCAGTCTCAACTGAATCAAAGGTCTTCTTTAAATCAATGAACATTAGACAGAGCAGAATCTTAAACTCTCTCAAAACCTCAATAAGCTTGAGCACTGTGTGCATATGGTCGATCGTGCTAAATCCTTTTCAGAACCTGGCTTGCTCACATGGTTGTTCTTCGTCTAGTGTTCTGCCAATACTACTCAGGATGACTCGAGTGAATAACATGTAGATGACGGACACCAGGCAGATCGGGTGATAGTTGCTGATGTCATGGATGTCTCCCTTCTTGTACATAAGAACGGTCCTGCTGGTTTTCCACTGGGATGGAAACTTGCATTCAGACAGGTAGCATGTCAGACAGGTAACATGTGAAGAGCCGAGCCAGTGTCTTAATGAGTACTGGTGGCAGATTCTTCAGGTGTTCAGGTCTGATCTTGTCTGTACTGGGTATGGTACGGTTCATTACCGACAAAATGGCGTGTCGGATTTAGTGTTAAAATCACCTACAATGACCTTGTAGAAGGTGTGGTCTTCTTTATAGAACTTCTACAGCTCCATGTAGAACTTCTCAATTTCTTCTTCATTGTAGTTGGATGTTGGTGCATAGACGACGAAGATAGAAATTGCCGGCAATGAGCCACATCTATTCAAATGTAAGCATTTGATTTGGGTTGTTAGGCATTCAAAAGAATCAATGCTCATGGCTAAGTTCATGTTACAAGGACACCGATATCACCAATGCCTCTACTGTCACATGTTCCGAAGAACAGTTCCTCTCCAATGTTGAAAACAGCGTGATGTGTTTGATGCCTTCTCATCTCTTCAATCCAAGATGTCCTACTTGATCTTCTGTGCTAGCACCATCAGGTCCTTGATGAATGTTTCCAATGCCAGCATACGTGCATTAAAAGTGCAAACAGTTATTTTAGTCCCTCTTTATTTTGACAGCCAAGTTCAGCCCTGAGATTTTATCAGCCTCTCTTTATTCATCCTTCTTAACGCTGCCGTACTGGGGACTCTTCCAGAGTCAGGGAAATGAGGCCCATTTTTGTTACTGGTTTTGGCATATCCAATACACCACGGGTAGCTTGCCAAGCTCTGCCATGTGGGTGGGCGGGATACTCTTGGTAGCTTGCCGGGCTCTCTGAGAGGGATGGAAGCTTTTAGGAAAGCCTCCAATCACAGTTATAGGTGTTCTGATGGTTCACACCATATTTGAACCCCATTAAGTATGGTGTGGTAATGATGGAAAATGGGAAGGAAGTGTTTATGATGTGTTGCTCCGGAAAAGCGGCCTGGAGCATGATGGCAGTTGTGTAGGGAAGGCAGCCGATGAGGAATTTATCTGGCACCGGCAAGGTGGGTCTTTTGGCTGTGACCCCTGGGTCGCCAAAGATTGGTGGAAGCAGGCAGAGGATCTTTGTTTACGGGTCCCATTGAGCCTAGAGTCCAAGGTCACAGGTTCTGTATTATCTCCTTCTGTGGGACTTCACTCATGCATGAGGTTCGGCCCGAGCATCCGGAAAAGTGGCCTGGAGCGTGGCGGCAGTTGGGTAGTGGAGGTTGGCCAATAAGCAATTAACATATAATTTAAATTTATTAAACATTATATAAAAATTCATTAAACATTATAAAAATCAATATTTTAATCATTAAACATAATATAAAATTTACTAGTAATAACAATGTTACTTGTTAGCAGGCAATATAAATGATTACCTAGTAACTTTGTTGATTTATTAATGAAATACATAAGCTCATTAGTATAATAGGAGTATTTCCCTAACATAAGAGTCTGAGGAAGGTGAAACTATTATAACTATCTTGTAAGATTTCATCTCCCTAGCCTGCTTAATTCTACCTCTCTCTATCCAATCCAGGCTTCCTCTTGGGAATCTGACCTTCTTATTGGCTAGCCTCTACTTTCCAACTGCCTGCTTTATGACATCATTCTCCCACCAAACCTACCACCACCTGGTAGAATCTTGGGGTTCCCAGCAGTTGTTTGTAAACAAGTTTGGATCATCGCAAGTGACCAGTAACCAATGACCAATCACCAGTGACCAGTCATCTGTACTGGACACTTGTGGACTTCCACTTAAGTGTTAAGATGTACTCTCATATTATCTCCTCTTCTCATATACCTATTGTTGATATTTCCTCTTCTCTGATCATGTCAGGTAAGGAATAATACTTTTCAAAGCTTTTCATTAGATTTCTTATCCTCAAACTTAGTAGTTAAGGAAAAACATCATGTAATAATAGAAGAAAGTATTCAACTAGAATTTTATAAGCCTTAGTTTAGCTTGACTGTCACATTTGCTCTGATTTTAGATATTTACTTCCTTTCTCTCACATACAAAGTGTTTTTCCTCATTTATTACACTATATTTTATACATACTTACAACCTCAAATGCATGTTTATATATGAGTGTTCATTCTCTGTGTTTCCTTCTCTTTCAATAGTGATTTTTACATGATATCCATGATAAAAAGTAAATCAGAGACAGTATTTTGACAAATACAGAAAGTGTAGGTTCTGTAGGAAACCTAATATATACCAGGATGTTTTATCTGTAATGGTCTCTCGACTTGTATTTATAATTTAGTATTTTAAATTTAGTGCTATTCAAAAGTAATTATCATGTGTCTTTGAGTTTTCTATCTAAACTAGGTGATAATAAAAACTCGATTGTGGGGAAGGTGCGAAGTGCTGAGCGGTAGGGAGGCAAGTACTCAAAGGTAAGGAAGTTTAGGGTCATTTTCAACAAGCATTGACCAACAGAAGCCAAGAAGTAGAAGAAAATATGAGGTAGAATAAAATAGGAAATAGAGATTATGGAGGGAAATTATCAAGGAAGGAAAAACAGTTTGTGATAGAATGTTGGAAAGAACCAAATATTTCAAATCAAAACAGAAAGAATATAGTTAAATATGTTGGGAGCAAGTCAAAGCAATTTACTTTAATAAATACTAGGACTAGAAAATATACTATGTCTTGAGTAGAGTACCAGTAGGAAAAACAGTTTATCAAAAAGCTATGTTGGTGGTTTCTTTTCTTATTGTCTCTAGGACACAGTTGGCACTTGGCAGTTTTGAATGTAAACAATCTTCAGAAATGATACTTCCTAAACATAACTGGTTATCTAGGGGGGGTAGAAGAAACAGAATCGTCAATGTTTTTATTTCATTCTAGTTTGTAAGTTACGTGTATGCTCTGCCTGTTAAAATAAAAAAACTATATCTTCTAACTTGAATCAGGAGAATTGATTCTTTTGTGTGGTAAGTAGGTTCCAGGTTAAGGCAGCTTGTCATCTAGTTTCTTCCTAACATGACAACATTTTGATAACAATCGACATCTGTTTTTAGATCCTATGAAGAAATAGAAAAGTCAAATCTCACATGTCTAAGTACACATTTATTTCAGTTTTGTGGAGTCTGATTTTTCCTACATTAAAAGTAGTTAAATTGGATTTTGGTTATCATTTCTTAAATTTTGGGAATTACATTTTCCTGGTTGATAAAAATACTTGTAATTGAGGTTTTGAAAATAAATTTCAAATTTCTGTGACCATTTTTTAAATGGTCTTTTCTGCTTCTTGTGTAGCATACAATTTCAGTAAATCACTGAATTTAATACCTGTTGTTTGATATATATTTAATACCTATATTTAATACCTGTTGTTTGATGGTTAATATTCAGAGGTATGAATAAGAATAATAATATCATTTTCTTATAATTGTAATATTTCTTTCTGCTTCTTACTCATTTAAAACATATTTTGGTTACCAAATGTAATCACATTTATTATATTTTCTGCTTGTTTTGTAAGTTACTGGTAAATTTTTTCTGTTTAATGGAATGGTAAGGTGTACACTCAAAAATTATCTTCTATTGCATTTTTTGGCTGTAGTTTTTGCTAAAATAGAATACTTCTTTTATATTGTATACATGAAACAATTTATTAATAAACTTATTGTACTGTTTACCTTGGTTTTGTTTGAGGACTACATCCACTATTGTTCAGGGCTTACTCTTGGGTCTGCTCTCAATCACTTACCATACTATGCTGTTCGCTACACAGTCCATATTTCATTAATATCTATATACTTCTTTTTCAGTTCTGTGATATATACTTTTCATGATTTTTTCTTTATCTCTTTACTTCCTCCCAAGTAAATCACATAAAATAGACAAATTTTATTTATGTATGCATATTATTTTTAATTAGAGTTGTAAGTAACTACTTTGCAGGAAAGCAACTTGAGACTCAGAATTTAAATAACAGTCTTCCTTCCAAAAAGTACTTCTTGAGAAAAAATAAAGTACTCATTTTTGAAGTAGGATCAGAAACCAGGGTACAGTTGCTAACCTTCAATTCATCAAGTAGATTAAGTCATATGTGAACCGTAGGTAATAGATATGAATTGCACAAGCAAAATGAAAACCTGAAGATTACAATGGTAATAGTTGTAATGACCCCAGATGCCTATAATAATCTAGTTTCTGGCCTTGTAGTGATCCAGGCAGAATCCTGGCAAGAAAGTCCACATGCTTAGGTTCTGTAACCTGGTAATACATAAGAGACAGAGAGATTGAACTTGCCTTGTACACAGCCAATCCAGTTGGATCTCTGTCACTGCATCCAGTCTCCTGAGCACTACAAGGGGTCACTCCCGAGTACAGAGCCAGGAATAGCCCAAGATCACTGCCAGTATTGGTCCAAACTCCACCCCACCACACTCCCAATAAAAATAATGACAAAACTTGAACAAGTCTCTATGCCATCTCTGGGCCTCAGATTTCTTTCTTCTCCAATAAAATGTTAGTCATTCTCTTAGGACTTTGTAGTTTTAAAATGCCTCAATTCTAGGAAATAACATCTGAGTTCAATAGGAGAGCAAACTGCAGGTAGTGCTAGGGCAAGGAGAAACTAGCTGTAAGCAAGAAATCCATGTACAAACATCACCAGAGTCTTCTATAGCCTGTTTTCACTTTGGAAGCATGGTGCCAAATACACAAAATGCCAAAATGTTCCAGCCCTTCAACCACCAAAAATTGTTGGACTTTTATGGTAACTTACTTGACTGTTGGTATTAGAAGCTTCTCTATACCTAAAACTTTCAGTTAATTTTGTTCCTCTCAAACATTGTAGATTATCAGTCTCACAGATTTTTTCATCACCCTCTTGTTCCTTACAGAAAATATTCAAAATCCATCTGTATTGGGAACTGCACATTCTCTGCAGCTTCCCCTTCCCGTGGTGAACAATGTAGCTTCCCTAACGGGAAGGGTCTGCAACTACTCCAGAGTATCTGCTCCAGCTGGTAGTTCTGCTTGGCCCCTGCCCTCAGTCTCTGGCACCTCTTTCCAACCACTGATGGGTAGTGCCTATCTTGACCAACATTCTAGCAGAACAATGCTGTCTGGAGTGTCTGGCCAGAGCCAGATGTCCGCTTCAGCTGCTTCCTACCCGAGTGTTTTGGAGTGGGATATTGCAGGAAGTGCTGAAAAGTATTCCATCGAAGACTTTACTGTGACTGTCCTTGACCAAGACACTGCTGTCTCTTCCATTTCTATGGCAGCTCACTATGAGAAAACCTTAGATACCAACAACACAGTGTCTCTGTACCCATCACTTTCTGCAAGTCTTATTGAGGGGACACTATCTCAGGTTCCAAATCAGAGTTATAACCTGTCACTTCCCTACCAGGAAGGAAGCCAGGTGTATTACTATCATCAGGGCACCCAAGGACCTCTCCTTTCTGGAGAACTAGATCCCTGCCTGCAATCCTATGGCTCCATGACATACAGAGGAGGTAGGGGCTCTGCCCTCCAACCTTACAGCAACGCATCTCCAGAAATAATTATGGTTCTAAAGGAGGTCCAGTCCCCAAAGAACCAAACACCAGCCTCCACCCCTGGAATCTACTACTCTGTGTCTGCTCAACCCATCACAGAATCGAGTTATCAAGGTGAGTAAAACGGAGAGAAGGGAAATCTGGCATTCAATAATTGGGGTCAAATATTCAAGTGGGATACTGTCTATGGACAGGTGGCATTTGAGTTTAATACACTGAGATTTTTTAATTTATGAAACCTGAAGTTAAATAAACTCAGTTTAAGTTTAAACTCCCCTCACTCACTTTACAGCACCTTATTTTCACACTTGACATCAGAGCTCCTAATGCAGATTGGAAGGTATCATAGTATAAAAGCCACCTAGGTCTCATATAAGAAAACTTCAGGAGCATAACAAGGAATGCCACATTTTTATAGTTGATCAGTTCCCCAGTATCAGCACAGTAACAATAAACTCCATTTCTTAAACTATTGTTTTTGTGATTTCTGAAGACATTTAAGAACTCTTATTGTGATGAAACCACATTAACTTTCCCTTACTTTAATGTACAAGATTCTGAATACACACTGTATTCAGAGATCCTGTCCAAAGTTATCAAACCTAGAATCTCTACTTGAGCACAGGCTTCATGAGGAAGTGGTGCTTCATTCTTTCTTCTATTCCATGATATGAACTGTCTATTTTTTGTTTCAAGAAAGTAAGGAAATTGACTATATTATGCTAATCTCTGTATATAATTTGATAGAGTTTCAATCTCTAGTTTGAAAAAAATCTTTCGTTTGGGGGAGGCAGAATGTGGGTCACAGCACACAGTGCTCTGGGCTTGCACCTGGCTGTACGCTCAGGGATTACTGTTGAAGGTGCTCAGGGGTTCATATGTGATGCTGTGAATCAAACTGAGGTCAGCTGTGTGCAGGGCAGGTGCTTTACCAACTGCACTAGTCCTCTGTCCCAAGTCTCTTCTTTATAAGTATGGCTTACACAGAAACTCTTCAAATATAAAGAAAATACAAAGAAAACAATGGCACCACATGACCAACAATAAGAACTACAACATTTACCTCCAATCTTCTAGTACAGGGCCATGTCCATGATCCTTAGAAGAGCCAGTAACAATGCCTTGCCCATTGCTGGCAGGTGCACGATTGTGGCACCACTAGTTGTGTAGAGAGAGTATCTCGTTTACGGGGGACTGATTTCTTTCTTGGTTTCTTTGTAGTGATGAATTATCTGGGGATGGAGACTTCTCTGGCATTGCAACCTTCAGATCAGATATTTTGTCTGACAACTTCAGAATTACCCACATCTTGCAGTAGTGGGGTTCAAATACTTGAGAGTAACCCACCACCAGAGCCCCCAGATGTCCCCGTAGTAGATCCAGCACAAAATAAACTGGCACTACCCCCTGTTCCAACTCAGGAACAAACAGATTTGGATGAGATGAAAATTGGGCTTTCAAAGTCTCTGGATACTTATCAGATCCAGATCTCAACAGAAAACCAAGATCCTCCACTGTGCCCTTTAGAAACCCCTGATATCCACCAGCTCCTGGACTGCATTGATCCTCTCAGTCAAGAGCAACAGCCTTGTACTAAAACTACTGGTCAGGAAACGAATGGTCTATTTTTTGAGAATCCAGGAACATTTGAAAGTGGGATTGAATCTGGTGGTAGTTTTGCAGACATTATTACACTGGTGGAAGATATATGTCTTCCCCAGCTCTTTGATCGCTTAAAAGACCTTGATCAATGCAAAGATATGCAGGTAAATAACACCGCAGATACCATCACTCTGAATCAGGTGCAAGAAAACTCAAGTAGCACTGAGGGTATCTCCCACCCAATCCGGAAGAACTTCCGGAAGAATAAGGCTTCTGAGTCTCTTGAGGGAGAACCCAAAGCCAAAATCACACCAAAAGACCCAGAAGGCTTAATAGGGAGAGAAGTGATTATTTATAATGCTGCAGTCAGTGATAGGTGTCCTGTGACCATGGCCAAACATAACAGCAAACCTCAGAAAGATGCATCCAGTAGGATCAGCAAGACAAAGAGCCATGGGCAGAAGACAAAAATGGCCAGAGAAAACTCTAAAAAAGCTGATGAGAATAAGCAGCCAGGGAACAAGGTCAAGGCAGAAGTGAAGCCCACCATTGCCAAGATGAAGCGCAAGATAAGTCAACCTGAGCTGTGCCAGGAGGCCTTTAAAAAGCCCCGAAGCTGCCTAAGCATGCGCATGCTGGAGTCTGTGCAAGTGTTTCACACACTGGGGAAGAAGAGTGATCAAAAGCCTGGGTTCTCTTCCTCCCAGGTCCTGGGTAGCTCAAAGAAAGCCAGAGATTTCCATCCATCCTCAGCTGTCAAACCCTGGCTAGGTGCTACAAAGGATGGAAAAGGTCTTGAGGAAACTCAGGTCAGAGCGCAGAAACCAAGCAACAGTGCTAAAGAACGCTCGTCTCCATCCCAGTATGAGCTGCCACCTCCTGGGAAGGTCAAATTGGTACCTTTGCCTTTTCCAACCACGGAGAAGTCGCGAGCTCGCCCTGTTCCTCGGAGACCACAGTCTCTGGCTTCACATCGTCCAGCTGCAGCTCACCCTCCCAGGCCTGGCTCTACCAACTCAGCTCAGCCAATTGCCACCAATTCATCCCAGCTGGCTACTGCATCTTTGTCAGGTCCTGCCAAACCAACTCAGCCCATTTCGACCAAACCATCTCAACCAGGCTTGCTGAACCCTACTAGCCGTCCTATGCTTCAGCCTGCAACATCTAGACCTGCTCCCTACAAGACAACAGATAGCACTTCTCTCCAGTGGAAGCCTCTTCCTGTCTCTGTGACCAAGCGCCAGGCTCCACCCAAACGTCAGAGTCAGTTTCTACTCCAAGACTTCCGTTTCCAACCAATTCCATGGAGAAAGCCCAATGTTCCCGAGCCAGTAATGTCAAAGCCCATCACCAAAGAGCAAAGACCAGAGCGTGAGGTTATGAAGAGGAAGGCTCAGCAGAAGCGTGAGAATACTGCCAAATACACCTCTTTGGGGAAAGTGCAGTTTTTTATTGAAAGAGAAAAAGAGATGGACATCTCTCAATACTATGGCTACGTAATGTGAGTAGCTGGAATGGTGGGTGCCACTTTAGGTACCAGATGGTTGCCATAGACAGACACTTGAAGTGCCATGCCATACACATTTCATTTATTCTGATATATTTTACCAAAATAAAGAGATGCATATAGGTTAATAAATTAGTAATAAAAATTCTGAATTTTGAGAGGCATTCCACTGTGATTGTTATTTGAAGGGGGTGGGTCTGAAGGATTCATGAGAAAGAAATAGAAGTTAGAGAGGGGCCAAAGGGGAAACAGACAAGTATCTAATAAAGAGAAACTTAGTTCAGGGTGTTAAAGCCCTTAGGAGGAGAGATTTTATGGGCCCCATGAGGAGTGGGGGAGGGTCAGAGAAATAGTATACCTAATAGGGCATTTTCAGGAGGCTGACCCAAGGTATATCCTTGGAATCATATTGTCCCATGAGTTTCACTAGATTTGATCCTTGAGCACAGAGGCAGGAATAAGCCCTGAGCACAACCCCCATTTCCAGTATCCTCCAAAAAATAATGGGAGAAATGGCATATTGAGGGGCTTTTATTTAAAATTAAAAAATTGGAATAGGCTGAAGAAGGTGGATGAGTATGAGATAATTCAATGAAAAGGAAAAGTACTTTCATAGAGGCTGTCTTTATGTTTCATGACCACCGTTGGAAAATAAAGAGATTTGAGACACATCTCCAAAAGGTGTGGGTGGTCTATCCATATGTGGGATGCAAATACATATACTGGAGAATGAACCTACAGATGAATAGTCAATGGCCCTCAGAGTTACTCAGGAGTGGCTGTTCATAAGGACCAAGCATAGAGAACAGTTGTAGCAAGAAACCCCGAAGACCAGCTCTTGGAACATGTAAAGATCAATCACCATGTACTCGGGCCCATGGTTCAGCAACCCTAGATGCACCGTTTCACTTTATCTTCCCAACACTACTAAGAGCCAGTATTACCAGGGCACTTAGCCAGTGAGGTTCAACAATGAGGTCTATATTACTAAGTTCTATGGATTTGCAAACTCCCCAAGGTGGCCAATGTGTCTTTCAGACCACAGCATCCTGACATTACTACTGGGGAGCTCAAAATATGTTAGCTTGGGGGGGGGCACTCGGTGGTCTTCCATGGTTCCTGGTGCTTGCAGTCTGCTCCAAACACCGATGTTAACTGAAGCTCACACAAAAATCAACACTATAAATGGCATTTATAGCTATATAGTTTATAGCTGGACCATGGAAGGATCGGAACTGGGACATGCACACTGTCACCACTCCCAAAGTGGTTGTGACCGGCTCTCCTTGAGGCTGGGAAGGCAGTGGTGGAAAGAGGTGGTCCTAGGAGACCTATGGGGTGGTGGATGAAAGGGAAGGAAACAGGGAAGGACTGGGCCCAGGGCAGCAGATGGGCATCATGGAAAAGTTGGTGAATTACATTTAAATATTTTTTAGTGAAAAATTGCATTCCATTTATCAGAAGAACAACAAAAATAGGAAAATAAAATAGGTTTAAAATTAGTAGGTCACATACAAGGCCAGAGAGAGCTCAAAGGGCTGGAGTTCGTTCTGGATCTCCTTCTGGATCTTGGGCAGGCAGCCTGGTTCTCCTAGCATCACGTGGTGTGACCACAAAACAACTACCAAGTGTTAAACAGGCAAAGAAAAAAAAGGAAAACCAAAAAGCAAGCTGCAGAGCATTGAGAGTGGTGGACTCGTTTTTATTTGGGGGGAGGGGCGGTGGGAGAGACTTTGAAGTGAAGTGTTCCTAGTATTTCTTAAGGGGAAAATATGGTCCACCTTGGCCAGCACAGGGATTAGGGTCCCAGTGGGGAGTGTCTGACGGTCTTATATTGCTACAATGAAAAAGGTGAGGTATACTATGTTTACATAACTTAGAGTTTGAAAAAAAGCTGTCATAGTCCAACAGTTATTCCCAATTTTCCTAGGTGCTTCTAGGGAATGAGTGAAGGAGAGAGAACTTGTACCTTTTAAAATACACCTTATTTTTTGTGAGATCCATAATTTAAGACAAACCAGTGGTATTTACTATACTTGCTAGTTTTGCAACTACTACCATTATTTTATCCATAACATTTTCATATTTCCAAAAACAGCCTCTTCACTATCCATTGACTTCTCTATTCTTTCTCTCCTCTAGTTCCTGGCAATACTCATCTTTTTGTCTTTATGAATTTGCTTTCTCAAAACCCTTCACATACATGGATCTTAAGATATGTGACCTTTTCGACAGCCTTTTTCAAACCCTGATGCTTTCAAAGTTTATCTGTGCTATAGTGTATCATTACTTCCTATGATTAATATTCTATTGTATGGATCTATCATATTGGAGAGGTTTCCACACTTTATAAATGCACAGAGCCCTAGAGGTCTCATAAATTGGCTAAAAGAAATATTGACAGTGATTGTACACATAGTACAGAGGGTAGAGTCCTTGCCTTCAACGCAGTAGGCCTGGCTGGCTCCCTGGCACTCCATATGGTCCCCTGAGCCCTGCCAAGAGTGATTCCTGAGCACAGAGTCAAGAGGAAGCTCTGAGCACCATCGGGTGTGGCTCCAACAAAGAAATAAAAGCATTCATGCACACACACAAGATACAGTTCTCGTTCACGTATTTTTTTTTTTTTTTGCTTTTTGGGTCACACCTGGCAATGCACAGGGGTTATTCCTGGCTCTGCACTCAGGAATTGCTCCTGGGGATGCTCAGGGGACCATATGGGATGCTGGGAATCGAACCCAGTTCAGCCTCGTGCAAGGCAAACGCCCTACCCACTGTGCTATTGTTTTAGCCCCCTCGTTCACATATTTTTAGATGTTAACATCATGGTGTAGACTGGATAATGGCCATTCAAAGAGACCATCAATCATGCAAATGTTCCTTTGTTTAGTAAAAACTTGATTGAATGGATGCTATGGCTGGCAATGGAGAGATCTGGTAAATTATCAGTGAGTCAATGGAATAACACTTGTTCTGACACAATGGAGGAAGAAAATGATGAAGATAGAAGAGAAGTTCATGTGATCTTCAAGGCCTAGACATGAGTGTATTAACTACCAGACAAGGCTCGTGATAGTTATCAGAAGTTAACAGAAAATACAGGTTAAAGACCTTCTAAAGAAGGCATATATCCTGGCTGACATCTTTGTCCCTAGTGATCTGTATATGAAATTTCTGGCCTCCAGGAGTGCAGATTTTTTCTTCTTCTGATGTTTGAGCTAACAGATGATTTGTTACAGCAGTCACAGTAAACTTAAACAAAACAGCACATCAATAACAAAATAGACTGTAAAACAATACAGTGCTCCAGCAACAAATATTTCAAATAAGTACATATAAAACTTAAAAATATGTTTCTATTTCACTTTCTAATAAACATGGTACTTGGTTTTTTTTTTTTTTTTCAGAATTAAACTTTATTTAGCCTGAAGTCAGGGGTATTTGACACAGCTTGGGCGTTTTGTTTTTTTTTTAAAATTTTTTATTGAGTCACCATGTGGAAAGTTACAAAGTTTTCAGGTTTAAATCTCAGTTATACAATGCTCAAATACCCATCCCTTCACCAGTGCTCATATTCCACCACCAAGAATCCCAGTATAGCTCCATCCCGCCCCCTCACACCCCAAACCCCCCCACGCCCCTAGCCCCCCCACCCTAAGCCCCCCCCCGCCTGTGTAACTAATAAATTTCACTTTACTTTCACTTTGATTGCATACAATATTTGAACAAAACTCACTATTATTGTTTGGAGAGTCTCTCCCCTAAAGTCAGACCTGCTGAAAAGGAAGCATTAGATAATTTGTTTTCCATTGCTGAGGATGAAGAGGTATGAGGTCGAGTGACCACACTTAGCGGCCTCTCAGTTTTGGGTTTCTGTAATTTAGTATTTTAGTAACTAAGTCCAGAGAGATATCTGCCAGAAGTTGCATCGTTGCCAACTTGTACTTCTCAGTTACATTATATTCCACATATGAGTGCAATCTTTCTATGTCTGTCTCTTCCTTTCTGACTCATTTCACTCAACATGGTACTTTCCATGTTGATCCACTTGTATGCAAATTTCATGACTTCATGTTTCCTAATGGGACGTGTAGCTGTTGGGAAAGTAGCAACCTCTTGAACCTGGGGCTTACATTAGAATGGCCAGTCTTGTTCCCTGCTCCACATTGATGTTCAAACTATTTTGGCTTTTTATTATAATGATTCCTCCAGGAGAGATCCCTAAGTGCAGAGCCAGGAGCAATCCATGAGCATGACCAGGGGTGGCCCCCAAACTGAAAGAAATAAATAAATCAGATTGTGAAAGCTTCCTATTCTATTTTTGGCCACATTGTCCATAACTCAACCACCTCCATTCTCACAGCCGCTCTCCACATGCTCAGACAAGCCTCACCCATGAGTGAATTTATTCCTGGACCTCTCATACTTTACACCACTGATATATCAAGAGTAGCACATCACATTTGATGGGGCTTAAAATAGAAGGCAGCCGGGTGGTGGGTGTGCACTCCAGGGCAGTGTGCCCAGAAATCCAGCCCAGAGAACTACAAGAATCCCTGCCCTGCCCTCAGCCAAGGTGCCCCCTCCACGAGCACCCAGGCTAGAGGCGTTCTCTGGCAAGTTTTAGGACCACATCAGAGGTGGAACTTTATTCCTGATCACGCACCATCACGGCTTACTCCCGCACAGATACAGCTGCGATAATGGGCATCGCCTCTGAGGCAGCGGTTTCTCACATGGCTGCTGTTATTTTCCCCTTTCTTGGCACTTTGGACTCACATCCCAATCTCCATTACCTAATTCTGAGGAGGACAGTCTGACTGTCACAAACATATTACGTCAATAGTCCACTAGCCAATCCAATCTCACCAAAGTAAATGTGAAAAGAAGAAACTGAACAAGTCTAATATTAAAGAACATGTATCTGAAGCTGCACTAGAGGATTCACATAAGTCACAAAGGAGGAGTACCAAAGAGGAAGTTAGTGTTCTAGAAGGGGAAAAAGGTGACCACCATTGGCTGAACTCATCCAGACTCCTTTCTCACAGCAAGAGGAGGACACTGATAGTGAGCTGAAGGGTCTCACCTCCATAATACCACAGCAACGTGAAGAAACAGTGGAAATCTCCACCACGAGGAGTGGATGAAGAAAAGAGCCAGACGCCTCAATAGGGAATATCAACAAATACAATCTCTCTAATAAAGAATTTAGAGATTAAATGTTGAGGATGTTTAATGATCTCAAAGAAACAGTGGGACAGGCATTCAGTAAGTTAAAGGATGACATGAAAGAAACAGTGGAATGGATAGCCAGTAAAATTACAGGAAGAAATGAAAGCAGAAATAAGAAAGCTACAAACAGAAGTGTCACTAGTAAAGGATTCAGTAGATGAAATTAAAATAGAGTGAGCGCCCTCAACAGTAAAATGACAACAGCCGAAGGAAGAATCAGTGAGCTTGAAGATGAGCTGAAAAAAGCATACAGGCAACAACATATAATGGAAAAAAAACACAAAATAGCTCAGGGTGAATAAGAGACCTAGGGGATGAACTTAAGAGGAACAACAAAAGAATTATCAAAGTATCAGAAGGACAGGGAGGCAACCCCAATGAAGTAGCAACAGTTAGGTATATCATTGCTGAGAAGTTTCCTGAAATGGAGAATGCAGACATTCAGATTTAAGAAGCTTGAGAGGCACCAGCTAAAAGAGACCCTAATAAAAAGAATCCAACACATATCATATTCAGAATGATGGATACCACAGATAGAGACATAATACTGCATTGCATACTACTGCTTAATTATTACTGCATAATACTGCCTGCATAATACTGCAAGCAGAAAAGTCAAAGAAGGAAATCACATACAAAGATTTATGTGAACCCATTAGATTTACAGCAAACTTACCAGAGGAAATTGTCCGAGCCCAAAGACAATGGTGGGATTTAGTGAAAAAAACTCAATGAAATGAAGGTCTCACCAAGAATACTCTATTGGCTGAACTCTCACTCAAATTTGAAGGAACCATACACCATTTCATGGATAAACAACATCTCAGAAACTTCATAGACTCAAAAACAGCCTTAAAAGAAGGACTGAGGGGGCTACTGGAAGACAGACAAACCCCTACAACCACAAAAAATCTCAGCAGAAAGATGGCACAAAATCCTATGACGATAATCTCTCTCAATGTCAAATGTCTAAATGCACCAATTAAGAGACCCAGAGTAGCAAAATGGATTAAAAAACTGAACAAAACGTTCTGCTGCCTACAAGAAAAACATCTGAATAGTCAGAGCAAACACAGACTCAAAGTCACAGGATGAAAAACAATCCTACTGCAAGAAAACAACTCCAAACAATCAGTGCTGGCTTGGATGTGGGGGAAAAGGGACGTTCTTTTGCTGTTGGTGGGAATGCCGACTGGTCCAGCCTTTCTGGAAAACAATATGTACAGTACTTCAAAAACTAGAAATTGAGCTTCCATATGACCACGCAATATCACTTCTAGGAACATATCCTGAGGATGCAAAAAAGCACAGTAGAAATGACATCTTTACCTATATGTTCATTGCAGCACTGTTCACAATAGCCAAAATCTAAAAACAATCCAAGTGCCCTAGAACAGATGACTGATTAAAGAAACTTTGGTATATCTACACAATGGAATACTATGCAGCTGTTAGGAGAGATGAAGTCATGAAATTTGTTTGTAAATGGATAGACATGGAGAGTATCATGATAAGTGAAATGACTCAGAAAGAGAGGGACAGACATAGAAGGACCACATTCATTTGTGGAGTATAGAATAACATCACATGAGGCTGACGCCCAACAACAGTAGATACAAGGGCCAGGAGCATTGCCCCATAGCTGGAAGCCTGCTTCATGAGCAGAAGGGAGAAGGCAGATGAAATAGAGAAGGGATCACTAAGAAAATGATGGCTGGAGGAATCAGTCAGGATGAGAGATGTGTGCTGAAATTAGATAATGGACCAAACATGATGAACTCTCAGTGTTTGTGTTGCAAGCCATAATGCCCAAAAGTAGAGAACGAGTATGGAGAATATTATCTGCCATAGAAGCAGGGGAAGGGTTGGAAAGGGGGGTATACCCGGGATATTGGTAGTGGGGAATGTACACTGGTGGAGGGACAGGTGTTTTATCATTGTGTGATTGTAACCCAAACATGAGAGCTTGTGACTATCTCATGGTGATTCAATAAAATTTAAAAAAATACCTCAGCCTTTCCCCTCTGCAGACAGCCTGGCGACCACAATCTTTTAGAGCCTTTTGGACAGAGAGGTAGGAGCTTGCAATGATGGGGCACGCAGGAAATCTCCGGATGGGGGGCAAAACTGGCGCCACTCCCCACCCAGACAAGACCCTGAGAGGCCGTCCATCAACGGCTCCTCTGCTCCTGAATGGTCATGATCCCAAGTCCAGAGGCAGGCACACAAACCAATTTCAGAACCCATCAGTTTCTGGCAGAAATCCCTCTGAACTTAATTACTAAAATACCAGAAATCCAAAACTGCACGGCTGCAATAGCAGCCTCTCAACATCATATGCTCTTCATTATCAGCAATAGAAAACAAATTATCAAATGATGCCTTTTCGGCAGGTCTGATTGTTGGTGGAAAATTTCAAATAATAATAGTGGGTTTTCTGTTGAAGCATTGAATGTAATAAAAGTAAAGAGAAAGTAAAGTGAAAATCATCTGCCACACAGGCAGGGTGAGGGGTGGGACGGGGAGTATACTGGGGTTCTTGGTGGTGGAACATGTGCACTGGTGAAGGGATGGGTGCTTGTTCATTGTATGACTGAGACTTAAACCTGAAAGCTTTGTAACTGTTCTCACAGTGATTCAAATTAAAAAAAAGAAAAAAAAGAGAGAAGGAAAAGAAAACACAAATAAAAATATGTTAAATTTAAAGTAAATAAATAAATAAAAAGAAAACAACTCCCTCAGAAAGGCTGGGGTGACCATACTAATATCCGACAACATACATTTCAGGCTGAAAAAGATTAGAAGGGACAGAGAAGGCCATTTTTTAATAATCAAGGGATATGTACATCAGGAAGAAATCACACTCCTAAACATATATGTACCCAATGAGGAACCAGTAAAATACTTAAAATAACTGCTACCAGACTTCAAAGAAGACATTAGTAGCAGTACAATAGTAGTTGGAGATTTCAACACTACCTTATCACTTCTGGATAGATAAACAAGATTAAAACTCAGCAAGGAAGTACTGGCTTTGAAGGAAAAAATGGAAGAGAGAGGACTAATAGATATATACAGGGCTTTCCATCGCCAAAAAAATGAATACACATACTTTCTTTTCCAGTGCACACGGAACATTTGCCAAGATAGACGATGAGCTGGGTCACAAAATATACCTCAATAGAATAAGGAAGATAGAAATTGTATCAACTATCTTTTTAGACCACGATGCGCTGAAGATAGAACTTATTCACCCACAGATGCTGAGAATCAAACCAAACACCTGGAAATTAAACAACTCCGTGTTGAACAATGAGTGGATCAGGAAGGACATCAGCAAAGAAATCAAAAGATACCTGGAAACAAATGAAAATGAAAACAAAAGCTGTAGGATAACATAGCCTCAGTAGTTTAGGTTTATTGGGTTACTCCCGTTACAGTGCTCCTATTCCTCTTTGTTTATTTGTAGCTTCTTTCTTGGTGTTCTGTTGACTTGTAAATAATGTTTTTCTCTTCTCCTTGAGTCCTTTGCATAGTTTATTCAGAGCAAGTCCTTTTTGTATGGACACAGGAAGACTTAACAAATGCTATGCTTTTGTAACCTGGGAGTCATTTGACTCTACTTGATATTTTCCTCCAGGGCATCTGTTCTCTTGACCTAAGCCTCAGCTGCCCTTACTTCCTAGCCCCCCAAAGCACGGTCCCAACGTGGGACAAGAAGGACCCAGGGCAAGCGGTGAGTTGTGTGCTACCCTGGCATCGAGATGGGCCTGGCCAAAGTGCCTAATGCTTAACTATAAGTTAAGAGCTTGATCATGGACAAATGCTGTCATGATCCAAACAGTGATACTAGATTTGGACCCTGCTAGGGTGAGGAATGATTAATCTGGCCTGAGTGCTGTGGTCTGAGCCTGTGGCAAGATGTTGCCAGGAGAGCTGCCTTGCAGGCCTCAATGTATCCCTTGCTATGTCCATACAAAAATAACTAGTATTAAGATGTTAATAAGTTCCTGGACTAAGGAAAAGAAAAAAACCTTAAGAGTGAGGAAGGGCTTTGGAGTGCCCTGCCCTCAGGAAGGGCTTTCTTATGTTGATTTGGCTACCTGGCTGGTTGTAGCCTAGAGGGCAAAGTGGGAGAGACAAGGGGGAGGAGAGAGAGAAGCCAGAGAGAGGAGAGTTGAGCAGTAGATCCAGAGAGAGGCCGGAGCTGGGAGTGCGGGAGATGAGAAAGATTGAAGATTGAATAAACGGTAACTAATCAGCAACCAGCTTGGTCCTCGTTCTTCCTTCGCCTGTCCTTGACCACCGGCCGTCCCGATCCAGTCCACACACTGCGGTTCCAGAGCACCGAACGCGGGTGGTGAGACAGAGCCACCCGGAGAGCCCGCGAGTGCACTACAAAATGGGCCCAGACCTCTACCTAACACAATGCACAAAAGTCAGATCAAAATGGATTAAAGACCTGAACATCAGACCTGAATCCATATGGTACATTCAAGAGAAGGTCAGCAAAACCTTCCATGACATTGAAGCTAAAGGTATCTTTAAAGATAAAACACCACTGACCAAGCAATGGAAACAGAGATAGACTAATGGGACTGTCTTAAACTAAGAAGCTTCTGTACCTGAAAACAAACAGTGACCAGAATATTAAGACAGTCTACAGAATAAAAAAGGATACTCACCCAATACCCGTCTGATTAAGAGTTAATATTAAGGTTATACAAGGCATTGTTTGAACTCTATAGGAATAAAACATCTATCCCCATCAGACAATGGGGCGATGAAATGAACAGAAACTTTCTCAAAGGAGAAATATGAATTGCCAAAAGGCACATGAAAAAAATTTTCTTCATCACAAATCATCAGGGAGATGCAGATCAAAACAATGAGATATTATCTCACACCACAGAGACTGGCACACATCCAAAAGAACAAAAGCAACCAGTGTTGGCATGGATGTGGGAAGAAAAGGACTCTATCTCTGCTGGTGGGAATGCCAACTGGTTCAGCCTTTTTGGAAAACAATACGGACATTTCTCAAAAAACTAGAAATTGAGCTCTTATTTGACCCAAGCAATACCAGTTCTGGGAATATGTCTTGGAGATGCAAAAAATCATAGTAGAAAGGACATCTGCACTTGTACATTCATTTCAGAACTATTTACAATAGCCATAATCTGGAGAAAATCCAAGTACCTGAGGACTGGATAAGGAAACTTTGGTACATCTACACAATGGAATACTATGCAGTTGTTAGAAAAGATTAAATGATGACATTTGCATATAAGTGGATCAACATGGAGAGTATCATGCTAAATGAAATGAGTCAGAGAGAGTGTGACAAACGTAGAATGATTGCACTCATTAATGGAATATAAAGTAACAGAATGGGAGACTAACACCCAAAGATAATACAGATAAAGGTCAGGAAGATCGCTCCACAGCTTAGAAGCCAGTCTACATGCTGGGGGAAGAGGCAGCTGGGATAGAGAAGGTACCACTATTTAAATGATGCTTGGAGAGCTCACTCGGGATGGTAGATGCCTGCTTAAAGTAGACTATAGACTAAATATTATGACCACTTACTACCTTCATTGCAAACCATAACACCCAAAAGGAGAGAGAGAGTAAAAGGGAATGTTCTTACTACAGAGGCAGGTGGGGGAGATTGTGTGGGAGCAGTGGAAGGGATACTGGGACCATTGGTGGTGGAGAATGAGCACTGGAGGAGGGATGGGTACTCAATCATTTTATGACTGAAATGTAATCATGAAAGTTTGCAGATCTGTAACTGTACCTCATGGTGATTCATTAAAAATAAAAATAATAAATAAAATAAAATATAAGGCAACTAATATTCAGGGGAAATACATTTAGATAGATAGATAGATAGATAGATAGATAGATAGATATGCACAAAAGGCTAAACCTTAACAACATGTTACTAATCTCTAATAGAAGGGCTTACTGCCTCCTGGGTGAGATACAATAATCTTCTCATACTTTTAGGAAACATTATTTGGATCATTTTAGCACATTATTCATAACAAGCAGTACAAAATAAATTATTTTGGTTCTGCTTTAGGGGCAGGGTTTTGGGTTTGGGATGGAAAAATTTGAAATATGGTGGTTAGAAGGTGTAATGGTGGTAGATTGGTGTCTGAATATTAAATGTAATCAAATATTGTGAACAACTTTATAAAATTAAATTAAAAATCTTTTTAAGAGTCAAAGCAATAATTATGAGTGTGGAAAACTATGAATAGGAAAACAAAATCAAGAATATCTCAGATGTTTCTGTATTAAATTATGAGGTGTTCAGTAATATGATTCAGCATGACCCACAAGGCTCTTGCTGAAAATGAATGCTGAAAACCCTGAAGGTGCCATATGGAGAGAAGGATCATGTGAGTCCAGCACTAAGCCACCGGGAAAAATCAGAGGCCCAGTATTCTGGTCATTAGAAAATAGTTGGTTGTCAAAAAATAAGTGTATAGAGCAAGATGATGTAAAATCAAGGTTGAATCAGTGGGGACTTATAATATTGAGTATTGGATAGTGGAATTTTCTGGTAATCATAGTTCTCACACTTCAGTCTACAAACCACTAGGAATTTCATCTTACACATATTTATAATTATTTAGTATTAATTAATTTAAATATAGTAATACCTCAGCAGAGCAATAGTAAAACAGATAGGATATTTGCCTTGGTCAGGGGTCTATCCAGGTTCAATCCAAGGAATCCCATATGGTTCCACAAGAACTGCTAGGAGTAATTACTGAGTGTCAGGTCAGGAGTAACCTCTGAGCATTTTTCAGTATGCTCCCCCCAAATAGTAAGATCTTATGAAGTACCCACTGTATACAAGCCATTGTTTTAAGCATATTAAGAGGCATTGTTGATTATACTTTGTCAGAAATGCTCTAGCAGACGCCTCTCTGCTCGACCCCCAACTGCACCACCACTGTCCTCCAGGTAATCAGCCCACCGTGAACTCCCAGACCTGAGCACTGCCAGTGTCCCAAGTGGTTAATGTGGGCGTGGCCTGTATATCAGGGGGCGTGGTCTCAAAGGGGCGTGGCCTCCTGCCCAAGCAGCCACCGCAGTTATTACTTTCTTAGCATAATCTGTGTAATCTGTTTCTTTGAAAAATACCCTGGCCATCTCAATCACTCTATGTCAGTAGTCTATTAGCTTATTCTAACTTCACAAAACCTATCCGTGAACAATAGAAACTTTGCAAGGAGAGCATAGCCTTAAACCTTCACTAGAGGCCCCACATAAATTAAGGAAGATAAAGGAAAAATTCTAGAATAGGAACAAGGCTACCATTATCAATTTAGTGCAAACAGAGCCCCTCCTCCCGCAGCAAGAGGGAATAGGGATAGACAACTAGAACGTTTCAACTCTATACTTCCATACCAATATGAAGAAACAGCGAAAATCACCTCCACGAAGAGAGAATTAAGAAAAGATTCCAGAAACCTCAACAGGGGCTACCCACTTATACGACCTTTCAGAAAAAGAATTCAGAGGGGAAATCTTGAGGAGAGTCGATGTACTTCAAGCAACCATGGAACAGACATCCAATAAATTAAGGGAGGATATAAATGAAGCATTGGATTGGTCCACCAAGAAAATGCAGGAAAAAATGAGAGCAGAAATTTCAAAGCTATGAATGGAAGTCATACAAATAAAGGAATTGGTAAATGAATTAAAAATCTCAGTAGGAGCTCTCAACAGTAGAATGACTACAGCCAAAGACAGAATCAGTGAGCTTGAAGATGAGCTGCACAGAGCTTGCAGGCAGCAACAAATAATGGCAAAAGACCTCAAAATGGCCCTGGAGCGAATCAGGTTCCTAGGGGATGACCTCAAGAGGAACAACATAAGAATCATTGGAGTACCAGAAGCACAGGGAAGTCACCCCAATGAAAAAAACACAGTAAAAGACATCATTGCTAAGAAATTCCCAGAGCTGGAGGAGACAGGCATCCAGATCCAAGGAGCCCAAAGAGTACCAGCAAAAAGAGACCCAAATAAAAAGACCCCAGGGCACATCATAGTCAGAATGATGGATGCTGCGGATAGAGACACAATACTGCAAGCAGCAAGGTCAAAGAAAGAAATCATATGCAAAGGTGCACCCCTTAGACTTACAGAAGACCTATCAGAGGAAACCCTCCAAGCCTAAAGACAATGGTGGGACATAGTGAAAAAACTCAACAAAATGAACGCATCACCAAGAATACTTTATCTGGCTAAACTCTCACTCAAACTCGAAGGAACCATACACTATTTCTCAGAAAAACAACAGCTCAGGAACTTCATAGACTCAAAACCAAACTTACAATGTTGTGATTTCTGGCAGATATTTCTCTGGACTTAGTTACTAAAATACTAAAATACAGAAATCCAAACCTGTGCGACTGATAGTGTGGCCTCTCGACCTCATATCTCTTCATTCTCAGCAAAGGAAAACAAATTATCAAATGCTTTCTTTTCAGCAGGTCGACTTTAGGGGGGAGAAACTCCAAATCAATAATAGTGAATTTTTTGTTGAAATAATGAATGTAATCAAAGTAAAGTGAAATTTACCAGTTACACATGCGGGGTGGGGGGCTGGGGAGGTGGGGGGAGGGGGGAGGTATACTGTGATTCTTGGTGGTGGAATATGTGCACTGGTGAAGGGATGGGTGTTCGAGCATTGTATAACTGAGACTTAAACCTGAAAGCTTTGTAACTTTCCACATGGTGATTCTATAAAAGAATAAAAAATTAAAAATTAAAAAAATTAAAAAATTAAAAAAAACAACCAAACTTAAAAGAAGGACTAAAGGGGCTATTATAAGACAAGGAAGAACCCCACAAAAACAACAAACCCCAAAGGAAGATGACACAAAACCCCATGACAATAATCTCTCTCAATGTCAATGGCCTAAATGCACCAATTAAGAGACACAGAGTAGCAAAATGGATCCGGAAACTAAACCCAACATTCTGCTGCCTGCAAGAAACACACCTGAACAATCAGAACAAGCACAGACTCAAAATCAAAGGATGGAAAACAATCCTGCAAGCAAATAATTCCTTCAAAAAAGCTAGGGTGGCCATACTAGTATCTGACAACATAGATTCCTGGTTGAAAAAGATTCAAAGGGACAGTGAAGGTCATTTTCTATTTATTTAGGGATATGTACAACAGGAAGAAATAACACTCTTAAACGTATATGCACCTAATGAACGACCAGCTAAATACTTAAAACAACTCCTAACAGACTTTAAAGAGGACATCGCTAGCAGCACAATAATAGTTGGAGACTTCAACACCGCCTTATTACCTCTACATAGATCGATAAGAACAAAACTCAGCAAGGAACCACTGAAAGAAGAAATGGAAGAGAGAGGCCTAATAGACTTATACAAGGCTTTACACCCCCAAAAGAAAGAATACACATTGTTTTCCAGTGCACATGGAACATTTTCCAAAATAGACCATGTACTGGGCCACAAAACAGTACCATATGGGATGCTGGGGATCAAACCTGGGCCGGCCACATGCAAGGCAAATGCCCTCCCCACTATACTATTGCTCCGGTCTTGACAAGCACATTTTAAAGAACATTGTGCTCCATGATAGCTGGAGCAAAAGTCTACTAGTCCCAATATTTTCCATTCTCCTCCACCATTTTATATTTGCATATTTGTAGTATATATTTCCATGATATAGACTATAAATTGACAAATTTAGATTTAAAATTTTAAAGCAATGTAAGGTCCATTATCTTATAAATTAATTTTCTTAGCAAAAAAAGCTTACATTTATCTAAAATAAACTAAGAGGCTGAAAGTTGCTTTGTGTTTAAGAGTAATAATCACGAAATATATTTCATAGAATGACAGGTAGACCCCTTTTTAAATTTTAATTCATTAAAGAACTGTGATTTATACACTTGAGTTTTAGACATAAAATGTTTTAACACCAATCCCGCCCCTACTGTCAACTTCCCTTCACTAGTGTTCCCAGTTCCAGCCTGCCACCTTGACAAGTACATTTTATTTTATTTTTTATTTACTAATTTTTTTGCATATGGGGTCATACCCAGCGATGCTCAGGGGTTACTCCTGGCTCTTCACCCAGAAATTACTCTGGCAGTGCTAGGGAGACCATATGGGATGCTGGGGATCAAACCTAGGCCAGCCGCATGCAAGGCAAATGCCCTCCTCACTATACTATTGCTCTGGTCCCGACAAGCGACAAGCACATTTTAAAGTCTGGTCGTTGTCATCTGAATCTCATGTTTTCAGTGTTGCTGACTCTGCAGTTTGAATATGCAGCTATACTACTCTCTTGCATCACTGGTATACTCAAAGCCCCTGACTCCTCTTAACCCATTAGTTCCCTTTCTCATCTTTTTAATCCCCCACCCTCCTCAATTTCATTCCTTTTCTGTTATCCCTACACTCTGGCGTATAGGGTGATATAGGCACCCCCTTTAATATATTGCATTTCCTCTTCTACTTTTTTGTATGCCACAGTTAAGTGAGATTATCCTGTGTTTGTGCTCCCAGCTTACTTTACTTACCTGACATCTTCCAGTTCCATCCAAGTTAAAGAAAATTGCATGATTTCATCATTCTTTGCAGCTGCATAGATTTTCATTATTCCACACATCTGTGAGGTTTCTTCTGACATGCTTCAGCTGAAAATGTAAAAGGTTCAATTTTCATTTTTTGAATCAGAGAAAATCTCTTACTGTAATATAAGAAAATGAATTTTGTTTATATATATTGTTGATATATAAAGTTTTACATTGATTATAGGTCTACAGTATCTCTATATAAGATTTTGTTAAATAAGTTCTATTAATAATTAAAAAAATCAGTGTGTTGGGGTGAGAATGTATCAAATAGGAAGCAAAGTTTATATTGTGTGCTGCCTCAGCTGTTTTAGATGTTCTATTTCTCTCTGTGACACTATGTACATGAGAGGACAGCAGGAAGTACTGTGTTAAAGTGAATCAAACAAAAGGCACGCCATGTGTCAGTCACTGACTTTTGATTGAGAGCGCTAATGTCATCTCTTACTTGTCTGAAGGTCTAGAAATACATTAATATGCAAATACTTAATAAAAAACTGCTAGATGCATTTAGAGGGTCTCTAGTGATTCAGAAAGCATTTTGGAATCTTGTAACATTTTGAAGATATTACTAGAAACAATTGTCATATTAATAGAAACAAATGTTTTTGATTACTTGAGATTTAGAGTGATATAAAAGTGCTAAGAAGAGTTCTCTACAGATTTCTAATTGTGTTGGTTTATGACAGTGTATGTGTTGTGGGAATACAGGTTTATACTTATTCAAATCTATGTAATCATCCCATGCACATTAGCAAAGTCATCATAACCTCTACTGCAGTCCACTGAACCCCTTTAATCTTTCCTCCCACTCTCCCCTGCCACCCCCCCGCCCCTGCTGTCCCACTTGTCTCTGGTAGTCTCAATTCTACAGTAAGAATACAAGGATTTGTTTGGACTAAGTTTTCTGCTTCATTGCCTAGCTTATTTATATTTGACATATAAGTTAGATCATCTAGTGTTTCTTTTTCTCCTTCTGTCCTATTTTGCTTAGCATGGTCCCCTCAAGTTCTACCCCCTACTGTTGAAAATGGCAAGGTGTCACCTATTTTTATAGCTGAATAGTTCTTTTCCTTCCTTTCTTTTATCTTTTTTTTTTATTTCACTACTATATCCACTCATCTGTTGCCAATATCTTGGGTTATTTTCAGATTTTGACTATTGTAACTAATGCTGCATTGAATATAATTGTGTATATATTTTTTAATTAATTTTTTCATATGCTTCTGATAACTATCTAGGAGTGAAATTCCTGAATCATAAGATATATCTATATTTAAGTTTTTGAAAAAACTCCATGCTTTTTTATATAAAATTGTACCAAAATTTTATAAGGAATTAATTTATCTCTGCATCAAATCTATTCAACATATTCTCCTTTTATCTGTCCAGCAGAACAACCAAGTTCTGCTCTAAAATCTTCCATCCTGTACAACAGATGCTCTATCACAAAACTGGGATTAAGTCTCAAGTGGACTGGTGCCTATTGCAATTAGCCAGAGAACACTATCTTCAAGATCAACTGCTAGTAATAACTGGCTTAATTCTTCAAATATAGTTGGTACAGAAATAAACAAATGGAGTTAAATACCTGGCATGTTGGGGCATCTAAAACCTTTTATAGTAAAGAATAAAGATTATTTTGTTTCTCAAAAAAATTAAGTCCATTCGGAAAAAATTAAAAAATTGGAACAAACTAGTTTTCTTTTATATATGTTATGACTAGCGTAGGGATCCCAAAGACAACTTTAGTTTGGAGTTTTCCTGGAACTTAGTCTTTATAAATGTTTTCAGAGAGGCAGGTGCTTTAAAGCCCCATTACCTTCCAGGTTTCAAAAAAATTGAGTGATGTGGGAAGCTGGTAAAGATCTGATTGGGATGATGTGAATTAAAAAATGTATTATCTTGAGTCTTCATAAAGTACAGTAAGCACCCTGTTTATACTTCAACTTGGTATTTGACATTGTTTGAAGAGTGAAAAGATAAAGGTTATGAGGAAGAGGTACTAAAGCATTCAAATTTCCTTATGGACACACTATCACTAGCACTGTGAAATAGGAGCATCTGCACTAATTATAAAATTGTATCACTGTATCACTGTCATCCCATTGCTCATCGATTTGCTCGAGCAGGTACCAGTAACATTTCCATTGTGAGACTTGTTGTTACTGTTTTTGGCATATCAAATACGCCATGGGGAGCTTACCAGGCTCTGCCATGCAGGCAAGATACTCTCGGTGGCTTGCCAGGATCTCCAAGAGGGATGGAGGAATCAAACCCCGGTTGGACGCATGCAAGGCAAATGCCCTACCCGTTGTGCTATCGTTCCAGTTTGATTAAGTAAATTTTTCAAAACCAGAGAAAGTTGTAGCATAGACCAAATAGATATAAACCCACTGAACTTTCCTAAGCATATGAATTTTTTCTTTTGGTGGGGGGCACACCTGATGGTGCTCAGGGCTTACTCCTGACTCTGCACTCAGAGATAACTCCTGGCAATGCTCTCAGGACCATATAGGGTTCTGGAAATCTGGACCTGACACACCTGGTCCACTGTGTGCCAGGCAAGTACCCTGCCCACTGTACTATCTCTCTAACCCCCAGGCACATGAAGTGTATGTTTGACACAGGCAAAAAATCTATCCATGTCATTAAAAGTGTCTTTCAAGCTAAATGTCAAGGATATTCTGAGAAAAGAAAGCAGTGAAACTCATTGGTAGAGAATAGATAGTCATCTTATGAATGTCTAGGATTTTGAGATGAAAACCTTAGAGATAGAAGAATTAATAACACAGCTTGCTGGGAATTGGAAGGCACTCTCTGGCTAATGGCTTCTATTGTGGCTTTAAGTAGTGGGGTTTTATGAAAGCCAATTTCTATACAGAGTAACCTAACTAAAGCCATATCCAATTGAGAGATATACAGAGGTGTTTTCAAGCTGTCATGTTGTTTTCTTCTGGTACCAAAACAAAACATATTTGAGGTGAGTTCTTGTGGCTAATGAAAATGTAAGAAAGCCTGAGACTATATCCTTTGAGTGAAGAGTTGCTGCTTTTCGTTGTTTTTAAATAAACTATTTGAAATTCATTGCTAATTCTTAGGGTTCTGGTTCATTATCTAGTATAAACTTGGTTTATCCCTCTCAAATTTTTTTATAAAAGAGAGTTTGGATGAAATGCTTATATTGTTATGAATATTGCCCACTCCTATCCAGTTCCATCGCAAGCAGGCAAAGGGGCGGGACCCAGAAAAGAGACTAGTATTGTCTGGTACCGAATTATAAACAGGGACAAGAAAGTGACCTTCTCTGCCCAACAGCTCCTTGAATATAACAATTATGCAAATTCCTTTTGTGCAGGCTTAAGAATGTGCTGTGTGCATTTTCAGTGAGCCTGTACAAGGAGCCTTCCTAGAAATGGTAGAAATGCTATAATTAAATCATTTCAAGTGATTTGAATAAAACATCGTTATTGTGTCCGCTTTGTAGTCTGCAACTACGATACTAAAGAAAGTATTAGACTTGTATCCTTCTCAAATTCTCGGTTAGAGCTTCTTGTTTAAGAACAAAGGGAAGGTTGAACCTCTCATTAGGAACAAAGTTATAATTCCATGTCCCAGCATTTCCTCTGATGAGTTTGGCGCTAGTGACATCTCAGGAGCAGACTGTCATCCCAGGATTCAATAAAACCATAATTTTGGCAAAACAGAACAAAACAAAAATTTGGCCTTAGGAAATCATGAGTCATCTCTATGATCCTTCCAGCTGTGCTTTGCACTGGGGGTAATAAATCATGCGTAAATAATAATCACCAAAATTAAATGTGTGGATGTTGGATAATTCTTTGTCATTGTTACTCACTAACAACAGTAATTTGGTTAAGTAAATTGTATTGATATCAAATGTTCCTAGTATGCAGCTTTAATTAGCAGGTCATGCATTCCACCTTCAGATGACACAACATTTCACTTGATATTTCCTCCGTGATCATTTTTTAAAGAGCTTCTCTTCCTTTAGTTTCCCAAAGAAAGCTTTTTCCTTTCTTTGTTTTTCTGGTCTAGTTTCCCTTTTATGTCCAATACCATATGAAACAAGGCCACTACAAATAGTCCCAGTGCAAATGTGACAGAAGTCACTTCCATGAAGAGGATGAGAGTGTTGTCTTCTTCAATCCCTTTCCCAGGAATCCCACAATATTCCCCAGGTAGATCTTAGTGCATCTTGACCATGTTTCAGGATTCCGCCTTAGTCCTATGTCAGCTAACAAGCCAATAGGAAGGCTAAATATTGAAGAGAATTGTTTTCAGAAACCTTCATTCTTGGTTTTAGAAGACCCAACAGACTCCCACTTGATTTTGTACATACCTACTAGCTTTCCCAGGGAAGTCAAATAAAGCCAGCATGAACTATTTACCAGACTCCTGTCATGCCATTCAGTTAGAAGCTATTTCCTTTTTCATACCCAGTCCACACAATGGCATGACATGTAATATGTCATGGCATGACATATATTTTCCTTTACAGTGTTTCCTAATGGAAATTCTAGAACAATGTATATGTGTGGAGGGAGGCGGTGGGAGGGGAATGATGTTGGTAGAAATCCCAGGTGCAATTGGGAAGTAATGAATAATTATTTTATTCTTAAAAAGAAGTGGTAGGCTGGTGCTCGGCTCTGGCCGAGTTTCGGCCTGGGTGCCCTTGCCTCTGCACAGCCGGTGGATGTGGAACGAGCGGGAACCAGAGACAGCTTTAGGATTTGGGGTTCCAGCAAGTGCTTGCACCCATGTATGGAGACTATGAACTAATCTTTTGCTACATGCTGGTCCAGGAAGGGAAATGATTCATTTTCCAACTTAAATCTCCGTGGACTTAATCACTATAATACAGAAATTGTAAACCGTGCTACCGCGGCCGCGCGACATTTTATCTCTTCATTCTCATCAGTGAAAACTTATTATCAAATATTTCCTTGTTAATAGAGCTGTATTCTTGGGGGATAAATTCCAACAAAAATAGTGAGTCTGTTTTGAAACTCTAACAATAGTGAGTTGTGTGTTGAAATCTGGAATGTAATCAAGGTAAAGAGAAAAGGAAGTGAAATTATCACTCACGCACGGGGTGGGGGGTTGAGGGGTGAGGGGTGGGATGTATACTGTTTTGTTTGTTTGTTTGTTTGTTTGTTTGTTTGTTTGTTTTGTTTTTGTTTTTATTGGTGGTGGAATATGGGCACTGGTGAAGGGATGGGTGTTTGAGCATTGTATAACTGAGATATAAGCCTGAGAACTTTGTAACTTTCTACCTGGTGACTCAATAAAATAAATTAAAAAAAAAGAAGTGGTAGTTTTTGTTCTTTTGGATGTGTGCCAGTCTCTGTAGTGTGACATGGTATCTCATGGTTATTTTGATCTGTATCTCCCTGATAATTAGTGATGTAGAGCACTTTTTCATGTGTCTTTTGGCCATTCGTATCTCTTCTTTGGCAAAGTTTCTGTTCATTTCTTTGCCCCATTTTCTGATGGGGTTGGAAGTTTTCTTCTTGTAGAGTTCAACCAGTGCCTTATATACCCTTGATATCAACACCTTATCTGATGGGTATTGGGTGAATATCCTTTAACCGCTGTTGGAGAGGATGTGGGGAGAAAGGGATTCTTCTACACTGCTGGTGGGAATGCCGACTGGTTCAGCCCTTTTGGAAAACAATATGGACGCTTCTCAAAAAATTAGAAATTGAGCTCCCATTTGACCCAGCAATACCACTACTGGGAATATACCCCAGAGAAGCAAAAAAGTATAGTCGAAATGACATCTGCACTTATATGTTCATCGCAGCACTGTTTACAATAGCCAGAATCTGGGAAAAAAACGAGTGCCTGAGAACAGATGACTGGTTAAAGAAATTCTGGTACATCTATACAATGAAATACTATGCAGCTGTTAGAAAAGATGAAGTCATGAACTTTGCATATAAGTGGATCAATATGGAAAGTATCATGCTAAGTGAAATGAGTCAGAAAAAGAGGGACAGACATAGAAAGATTGCACTCATCTTTGGAATACAAAATAACAGAGTAGGAGACTAATATCCAAGAATTGTAGAAATAAGTATCAGGAGGTTGACTCCATGGCTTGGAATCTGGTCTCACATGCTGAGGAAAAAGGCAGCTCAGATAGAGAAGGGAACACCAAGTAAAATGTGGTTGAAGACCCCACGAGGGAAGGGAGATGCGTTCTGAAAGTTGACTAGAGACTGAACACAATGGCCACTCAATACCTCTATTGCAAACCACAACACCAATTGGAGAGAGAGATCAAAAGGGAATACCCTGCCACAGAGGCAGGGTGGGCTGGGGGGAGATGGGATTTGGGGGATGGGAGGGATACTGGGGTTATTGGTGGTGGAGAATGGGCACTTGTGGAGGGATGTGTTTGTGAACATTGTATGAGGGAAAAACAAGCTCGAAAATGTGTAAATCTGTATCTGTACCCTCATGGTGACTCACTAATTAAAGAAAAAAAATAAAGTGTTAGTTTGGTAACTCTTTTTGAATAATAAAATGCTATAACTGGAGGTGGAGATATTCCATAAATCCAGAGGCCTTCCCCTAACTATATAGATTAGCTACGTACCAAAAAAGAGAGTAGAGTCATGGGCATCATCTGAAAATTTGTGCAGTTTTGTTCCCTATGGTGGAGGTATTTGGAAATAACCAATGTTTTATGGCACCATTCTTTTTTTTAAAATTCTATTGAATCACCGTGAGATAGTTGCAAGCTTTCATGTTTGTGTTACAATCTCACAATGATCAAACACCCATCCCTCCACCAGTGCACATTCCCCACCACCAGTATCCTGGGTATAACCCCCTTTTCCTACCCTCCCCTGCCTCTAAGGCAGACAATATTCCCCATATTCTCTCTCTACTTTGGGGCATTATAGCTTGCAACACAGACACTGACAGATCATAATGTTTGGTCCATTATGTACTTTTGGAATGCATCTTCCATCCCAACTGGTTCCTCTAGCCATCATTTTCTTAGTGATCCCTTCTATATTCTACCTGCCTTCTCCCCTCCACTCATGAAGCAGGCTTCCAGCTATGGGGCAACCCCCCTGGCCCTTGTATCTACTGTCCTTGGGTGTCAGCCTCATGTGATGCTACCCTACACTCCACAAGTGAGTGCAGTCCCTCTCTGTCTGTCCCTCTCTTTCTGACTCATTTCACTTAGCATGATACTCTCCAAGTTTATCCATTTATAAGCAAATTTAATGACTTCATTTCTCCTAACAGCTGCATAGTATTCCATTGTCTAGATGTACCAAATTTTCTTTAACCAGTTATCTGTTTTAGGGCACTCGGGTTGTTTCCAGATTTTGGCTATTGTGAACAATGCTACAATGAATATATAGGTACAGATGTCATTTCTACTGTGCTTTTTTGCATCCTCGGGATATATTCCCAGAAGTGGTATTGCGGGGTGATATCGAAACTCAATTTCTAGTTTTTGAAGGACTGTCCATATTGTTTTCCAGAAAGGCTGGACCAGTCGGCATTCCCACCAACAGTGAAGGAGCGTCCCTTTTTCCCCACATCCACGCCAGCACTGGTTGCTTTTGTTCTTTTGAATGTGTGCGAGTCTCTGTGGTGAGAGATGATACCTCATTGTTGTTTTGATTTGCATCTCCCTGATGACTAGTGATGTGGAGCATTTTTCATGTGCCTTTGGGCCATTTGTATTTCTTTTTTGAGGAAACTTCTGTTCATTTCTTCTCCCCATTTTTTGATGGGGTTGGAGGTTTTTTTCTTAGTATAGATTATAGAGAGGAGGGAAAGTTCTAAACTAAATGCCTCATATTAGAGATGCATAAACTAATGGCAAAAGAGGCTGATAGGTAAACAAGACTGTTCAGGGAACAGTCTGTCTCTGTAGCACTTTCCTGACCCACCTATCCTGTCTCCCAGCTGCCAATACCTCCTGCACAAAATAGGTGTCTGACTTTGGCCAGGGAATAGTTACTTAGATCCCACATAAAGAAAGTCAGTGAGAAACATATTATTGGATACAAATGCCAGCCTCATGCATAATTTCAATTTTTAATAGCCATATTATAAAGTTGAAAAAAAAATGATACAATGAACTCAGGTAACACATGCCATTTAACCTACTTTTACTAAAGTATTATCATATCAAGGTATAAGTAAGCTACTCGAAGTAGTATTAATATTTTTATTTGGTACTAATTCTTTAAAATTCAAGTGCATTCTACACTTTTACAGCACATCTTAGTTTGATCCAGACACCTTTTGGATATTCTATAATCACACATGTTCAGAGACCACCATGTTGGATGCAGCAGCCAAGGCCTCACTTTCATCTTCAGGTAACCATCGAACTCCATGACAGTCCATTATAGGCCCATGTTTTTATTATGCACCTTTCCATTAGCAGATCATGCATTCCACCTGTTAAATTACAATCCATTGTGATTTGATAGCAATTAAATCACCTTCAAGCCAGGGAGCAAGTCCTGACCACACTGGTTCTAGAGTGATCCAGGAAGGTGGAAGATCAGTAGGAGAAAAACAGCTGGTCAATAATAGAAAGTATATGGCAACCCAAGTGGGAGTATCTTTATCTATCCCTGATATAATATGGTGATAGAGAAGATATTAGAGTATTATTGTTGCTCTTAAATACCTGACACATCTTTTGATTTGGTTTGGGGTCACAACCAGTAGCATGCAGAGTTTACTCTTTGTCCTTTACTCAAGAATTACTCCTAGGGGTGCTGAAAGGAACATATATGGTGCTTGGGTCCACCACATACAAGGTAAGTTCCTTGCCACTATACCATCTCTCTTTTTTTTCGAATCACTGTGAGATACAGTTATAGAGCTTTCATGTTTGAGTTTCAGTAATACAATGATCAAACACTCATCCCTCCACTAGTGTACATTTTCCACCACAAGTGTCTCTAGTATCACACCCCCCATCCCATCCTTCCCCCTTCATGTATATCTTTTGCTCCAAACATGTTTTCAAAGGAGAAAATCAAATACATTGCTTTTAAACTTTCTTATGAAGTGTTAGTTTACTCTGTGGATATAAACCATTTGTGTTATTTTTTAACTTTTGAAATAGTTCCATATTGACTTAGCAAAATTGCCACCCACACTTTCAACATTACTATAGGTCCTGCTTTAAAAAAAGATAGGAAACTTGAAATGTGTTAGTGATCATCTGTTCACACACCTAAAATCCATAATACTGATTGGTATGATGTGCCCTACCAGTCACCTAAACATCTTGGGAAGCCTGCAGTGGGTCAATAAATTCTTAACGCAGCCCAGAGAGGTCACTAGGCAGGGACTGGAATGTCTTTAGGAAGAGCTAGAAGTTAAGGAAGAGAGCAAGGCAAGGGCATGACCTAGAAACCATATATAAGGATGACTGCCGGGAAAATCAAGGGAAAATGTAGAAATGGGATCAGAGATAGAATGAGTTTGAACATGTCCAGAAACTATTCATGGAAAATATTTTGTAGGAGCAGTGTAGTAAGCATGCATATGATTCAGAATCCTATAAGTAGACAATATCTTGTCAAAGATAGTGTCCCACAACAAAGGAAAACGTGGGGCTGGAGCGATAGGTAGGGTGTTTGCCTTCAAGGCAAACCCAGGTTTGATTCCCAGCATCCAATATGGTCCCCTGAGCACTGCCAGGAGTAATTCCTGAGTGCAGAGCCAGGAGTAACCCCTGTGCATCACTGAGTGTGACCCAGAAGGCAAAAAAATAAAAGGAAAACGTGTCCTCATGGATTTTTGCCCTACTTAAACTCTCTTCGGAGTGATGGGCTGCAGTAAACAGCCTCCACTATTGGGTCATGACCCAGATGATTCTTAGCATATCCATCTTTTATTAAAATAGCTTGTGGTAGTTGAAACTAGACTTAGATTTTTGCATATTTTTTGCTATTTGCTTCAAATTCATTAGCTCCTGATGTCACTCACAGCAGCTGTGAGATTTGGCCTAATCAGAACCACAGAGAAATGGAGTGGGGAAACTGGCCATGGTGAGGACTGTGTCTTCTCACAGATTAGTGATCTAACTCAGCAAAGCTTCTGGGACTCCATAAGCCAAAGGATAGGGCTCAGGGGGTTTTGTCCTTAAAAATACACACATTCTATTATAATAGCAGTGACCTCAGTAAATGGACTAACACCAAAAAAAACCTATCTCTTCTTTTCTAAACCACAGAAGTTTATGGTTTATCTCCCAGTCAGCTCTTATGCTGATTTTGTTAATTCACTCCTCAATCAACTTAGCAAGTAAGTAGTAAGAGCTGAGCTCTCTGAGAGGGAAGAAAGAATCAAACCTGCTTAAGCCGTGTGCAAGGGAAATGCCCTACCTGCTTTGCTATCACTCCAGTTAGAGCTCCCATTTGACCCAGCAATACCACTCCTGGGAATATATCCCGGAGAGGCAAAAAGGTATAGTAAAAATGACATCTTTACTTGTATGTTCATTGCAGCACTGTTTATAATAGCCAAAATCTGGGAAAAAACGGAGTGCCCAAAAACAGATGACTGGTTAAAGAAACTTTGGTACAAATACACAGTGGAATATTATGCAGCTGTTAGAAAAGATGAAGTCATAAAATTTGCATATAAGTGGATCAACATGGAAAGTATCATGTTAAGTGAAATGAGTCAGAAAGAGAGAGACAGATATAGAAAGATTGCACTCATCGGTGGAATATAAAATAACAGAGTGGGAGACTAACACCCAAGAGTAGTAGAGATAAGGACCAGGAGGTCTGCTCCACAGCTTGGAAACTGGCCTCACATGCTGGGGGAAAAGGCAGCTCAGATAGAGAAGGTAACACTAAGTAGAGGATGCTGGGAGGACCCATTTGGAAGATGTGAACTTAAAGAAGACTAGACCGAAGATACAAACTGAAAATAGACTAGACCGAACATGGGGGTAACTCAATACCTCTATTGTAAACTACAACACCCAAAGAAAGAGAGAACAAAGGGGAATACCCTGCCACATAGGCAGGGTGGGGTGGGTGAGAATGGGGTGGGGGTGGTGAGAGGGATACTGGGATCATTGGTAGAGGTGAACGGGCACTGGTGGAGGGATGGGTGAACAATCACTGTATGAATGAAATGGAAACACAAAAGTTCATAAGACTGTAACTGTACATCACAGTGATTCTCTAATAAAAAACTTTTTAAAAAAGAGCAAGAGCTTGGAAGCCTGGATACCTGGATACACTCTCTTGTTAGCTCTATAATCTGGACAACTTTCACTGCTGCTCAATTTGAAGTATTTTTGTGAGGTGTAAGTGAGCTCCTACATATTTTAACTTTACACTGGTGCACCATCAATAAGTGGAAGCTGTCCCTATTTCCTTTGGAGTATTTTCGACAGCCACCATCAGTGAGCTTTCTGCTATGTGTCAGACATTATTCTAGAAAATGCAGAAAGAAGCCCAGAAAACAGAATGAACAAAGAAACACAACCTCAACTCCTTCTGGAAAATTCCTATCTAGGGATCAAATAGAGATTTGAGATTTCCATCCATCTTCAATGTGGAATAGCTAGCACATAGAAATCACAAACAAATCACACTGAATTTTCTGGAAGGAAGAGCAGGTGCAGGAGTTTTGGAATAGTCCTCCAACCTTTAGGGTCAAGATGGGAGTGTGCTTGGAACAAAAAGATAAGAACTGATGAATCTCTCTTGCTTTCCAATTCCCAGATTCTAGAGATCTTATGTTTTCTTTGTTCTCATCTCCAGAAAAATTTTTTTCTCAACTTTTATGTCTACCTCCAAGTTCTCCTCTCAGAAATTATTTTAGAACAGTGAAATACCAGTGGGGACTCTATTTGGTCTTTCATCTTATTCATTATTATCTCAACCTCTCCCCTTGACCTCTGTATCTTATAGCTGAAGTGTATAGGCATTTGGGTCACTTGGAAGATATTTTCAAAAATAATGAAGGTATATGGATATTGTAAATAGAAAATCCAAGGACTATGCAATCTTAAAAGACCTTGGAGTGAAGAAAGGGTAGTCTGTGGTTGTGCTAGGTGTTGGGAATACAGGCTTTGTCAGTCACACTGGAGTTAGCCACATGGTCTTGCTGGGTCTCCAAGAAGTGTGTCAGCAGACTTTCTTCCTAACTTGGTGTCCAGACCCAAGAAATACTGATAAGCACAAGACAATCGCCAAAGGTGAATTTGGGTGCTATAACCTACTTTTGTTCTCTGATGCTGCAAATTGGTGGCTTTGAAAAAAGTAAGAGAAATATTAAAGATCTGTTACACTAGGAACTCCTCATCTAACCTAGATAGACCTTGTGTGCACAAGAATAGGATGATCTGTGGGGAAAAACAGAGACAGTCAAGGTAAGACATAGGGGAAACAGTTCAACCCAAGAGATATTTTCTCTTATGCATTTCGCCCTCTCAAAGCTATTCATTTCAGGAATAGTGTCTTAATTATCAGAGTCACTGTCACTGTCATCCTGTTTCTCATCGATTTGTTTGAGCAGGCACCAGTAACGTCTGTCATTGAGAGACTTATTGTTACTATTTTTGGCATATCCAATATGCACGGGTAGCTTGCCAGGCTCTGCCGCATGGGCTCGATACTCTCAGTAGCTTGCCAGGCTCTCTGGGATGGGTGGAGGAATCGAACTCGGGTTGAACGCGTGAAAGGCGAAAGCCCAACCGCTGTGCTATCGCTCCAGAGTAGAGATTATAAAACACAAAATAATGTGGGTCATTCAAGCACTAAAACAGGACTCCATGCTGTGGTGTACAAAATTACTGTAATTGTATCTCCATCTCCCCCAATTAAGCATTTTAAATTAATTGACTTTGTGGGATTTGGGGGGTGAGCTATAAAAAGACAGATGAAAGACCCAATCTTTGCCCATCTTAGCATCCTAGTTACTTACAGAGCACAGTCAATCTCAGATCATTCACTTCTCTTCTTGCTTATAAGAAGAATATGAATAAATAATGAGCAGGAAGAAAAGGGTCTTTAACCACAGGGACTACTCCTAAAGACCCCAAAGAGATGAAGCAAGCTATGAAACAGCAACTGCCAGTATCCTTCCCATCCAAGGAAAAATTCTCATCTCCTTCCAACCAGTTCTTGTAGCCTTTCACACAATCACCTGCTCTAGAGATTTCAACAGTGAGCTTCACTTCATGAAATTAGTGTCTAGGTACAGACCAGACAGCTCTTCAATGGGGTCAAAGATTGGAGCAGCCCCTGTCTCTTACTCCATAGTGGATCCTGTTCATTGAAAGACAAAATGGCCTAGGAATGATCAGAGGACATCAAAAGCATGGAGGAGACAGTGAGTCATGATGTGCTTATCTGGGGACCTTGGACAAGACACCATGAGAAACCATATTTATATTTTACTCTCAACAATAAAAATGATGCATGGGAAGGCTTCTAAATGGAGATTGCATCGTGTATGCCCATACATTTCTAGATTGGATCCATTCCAAGGCTGCTGTGGGCCCCTGAAAAGAAGTTAATGTTCTGATTTCATTAAACTGCATCTCCAATTATGAAAGTAATCAGGTCAAATACAGATGCTAAAAAGAAACAAAGTAGTAGTTCTTTCTTCAGGAAACTCCAGAGATTCCAGGTATTTTTGTTATTATTTGTTTGTTTCAGGGCCAAGCCTAGAGATGGGAATAGAATCTAGATCTCCCACATGAAAAACGTATGTTCAGTACACTGAGCTACTTCTATGGCCTCAGTCGTGGGAGTCTAATGGCTTTTTTGGATACATATGCTGAACATCAAAGAATAAATCACTCTAATATTGCACATACTCAGACATTGATGGAAAATGAATGCTTCCTAACTTGAATTATGAAGGTAATATTATCCTAATATTAAAAGCAAGCAAAGTATTACTCCCCGCCAAAGAAATAGTATACTTAATAAAAACATTTTTAATTCTGAATGAAATATCCTAAATTTAAATCAAATGAAAATATATAAAGAACTGTTGTATCATGACTGTATATGAATATATAAAGCAAATTTAAATTACAAATACAGGGTTCATTTATACTAAGCATACTTTGTTCATACAGAGCAATGGATATTATCAATAATATGAAAAGAAAGACTACCAAATGGGAGAAATATATAGAAACCATATATCTGATAATATAATATGCGAAATACTTTTAAGAAACCTCATACAATCACTAAAAAATGCAATTTAAAAATATGATTAGACAAAAAAATATGATTAGACAAAAGATCTGGTTAGACATTTTTCCTAAAACAGACAAAGATGATCAACAGATACATTAGAAGATGTTTAACATCATTAATTATCAGAGAAATGCAGACCTCACACCCTACACATTTCCCTCCTTGCCTTGCTGTGCAGACTGCTTCCTTGAGTACTTTCCATTTTACATGTTTTTGTAAGACACATTGCTCTGAAATTTACCCTTACACTTAAGTTCATCAAAAACAAAGAGTAATTTTGGAGTCAGTGAGATGGTGCTGTAGCCAAAGCACTTGTCCTCACACACTGAGAACTAATCCCCAGCACCACATATGGTCCCACACAGCAACAACTGGGAATGATCTCTGAGCACAGAACTAGGAGTAATCTCTGAGCAGACCTGGGTATGACCCAAAAAACGAAACACAAAGAAGATAATTTTTTTGTTGTTGTTCTGTTTGTTTGTTTGGGGGACCACACCCAGGGATATTCAGGACTTTCTTCTGGCTCTGGACTCAGGGATCATTTCTAGCAGTCTCCAGGACTCTGCGATTCTGGGGATTGAACCTGGATCAGCCATGTGCAAGGCAAGAGCCCTACCTGCTGTGTGATAGGAGTGGGTCCCCCAAAAAGCTAATTTTTCCTTTTGATTAAATTATTTTTAATTATGACTACATTAAGATCCCTAACAAGTCAGTTGAATTCTCTCGTAATTATCACATACCTAGAACAAAATCTCATTACAAGTGAGAATTGTCCAGAGCAAATTAGAGTAAACAAATTCAAGTTTTAATTTGGTTTCAGAATTGAATTTCAAGCCAGCCAGTCTTGAAATCTTGAGCAGGAAAGTGAAGTGACTTTTATATATCAAGGTCACAGTATTAATAAAACTTTTCCTTTTGCTCTTTTGGGAACTCTGCAGTATCAAAAATGTCAGTATGACAGAGATAAGACAGTTTCTAAAGACTATGCTATAGAACCTAGGATAGACTGCAGAGAACTTGATGGGGAAAATATACACAGATATATATATATATACATATATACATATGTATACACATATATATCTTTAGAGCACATGATAACAATCAGAGACTAAATTTCACAGTGACTATATACATCCTAACTAGACATCTATCAAGAGAGGCTAATAGATAAGTTCTTTACACCTTGAAGGACGTGTTCTTTCTCAAAAGAACAGCTGAGTCAGAGGGCAGAAGAAAAAAAATATAACAGTATAACTGCTGTAATTAATATCTGAAGCAAATACATGTCTGGAATCTTTCAAATGACAAATTTATTCTGGAAACTTGTTTTGTTTTTGTTTGGGGGCTATACTCAGCAGTTCTCAGGGGTTACACCTGATTCTGAGCTCAGGGATCATTCCTAGCTAGCTCAGGGAATGCCAGGGATAGAACATTGGTTGGCTACATGGAAAACAAATTCTTTACCCCCTATACTCTGGTCTCCACGAAAACTTATTTTTTAACGTACAACTAGCCATAGCTTTCAATGTTGCATTGGCAATGTGACCAAAACCCTTCTTGAGACCATGGGCAGAAAAGCAATTATTTTATATGACATGAAAATTCCCAGCAGCAAATTTTATTTTTTAAATCAAATCATTCACTTCCTTAGTATTAGATATTTCAAATTTGTACATTCAAAAATCTTGGGAATCTATACAAATTGGATATCTTCAAATAGTGAAAATGGTCTTCAACAGAGAATACTCAAGAAAAAGATTAAAACTCATGGGGGAATTTAGAGAGAAAAGAATGTCTTTTCAATCCTTTTTTAAAACTTTATTATACTTTAGGTGACATGGTTAAAATAGTGTTAAAGTTCATGGTATTGGTGCACAAACTTTCTGTACTCTACTTACTAACTACCACTGACGTGCCCAAGACCTTCCACCACTGTACTCATGTCCCCTCTAATACAGTCTGCATCCTTCCCCTTGTCTTTCCCCCTGAAATCTGAATTTTGTAATCCAAGGTTAAGGGTTTGTCAGTGATCAGTGTCTTTCATTCCCTTATTTTATCTCTCTATATTACATAGATGAAAGGAATTATCCAATATATTTCTTTAGTCTTCTGATTTATATGCTTTTAAGTTAACCCCTACCCAGTTCATCCATGTTGCGGGTAATTGCATGTTGCTATCTCACGCCTCCCCCCCACCAAAGGCAGAGCCTGGCAAGCTACCCATGGCGTATTCAATATGCCAAAACAGTAACAACAAGTCTCACAATGGAGATGTTACTGGTGCTCGCTGGAGCAAAATCAATGAACAACGGGATGACAGTGCTACAGTGACAGTGCCACAGTGCTACAAGTTTGTGGACATTTGAGGGTTTTTTTAAATATATACAATGGTTATTGTTCTAATCACTGCAATGAACATGGGTGCATATATTTTTGCACTGTTCAGGAATTTTGAGGATAAATATCAAAAAGCAGGATGTCTGGGTTACATGGGAGTTCAATTCTTACTTTTTTGAGGACTCTAAATGGCTGATTGAATCAGACAGTGTTCCACCAATAATAAATGAGGGCTCCTATGTTTTATGTCACTTTTTCCATTTAACATTTTTTATAAATACTTTCCTTTCAACTGGTTTAAATGCTACAAATGTCTTCAGCTGCTGTTTGAGAATGTTTTTTTTATCATTTCCTAAAATTTAAATGTTAATCTTTCAGGATATAGAATTCTAGGTTAGAGATTCGTTTTATACAATACTCGGAATATATCATTCCATTCTCCTCTTGCTTGTAGTAATATTCATTTAAAAACTGGCATAAATTTTATATCTCTGTTTTTTGTTTTTAAGACTTAACTTCTCTATTGTATTTCTGAGGAGTCTATCTCTCTCTTTGGTTCTTGTCACTTTGATTACAATGCGTTCAGGTGTTGCTCTGTTTATGTTTATTTTGTTTTTCGGCTCTGCAGATCAATGCACAGGTCTCTGTCCTTGTGCTGGAGAATTTTTTCAGCTATTATCTTTTCCACCATTCATTGTTCCCTTTGCTCTCTTTCCTCTCTTGGAATTTCCATGCTGAAAGTTGTTCCTCTTTCTATTGTTCATTAAATAAATTTTCTTCATTGTTTTTAATCATTTTCATATTATGTAGTTTTTATTGATGATATCATCTGCCTTGCCCTTGAGGCCACTGATTTATTTTTGGCTTCTTCTATTATGCACTTGAATAGTGCTACTCTTTGCTTTAGTTTATTTAATTTTATTTGAATGAATTATTTAGTTTCCCATCAATTTTTCTTTCACTTATTGAATCTCTCTTCGGATGTCATTCATTCTCAGTCAGCATCAAAATTTCTGATGCACTTGAGGACTTGACTGAGCTTTTGACCCCATCTGATGGGGTTGAATTTCTTTATTGTTGTTGTTTTTTCTCCACTGTTCCTGATGCCTTGGCATAGCAAATTTGTTCTCCCATTTTCAGAATCAGGCTAATACATATGACTCTACTAATATTTGACTATTATGAATTCCTTGTGAGTATTTTTTAAGTGTTAGCAAGATCAATCTTGTGCCTATGGCTCTGATTTATGTGTATCCAGATGTCAAAGGGGATCTATGGCACTCAAGTCCCAGAGCTGCTCTAGCACAGGTTTAGATGGTCTGTGCTCTGCCCCAACATTTACAGTTGCTGCTTTCTAACATTTGACTTAGTATCACTGTCCACTTAACTTGGGCAGTGACTGGGATTTGTGTGGTCTTATGTACCCAGAACTGGTCAAGAAACAGATCTTCATGGTTATGTGAATTTTTTTTTGCATTTGCCAGTACCAGTTTGTGGATATCTTCTCAGAATCACAGCCCGATGGTTGGGCCTCTCTTCTGTAGTGTCTGCCACCTATCATACCTCTGAATGGCAGTTTCCAGTTGCTTTCTCAAAATGGCTTCTCCCAGCTGTGGCCTGAGAACAAAGGTATGCTGTCTGTGCTAGTTGATCATAGCGAACTCTGAGTTTTTTTCCTATAAGATGGATGTTTTTTGGACACATTGCACCATACATATTCTGTTGCACCCAAATTGGAAGAGTTTCTTTTGGCTCTGAGTTGGCTGTCAGTAAAGGCCTGTGGTTCATTAGCCACTGAGACCTGAAGGGTAGGGACTGTTGGGACAGAGCTGAGGCACTGAGAATGTCAGGACAGGGATGAAACTAAACCAGGAAGGACTTAGCTATAACTGGGACACCCTCATGGGCAGAGCAGGGTGCTGCATCCCTTTGTATGGACTCTCCCAATCTAGGAAGGTGAAGCTGGTAACAGCCTTTGTGGGGCTTAAGAAGTACTGAGAATGCGGTTTGGGAGACCCAATACAAACATAAATTCTGTGGAAAGCCTAATAGCTCCGTGGGAATTCTTTTAGTGTTGGATAGGACCAGGCTGGCTCAGGCAAAGCCTGCTGGGATAGAGTTGAGACTGAAAACCTAATGAATGTGGCCCTGGGTAATGGAAGTTCCCAGATCCCACCAGAATTTGTGCCCATAGTGCTGTGTGGATGACCCTGGGTCTGTGTGGCTGCTCCCTTCCAATGCTGAGATGCATTGCATCGTTTCCGTTTTCTACTTTTTAAGTAAAACTGATGTTCTATGAGGACTTTGTGGTCAGCTTTCTGCAGCCCTAGTTTAGAGATATCTGTCAGGGACTGGACTCATGATTTCTTTACTTCTAGGTTTACGCTTCTTGCCTTCCCACCAGCAACCAGTGGAAGCACCAAGCCCTGAACACTAAATTCTGCCTGCCACAAAGTTGACTCTTCCTGAGGTTTTGACTATGTTCCAGCGAGTTTTCCCAGCAAGGCTCCCTCACAGGATGTTGTATTCCTTTCAATGTTTATGTTTTCTTTGTGTTGGTGTCACAAGAGCATTCACAGAACTCTTTCTTTGGGACCATTTCAAGTAAAATAACTCCCATCTTTACAGATTTTGAATTAAAAACATTTTTTCAATTAAAAAGCAAATTTTCAATTTAAACTAGTTTAAATAACTACATTAAATTTTTTAAAGGGGGCATGTGCTTTCATACAAATGCACATGTGAGAGGGCTCATGTATGACCTTGTATATGTATTTATGTGTCTAAAACCCAACAGTTCTATTTCCACTTAGACACTTTGACCCTCTGCTATGAACAAATAAACATATTCCATTACTTGAAATGCAAATTGCTTGAGGCTGTGTTTGGTACATATGATCAATACGTATTTGTTACTGGGAACCATAGTGATTTGATATTATCAGTCTTTACTTAATATTCCTGCAAAATGCAAGTATCTTTCCTACTTGATCCAATACAGGGTGTTTTTGATTAGCTTTTTCATATTAAACATTGTATTTTTAATACAAAATAGTATCAAGAATGGGGATCTTATTTCTTCTCCCATTCATTTGGTAGTCAACGTGTAACTTTTATTTATGAACTACCCAATGTAATCTGATATTGAAATACACAGGAATTCTGAGATGTTCCTTCATATTAAGAAGTATTCAAGATATGCACAGAATGTTCAACTTGGCTTCTTTAGCAGAGCAATTGCTCATCTCCCATCCACAATGTGCCTCTAGATGTGTCTCAGAAATCCCTGTGAAGTTCATCACCACAAGGCCCAACAGTGTCAGTGCACTGGCATATAATCCACATGCAAATATCCTGTCCCTCTAACAATGCAGATCTGCAGTGCCTTCATCCAAGTCTCCAGACAGATCTTCTAGGGGCTCAGTGATGCCACAATAAACAGCTTTCTTCTTGCTAAATCTAATTTGGAGACACTTGTTCACACTTTCAGAAAATAGCTTCCTGGCTTCTCCCTTTAGTTGTTTACAGTGACCCAGCTGTTTGGTTAGGGGGTGAGGGAGGTTCTGTTTGTTTTTTTTGGGGGGTGTTATCGTTTTTTTTTTTTACCCCTGACTTGGAACCCAGCATTTGTCTCCCCTGGCTTTCCCCATGCAAGAATCTACTGCTTTCAGCCACAGGGAACATCAACTGTGACTCATCAGAGCCCTTTAGAGACTCGGAAAATCAGACCACAGTTGCTCAAGGATCCTGCAAATAGAAGGTTCCTTGGCTATTATTATTGTTTTCCTTATATATTAGGATGAAGAGAGAATGTTTCCTGGTGACACACAACCAAGCATGTGGGCAATTCAATGACTAACTTAGAAATCAAATGGAGCCCAGGATGTGCTTTGGGATGTAGATGCCTCCTTACCATGTCATCAGATTCAGAAGAAGGAAGCTGAGTCCTGGCTGTGTTTGAGTAGGAAAGATGTCCTCACCATCCCCATGTAGACCACGAAGACTGGAAAGAATGCTGACAGGGTCCTCATGGTTGAATATTTGCCCTGAACAAGACAAGAAAGAAAAATGATAAGTGTCTATAGAATTTTAGCTAGAGAAGAGCATGGACATTGATTGCCACTCTATGGGGCATAACCTTATGAGAAAAAAAGATTTTCTGGGCAATGGGTGTTCACTCCCTTGTTAAAACATCATTACCTCCAGAAAGATTAAGATAAGAAAGGGAAGTAATGGGGGCCTCAGATTTACTGGTAATATGGGGGCAAATATAGCTATATATCTAAACAGACTAACAACGTTGAAAAGATAAGCTCTAAACCATAACCATGTAACTATAGATTGTGTCTTTTGATGTGGCAGGCTAAGAAGGCAGGGAGGAGCATGGGAACACTGGTGAAGGAAAGTTTGACACTGGTGATGAGATTGGTGCTAGAATATTATATGCCTAAAACTCAACTATCAATTTTCAAATCACAATTTTAAATAAAAAAATTTTAATAAAAAATAGTTTAAAATGAATGTTAAAATAATTTTATCCCCCCCACCTCTCTAAAAAGGCCTATATTGTAAGCATTCCCACTTTACTTTTGGTAGATGTTGACAAGGATCTCTCATGTAGTGCTGAGAAGACCCAGAGGGTCCACGGGAAAATCCCAGCCAACTGGCCCTACAGTTCAATGCAAAGGCCCAAGGATTCAATGCTACTTAGTTCTACAGTGTCAGGGGTTCCCTGGGACACCAAGGTGGTGCTGAGGGCCTCCAGAACACAACTGGCAGTGTTTGAGGCCTCCAGAGATTACACTAGCAATGCTTAGAGGACCAAGAGGTGCTGATAATTGAACCTGGGGCATATACATACTATGCACCCTACTCTATTTTTTATAAGTTTTATTGGATCACTGTGAGATACAGTTAAAAACTTGCATGATTGTGATTCGGTCAAACAATACTTGAGCACCCATCCCTCCACCAGTGCACATTTTCCACCATCATTGTTCCCAGTGTCCCAACTGCCACCCTCTCTCCACCCCATTCCCTGCCTCTGTGGCAGGTAAAATCCTTTATACTCTCTCTCTAAGTTTGGGCATTACAGACAGACATTACATACAGATGCTAAGAGGTCATCGTGTTTAGTCCTTAGTCTACTTTCAGCACACATCTCCAAACCTGGAGATCCCTCCAATCATCATTTACTTAGTGGTTCCTTCTCCATCCCAACTGCCTTTTTCCCCAGCATGTGAGGCTGGCTTCCAAACAATGGTGTGATCCTCCCAGCCCTTATCTCTACTGTCCTTAGGTGTTAGTTTCATATTATGCTACTTTCACTGCATCACTGTCATCCCGTTGCTCATCGATTTGGTCTAGTGGGCACCAGTAACATCTTCATTGTGAGACTTGTTATTACTATTTTTGGCATATCGAATACGCCACAAGTTTGCCAGGTTCTGTAGTGAATATGCTACTTTATATTCCACAAATAAGTGCAGTCCTTCTATGTCTGTCTTTCATTTTCTGATTCAATTTCACTTAGCATGATACTCTCCATGCCCATACACTTATATGCGAATTTCATGATTTCATCTCTTCTAACAGATGCATAGTATTCCATTGTGTAGATATACCAGAGTTTCTTCAAGCAGTCATCTGTTCTCAGGCACTCAGGTTGTTTCCAGATTCTGGCTATCATGAAGTATGCTGCAATAAACATAAAAGTGCAGGTGTCATTTCCACTGTATTTTTTGCATCTCTGGGATGAGTTCCCAGGAGTAGTATTGCTGGGTCATATGGAAGCTCAATTTCTAGTTTTTTGAGGAATGTCCATATTGTTTTCCATAAAGGTCGGACTAATAGACATTCCCACCAACAGTGAATGAGAATCCCTTTCTCCCTACATCTGTGCCAGCACTGGTTTTTCTTGTTCTTATTAATATGTGCCAGTTTCTGTGGTGTGAGATGATATCTCATTGTTGTTTTGAGTTGCATCTCCCTAATTAGCAATGTAGAGCATTTTTTCATATGCCTTTTGGCCATTTGAATTTCTTTTCTGTGTAAGTTTCTGTTCATTTCATCTCCCCATTTTTTGATGGGGTTAAAAGATTTTTTTTTGTAAAGTTCCACCACTGTCTTGTATATCCTGGATATTAAGCCCCAGTTTGATGGGTATTAGTTGAATATTTTTTCCCATTCTGTGGGCTATTTCTGTATTTTAATCACTGTTTCTTTTGAGGTGCAGAAGCTTCTTGGCTTAATGTACTACTCCCATTTGTTTATATTTGTTTCCATTTGCTTGATCAGTGGTGTTTCATCCTTAAAGATGTCTTTAGGGGCTTGAGCAATAGCACAGTGGGTACGGAGTTTGCCTTGCACATGGCCAACCCAGGTTCAATTCCTAGCATCCCATATGGTCCCCTGCACACCGCCAGGAGTAATTCCTGAGTGCATGAGCCAGGAGTAACTCCTGTGCATTGCCAGGTGTGACCCAAAAAGCAAAAAAACAATTCCTTTAGCTTCAATGTCATGGAGGGTTCTGCCTACATTTTCCTCCATATACCTTATGGATTCAGGTATGATATTGAGGTATTTAACCCATTTTGATCTGACTGTTGTGCTTGGCATTAAACAAAAGTCTGAGTTCATTCTTTTGCATGTAGCTGTCCAGTTTTCCTGGCACCACTTGCTAGAAAAGCTTTCCTTGTTCCACTTCACGTTTCTTGCTCTTTTGTCAAATATTAAGTGATTGTATACTTGAGAGACTGGGCTGGAGCGATAACACAGATGGTAAGGCATTTGCCTTGCATGCAGCTGACCCAGGCTCGATTCCTCTGCCCCTCTCGGAGAGCCCAGCAAGCTACCTAGAGTATCTCGCCCACACGGCAGAACCTGGCAAGCTACCCATGGCGTATACAATATGCCAAAAACAGTAACAAGTCCCACAATGGAGATGCTACTGGTGCCCGCTCAAGCAAATCGGTGAGCAACGGGATGACAGTGACAGACAGTGCTATACTTGAGAGACTGTGTCAGAATATTTAACTCTGCTCCATTTGTCTGCAGATCTGTTTCTGTTCCAATACCATGCTGTTTTAATTACTACCATTTTGTAGTACAGTTTGAGATTGGGGAAGGTGATAACACCCATCTTTTTTTTTTCCCAAGGATTGCTTTGGCTATTCATGAAGGTTTATTACTCCATATGAATTTCAGGAGTGTTTTGTCTAGTTCTTTGAAAAATGTCATGGGTACCTTCATAGAGACTGCATTGAATCTGTACAATGCTTTGGGGAGTATTACATTTTCACAATGTTAATCCTCCCAACCCATGAGCAGGGGATGTGCCTCCACTTCCTAGTGTCCCCTTTTATTTTTTGAAGTAATGTTTTAGTCTGTTTTGTATAGGTCCTTTACCTTTTTAGTTAAGCTTATTCCAAGGTTCTTAATTTTTTGAGGCACTATAGTGAATGAGATATTTTTTAGTATCTCTTTTTTCATTTTCATTATTTGTGGATAGGAAGGCCATGGACTTTGGGTGTTGATTTTGTAACCTGCCACTCTGCTATATAATCCTATTATTTCTAGGAGATTTTCTGTACAGCCTTTAGGGTTCTAAGTGTAGTATCATGTCATCTAAGAATAGTGATAGCTTGACTTCTCCCTTTCTTATCTGAATGGCTTTGATATCCTTTTCTTGCCTAAGTGCTTTGACAAGTACTTCCAGTACTATATTGAATAGAAGTGGTGAGAGTGGGCAACCATGTCTTGTACCCAATCTTAGAGAGAAGACTCTCAGCCTTTCCCCATTGAGAATAATGCTTGCTGTGGCTTGTGGTAGGTGGCTTTGACTATATTGAGAAAAGTTCGTTCAGCTCCCATTTTGCTGAGAGGTGTTATCAAAAATGGATGCTGGATCTTGCCAAATGCTTTCTCTGCATCTATTGATATAATCATATGACTTTTGTCTTTCCTTTTATTGATGTAGTATATTATGTTTATTGATTTGCGAATGTTAAACCATCCTTGCATAAATCGTATACCTCTGGGTTAGGAGTCTTAGAAGATGGCTCCTGCCATGTGGATGATGCTGCTGCCGCCATTTTACATGCAGGGAGACAGGGTGGGGAGGAAAGATCCACCCCCAGGCAGCACAGAGTTGTAGCCCAGTTCACAGTCCCAGTGCATTGCTATAAGAAGCTGTGCTGGATGCCTGAATGTGTTAGGTCTCTGGAATCAAAGTCTTTAGGTGCAGAGGGTTCATTTCACTCTCAGCAGCTCCGAATTTATCTGGGCCGAGGGCATGCTGGGTTACACCCACTTCCCATGAGTCCCTAGGAGCCCCAAGTGTAAAAACCGTATACCTCTGGGTTAGGAGTCTTAGAAGATGGCTCCTGCCATGTGGATGTTGCTGCCGCCGCCATTTTCTGTGCAGGAAGACAGAGTGGGGAGGAAAGATCCATCCCCGGGCAGTTAGTGGTTTAGACAGTGTTCTGAATAAGTAGAATGGGGAGTGATGATAGGGGTGCACACACCTGACAGAGGAAGTTGACAGCCCAGCACTGGAGGGATGGCTGCTGGGGGCAGGATGCAGGTCCCGGGGGATGCTGGGAGGACTTTGGGTCTGGGTATGTACCGTACTCTAAACAAAATTAAATCAGAAATCAAGTTGGTTAGTGCTACAAACTGAATTTTTCTGGCTTCCTAACCCATAATCTTTATATTAAAACCAAATCCCCATGACAGGCAATGGGGAGATGATTAGATCATGGCAATGAGCCTTCAGGAATAAAATCTGTTTCCTTATGAAAGAGACATCAAGAGTTCCCTGTACTACATTATCACGTGAGACACAGAAAAATTAGCGACAGCCTTGAACCAGGAACCTGTTCCTCACCAAACATTGAATCAATAACCATTTGATCCAGCACTTCTCAGTTTCCAGAACTCAAAGAAATAAATTTCTGTTGTTGATAAGCCTCCAGTTTGTTACAGCAGCTTGATTAGACCTCTAATACAGTCACTTGACCTGTATTACATGTTCTATAAATTTCAGAATGGGGATTTGACTTAAGGCAATGAAACACCACAGGCCTGTGTTGTTGTTTTTTTTATAAAGAGAAGTGACCAGTAATAAAGAGAAGATAGCTGCAAGGTCAGAGGTGAGTGATGGGTATCTGACCTTTCTTTGCTACTTTATCACTTATCACATCATTAAAATGCCATTGACTGTCCCTTTCTAATTTCATAGGTACACATGGTTGCAAGTATTTTTTTTACGTTTAAAAGGTATTTTTAAGTATTTTTTAAGCTTAAATAAATGATTCTCATGCTTTCTTTTCCTGATTATGAATAGAGATATAGCTTTAAAGGTAAAACCATGGGCTTTGGAAAAGTAAGAGTAGAGAATTAATCTTATTCGTACACCTGAATTCTAGAAACTTCTTTTTACTTATGTATATGATTCAAAAGGACTTAAAATAGTGTGCCATTCTTTCACATTAAATAATATCATTCTGCTTTATTAAAATAAGATGTCTGTTTCATTAGGTGGAAATAATAATTTCAAGTACTTCAGAAACAAAACTTTTGTCTAGAATTATCATTAATTGAGAAGCACCTGTGCACCTATATAAAGTCTAGAAAGAAAAGCATGCTGATGTAGTAGTGCAGCATGAGCTACTGGCTATCCATCCTTCCTAGTCTGATAAATACTCTATGAGCTGAATTTAGCCCAGGTGTTAGAGGCAGATTTTTGTTTTCTCTTCTATTTAAGAAGTTAATACTGCAGGCTGCTGTCCTGATCTCAGGTTAGACATTAAGCCTAGCAAACTTAATTTCTGAAAATCTTCACTAGTTCTATAGACACTGGTGGTATTTAGCAATTAAAATTAAAAAAATAAAAAAAAAGATTTAAAGAAAGAACTCTGGATTATTTCATAGTATATAGAGTACATATATAGAAGATTGTAGGATGACATTACTTTGTCCTTCCCCCCCCCCTGGCATGAGTAGCTCATCCCGGTTTGTCCCGGAGTTTAGGCTTACCCCAGTTACACCCATCAAGGTGTTCCAGATTCTCTCCCATTCCTTTGTTTAGCTACAATCACTTCTCCATGCTCTCTTCCCCAAAAGAGTTAATCCACGGCTTTCCCTTAATCTGACTCTGCTAATTTGTAAGGTCAGACCTTCCTAGGATACTGAATTTATATTAGATAAGTTAATATTGCCTTTCTCCTCTTCTTGTGCCTTTTGAATAATTTACTTTAAAGCAATGTCCTTTTGTATGGACACAAGAAGACAATATTATGCTTTTGTAACTTGGGATTTAATTGGCCTTGAATATTATTCCCTCCCGGGCATCTGCTTTCTCCACTTAAGCCTCAGTTGCCCTCAGTTCCTAGCACCCCAAGAGCAGGGTCCCGACGAGGGACGGGACGGATCCAGGACAAGCGGTTATGTGCTACCCTGGATTCAAGATGGGCCTGGCCAAAGTGCCTAATTCTTAACTATAAGTTAAGAGATTTATCATAGACAAATGCTGTCATGATCCAAAAGTAATGATGAGACTAGGACCCTGCTAGGGATAGGAAAGACTGATCTGGCCTGAACACTGTAGTCTGAGATTGAGATGGCCCCAGGAGAGCAATTCTATATTCTTTAATGCATCTCTTATTGTGTCCATACAAAATGATTAATATTATGAATTCTTATATGTTTGCTGGTTGAGGAGAAGAGAAACACACTCATGGGACTCCGCCCTTGGGTGGGTCCTCCTGCTGAAAGAGAATTAAGTCCTAGGAGAAGCATCCCCTGAGGGAAAGGAACCTTACCCTATTGATGGTGACCACACCTATGTGTACGTCCCAACCCCCTCATGCTGTGGAGACTTAACTAGGCTGTAAGAGTGGGTTGGGGGGCCAGATCCACAGATCCAGAGAGAGATCCAGAGCCGGGAGAGAAGCAGGGAGAGAGAATGAAATAAACTGATCAAGCAACCAGTTTGGCCTTCTTCCTTCCATCGCCTGCCCTCGACCGACAGCACACACAGCGGTTCCAGGGCACCGAACACGGGCGGTGAGACAGAGCTGCCCCGAGAGCCCAAGAGTGTGCTCGCCCCTCGGCGAGCTTTAGTTTTTTACAGAAGATGTATTTAAATTCCACTCAGCATCACAAAACACCCATCAGGGTTAAATTTTCTCCTTTGTAATCTTCCTGTCATGGCACCCAAAATAGAAAAGGATCTATTCCTAGAGCATTCCCTGTTTTCCCAGCTCTGGGGCCCCAGGATATCTGAAGATCTTACTGGCCTTGGAGTTGGTCATTTTTGGACCACACTTAAAGACAAGCTGTGTAAAATTTTCTTTATCCAGTCTACACAAAGTAGCCAGCACAAAGTAGTCTTCATCTATTGGGTTCCAATTTCACTGACTATAATAGGAAACACAGCAGTAAACCCACTTGATAGCATCGAATGCATAATCCTCAGCACTCATTTTTAATGAAAACTGTTGTCCAGTTTTACATCCGAATATTTTTATCTGTTGTACAGACTCTAAAGCTTATTCTGAGAATGGCAAACAGCACTGATTCTTATGGGGAAAACCCAACTGTTTGCTTCTAAAAACATTGAAGACCCAGGGAGAATGAGAAAATAACAAATTCTTCAGAGTTTCTAAAACAAGAGAAATGCTGTCACCAACCTAACTTGTCCCCATCAAAGGATCACTGTTTTAGAGGCAACTTCCTGAGAAATCTTTTAACTACTAGAGCTGTATTTACATGACTACAAGAATCTTAAGTAAAATGAACTAACACAGCTACTCTTAAACCAAACACCACTGAATTTTACTGCATAACCTTTATATATTTTATGCATTTTTTAAAAATATGTGGGGTGTGATCCTCATGTGAATTTTTTAATTGTAAAACTATAACTTTAAGTGTGAAAATTATGCAATAACGATGATTATTGGGTAAAATATAATACTGTTTTTGCTCATGAATAGAAATGAAAACTATTTTCTACATGGAGGAAAAAATGCACCAGACACTTAAGAGGGGGTGTGTATGAATGATTTTATGTCAAGACCTTCCACTAATGAGAAACTTGAAAGCAAGGGTTATAGAAAGAAGTAAATAAGAATAGTTTCAAGATTTATAGTACTTCAGTAAAAGAGGAAGTGTGTCTTATCTGAAAACATGAGATACTGGAGTGGCTTTGTGTATGTGTCTGTTGCTGATACATCAGCTATCTGCCTCAGGACCCAAAACTCAGTATATTCAACATTGTGATGGGCCCCTACTGACCTCAGCAACTACTATGAAAGCCTATTCCAGGTCATATGTTCTTATGTGAAGACCACTGACCCAGAGCCAGAGCTAGCCACCAGCCCCAATGGTGGTCAAAGAGTCAGCTGGTGATAGCCTCCATTGGTTATCAAACAAAATCTTTATTCACACAGGGGAGCAATACAACCAGGGCTTCAGTTTCCAGCAGTTTGAACTGAAAAGAAAATGGGTGTGTAGAAGCCTTCCCTAGAGGACACAGAAGTTGAGAATCCATGGAGACAAAGGCAGGCAACAGGAAGGCTAGTAGATGTCAAGAATAACCCTCAGGAAACAGAAAGCAGGAGCAGGAGCTGAACAGTGGGTGGTGACAGCAGGAGAAGCTAAGCAAAAAACAAAGAGAGTGACACTCAAGTCTTCAGATGGCAAGGAACCAGCCACCACCTGCTGTTAAGGGCAAAAAAACTCTGGAGGTTCATGATGTGTGACATTTGTGTGAATTTTACAAGACATAGGTATCCCTTTCCCTGAAAATTCTGCAGCAGACATTATGTATTTATAGAATTGTTAATAATTTTTAAATGTTTAAAAATTTTAGAAAACACATATAAACATAAATAAAACAAAAATTATTCCTTTGGTTCCACGAGCCAGAATAACTTTAGTAGGCAATTTCCTCTGTGTTATGGAAGCAAACTGATTCTATGATGTGTTTTTGTGTATGTGTCTGTTGCTGATACATCAGCTATTTGTTAGAGGTATAAAAAAACCTCTCTTTGTTAGAGGTATAAAAAAATACAAAAATAAAACTTGTTCACAAGAAAATAAAAATATGGCAAGCATTTTCTTTTTTGAAAGTGGTCTACTTAGAAAAGTCATTATTTATAGGAAAGGAACATAGGTTTTTTATTTTTCTTGGTGTTGGAATTTTATTTCTTTAAAAAAAGATAATAATTTGGAGAGGTTGCTATTTATTGATTTGATTTTAATTTGCCTTTTTTAAAAACATTTTCAGTGTGCCTGTTTTAGTAGAATTCAAAATTGAAACACTATACATATCAAAATACGATTAAAAATATTCTAATATGTATATGAAACTTTTACTGCTGTGTGAAATTCCAAATTCTGAGAACTACTGACCTATTCTATATGGAAATTGAGGATACCCTGGGGAGCTTTCCATAATAATGTGACAATGGTGAAGAAAGCTCTGAATTCCCACTCCTTAATTGATGTTCACCACATTCAATTGGTTTTCTTGCAGAGTCTCTGATTGCAAGGAACCAGGCAGTAGAAGCTCTGAACACACACATATTATTATTATTTTATTTATTAGGTGTCAATGACATCACCATCCATGTGCAAACTATGACACTGCATTGTTTAAAAGGGCCTCTTTACCACTTTAGGAAAGAAGGTATATATTTCTCACAGTGTAAAATAAATCATAGACTTAGTTCCACCTATGGGGGAGAGGAAGGTGGTGGTGGGGCAAATAGAAAGAGCAAGTTTAAAATATTCCATGTTCAGCAAGTTCCAAATAGTCTTATCATATCCAAAGTTAACCACTAAAAATAGAAAGAAACATTACTCACCCTACCACCAACAAACAAATAATATCCAGTCACCTTCTTGAAGAGAGACCAAGATATTGAGGGTGATTGGATCACTTTATATCCTCAGGAAAAAAATAACAGTCACACACAGAGTTACAGAAGGTAAACTCTATATCCACGGGCCATCATCAATCTTTCTGAAAGCCTTTCTGGGTTTTAAAAGCCCATGATTTTTCAATTAGCCATTAACATCACTGCTGTCATCTACTATAAGCTCTTCTCCTGGAGACATTTGTAATAAATGAGAAGGGAAAGGAGAGATGAAAGGGGCCTGGAAGCTAGAGTTGGGAATTGCATCTATTGAAGGGTTAACAACAGTTCTAACAAATTACCTACCACGGGGACATGATGGCCTCAGGGGTGCCTTTGGCTTGAAGGCTCCTAGTTCCAGTTCCAGGGGTTGAATATATCATAACTACTCAACCAAGTCACTTAATAGGGTACCAAGCTGCTGCAGGCAGGATGCTGTGAATAAACAGCAGTTGCAATTCCAATAATTATTTTTTAATTCTATTTTTCCACCCCCATCCACAAAATAAACAAAAATCCCCACAAGCTTGAATTCAAATTCTCTCTTCACTTCTTTGAACCTTAGTTTTCACAGGCATAAAATAGCCAAAATGCTTTTGCTATCTAGCTAAAGGGGAACTGTAAATTCAATGCAGGTCTGAGCCTGAAAAATGCATAAATCAATGAACGAGTATCAGTTATTATTCTTGTAAACATCAAAAATGGGTAGCAAATCAAATGTTGACCATTAAGCTTTTTTAATGTTGACCATCAAATATATTAATTTCCTCCAACCCCTTTATCCAAAAATAGATTTGATAGGCTATTTTTTGGCTGGAGTGATAGCACAATGGTTGGGCTTTCGCCTTTCACGCGGCCGATCTGTGTTCGATTCCTCTGCCCCTCTCAGAGAGCCCGGCAAGCTACCGAGAGTATGGAGCCCACATGGCAGAGCCTGGCAAGCTACCCGTGTGTATTAGATATGCCCAAAACAGTAACAATAAGTCTCTCAATGAAAGACGTTACTGGTGCCCACTGGAACAAATCAATGAGCAATGGGATGATAGTGGCAGCCTATAGTTAGCACCTAATAATGCTTGCATCTTTTTCTGCATAAATTAATGGTAATTAACTGCATTCCCAGACCTGAAAATGAGTGTATAATAAGTCATACCAAATAAAAACAATCAATTTTCATATTGATGGGAAAATTTATACCAATGACCAACCATCAAAAGCTTATAATTTAATTTGATGACATGGCCAAAACAGAAGATGCTATGTTCATATAACAACAAAGTTTAATATTAAATAGGAAATATAAGTGTTAAATTGTAAGGGTATTGGTGGTAAAATAATATTTATCTGTTCTAAGGGAGCAAGAGATGTGAAGTGGAGCAAGGAAAGCCTCTTTAACAAATGGTGCTGGCACAACTGGACAACCACATGCAAAAAAATGGGTTTAGACCTTGACCTGACACCATGCACAAAAGTCAGATCAAAATGGATTAAAGACCTCAACATTAGACCACAAACCATAAGGTACATTGAAGACAAGGTCGGCGAAACCCTCCACGATATTGAAGATAAAGGTATCTTCAAAGGTGACACGGAACTAAGCAATCTAGTAAAAACAGAGATCAACAAATGGGACTACATTAAACTAAAAAGCTTCTGCACCGCAAGAGATACAGTGACCAGAATACAAAGACTATCCACAGAATGGGAAAGGATATTTACACAATACCCATCAGATAAGGGGTTGATATCAATGGTATATAAAGCACTGGTTGAGCTCTACAAGAAGAAAACATCCAACCCCATCAAAAAATGGGGCAAAGAAATGAACAGAAACTTTACCAAGGAAGAAATACGAATGGCCAAAAGGCACATGAAAAAGTGCTCTACATCACTAATCATCAGAGAGATGAAGATCAAAACAACCATGAGATACCACCTCACACCACAGAGACTAGCACACATCCAAAAGAACAAAAGCAACCGCTGTTGGAGAGGATGTGGGGAGAAAGGGACCCTTCTTCACTGCTGGTGGGAATGCCGACTGGTTCAGCCCTTCTGGAAAACAATTTGGACGACTCTCAAAAAATTAGATATTGAATTCCCATTTGACCCAGCAATACCACTGCTGGGAATATATCCCAGAGAGGCAAAAAAGTACAATCGAAACAACATCTGCACATGTATGTTCATCGCAGCACTGTTTACAATAGCCAGAATCTGGAAAAAACCCGAATGCCCCAGAACGGATGACTGGTTGAGGAAACTTTGGTACATCTATACAATGGAATACTATGCAGCTGTTAGAAAAAAGGAGGTCAAGAATTTTGTAGTCAAGTGGATGGGCATGAAAAGTTTCATGCTGAGTGAAATGAGTCAGAAAGAGAGAGACAGACATAGAAAGATTGCACTCATCTATGGTATATAGAATAACAGAGTGGGAGACTAACACCCAAGAACTGTAGAAATAAGTACCAGGAGGTTGACTCCATGGCTTCGAGGCTGGCCTCACGTTCCGGGGAAAGGTCAACTCAGAGAAGCGATCACCAACTACATTGTAGTCGAAGGCCATGTGGGGGAAGGGAGTTGCGGGCTGAATGAGGGCTAGAGACTGAGCACAGCGGCCACTCAACACCTTTATTGCAAACCACAACAGCTAATTAGAGAGAGAAAACAGAAGGGAATGCCTTGCCACAGTGGCAGGGTGGGGTGGGGGGGAGATGGGATTGGGGAGGGTGGAAGGGACACTGGGTTTACGGGTGGTGGAGAATGGGCACTGGTGAAGGGATGGGTTCCCGAACTTTGTATGAGGGAAGTATAAGCACAAAAGTGTATAAATCTGTAACTGTACCCTCACGGTGATTCTCTAATTAAAAATAAATAAATTAAAAATAAAATAAAATAAAATAAAATAATTAGGAAAAAAAATAATATTTATCTGTTCTTCATCATTCATAGAATTCCAAAGATGATATGGCTCTAAAGTGCTGTGCACAAAATTGTGTTGGTGAAGTAAAATAGACCAGTGACTCAGTGAGATAGGTCAAAGCATAGACAAACACAGAGCTTACCAGAATCCTGCTAGGGCTCCAGGTATCTCCCAGTGAGTTTTGTTTTGGGAGTGAGGAAAAGGAGTTTGGGGCCACCCAGATGTTCTCCTGGCTCTATGCTCCGAGGTTATTCCCAGTGGTGTTTGGAAGACTCCATGTGGTCCCTGGGGTTAAACTGTGATCAGGAGTGTGTGTGACTCCTGAACTATTTCTATTTCTTTAGTTCTCAACAATGAGTTTGAAAGAAGTGGACAGCTCCCACTCACAGGTGTTAAGTAAATTCTAATGTCCTTAACTGATGTCTCACAATGGTGTAGGCCAAATGGCTCCACCAAACTTTGTCAGCCTTGGTTGGAAGAAATGCCCTATACAGAAATAAAAGTCTGTCAGTGGTTGTAAGGATTTTCAGGGATTATAAAATGGTTCAGGTAATTAGAAATGTTAGACATCGTATAAGAAGGTTCAATATCAATTCTGCTGAAAGTCAGGTAGATGCCTTTCTTTATACATGCTATAGGCATCAGGGATGGATGGGTCCAAGATTACCTGAACTCTCTTATTTTCTCCCCACTTAATGCCAGCACAAATACCTATTCTCATTGTCCTTGCAGGATGTGACCAGGAAAAAAAAAGATAAAAAATAAGCCAGAGCATTTTTAATAATTCTCAGTTCTCTATGCTATAAGCAAAGCCATGAGGGCATCTGGGAAAACCAGTGCTGGGGATAGGGATACCAAGTGGTGGGGAAGATCAGTACTATCACATAGCCTGGACCAGGCCCCTGGGAGTTGGTTATCTTCTACATCCTGACCTGTCACACTGCTCTTAAGGGATCCTGGCCTTCCACCACCAGTATCTAGGTTAATGCTGGCAATAGAACAATTTGAATTCTCAATCCAATCTACTGCCAATGCAGCCTTCCTAGCATTGTCTCCTCATCTACAGAATGAGTGAGTTGACATAGAGTAGCTTTTAGTTGACATGCCTAGATGGTCATGATGGTGATTCTAGATGAGTGGAGTTCCTCTCTGGCATAATCCCATAAGCCCTGGTTCTTGGCCTTGAGTCCAATAGCCAGGGCAAGTATGTTCCCTTCCTAAGAGCTGATGTATATTGTTCAGCTTCTACTCTATTTTATTTCACTTAATTATCATTTTATGCATTCACCTCAAGGCACCCTCTCAGAGGCACCGTCTGTACATTAAACACATCAGGCACAAGCATATAAAATAAGTTCAATTTTAAACTTTCCATACAGTAAAAGACAGCCAGTTATAATATAATGCTGGTATATCTGTCTAAAAAACCTCTTTAAAACAGCAATTCAGGGATAGGAGAGGAGAAAGTTCCGATAAACTGTTTCATAGCCCTGGGAGTTAGAAAAGATGGATTAAAGGAATCAGAGAGAAAGGAGAGAATGAACTGTTATTCTTTTTCTTCCTAATTCATTATTCATCTGTTTTAACTTCAAATAAATCTAACAGTCTTTTATCATAAATATTTTTTCATGTATCTTGGTAAAGAAAATTTTTTTTCAGAACTAGAGAGCCACAGATTGCTAATGATGAGATTCTTGATGCAATTTGCTTTTATCTTCTTGTTTCCTCATTATGCAAAAATGGTCAGAGAATAGAAAACTCAAGGTTGGATAGAAAAAAATAAAATAAAACCTTAATTCCATTTTTCTTGATTAAGACAAGAATTTAGATATGTCAAATTGGATTTACTCCTAGAGTGTTACTAAAAGCCCCTTTGTGACCACATCTGTTCTGTAGACCCCAAGTATGCCTATTTTCTACTGGAGCTACCAATAAAAAATGCAACCTTGGGCAGAGAGATAATGTAGCCAGTATAGTATTTTTCTTGCATGTCCTTGACCCAGGTCCAATCCCCAGCAATCCATACTGTTCCCCAACCCCTTCCAGAAGTGATTCCTGAGCACAGAACCAGGATTAAGACCTGAGCACCACTGGGTGTGGCTCATAAGCAACAAAAAAAATGTAACTCTGTAGGCTTTTAAACAACTTCTCCTACACAGAACATGAAGTAGATCCATCCACATACATGGTTCCCAGATAGAAGAGCAACTGAAGCAGTGAGGGTCTCAGATATAGGGAGATTGAAAAGCTAGGGGCCATAGTCAATTCTGCAGGGAGACACTACCCCTGTCAAAATGATGGCAGAGATGGTAGCTCTGGAACTCTTTTAAGCATTCCCAAGAAGCTGTTCTCTAGGTTTTCCTGTGGCACTTCCCAAAATTTTTGACATATTTCTTTCCATTCAAAACAGTGCATTACTGGGGCTGGAGCAATAGCCCAGCGGGTAGGGCATTTCCCTTGCACGCAGCCAACCCGGGTTTGATTTCCAGAATCCCATATTGTTCCCTGAGCACCACCAGGGGTCATTCCTGAGTGCAGAGCCAGGAGTAACCCCTGTGCATTGCTGGGTGTGACCCAAAAAGAAAAAAAAAACATTGCATTACCTCAAAAAAAGGCTTATAAAAATAAAACATTTTTTAAAAAAATATTTGTTAGTGAATAACCATGAGGTACAGTTACAGACTTACAAACTTTCATGCTTGCGTTTCAGTCATACAATGATCGAGTACCAGAAGGATTACTCCACAGCTTAGAAGCCGGCCTTGCATGCTGGGGTAAAGGCAGCTTAGATAATGAAAGGACCACCAAGTAAAGGGTGCTAGGAGGGACTGCTAGGGATGGTAGATGTGGGCTGAAAGTAGACTATAGACTGAACATGATGGACACTTAATACCTCTCTTGCGAAAATGAGACATTTTAAATCTCAGTTTCTGTGACTCAAAAACTTGGTGTGACTTAGCAGGATCCCATGAATCAATGCCCCTAACGAGGCTTTAATTTACATGGGGTCTACATCTAGTGGCCTACAATCTCACTCAAGTGGCTGTTAAATGTTCTTAGCTTATTTTTTATTTTGTTTCTCTCTCTCTCTCTCTCTCTCACTCTCTCACTCTCTCTCTCTCTCTCTCTCTGAGTGCCTTAATCTTCTGTGCTGTCTCAGTCCTCCCAGTCTCAGTTGGTTCCTTGTTTTCTGGACTCTCCATGTCTCATACAATATGGTGTTCCTAAAAACACAACAGAAAATGAGAGTTGGAGAACCAAATGAAAGGAAGAGTCATCTTATGTCTTAATCTAAAAAATGATATCCCATTATATTTCTGAATTGTGAGAATCGTGAGAATCGAGTCTTTCTGGGGGAATGTTGGTAATTGCCCCAATCTGGCTTGGAGGCTAGTTCTGGCAGTACTCAGAGTACACATGCTGGGGATCAAACTAGGGTTGGCTATATGTAAGACAAGCACTTTAGTTCCAGTACTATCCCTTCAGTCCTAGAATCTATCCTTAAATGTAATCCATACTCAAGGGAAGGGAATTTCACCAGAAGGTTGGGATTGATGGGTGCCTGTTTGAGAGATGGTTTTTGTTTCCAAGGCAATAGCAACATAGATGATAGTAGGAGTGTTCAATAACTGATAGCAGTGATCAGAAATAGTTCCAGAATTCATGATTGCCTTGGCATCACTTTTGTTACTCTTTCTTTTATTGCCCAAGTCTGCATGATAAGATATATGATAACCCATCTAATAAGATATGCCACTGAAATGTTTCCAGAAAGCAGGACATGAATTTCCCTATATAATAGAGCTTTTCAGGTTTACTCCTCTAGAAATCCTTGCCCTATGTCACACAGAACTCCAATCATCTCTTTCTTGGACTTAGCCTTTATAATTTTCGTATTTGTCAAAGATCTGAGATTATATTCAGCATAGTGCTTTATATTTATATATGCTTATAATTGTTTGCAAACACATTTAAAAGACTATTTTTTTATTATTTGTCAAACTTTTTCACCAAAAAAAATCTTGTTTGCAACACAAAAATTTCTGAAAATTGTTCAATGTCCTTTACATGTAAAAATGTGGCACAAACACTTCTTTCATTTTCTATTTGAATGGCTTCTCAAACAAAATGGTGGGAGGGTATATCAATAAAATGGAAAGTGATCTTAACCATGAAAAATGCTGTTGTCTGAATTATTATTACTTAAGTCTATTATTTGCCTCTTTTTAAAGGAACTGCCTATCTATTTTTTTCATGACATTTCATAAGAACAAAAGTATTTCTGAACATATGGTCCATGTCTCTTGTTTTGGATGTAAAAACTTCTGGCATTTCACTGACTTCATTTCATTCTGAGTCACTCTCATTTGCTATAAACATCAGGGTATTTTGATTAATTAGGAATAACTGAGATACTTTGAGCATAACATTAGTATCACTCTGTCTTTCCTAAATGAGTAACTCATTGCCCAATGTGCTATCTTTCCAGTTATTTTTAAATTTATATTTTCTATTTATTTATTGTTACTGAAGCAGATGGCCTGAGTAGTTCTTGTTAATCCCCTCTCCAAATGCTGCCTAGTCCAATGCTTATAGTAGATTAAACAAAAATTATCCTAGTCCAAGTCTTTTGAAATCGTTCTTCATGCTGCCTTTATAGCTTTGTCATCACTCTCAGTTCTTGAAAGAGTGTAATTGAGAATTTACAGTCTATACATGGTCTATACATGGGGAATCCCTGCAAGAATTCCGTGACTTTGAGTGAGAAAGAACCTTTTAAAATTTTGCTCATCTTATCCATGTCTGCTATGCCCTACATAAAAACACAAATTGATCTTATTGAAGTGTGATCAGCATATATACATGCACATACACATCACATCACATAAAAGTATTCTTTAAACATTGAATTCTGATCTAGGTAATTCTGAAGGGACTCAGTGACAGTGAGGAGCAATGTCTTCTCATTCTTAAATTCATGACAAACAAGTAAACAGGCAAACAAGTAAATAATAATCTCAAGTCTCAGAAAGAGCTGTGAAAATATAAAGACTGCAACTTGAGGGAGCAAATTTTTACTTCTCTTTATTTGGGGGCAGGAGAATAACTGGTGATGCTCCACTCTTACTACTGGCTCTGTGCTCCAGAGTGATCACTGTTAGTGGGGCTCAGGTGACCACTCAGGTGTTGCCAAGGATTTTAAAACAAAGTAGGCTGCATGTAAGGCAAGTGCTCTACGCATTTTACTATTGCTCTGACCCCAGTAATAGGTTTTTCTAAGAAGATTAATTTGAGATTTGTATGCTGTGAAAAAAATGAACAGGGCAAATAACTATGGAAAATATTACTCCAGGTGAATCAAATAGTAGATGCTAAAACCTGAGGCTTTAGTTTATTCTACAAACAGGAAAACATGCCTTGATTTTGTCTATGGTTTTTGCATACAAAGGAATTAAAAAACACAGAGTAGAACATTACTCTTGACCCAAGATCTTTTTTTTTCAATTCTTTTATTGATTCACCATGTGGAAAGTTACAAAGCATTCAGGTTAAAGTCTCAGTTATACAATGCTCAAACACCCATCCCATCACCAGTGCACCTATTCCACCACCAAGAATCACGATATACCTCCCCCCTTCCCCCCACCTCTCCAGCCCCCCACCCCGCATGTGTAACTGGTAAATTTCACTTTACTTTCACTTTACTTTGATTACATTCAATATTTAAACAAAAAAATTCACTATTATTGATTTGGAGTTTCTCCCCCCTAAAGTCGATCTGCTGAAAAGAAAGCATTTGGTAATTTGTTTTCCATTGCTGAGAATGAAGAGATAGGAGGTCAGGAGGCCGCACTAGCAGCAGCATAGTTTTGGATTTCTGTATTTTAGTATTTTAGTAACTAAGTCCAGAGAAGTGTCTGCCAGGAATCGCAACATTGTAAGCTTGTACCTCTCAGCTACTTTATATTCCACATATGAGTGCGATCTTTCTATGTCTGTCTCTTTCTTTCTGACTCATTTCACTCAACATGATACGTTCCATGTTGATCCACTTATATGCAAATTTCATGACTTCATGTTTTCTGACAGCTATGTAGTATTCCATTGTGTAAATATACCAGAGTTTCTTTAGCCAATCATCTGTTTTCGGGCACTCTGTTTTTTTCCATATTGTGGCTATTGTAAACAGAGTGGCAATGAACATAGAAATGCAGATGCCATCTGTACTATACCTTTTTGCCTCTCCGGGATATATTCCCAGGAGTGGTATTGCTGGGTCAAATGGGAGCTCAATTTCTAACTTTTTGAGAATTGTCCATATTGTTTTCCAAAAGGGCTGAATCAGTCGGCATTCCTACCAGCAGTGAAGGAGAGTCCCTTTCTCCCCACATCCACGCCAACACCGGTTCTTTTGTTTTTTGGGATGTGGGCCAGTCTCTGTGGTGTGAGATGATATCTCATTGTTGTTTTGATCTGCATCTCCCTGATAATTAGTTATGTTGAACATTTTCTCATGTGCCTCTCAGCCATTCGGATTTCTTCTTTGGAAAAGTTTCTGTTCATTTCATCACCCCATTTTTTGATTGGGTTGGCAGTTTTCTTCTTGTGGAGTTCAACCAGTGCATTGTATACCCTTGTTATCAACCCTTTATCGGATGGGTACTGCATAAATATCCTTTCCCATTCTGTAGATTGTCTTTGTATTTTGGTCACTGTTTCTTTTGAGTTGCAGAAGCTTCTTAGTTTGAGATAGTCCCATATATTTATCTTTGTTTTCACTTGGTTGGCCAGTGGCGTGTCAGCTTTGAAGATACCTTTGGCTTCAATGTCGTGGAGGGTTTTGCAGACCTTGAAATGGCGGGTGATTAGTTAGAAGCTCATGTGCCAAACCAGTTGTTTCACTGTTCTTCCAGGCTGTTGTCTCAATGACCTTACTCTAGTTCTCTTCTTCTCAGAAGACAAATGAACACCTGGATAATGGTTCAGTACAGCTACATCCTCTTGAACACAGCATGTTTCAAAGTGTTGGGAATAAAGTAGGTAGAATATTTATTCACAAGTGAACCCTCATCAGATACCCAAAACACTGGAATAAAAGCTTTTCTGATATTTTAAAATTTCCATCAACTTAATTCCATAAATTAACCATGGAGCTCCATAAATCAGTCAGGACTAATTAGTCATCTATGTGGTCTTACATCTTACATACAGACCTTCTACCTCACCAGTTCTATGAGGCAGGTGATTGTTGAATCATTCTTTAATCCCCCTTTTCTGCGCAGCATGGAAAATGATTGCTGCCACCCAGTATTGAGGAGCCATGAAACACAAGCTGAAGTGAGGGATTGTTCTTTGTGGTAAAGGAAAGTCAGTCCTAAATCCTACGTGACTTTCCAGGTCTATCTCCTTCTCTCACAAAAACAAATTTCAGGTGGAGGCAAAAAGTAAAGTAAAAAATGTTTATTTGAGAAATGAGGGGATGGAAAGTGAAACCAAGAGAAAACACTGGCTTCTCCAAGGTGGAAAAATCAAAGTATACATCCCACATAGATCTTCAATGAATTATCAGGATGCAGAATGCAATACCATAAAGAAAATACACACCCCAGGCATATGTGGGCAAATGCACACTAAGGAAAGAAATTGCACACCACAGAAATAAATACGGTCCATTTCCCCAGCGTGAGGAAATGTGCATCTTTTCCTCTATGAAGTTATCTTATATACAGTTATCCAAACTGTCCCTGCCCAAAATTTGTGGCAAGAATGGTTGAAAATGGGGATAACTTGGAGTTGTTGATGTTCTTCTGGTATTTTAGCAGGGCCTTTGTTCCAGCTGTGGATCTTCTCCTTCCAGGGGGTCTAGTCATGCTCTGGTTCTGGGATTCTGCGTCTCAATAGATTCTCAGTCTTATCAGATAAGTACTGTGTCTCAAAGGCCTTTATGCCTTTGGGTTGGCTCAGATAGTGCTTTGTCACACTACCCTTTACCAGGCCTCTCTCCCAGTTGTCTCTCTGGCTGTCACAAAGCCTTCACTCTGTCATCTTAAAACCCAGTTTGATTCTCTAAAGTTTATTTTTTTTCTAAAGTTTATTTTTTGATTTTTAATACACTATTGATGTTAACTAAGTTACTCACATTCTCAGTCTTAAGTTTTTTTAGTTTATAAAATAAGAAATATCAACCTCAAGATGAGTGTTTTCTTATAAGTGCTAAATAAGAAAATGCTTAGGAAATGACTGACTTCATTATCACTGAATTATTATCAATGAAGTTTCATTATTGCCCAGCCAAGGTTGCATAAATTCTTTCTATGTATTCTCTGGGGCTAGAAATTTATGCAATATTCTAAAAAGAACTTAGTAATTCCTTCACTCCCTTGAACTGTTTTAAAAGAGATTTTATGAAAGGGAGAGATGGATCCTAGTGTATCCTTCTACTTCTTTGTTACCCACATAACACAAGCTTTGAGAATAGGAATATGGAAGACAAATGTCACAGAAAAGAAAAAAAACTGAAGAAAAAAAATGTTGATTTTCCTAAGTTTGGCCAACAAAGAAAGTATTTGTTTTTAATAGCCAATCTTCTTGACTTCAGTGACATCCAAATCAAGTCTATTTCAAAAAACAGAAAGAAAAAATTGTTGATTTTTCTAAATTTGGCTAGCAGAGAAAAGCATTTGTTTTTAACAGTCAATCTTCTTGACTTCATTGACATCTAAATCAAGTCTATTCAGAGTTTAAAAAAAAAGAGACATCAAGAGCAGTGATGAGTAAAGTTACTGAGTCCTCTAAAAGCTAATGCTTCATTTCCAAACTTTTATGATTATCTTTCAGTCTTTGCTCTGGGTCTCACTGCCCCAGAGAAGTTAAAGTTCTGTGGTGAACTGTGAAATTAAATAAAATCATCCTTACTAGCCAGTTCATTCTGACATAGTCACCCATAGTTGGATATACCTTCTGAAAATTGAAATATGGTCAGATATTTCTGTAAATTGCTACCTTCCCTTTCCAAAATGGCAGTCCTTCCAGGAGCTGATCACTCATTCATCAGGCCCTTTTGAGGTTCCTTGACTTAAGGTTCCTAAAACTGTCACTAGTTTAAGACTGTGACTCCCTCTATGGTGTTCTCACTTAACTTTCTTTGAATCAGGAAACTTCCCATAATCAAGCAAGTAGCCATTAGAGGTTCAAAAAAGAAAAAGAAAAGAAAAAGGTTTCAAAAGGAATCAGAATTAAACATCAACCTTTGATATGTTTGACGCCTGATATTATCAGGTAACTAACTCAACTGGGACACCAGCTCACTTTCCTTTGTTTCAGCCTGGAAAGCACCACTGCCTGATTCTCAGACCACTGGTCTTTTTAATCTACGGAGATTGATTCTCTGACCACAGTGCAAGACTCTATGGCTTTATTTTCCCCTTGAGTCAAACAGCATCCGTGGCAGAACTTAAACACTTTTCTATGCTGTTACAATGAGCATTCTAAAATTGTCTGACTTATTTAAATAAGTCATATTGTCACAAGGGTGGACCTACATGGTCCCTAATGACCCAATTGATGACTGAATAATCTAGATGACAGGCAACTAGAAGATACCATCTCCACATCCTCACCAGTCCATTCCCTTTAAACTCAATAGAGAAATGCTCACCCCTGCCCCTATGATTAAAAAATAAGTAAGTTTTTGCACTTGCCATAACAATGTTGTATATCTTTGCAACTTTGAGGCTGAAGACCATTCCAAAAGTACTATAGTCATTTGCTATACCTATACAACACCTTGGAATGGAATTGGGAAGCTTGTTTAAATATAATTGCATATTATTGTAGTTATTATTGTTAGCATTGTTCTCAGTAACCTGATAAAGTGGGAAGAGGGAAACAGTGCTTCCTAGAGACTGACAGGTTGTGTGTGTATGGGCGGGGGTGTCGAGGTGATTATGGGAGGGAACCTATGGACACTGGTGCTAGGAAATGTATACTGGTGGAGGGATGAGTTGAAATATTGTATGATTAAAATCTAGTCATGAACAGCTTTGTAATGGTCTATTTTTAGTGATTCAATTAAAAAGGTTTTAATAAAGAAGAAGAAACAAATAGCCTGAGTCTCCAAAAAGTCCCTCTTAAGGACACAGGAACTAAGACCTGATAAGACTTTACCTGGTGCCAAGAAACCCAGAGAAGACTGGACTCTCCTCTGAGAGAAGCTCCAGAAGGAACAAAATCCAGGAAAGAAATTTTAAAGAGGACCATTCATCATTCCCAACTCTTCCCCCTTGGCTGCCACCCTAGCAACAGACTCCTACTAGCTAGAAAGTCCCACATGGGGCAGATTGCAGAAACCCTATATAACCCACCTTGAACAAAGGAAGCATGTGCATATGCTGCCTGAGCCCATGTTCTGTTTGAGCCCAAGAGGCCCAGCGCATGTGGTATCCAAACACATGTATCACCTGAATCTCCCCTCTTGAGGTCTCTCTGCCTTTGGAGAGGCCCACAGTCTCTTTAAAATGTATTACTTCCACTTTTGTCTCCCTCCTTCTGCTTCCTCAAAAGTCTCCAAATAAAATCTGGTTTTACTTCACTGCTCAGCTCCTCCTGAAATTCTTTTCCATGAGATAGGACAAAGATCTGTAAATCCAGGGTAAGGCCTAAAACTCTTCCCTTTTCTGCAAAGAACAACTCCTAACTCCAGTCTGAGTCCTTGTCCTTGGCTCCCCCAGAAATCAGGTGGTGAGGATTAACTCCTGTGCTAAAAAGACCAAGCTGATGTCAGGTGTAGCTTGATGGCCACCTGGTGGGGCTGGCAGAGTTCTGGACTATGGTGCACAGGAGCTCATCTACAGATTTTATCAGTCCTACTCTTCCCAGCTGGTACCAGGGTCGCAGGGACATACTGGGAGAAAGTGACTGTCTCTTTCCTCTCTGCCTCGCATAAGCCACTAGTGGGACCCACTGACTTCAATACTAAGCACAAAAGTCTCACCCCTGTGCTGTGGCTGTGTCTGGAGACTAGAAAAGCCAGGACATGATGACAAGATCTGCTGAGGTACAATTCGGAGACCAAAGACAGTTATAGAGCACAGGAATCTCGCCCACACACACATGGCAGAGGCCTGAGACTAAGGAGAGTACACACAGGTTAGAAACATCTACTGGAGGTAAGTAGATCACATGGGACAGACTAGGACATGGAATGGGTCAGCACCAGGGACAGGATGAGTAACTTCATTCACGGGTAAAGGACAGACCTGAACATCTGGGGAGGGATCCAGGTTCATCTACTTAAACTGTACAATAAATTCTTTTAACCTTCCAAGTGTTATATGTAAATATATCATACAATTCTCAAGAAACCACCAGTGCAGGAAAATCCAGTTTTGCACTAACAATAGTACTCTAGAAAGCAAAAGAAGGGAATTACACATTCTGGGATTGGATCTTGGTAATCCCACAAATGGAGTGCTTAGTATTTGCTTTAGGCTGGTTTATAGGATTTTTCTAAATTTCCCCAGATTGGGGGCTTTCTGTGTAGGTAAGAATGTCATTGCTAAGGCATTATCCAGGGAGAAGGACTGAAAATTTGGGGTAGTCTTTTAACGTTTTTTTAAGATTTACCAGGATATTTTTTTCCTGCTGATAGTTCTCCTCTCCTGAAGGGGTATAGCTTTCTCTATTTTGACTGGCATCATTCAGAGTTTCATCTTTATTCATTCTTATGGTATCATCTTCACAGAGAGTGCTGTCCTCTCCAGTTTGGGCTGGCTGGCAAAAGGGCTGAAAACAGAGTAAGTTCTCTGCCCAGGTTAATTTTTTTGCTTCCCCAAACTCATGGCCAAGGCATCTCCCTGCCTTACTTCACTTGGGTAAATGCAAAATTCCTTCACTGTCACCAAGACTGGAGACACAATTACAGGCTCCCCAACACCATCAGGCAATACTTGGATACTAGCATGGTTAACAATTTTGGCATTGTTAACCATGAGTTAAAGTGTTTTAAAGGAGGACAAATTCTATTTTTTTTAATTCAAAGGATGAGTAAGTTAGAAAGAAAAGAGAAAGGTGGGAGGAGAGGGGGAGGGAGAAATCAGCAAGAGCAAGAGTGGAGAGACAAATGTGAGCTGATTTCAATTTTAACTTTTTCATCACTTAAATCAATGTGGATCTTATATTTTTAAAATTTTGCTTTTAACGGATAATGACTTCAGCACAAATTATAGGAAGGTAAAATACACGAAGGATTATAGGGATACAATATGTTAAATGTAATTTTTCAAAGGTCCTTTTTTGTGTGAGGAACTCAAGTAAATTTCTTTGAATACAAAGTGACTTTGAAGTACCTTGAGCTGTGTGGCCCTCTCTTCTATAATGCCAGAGGCAGAACTATTATTATGCTGTCAGCAGCTATGCCTTAGGAGCTCTCTTTTCTATATGTGTCTTTTACCTATTCATAGAGATTTCTTTCTCTAAAATACTCAAATAACTTGCTAAAACTAATAAAAAGGCTTATTATGCACTTTGAAAAATCATGCTGTTCGGTAGCTTGGGAGTATTTTACTGTGTAAAAGAAACACACTCTAGATTTTTCCTTTCCTTCTTTTTTAACTTTCACCTAATTTTTCTTTAAATGCTCAGAATGAAATTTCTCTGCTTCTGAAATATAGTAAGAGAAATGTTTGTACCACTTCCTCAGAGATCTTACAACTCATATTTCTTGGAAATACCTAATAACAGTAATTGTTATATAATTCTTTTCATAACTATCAGATCTATTCTATTCTATTTAAGGTACAGAAAATCATGTTTTCTGCAGAGTAGAAGAGAAATACAAGTGAATCAGGAGAGATCTTTAAAACTCAAGATAAGTGTTTAGAACTCACTTGCAGGAGCACTGGTTCTGTTCTTCAGAGGATTATCTGAGTCTACACCGCACATTTCATTCAGCACTGTGCTATGTGAAGCACAAACCCACCAAACCTCTAAGTCAAATTGCATCTTAATCACTTGCTGTCTCAGTCTTTAGTCCCTTGAACTCACCTCTGTTCTACCACTAGAACAAAACTGCTCTTAATACAAACTGAAGTAAAGCCTTGCATGTATGAGGTACAACCAAAAACAATATATATTGACCATATATCACCTCTTCTCTGAAGTCAACGTCTTCCCTGAAGTCACTCCTTGGTTGATCTTGGAGGTTTTCCTATCTCTTCTCTCTTTCACCTTGAAGAATCTCACCCCATGCCCTGATAAATAGGGGCTCATGGACCCAATTCTAATATGAATGTGCAAAGACTCCCCAACACCATCAGGCAATACTTGGATACTAGCAAACTGTCTCAGACTTCAACTCGTTGTCTACCTGCAAGTAACATCAATGTCTCAGCATAAAAGCTCATATTTAGAAGGCCATCATCCAAGTCATAATCACAAGATTGTTTCTTGTGCTTTTCTACAGCTGTTCATGGAATTCAATGGCCCTCTACTCAGATTTCAGTGTCAGACACAACTCCACAGACTCTTACTTGTACTTCTGACCAAGTGATTGAGTAAATCAGAGGTTCTGACAACCTCCTTGTCAGGGTTGGTTAATTTTCTATACCTGTTCATAGAACTCAGAAAATTGATTATATTTATTAAATCACTGATACATGACGAAGGATATTATTCAGGAATATTCAGTTGTAAGAGATGGGGGGAAGTATGAGATATGTAGGTGCTGCCATGCCTTCTCTAGGTTTGGCATTCTCCTTAAGTTCCTATGCATTAACCAACTTAGAACTCTGAAAATCTCATACTCTTGGATTTTATGGAGCCTTCATTATATGGGAATAGTTGATTAAATCATTGGTCAATGGCAATAAACTCCATCATCTCCCTTCTGGGAAGTCTGGAGGTAGAACTGCAAGTTCCAGCTTTCTAATCAAATATTTGGTTCTCCTAGCAACAAACCCCATTCTTAGAGGCCTCCAAAAGTCATTTCAATCATATAACAAAAGAATACCTTTAGGTCAGGAGATGGATCAAAAGACTAGATTGCATGCTTCACATGCCAGAGGCCCAGGTTCAAGCCCTCACACTGCATGGTCCCCTGAGCACCACCAGGAGTGGCACAAAAATTTCTTATTTAAAAAAAGTACCTTTGTTACTCTCAACACGGAGGAAATTCCAAGATCTCTTGAAGCTTTGAGGCATGAACTGTGGATGAAGACCAAATATATATACATTTCTTTTTTTAATTTCATTTTTTAATTGAATTACCATGAGATAAGTTACAAGTTTTCATGTTTAAGTTTCAGTCATACAATGATCAAACACCAATCCCTCCACCAGTGTATATTCTTCACCACCAATGTCACCAGTATAACCCCCTTTTCCAACCCTCCCCCTGCCTCCATGGCAGACGATTTCCCCCATATGTACTCTCTACTTTTGGGCATTATGGTTTGCAATACAGATACTGACAGGTTATCATATTTGGTCCTTTATCTACTTTCTGCAAACATCTCTCATCCCAAATGATTCCTCCAACTATCATTGTATTATTGACCTCTTCTCTATTCTAGCTGCCTATTCCCCCAGCTCATAGGACAGGCTTCCAACTATGGGAAATATTCCTAGTCCTTGTGTTTATTGTCCTCGGGTGTCAGTCTCATATTATGTTATTTTATATTCCACAACTGAGTGCAGTCATTCTATGTCTGACCCTCTCTTTCTGACTCATTTCACTTAGCATTATACTCTGTGTCTATTCACTTATAAGCAAATTTCATAACTTTATCTTTCCTAAAAGCTGCATAGTGTTCCATTGTGTAGATGTACCAAAGTTTCTTTAACCAGCCGTCTGTTCTCAGGCACTTGGGTTGTTTCCAGATTTTGACTATTATGAACAGTGCTGCAATGAACATATAAGTACAGATGTCATTTCTACTGTGCTTTTTTTTTTATCCTCGGGATGTATGCCCAGAAGTGGTATTGCAAGGTCATATGGAAGCTCAATTTCTAGTTTTCAAAGGAATGTCCATACTGTATTCCAGAAAGGCTGGACCAGTCCACATTCCCACCAACAGTAAAAGAGCATCCCTTTTACCCCAGATCCATGCCAGCACTGGTTGCTTTTGTTCTTTTGAATGTGTGCCAGTTTCTGTGGTGTGAAATGATATCTTATTGTTGCATCTCCCTGATGATTAGCGATGTGGAGCATTTTTTATGTGTCCTTTGGGCCATTTGTATTTCTTTTTTGAGGAATCTTCTGTTCATTTCTTCTCCCCATTTTTTGATGGGTTGGAGCTTTTTTTTCTTTTACAATTCTACTAGTATCCCGTATATCCTGGATATTAATCCTTTATCAGATGGATATTGGGTAAATATTCTTTGAGCTCTATTCTGTGAGCTCTTTCTGTATTTTAGTCATTGTTTCTTTTGAGGTGCTAAAGCTTCTTAGTTTGATATAGTCCCATTTGTTTATGTTAGTTTCCACTTGCTTGGTCAGTGGCATGGATAGGAAGGATTAACATTGTCAAAATGGCAATACTCCCCAAAGCACTATACAGCTTTAATGTAGTCTTAATCAGGATTACATGACGTTTTTCAAGGAAAAATGTGTTCTGTGCACTCCAGAAATTCATATGGAACAATAAACCTCCACGAATAGCTATAGCAATCCTTGGGAAATAGAAGATGGGTGGCATCACTTTCTCCAACTTCAAATTGCACTACAAAGCAGTAGTAATTAAAACAGCATGGTATTGGGCTAGAAACAGACCAACAGACCAATAGAACAGAGTTCAATACTCTGTCACAGATTCTCAAATATATGACTACTTAATCTTTGACATAGGAGCAATACATGTGAGGTGAAACAGGAAAACCTATTCAACAAGTGGTAGTGGGAAAACTGGACAACTACCTGCAAAAAAAAAGAAAAAGAAACTCTGACTTCTGTCTAAAGCCAGGCACAAAAGTTAGATCAAAGTGAATTAATAACCTCAGTATCAGACCATAATCCGTAAAGTGCATGGAGGAAAATGTAGGCAAAACCCTCCATGACATTGAAGCTAAACGCATCTTTAAGGATGAAACACCACTGACTATATGAATATATTTCTAACCAATCATAATAGCATGCTGCTCCCTTCACCTTAAATGTTCCTGGGTTTGAAATCTTCAATTCAATTCACTCTCAAATTTCAGGGCTCTGCTATTGGGTCACTGTGTAAACACACAAAAAAGGCGGCACACCAGGCACAGGGGAGTGATGCTGTATCTCTCCTGCTGCCTGAGTTCGTAGTCTCCAGCTGCTTCCCCCACCCTGGGGAGGTTGATGGCGATGATGAGGCAGGCAAAGGGAAAAATGGGAGTCAGACTGGCTGGTCTCAGGTGCAGTTTATTCCATTCCCGTCTCCATTCTCCTCTGACTCTCCTCCTGCTTCTTCCTCCCCCATGCTACTTCATTATCCTTCTCTTCTGGATCTGGATCTCCATCTGGCTTCTCCAGATCTGTCACTGGAACCCCCAGCCCACTGTTACAGCCTAGTTAAATCCCCTCTCATGAGGGGTTGGGGCTTACAAATAGGTGTGGTCACAATCAATCAGAGTAAAGTTCTTTTCCTCAGGGGATGCTGCTTCTAAGACAGATTCTCTTTCAGCAGGACACCCGCCCAAGAGCGGAATCCCATGGGTGTGTTTCTCCTCTCCTTTTCCAAATAACATATAAGCATTCATAATATTAATCATTTTGTATGGACATAGCAAGAGATGCATTAAACTTACAGAATTGCTCTCCTGGGGTCATCTTGATCTCAAACCTTAGTGCTCAGGCCAGATTAGTCTTTCCTATCCCTAGCAGGGCCATAGTCTCGTCGTTGCTTTTGGATCATGACAGCATTTGTCCATGACCAAGCTCTTAAGTTATAGTTAAGCATTAGGCACTTTGGCCAGGTCTATCTCGATGCCAGGGTAGCACATAACTCACCGCTTGCCCTAGGTCTGTCCGGTCCCTCATCGGGACCTTGCTTTTGGGGGTGCTAGGAAGTAAGGGTAGCTGAGGCTTAAGTCGAGAAAGCAGATGCCTAGGAATAAATAATATTCGAAGCCAATTAAATCCCATGTTACAAAAGCATATTAACAACTGTCTTTCTTTGTCCATACAAAAAGGACATTGCTTTAAATTAAACTATTCAAAAGACACAAGGAGAGGAGAAAGGCAATATTAACTTACAATACAACTTCAGTGTCCTAAAAAGATCTGACCTTACAAATTAACGGAGTCTGATTAGGGGGAAAAGCTGACTAACTGGTTGGGAAAGAGAGCATAGAGAAGTGGTTACAGATAGACAAAAGAATGGGAGTGACTCAGGAGCACTTTGATGGGTGTGACCCGATAAACCTAAGCTCCTTGTGGCAAGGAGAACAGGACATACCAGTGTTGTCTTAAAATGTTTAGAGATTATTTCCAGATAAACCTAAACTCTCTGTGGCAAGGGAGAAAGGACAAACCAATGATATCCTACGGGTCACTTTGCATGGGAGTCTGTTTTTCTCCTCCATTCACTGGTCTTAGTAAGAAGTTATTTTAAGTTGTTTCAGACTTACAAAACAAATAAGATATAGAGAATATCCTAGTCTTTGACTTATTTTTCCATTCTCTTCACTTTGTTATGTCTTTTATCTCAAGCACCCAGTGAAAACTCCTCAGTTTTGTCTTCCTTGTTTTAGTAAATCCCCTTAAATTCCACCATGTTGATGTCATCACTTAATACCATCAGTACAATTTTTATAAGAGAGAGCCTTGTATTTTATTTACCACTGAAATGGAAAATACCCTTTCTTGACCCAAAACTTTCATATATCTCAGAAATAGTGGGGCAAGTTGGAGTATTATTGAGTAACTGAAGTATGGATTAAGGTGTTTCTTTTAGTGTCAATAGCTTGATTAGGATTGTGAGATTATAGATTGAGAATGATGGAAGAAGGATAACAAAGAGAGAAACTGTCAGTCAACACTACTGGAAAGAAGATGGATCTTTCTAAAAAACTCTGTAGTAAACAATAAAATTACTTGCCTGGATAAGAGCTTCCAAGAAGAATGGAAGAATACATGATATTTTATGAATGCAAATAATACAAAAGTAAAGTACCATTAATGTGGACTATATGTTATATGTGGGTATATTGTCTTGTTTTCAGCAGTATTTATTACATTTGGTGAGACAAAGTCAGGCAATCAGATAAATTATCATTCAATGAATGAGTCTCAGCAGACCACTGATCTTGAGCCCTTTTCAGTAGTCTAATAACCTCTTTCTCCAAAGTCCTGCTCTTTAGCAGAAAGTACTGTTCAACAAGAGTGTTCCAAAAATAATCACACGGCATCTACCACAGGCCCTCTTTACCCCTAGATGACTATGTTTGCTTTTTGTAAATTTCCAAGTTACCACTCAAAGACCAAAAGGAAGTCAGATCCGCTGTAATACAGTTAATGTTCCATACAGGGAAGTCCAACAGCTCTACAAAAACTCAGGACAACTTACCTGCGAATCCATGGCAAGACCACCAAACCTGAAGAATATTCTTCTTCCACGGCTGTCCTGAAGGCCCAGTGGGATCTGGCTGTGCTTGATGACCATTGATCTTCCAGGGCCATATTATACAGTCCTGTACTGTCCCTGGAAATAAGGTTGATGCGTTCTCTCCTAAATGTCCACATACATTAAAATAAGACCTCTGGAATTAAGAGCTTCCTCACTAGCACAAAATTTCCGCGCCCCTCCTCCCTTTGGCATTTAGGTATTAGTATTATTCAACTGAATTACCATTAGATACACAGTTAGAAAGTTGTTCATGACTGAGTTCAGTCATACAGTGTTCCAACATTCACCCCTTAACCAGTGCACATTTCCCATCACCAATAATCCCAGTTTTTCTCTTACCATCCACCCAGCCTCTTTCTATGATTAACACTTTTCTTATCTTTATCTCTCTTTCTTTTTCTCTCTCTCTGTCCTTTTAGTCATTATGGTTTTCAATTAAGGTACTTTAAGGTTATCATATTTATCACTTTACCTTTCTTCATCACTCAGTCCAGAGTGATCATTTCTAACTATTGTTGTCATAATGAACCCTTCTCTGACCTAACTGCAATTCCCAAACCCTCAACTTGTGGCAATCTTCCATCCATGGACCAGTTATCCTGCCCCTAGTTTCTACTATTTTTGGGTATTAGTCACAATGTGCCTTTTTACATTCCACAAAATGAGTAATGTTGCAATGACCATTGAGATATAAATGTCTTCTCAAAATAGTGTTTTGAGGCCTTGGAGTAGATGCCAAGAATTGAAATATCTAGGTCATATGGAAGTTCAATTCTACTTCTTAAGATAGGTCCATTCTGTTTTTCAAAGAAGTTGAAACATTCCTATAAATAGCTCATTAGGTCTTTTTAGAAAACCCTTCAACATATTTCCCTCTGTTTCTTCTCTTAATATGATGTTCAATATAGACATGTAGAAGTCTATATTGGCTAATCAGACCTTATGTGCAGTTGGCTTAATCAGACCTTATGTGCAGTTGTTAATCAGAATTCAAACTGTCTCCCTTTTTTCCCAACCACTATAAATTGGCTCCTAGTTTAAGCTATGATTAGTCTGATGATTTTCATTAAGAGGCACCAATTATTCAACGATATGCTCTAATTCCTGCCTGCATCCTTCAGGAAGCTGCTTTCGGCACCTCCTCAGGGAACTTATACATAGGGGAAGCTCTTGGCTCCATTCTGGGGACCCAAGTGACACATGAAAAAACACTTTTGCCTCCTCCACAAGACAGCAGCTTTCCGCTCTGCCCCAAAGAGCATAGGCGGGGGGAGCTTTCAGTCTCCCAGGGGATGTTTCACAATGAAGCCACTGCTCTCAGTGTGGAGCATCCAACAGGACACATGTCCTTCATTAATACATTTCAGAGAAGGAAACATCAAGTGCTTCCAAATGATACACTCTTGGCATGTCTAGTGAAAAAGTGGGAGGAATTTTGTCTGCAGTTTCTAAGGTTTCTTTTGCTTTGGGGGGTGGGGGTTGGAGGAGGGGCTACAAAGATCTGGCCACAATATAAACTAGAAAAATCAGAAAACATGGCCAAAATAAAAATTATTTAACTATCTGGAAACTACAGCAGCTTTTTAAGAAGCTGGCTAGATATGGAGATGCCCCATGTTCAATTATCCTTTGCTCTTACCTGAGAAACTTGACATGTAGGTACAACTGAATTAGACTTTTGGGCAGCAGTTCTATAATAGGACTCTGAGGTGCTCCCCAAATGTCACTCTCTCCCTCTAGAGTCCCCAGTCCGAACTTGACTTCCTCCTTGTTCAGGGCACACAATCAACCAGGAGGCCCCTGTTCCCCATTCAGCAGGCACCAGGAGAGTCTGGGCTACCCAGAACCCAAACCCCTGTCTCACTGAAGCTCTGAAACAAATATGGTTAGACTGAGGAAGATATTGATGTTCAGATGATCCTGATGAGTATATTGAAGGTGTCCAAAGTCTGACAGAAGTGTAGGAAATGCCTTGGAAAGACTTGATTCCAATTTTAAACAAAATTCCAAAAATAAATGAAAAGTGTAATGTCATAGAGAATGCAGAAGCCTTTGGAGACCTGCTACATATGATGTGTTGCTTATATATTCAAGTGCCCTGAGCTGACCCAGAACGGGATTACAATCAAGAGTATGATTTTATAAACTTGGCACACTTCCAAGCTCATCTAGAGTAGGGGGTGATGAGAAGCAGGGGAAAATCCTTCAACTATTCCAAATTAGTTAGGACCTCATGAAAACCCTACAGACTTAGAAAACATACCTTGATGAATCTTGACTCATAAAGAGAACTTATTCTCAAATTCATAGCACAGGCTGCCTCGTGCATCAGGAAAAGGTTCAAAATCAGGCCTTGGGCCCCTATATGAGCTATAAAAATGGACTTTTACCATTTATTCCAGCTGAGAACTGGAGGAGGAACATATGATCCTGAAAAAGGACAGAAGAGCTGAGCGTTTGATTGTCTCTTTTAGGACAGTTTCAGCCATCGTGGCCTTACTTGTGCCATTTCTAAAGGAAAGTATTATTGTTACCACCAGAAGGGACAGTCTGTGAGCAGGTGACTAAACAATCCCCCACCACAACCCTGATCTGGTGTGGGAGGAACTACTGTTTTAAAGATGGTCCCCTAGGTTAAAAATCACTAAACAAGACAGCTATAGTCCAGTTGATCTCACCAAAGAACAGTTGGCAGGGTTCTGAAATTCCTTTCTATAATTAATATATAGAAGGGAAACCTAAGGTAATGCTGAAGGTGTAGGTAAAACTATTAACTTCCTTTTGGACATGGGACCAGCCTATTCCAGTCATACATTCATACTAAAGACACCTATCTTCCAACACCTATCAAATAATTCGAGCCGTACAATACTGTACTCATTGAGAAATGACAATCATATCATCACACCTGCCTATAATTGCCCCTGTAACATATTTTGAGAGACATTCTTAAAAACTTTAAGGTTTCAACTATTTGGACAAACTCAGGATGGGAATTGGAAAGAGTAGGTCATGCTGTTAGGGCAGAAGCCACTCCAAGGAAGTCCATTAAGGCAAAACCAGCAACTAAAAGACCCCAACCACTTCCCAACCTTAATCCAATGTCTCTTAAAACCTGAAGCTCTAGATCACTAATCAGCAGTGACTTGCACTCACAAAACGAATAACAAGCACTGGTGAGGATGTAGGGGAAAAGGGACCCTTATTCCCTGCTGGTAGAAATATTGACTGGTCTAGCATTTTGGAAGACAACATGGACATTCTTCAAAAAACTGGGAATTGAGCTTACATAGGACCCAGCAATTCCATTCCTGGGAATATACCCCAAGGTCCTCAAAGAACAATGCAGAAAAAGACATATGCATTCCTTTGTCATTGCCGCACTATTCACAATAGCCAAAATGTGAAAACAATCCAAACATTACAAGAAAATATGACTGGATAAATAATCTATGGTAGATATGCATAATGCAATAATACTTGGCCATAAGAAATATGCTGCAACATGGATCTGGAGAGCATCATGTTGAGTAAATTGAATCAGAGGGAGACATACGGACAAAGAATTATCTCTCTCATATGTGGTACATAAACTTCTTAAGGCTCCAAAGCCATAGAAACAAAGAGCAGAAAAACTATTATTCAGTATGAAGCTTGGCACGGGGGCAGGGGTGGGGGGATTCAGTTAGGAAAGGGAACACGAAGACAATGTGGGAGCGGAAAAGTGCCTGCTGCAGAAGGCTGGGTTAGGTGAGGGCCTGGGAGGAGGAAATCTGGGAACATTGATGGAAGGAAGTGAACACTGGTGAAGGGACTGGTATTGGAACAAATGTACACCTGAAACTAAATCATAAATAACTTTGTAACTTTATAATTCACAATGATTCAATTAAAAAGAAACTGTAAAAAATCCTCGAAGCAAAGGGAGGCCAGCAGCCAATAAATGACAGACTCTTCACAACATTTTAAGAACTTGTAAATTCTGATCTAACTCTCTGATCTTGGTGGTTTAAGAAAAAACACAGTAGTAAATGGAGGATGGCACATATTTAAGGGCAATTAATATTGCTGTAGATACACCCCACAGTCCCAGACCTATAGAGCCTTCTGGGACACATTTCTCCCCTGTTCCAATGGCTCCCAATGTTAGAGCTAAAGGATGCCTTCTGTATTCCTGTAGCAGAAGACTCCCATTACCTATTCACCTTTAAATAAATGGGAAAGTGGTCCACACATCTCATCTTTACTTTCTCAGGGGCTTCAGGATAGAATACATTTATTTGGGAAGATTCTGAGTAGTGATTTATATATAAAGTAGAAAAGTCTCATCCAATACATGTCAAGTCTGTTAATCTTCACTATACAACAGAGGTCACCAAAGAATAGCATTGAGACCATAAATTTTCTGATCTCAAAGTCGCAAAGAGAAAGATCCAACCAACAAACAACAAACTATGTAGCAAAGCAATTTTAGCCACAAGAACCAGAAAAACAATCAGGTTATATGTGACATCTCCCACTCTCACACTCAAAAGGCAATTCAGACTTTGGGGCCTAATGGGTTATTGTTAACTGTAGATTCTTGTATATCGAGGAACAGCCAACTCTTGTCTGAGAGTCTAATGGCTATGAATGGCATCCCAGTCTTTTGGGGACCAAACCTCTCTGGCCTTCAAACAAGTTTTAACAAAAGCACCAGTTTTTTTCTTTGCCATAACTGACAAATCCTTCCTGATATATGCTTCTGAAAAGTTATGCACTATGTTAGCTGTCTTCACCCCATCATCAAAAAGTAACTAAGACATTGCTTCAGAAAATAATTCCCAGAATTGGGCTATTGTATCACTTGCAAAGTGATAACTTCTCCTTTTACCCCACAAAAGTATCAGGTGGCTAAATTTCTGAGCATTGAGTAGCACTGTCTCGTTGTTCATAGATTTGCTTGAGCGGGCACCAGTAATATCTCCATTGTGAGACTTGTTGTTACTGCTTTGGGCATATAGAATATGCCACAAGCAGCTTGCCAGGCTCTCTGAGAGGGACAAAGGAATCTAACCCGGGTCGGCCGCATGCAAGGCAAACGCCCTACCCGCATTGCTATCCCTCGGGAGTAATGAGCAATAACGCATTTTTCCTGAAAATTTCAATTGTTATGAAAAGTATAAAATGTAAATCAGACCTAAAAGACAAAAGTCAGAAAGCTCAGTCAGGAAACTTCTAAACATTGGTTATAGGTTTGCCCCCTCATTTTGTGTCAAATGCCCATTTCTTCTTCCCTACACATTGATCAGAGTTCTGTGAAACCTATTATTCAGTTTCTAGGACAAAGGCATTTTCTTTCCCTCTACTTATTTTAACAAATTTACAGCATGATTGGCCAGTAAGGACTCCTTGAGGGTGACCTAAGTATATCTTCCTGAGAACTACTTTGTCCCCAGACACTTTGATATAAAGCTTACTGAGGTGGATGGATTATATTTATCAGAATTATCAACTCTCTGGAAAGCCTCTTTAGAGAGTAGTAGAGAGTAGTCCTCTCGTATTCACACAGCCATCAAGGTTCTTTCAAGCTAAATTCACAGTCTTGAATGAACTTTTTCCACATTTGCTTAAGTTTATAGATCTTTTTGTCTCTGTTATGAAGGTGTTGAAGCAGGTTGCCTGGTGCTAGATATAGTATCAAAAAAGAAAATGTGTCAATAAAACAATTAGCTTCTGTGACATCCTTAAATTTTCAAATGAGAGGAAAATTAAAAAGTTAGCTAAACAATATTAGTTTTATTAAAAGTCAAACTAGAGACCTGTACATCCCTAACCCATTATGTTATTTCTCTTGAAAATCAACTCCAATCAACATGAGCAAGGACAATATTTAAACACTCCCATTAGCTCACCACTATGGACTTATAGTTAGCAAAGATGAATTTGGTGTGCCTGAAGAAATAAGTCCGAGTTTACTGTGCCCAGGGGCTACTTCTGGCCCTGTGCTTGAGAACTAATCACTCCTAGTAGTGCTCAAGAAACTATACAGTGCCAGGGATGGAACCTGAGGCTCCTGATTATAAAACTGTGCCATGTTTCTTTGAACTATCTCTCTGGCCTCAAAATAATCATTCTGATAAAAATCTATGCTTTTTCTACCTCAAAAGTAAACAAAGTATGTTATGTCACCTTATGAACTCTGTATGAACCATTGGGAAAAAAAACAATTCAAAGCTAAGAGGGGACGATCAGTAAGAAAGTCCCTTTTCTTATAAGCATCATCAATTTGCTGAGCATATTTTAAATTTTATTTCAAAGTGAAGTAAAATATTTTTGGGTGTTTTCTTAATTTTTTAATTGAATCACCATGAGATGCAGTTACAAAGCTTTCATGATTGAATTTTAGTCATAAAGTGATCAAACACCCATCCCTCTACCAGTGTACATTTTCCACCAACAATGTCCCCAGTATCCCTCTCGCCAGCCCCACCCCACCCCATCCCTTGCCTCTATGGCAAGCATCTTCCTTCTTACTCTCTCTCTCTCTGCTTTGGAGCAACATGGTTTGCAATACAGATAGTGAAATGCCATAATGTTTGGTATTTCGTCTACTTGCATCACACATTTCCCACACCGAGTGATCTCTATAACCATCACTGATTTATTGTCCTTTCTCCATCTCAGCTGCCTTCTCCACAGCATATGAGGCAGGCTTCCAAACCATGGAGCAATCTTCATGGCCCTTATCTCTGCTATCCTTGGGTGTTAGTCTCATATTATGTTATTTTATATTCCACAAATGCGTGCAGACATTCTATGTCTATCCCTCTCTTTCTGACTCATTTCATTTAGCATGGCAGAATCTCCTGCCTCCATGCCAGGCTGTCTCCACTGGGGCCTCCTCAGAGGGGAATGGGTTGAGTTTTCCTCCCCACCCCAAGCAGAGCCCTGGCATCCGAAAACCTCCAGAACCCAGCCACAGCCATGCTCAAGGCCACTCTCCACATGCTCAGATGAGCTTCACCCATGAACAAACTGATAGAGAAACCCAGGTATGCGGGACCCATGGCTGAGATCTCTAAGCCTGCTAGATTGGGACTAGGCCTCCTCCACCAGATCCCCAGTTTTCCAGTAGCTTGACAGTCACACCCACAAACTCCCCTCCCCCTTGGGTGCCATGTAATTTCATCAATGGCCAAGATCTAGAGACTATAAAACAAAGCTCCTGGAGGAGAATGACGCAAATTTTCCTGAAGCACATGGCCACATTTGCAGTTGTGGGACATCATTATTTTTATTTATTTTATTTTATTTTATTTTTTTCCACAAAGCAGAGCCTTGCAAGCTACCTGTGATGTATTTGATATGCGAAAAACAGTAACAACAACATGCTCTTCATGTTCCTGGAGCGAGCAGATGCCATCGGGCTATACTAGCATGCAACAGGGACAAATGAAGATGTTACTAGCTCCCGCTTGAGCAAATAGATGAACAATAGGATGACAGTGATACAGTTCATTTAGCATAATCCTCTCCATATCCATCCACTTATAAGAAAATTTCATGACTTCATCTTTCCTAACAGCTGCAAAGTACTCAGTTTGTGTAGATGTACCAAAGTTTCTTTAACCAGTAGTCTATTCTCAGGCACCTGGGTTGTTTCCAGATTCTGGCTGTTATAAACAGTGCTGAAATAAACGTGCAAGTGCAGATGTCATTTCTGCTGTTCTTTTTTGCATCCCTGGGATATATTCCTAGAAGTGGTATTGCTGGGTCATATGGAAGCACAGTATCTAGTCTTTGGAGGAATGTCCATATTGTTTTCCAGAAAGGCTGAACCAGTTGGCATTCCCACCAACAAAGAATAAATGAGAGTCCCTTTCTCCCTGCATCTGTGTCCGCACTGGCTGTTCTTATTCTTTTTAATTTGTGCCAGTTTCTGTAGTGTAAGATCGAATCTCATTGTTTTGATTTGCATCTCCCTGGTACTTAGTAGTGTAGAGCAATTTTTTATGTGCCTTTTGGCCATTTGTATTTCTTTTTTGAGGAAGCTTCTGTTCATTTCTTCTCCCCATTTATTGATGGGATCATAAACTTTTTCTTGTAAAGTTGTACCAATGTCTTGTATATCTTGTATATTAACCTATTATCTGATTGGTATTGGGTAAATAATTTTTCTCATTCCATGCATGCTCTGTATTTTAGTCACTAGATTCTCAGGGCATACTTCTGGCTCCATCTTCAAGGATCACTCCTGGTGGAAATTCATATGGTGTTAAGGATCAGACCAAAAAAAGTTGTGTGCAAGGCAAGTAGTCTACCTGTAAAACAGTTTTATTTAAGCAAGCTTACTTTATTCAGAGTGATAGTCTCTAGATCTCTCCACAGAGCAGCAAATTACATGATTTTGCCTTTTCTTAAAACTGAGTAGTATTCCATTGTGTACATTTACCATAGTTTCTTTATATAGTTGGGTTGTTTCCAATACAACTTGAACAATTGAGTTTCCAGATTTTTGATATTGTTTTTACTACTGCAATGAACATAGAAATGCAAATGTCTTTGTAACTGGAACTGTGGGGTCCTTGAGGGAGATGTCAAGAAGTGAAATTGCTGAGTCATACAAAAGATCAATTCCTTGCTTTTTGAGGTGTTCATACAGTTTTTCCAAAAAGGCTGAACCAGTCAATATTCCTACTAGCAAATAATCAAGTTCCCTTTTCCCCTGGTTAAACACTAGTTGTTTTTGTTCTTTGTGATATATGCTGGTCTCAGAGGCATGATGTGATATCTCATTATTGCTTTTATTTGCATTTTCTTGATTTAAGTGAGGTGGAGCATTCCTTACATATCTATTGGTCATATGTATGTCTTCCTTGAGGAAGTTTCTATTCATCTTCCCACCTCACCACTGTTTCTTTATGGGGCTGGTATATTTTTTATTTGGTCTCTTAAGTAAGAAACACCTTGAACTGAGAGTCAAGACATATGTATGGCAATCCAACCCATCTTTATCTTATTTTTATAAATCTTTCTGGGCCAGAGAAATATTTAAGCTGATAAGATGCTTGCCTAACATGCAGCTAATTTCAATCTGGTCCTGAACACTGTGCATGATCTGATTACCTCTAGGAGTGATCCCTGAGCACAGAGCATTTATTTTTTTTTTCTGTCTTAAGCTTTGTTTAAATAACCTCCATGAGAATGGAATGAAAATAATTACCTTGTTATATTAATTAACCAAAACAAGAGATAAAAATCCCACCATGGAGTCAATCTGAAAGTCACCTGGGAGGGGTGGAGTGTCCGTCTATGGGGGTTGCCTTGACCTTGGCCCCAGCAAGCAGCTGAAGGAATATTCAGTGAGGGTTCTTGATGGTTTCATCTATGGACACAGTGAGGCATGCAGACTCTGGAGCTGCAGCCATGGCATTTACCACACCACAGCTGGCTCCCACAAGAAGACTGCAAAGTTGTCAGCAATATCATTATTGTTGATATTCATTCCATACCACCACATGGCTCCCTGGGCATGCAGACCCTGCAGCTTATTGAGGATGTTGGTAGCATCAAAACCAGCATTGTCACATAGCTAGCTCAAAATGATTTTCAAGGCCTTTCATATGTTCCAATAAGTAGCTGCTGCTTCTCTGGAATGGTCCTTGAGTATTTCTGCAGCTCCTTGGAGAGCTCCATCTCAATAGCTCCACTAACAGCCACCATCAAATTGTTCTTGATGGCTCTCCTGATCATCATGATGACATCATACAGAGACAACTCAGTATCCTCTACAAACTGTTCAGCACCACCTCAGAGGATGACAGTGCTAGTCTTGGCCTTGGGACAGCCAGTGAAGAAACTGTATATCTCATATCCAATCTGGGTCTCCTGAAAGCCCTGGCAGCCACCCAGTACCTCTCATTCTAGAGTGTCCATACTAGTTTGTATAGAGCCTCCACAACTATTATTGTCCTTCAGATCTTCCTCTCACACTTGGCCAGCACTGAATAGTCCCTGTCGGCAAAGTACTGTGTAGCCACACCCCCAACAAGGTGTTCGGATAAGATGACTGGCTCCAGAAGATGAATCCTTTCTAAATTTTCACAGTGAATATCCTTCTCAGCATTAACAATTGCCTGATAATCCTCAACTGTATGGACCCTCATTTCAGCATTATCCTTTTCAACTTTCCTTTCAAATTCAACATTTAAAAGGGCCATTTCAGATCAACTTGTTGATCAAACAAACCCAGAATAAGAAAATGTCTTCTTAAATGTGACACCAGCTGCCAACTGGAACTCCGCTAGGATTCCACCTTGCACCTTCTTGATTCCAATCATTTTAAACTGCAACAAATCGTAAGCAAGCACCATAATTTTATCCACCACCATTTTAGCAAAGAAGTCCTCAGAGAAGTCATGGCACACTTTTATAGCAGCTTCCTCTGTACCTCTTTTTCTTCCTTCTTCACAGTCATAGCAATCTCTTTGATCTGTTAACTGGTAGCAGTGCAGAAAGCTCAGTTGATGATCTATGGATGCAAACCTTCCTCCACATATGGTTTCACTTGCTTCAGAAACTCTGCCACTGTTGTAAGTGGGTAGAATAAGGAAGGGACCCTCTACATCATGGCAATGAAATTCCTGGGAAGTAATAAAGCCACCAGTCCTAAGGCTGACCCACCTTGGGGATATAGAAAGCAAGACCTGATAAGACCTTCTTCAGCAGTAGACCCTGAGGAGATTGGACCCCTTCCTACAGAAAGGGCCTGAAGGAAATTCCTTCAGAAACCCTCAATTCCTTCCTTTAATCTTATTACCAGAGAAGGCTGGACCCTTCCCCAAGAGAAGATCCAGCAGGAACAAAGGTCAAGAAAAGCACTTTCAATTCTTTGACCTTTCCAAATCTACCCTCCATAGCAACCACCCTAACAATGAACTCTCTTAGCTAGAAGCCCCACATGGGGTGGCTTGATAAAAACCCTATAAAAACCACCTTGAGCAATGGAAGGGCATATGTACATTGCTGGAGCATATGTATGCTCATGTGTCATCACACCGAGCACATGTGTTGTCCCCGTGCATCTCCCATCTTGAGATGTGTACTTTTATTCTTTCATATCTAATGCTGGGCTGTGTGTAGGGGCTCTCTCAGCATTTGGAGAAGCCTGCATTCTCTTGAGCGCATTACTTTCTCTCACTTTATTTCCTTCCTTTCCCTTCCTGAAACTCTTCAAATAAAATCCATTTTACTTTACTGCTTGACTGCTCCTGAAATTCTTTGCTGTGATGCAACAGAAGAGCGCAGTAACTCTGGGTAAGGCCTAGGACTGACTCTCCTTTCCTGCAAAGAGCAATTCCTCACCCCAGTCTGAGCTCATGGTTTCCTTAGAAATCAGGTGGTGAGGATTACTCCTATCGAGAGAAGGCCAAGTGGATGTCAGGTGTGACTTGACCTGGTGGGGCTGGCAGGGCCCTGGCTTGTGCCACTGAGGGGTTCATGGAACACTATCAGTCCCAGTCTCCCAGTTGGCTCCTGGGTGTCAGAAGTGGATCAAGAGAAAGGAACTATCTCTCTCTTCCTCAGCTCACATAAACCACCCGTGGTGCCCACCAACTTCACTGCCAACAGGGTCACAAAGGTGGTGCCACCACCAATCTTAGAATCCTGAGATTTAGCAATGTCCACTGAAGTCTTTGCTGCAGGATGGATGACATCAAGGAGTTTCAGAATTGTGGCTCAATTATTAGAAATTGTTGCTTTGCCTCAGACATCCACAATGAACTTGTCCATGGCAGCAGGGCCCAGGGTGGTCCTAACAGCCTCAGCAATCACCTGGCAAGCACTTATGGTATTCACACACTGGGGAATGTTGGGAACTGTCAGTCCTCTCAACAGGATAAGTGGTGTGGGCTGTTGGAATCTCAGCTGGCACTGTTTGCAATCTGCTGGCTGGTGCTACCCTGTTGAGCAATCTTCTGGGGATTTTCCTCGAGGTAAGAGGGTTACAGAGATAGGGAAGGACAGAGCCAAAAGGGGCATTGTCTCCCCATAATTTGTAATTTCAGTAGTTCAGTTAACAGAATTTGCTGAATCATTTATCCCATCATAGTTACAAACAGTTCCGGCTTGACTTGGGGCCATCTTTCCTCCCTTTCTCAAAGGGCACTTAAGTTAATGGAATAACTTAATTAATTAATTAAATTAATTAGTTAAGGTATTGGAATTAATTAGTTAAGCTAATGGAATTGCTTGTCACTTTGCAACCATTGTTAGGAGCCCCGCCCCCACCCCCACCCCAGGCAGTCCCAATGCCCAGGGTCACTCCCAATTCCTGGTGCTTATGTTTAACTTCTCCATTGTGCCTTACTTACCCTGTCTGTTAATTGTTTATTGCATAACTTCTCTGAGCGTTACTTACTCCTGTCTGTTAATTGTTTATTGTATTATTTCCTATTCTACCCCTGTCCCCTCACCCTGCACATAGCACAGTTTCTTTTTCCCTATATTAGCCCTGTTTGATCCCAGTGCAGTTGTCACTGGCCAAAAGTCTGTCACCAGTTCTTCCATCTGCAGGGCGGGGCAGAGGGGATGACTTTCAGTCCAAAATGCACCAGGAGACACGGCCACCATGGTCAGTGACATTTCTCTCATTTCGGAAGCTTATTCCGTAGCCCACTATTCTCTCCTCCTCTCTTGCCCACCCAGCACACAATGTCCTGGGCACTAGTTTTACAATGTGCAGACCAACTGACAGCAACCTCCATGCTGACTCCCTCACTGGCTCTGCTCTCTTCATTTATGACTAAGTCTCCAAGAAAATGCCAGTCAAACAGCTAAAGCTCATGGACACACCAACTACCTCCAGCTGAAGATTCTAGTGTACCCACTGGAGGCGGATGAGCCCAGTCCCCTGCCGTGCTGAAGCTCTGGCAGTCAGATCCAACCCCCAAGGACTCAATTCCACCACTTCACTAATATTCTCTGCAGAGATGTCAAACTATAAAAAATTCCAGGTACCTCATATCCAGGCTGAGAAATCTGGGGTCGTCTCAGAGTGGGCATGGGCATACTTCCAGAAGCCCCAACAGTCACACCCACCTCTTACAGCCACTGCCTATCAATCCATTGACCCAGATCATAGATTCTGCAGTTTCTGGGTCATGCAGTTTCATATGCAGCAGTGTACCACCTCATAATTGATCAATACTTAAATTCCAATGGGAACACACCAAATTAGATGGGAAAGTAACGCATCACTGTCATCCTACTGCTCATCTATTTGCTCGAGTGGGCACCAGTAACATCCCCATTCATCCCTGTCACATGATAATGTAGCTCGATGGCGTACTGGGGGCCCTTGCAGGGTCAGAGGAATGAGGACCGTCATTGTTACTATTTTTGGAATATCAAATACACCATGGGTAGCTTGCCAGGCTCTGCTGTGCAGGCAGGATACTCTCGGTAGCTTGCTGGGCTCTCTGAGAGGGACAGAGGCTTTTGGGGAGGCCTCTAATCACCTTTACAGGCGTTCCCAGACTACCAAATATAAGCTTTGGTCAAATGGCATGTTGTAAGAATCTGCACACTGACAAACACGCACCTTCCTGTATCTCTGGGCAGCACCTGGGACATCTTTGGCCTCAGGTTGATCTCCTTGAGGTTGATGGAGTGCACCCGGAGGTTGTTGAGCAGCTGGCAGAGCAGGACCCTATCACGGAGGGTCTGTGGCAGGCCGAACACCTGCGCCGAGCCCCAGGTCACCTAGTGGTTGGCTGACAGCACCCCACAGTGGATGAGACACTGTGCACACTGCCGCCATGGTTCTATGTCCAACGGCGCTGTGACTCAGCCCAGATGGAGCAGGCAGTGATGCTGCGGTTTCTCCATGCCCTGCCGATGCCATTATGTTTGAATCTTGCAAAACAGCCAGCGCTATCCATCCAGAATCACACATAGAGTTCCAGCAGTAATCACATGTAGAGTACCATGCCTGCCATGCTGAGCCACACGTTGTCTAAGGCAAGATGGTGAGCTGATTTTGGGAGAGCGCAAGGGGTTTGGGCAGCATCGGCACCATCTTGCCTCCAATCAAATATGGTGTGGTAGCACTGTAGCACTGTGCTAGTAGCACTGTCACCCCATTATTCATCGATTTGCTCGAGCGGGCTCCAGTAACTTCTCCATTGTGGGACTTGTTGTTACTGTTTTTGGCATATCGAATATGCCATGAGTAGCTTGCCAGGCTCTGCTGTGCAGGTGGTATACCCTCGGTAGCTTCCCAGGCTCTCTAAGAGGGATGGAGAAATCAAACCCAGGTTGGAGTAATTATGGAAAATGAGTAGGGAGTGTCTTATGATATATCGGTTTAGGAATATGTTCACTCATATATGAAGTTCGGCCCAAGCATGTGGAAAGTGGCCTGGAGTGTGGTGGCAGTTGGGTTGTGGAGGTCAGCTGCTGGGGCTGGGTCTCTTGGGGCGGGAGGGCTCTCACCCACTTCCCTCTGGTAAAAGAGGATGAAAAAGCTGTGCAAGGGGCCTGGAGAAGTGGTATAGTGGCCAGCCTGGGTTTGAGCCCCACCACCACCACCACCAACAGCAACAACAACAAAACAGAGAGAGAGAGAGAGAGAAGGAAAGGCAGCTGGTATATTTATCAGTATTTTGACTCATTGGGGAAAGTCAGATAGAAAGGTACCTTAGTTAAGCAAGGTTAAAAAGAGGGGAAAGAAGATGGAGAATCAAAATAAGAATGCTAAGAACACCCAACAGAGCGAAAGACAGAAAGGTCTGAAGAGGCGAAGGCATCAGACTCATATGAATTTTGCAGCAAGTCTCCAATCCATGTCCATAGAGAACCCAATGGAACACAGGCTAACTTGGCGGGGTGCAGAGGGCAAAAACTTTTCTTTTAACGAGAAGACAGCAGACCTCCAGGGGAAAGTGAGCAGGAGGAACTGGACTTGCACTGGACCAGGAGCAGGGACTGTGTGCAGGTGGGCCTCAGATGTGGAGGGAGAAGCAACTAAACGTACTGTGGTGGGCAAAGAACAGGCACCAGGGAGGCACCAGCTGAGAATGGCAGAGCAGTGCACAGGCTTTCTTCTGAGAGCAACAGTGAAAAGAGCAGAGACCACGCAAACTGCCCTGCACAGAACTATGCCACAGGCACGGGGATAGGACAGGGCCATGCCTGTGATGTTGCGTGGCCACAATGCAGACACAGGCAGAAACTGCAGCAGCACATGAGACTAGAAGGAAGCGGAGTCTGGTAGGCAGCAGGAAAGCTCAGTGTGCCACCAAAAAATGTGAAGGCATTTAGGTGCTCAGGCAGCAGACAGGTATGTGGGGAAGGAGCAGCCAGCATTCACGAAGACAGATTCAGAGAACACATACAAGCTAGGATGAGAGGTAGGACTTACTGATACCTTATAAATGTTACCAGGAGTTGAAAGGTACAAGAAGGGACATTGATGAAAAAACAAAATGCAATTTTCAAACTCTTCAGACTTCAGTTCCCTCAGCTAGCAAATATTATCAGCAATAAAAGTAACACATAAAATAAAATAAAACTAACACATAAAAGTAACACATAAACCAACTAAATAAAACAAACAAAAACAAAAACAAGAACACATAAGGCTCAACTAAGCAGCTTAGTAAATCCTTAGATAAGGACTTAAAAACCCTATAGAGATAACAGCTTTCACATTAAAGCCAATTGGTTTTTAAACTTACTGATTTCAATATTAGAATTTTATAATCCAATCAACTTCCACTCTAGAGTTGTAATCAACACTTGTGAACTTTTTGTATTTCAAAAATAAATATTTTTTAAAAAAATACAAAACAGGGTCAATGGACACATAGTAGGCATACATGATTGATACTAAATGCTACAAAAAACTGCCCTAGACTTGAATTTAAACATTTTGTTTGATATTTTATTCAAGCAATGCACTAATGTTGAATTCAAGTATATTCCACTATTTTTAAGACCTAGAACAAGTGTATGCATGGAAGTTAGCATACCATATGTCCTAATGTTTACATCATAAATAAAGCCCAAAATCTATTAAATAAAAAAATGATTTTCAAACTCTTCAGAATTCAGTTAAAATAAAATAAATGAAATGACTAATATAAAATAAATTAAATTAAATTTTCAAAAGCATTGAACAAATCCACCAAGTGCCAATTACATTTTGGTCATTTTATATCTCCTGATTTCATGAGGTGAATAGGTGCCTTCACATTTTAAAAATGATCAAATTGAGATGCTCTCATCAAAAGAAACAACAAAACTTTTAAAAAAAATTTTAATTAAAGCACCATGATTTACAAAGTGAGTCATAGTTGAGTTCTAGGCATACAGTATTGCAACAACAATCCCACCACCGGTGTCAACTTCTTTCCACCAATATACCCAGGTTCCCTCCCAGATCCCCTCCCAGTCCACCTTAAGCCTACCTCCTTAACAGTCACCATTATAAAATGGGTTGTTAAAATTTGGGTCACTTGATTCCAGTGTTATTGGCATATGATTCGAATATTTGACTCTATCAAGGCTTAACATCACCTTTGTAACTTAATTCCCTAGCCTGGCTCCATGTTGCTTCTCATCTGTCTCTTTTCTCCACTCTTTCTTTCCTCCTCTTCTCTATGCTCTGGGGCCAAGTTTGATCTGGTCACACACACACACACACACACACACACACACCCTTAAAACATTTGCATGTCCTCATCCAGTTATTCTAAATACCACACATAAGTGATAGCACCCTGTGTTGTTCTTTTTCTCTGGCTTACTTCAATTGACATGAGGCATTCCAGTTCCATTCATGTTGCAGCAAATTACAGAACTTCATCATTCTTTACAGTGGATAGTATTTCGTTGTGTATAAATACCATATCTTCATGATCTTCTTATCTGTCATTGGACACCTAGTTTGATCCAAATCTTAGCTATTGTATTGAGTGCTCTGCTGCAATGAGTAATGGTGTACATACATTCAGTTGAATGAATGTGTTTCTATCTCGGGGATAGATACCCAGAAATGGAGTTGCTGGGCCATATGGGAGCTCAATTTTGAATTTTCTGAGTATCCACTATACTGTTTTCCATAGGGCTGGACCAAACAACATTCTCACTAGCAGTAAATGAGGGTTCCTTTATCATCACATCCTCACTGACACAGATTGTTCCCAGTATTTTTGTCATGTGCCATTGTTACTGATATAAGGTGATATCTCATTCTTGTCTTGATTTAGATTTCTCTAATATGAAGAAATAATAAGCAGTTTTTCATGTGCTTGATGGTCATCTGTTGGTCTTTTTAGAAAAATATATGTTCATTTTCTCTCCCCATATTTTGATGGGGCTTTTAGACTTTGTTGTTATTATTGATCTTTGTGAGTATTTAATAGATTCTGGACCCTTGATTGGATGTGTTGGGTGTGAATAGTTTTTCCTATTCAGTTAGCTATTGTTTAGTTTTGGTTTAAGTCATGGAGAGTTCTGCCAATGTACTTTATAGATTCAGTTCTGATCACAAGGCTTTCGATCCACTTTCAGTTGACTTTTGTGGCAGGTATGAGATATGGATCTAGCTTTAATTTCTTGCATGTGGTTATCCTACTCTCCCAACACCATTTGTTGAAAAGGCTGTCTTCATTGAAACAACAAAACTTCTAACTGAGAGAAGTAACAGAGATTAAGTAAATTTACCTACTGAGTATTTTTGAAATATATATCAAATCATGATACTGATACTGTTTATCTAAATAAATTTAATTTTATGTTTCAATTGTATTTCATTAAACTTCAGGCAAATGAGGATACAGGCAGTTAGGTAAATTTTCAAATCTATAGCAAAGAATGTATATTGCCTAGCATACAACCTATCTATGTGAAAATAAAAAAGAGGAAGACAAAATTTTCTAAAGGATTACAGGAATGAGTATATTAAGAATAATAAAGGTGAAGTGAGGGGCTGGAGTGATAGTACATCGGGTAGGGCATTTGCCTTGCACACAGCCAACCCGGATTCGATTCCCAGCATCCCATGTGGTCCCCTGAGCACCGCCAGGGGTAATTTTTGAGTGCATGAGCCATGAGTAACCCCTGTGCATCACCGACTGTGACCCAAAAAGAAAAAATAGTGAAGTGAGTAAGAATCTCGAGGGCTAGAAAAATAGGAAATGAAAAGTGACAATTCACAGAAGGAATTTGGAAAGACAATAATTGACTCAAATTTCTCTAAAGATAAAGTGTGCTCCCAACACGTCATATTCTTTATAAATAAAATGAATATCTGCAGGGAGAAAAGTACAAAGGATAAAGGTAGAGTCCTATGAAACTTTGCAATTGGCTAAGTTCCTTTGCAGAGCATGGTAAACTTTTGATGCAGAAAGGAACTTCAGCTCATGACCCACTTTCAAACACATCAGCCTTTACATTATTTTCTAAAGAGAGTCTCATTATGCGTCTTTAAAGATTGCCATAGCAGCAGGTTCAACTTCAACAACCTTCCTCAGAGAGGTTGTTCCCTAAATTTCAAAGTCCAGGCTTGAGTCATTTAGTTCTTTTCCTGTGAAGTATTTTAACAAATATTTCCAAATGCATGTTGCATACCATCTCTATCATTTCATTACTAAACAATAAGACCTGTTAAAACATTTTTGTTGCTAAGATCTTTCCAACATCAGGACACCACTAATATCAAACAGAACAAATGTTCAAAAAAACTCCTGTTAAATAGACCTCAGAGCTAAAAACCTCCTTTCTTCACAAATAGACATTCTAAACTGTTTTTTTTTTCAGTTTCAGACAAAAACTCTGGCAAGAAAATACGTATTTCTTGTACTCTCCAAAGCAGTAATTTCTAAATTTTCTTTTCTTCTTTCTATAATAGGTAATAAAACATCATATTAACTCCAGATTGTCTAGATGTCCAAAATTAACTAAGTGTATTAGTAGAATTATATAAAATTGCCAATATTCTTGACACATCACACAGATTTTTCCATGAGAACCCAGATTGCAATGTTCCAAGACTAATGGCATCATGTACTTTCACTGAAACTATCATATTGAAATAATGAGGTCTTTTTTTTCTAAGACAGACCAAGCACCTCAAAGTTGAAGAAACGAAAAATAAAATATTTTCTTAATGTATGTCTTTGATTCCCTTCTTTAATAAAATTTGTTATTATCTCTTGTGGGCAAGAGTACTAAAACACAGTCAGAGTGCTTGCCTTGCATCTGCAGACCAAGGTTACATCCTGGGTATCACAGATGACCCCCTGAGTCTCGCCAGAAGTGATCCTTGAGCACAGATCCAGGAGTTAGCCCTGAGCACTGTCAGGTGTGGCCCCAAAATAAAAACAAATGAACCAAAAAATTGGTCATCTTTTATTGCCCCCTTTTCTCTTTACTGTTCAAGAAACTAATAAATGTTAGACCACATTCCATTGGGAAATCTACCCACTTTCTCACCATATATGCCATTTTTCTAAAACACCTGAATGGAACAGTCTGGGCCCAGGCATTGGGCAAAATACTTAAAACCTATCAATCTTCCATGACCTGGAAGAATCAAAACCAAGATCCTGCATATATAAGACATGCTCTCTACCACTGAACTACAAACCCAGTCCTGATATTCATTCTTTTTGTTTATTTGTTTGGTCACAGTGGTAGTGCTCAGGGCTTACTGTTGACTCTATGTTCAGAGATTCCTCCTGGTGGTATGCAGGAGATCATACGTGATGTTGGGGATCAAATTCAGGTCAGTTGCTTGCAAGGCAATTGTTTTATCCCTCTATTCTCTCTGCCCATATTTTAAAAATTATTATGATCTTTTTATTTTATTTCTCTGGGATTTTATTTTCATGTTAATTTTATGATAATCCTATAAGGTAAATTGAATATAATCAGTATTGCAATTTCACAGTAGAAGGAACTAAGACTTAGAAAATAACTAATATGTTACCTCCTCAAAGCTCATATTAAGTCCAGAATCTCAGGCCAGTACAGAACAGTATGACTCAGGGCTACCTTCCCTGTCCAGCTGGGTCTATAACCCCCAGCTGGACAGTGTCTAAGCTTCAGGTTCTCTTCCTTTATCCACTATTATTGCTTCACTTAGCCTAGTTCAGAAATCCAGTTTGGTCCCTCTCACCAGTACAACTGATGAAAATTTAGAGTTACACTGAAATTAAATATATAATAACTCCAATGGAAAATAAGAATAATACTGGTACCTAATTTACATTTTATTTAAACTCTTGGCTCTTGAATACTAAAGTCTGAGTATTAAATTGAGTATTAAACCGAGTATTAAAGAGCTCTGCTCTTTCCAGACCATCATTGTCTAATGGAATATTGAGCCTCACAAGCCAGAGAATGTATGCTCATATACTCAAATATAAGATACCATGTCCAAGATCTTAACAGCATTCAAATGTATCTGATAGATAATAGGAAATATCCTACGATCTATAGCTGTATCCTAACATTATCTCCTCAATTCAAGAAAAGTATTTTCTTCTCTAAATTTTTGTTATACTTTCTTTGCTTTTATCTATTTGGGGGCCACACACAAAGCAGTGGTTGGGGACCATGCAGGGCCAGGGACTAGAGTATGGCATGCAGTCTAGCACTTTAGGACGTCTCTACCATCCTTCATTCTAGTTCTAGTTACCATTTTGTATTTATTTGAAGCAAGATTGAGTTTTACATTGATTTTGTGTATTTTTATAAGACCATCATTCATTATAATATTTTTTGTTTAAGACATACTTGAGGTTTTCAATTTTTTTGGCTAAACAGAATGAAATGTTTAAAAACATATTAACATAAAAATATCTGCAAAAAAATTTGTCTTTTGGGACAAGAACAATAGTGCAGCAGATAGTGTGTTTTTCTTGCATGTTGCCAACTGGGGTTCTGTCCCAGGCATCCTGTATGGTCCCCCAGAATCCTTTAGCAGTGATCACTAAGTGTAGAGTCAGGAAAAAGTCCTGAGAACTAGTAGATGTGGCCACAAAACAAAAACAAAAAAACTTTAAAAATATCTCTTTCTCTTCTTTCTATATATTTAAATGAAACTATCTCACCAGTTCTTCAAAAAAAAGTTTCACCTAACTTAACACAGATAAATAGGGAAACTGCCTAAAGTTTAAAGGAGAGACACAGAATGATATATCTCACATGTGAGATACAAAGAAGTGTAGTTCAAGAATAACAAATGGTCAAAGGTAATAGAACTTGAGAATAATTGTACAGAACTGAGCTTATTAAGGTGAGGAAAAGGGGCCAGATCCCACGGCTGCTTCTCCCAGAAGGGAGCATAACATGAGGCCTCCACAACCATGCCACCGTTTCACATGGGGCACCCCAGAGTGGGGCAGGTGAGAGCCCTCCCACCCCAAGGGACCCAGCACAGCAGCAAAAAAACTCCAGAACCCAACCACCACCACACTCATGGCCATTTTCCACTCGCTCAGGCAGAGCCTCACACGAGTGAAGTCCTACAGAACCCAGGTTATGTGGAACTTTGTGACCTTGGTCTCTGGGCTCAAAGGGACCAGGATCAGAGACCCTCTGCCCACTTTCCCCAGTCTCCAGCTTTCCTCAGTCCCCAGTCATGCCCATAAGCCACCTCCTTTCGGTGCCAGATAATTTTGTCATTGGCCACTGCCAGATCCCATGACTGCTCCTCCTGGAAGGAAGCATAATATGAGGCTCCCATAACCATGTCACCGTACTGCATGCCAGGCTGTTTCACATGGGGAGCACCAGAGTTGGGCAGGTGAGAGCCTTCTCGCCCCAAGGAACCCTTCCCTGGCAGCCAAAAAACTCCAAAACTCAACCACCACCATGTTCAAGGCCGCTTCCTACACGCTTGGGCCAAGCCTCGCATATGAGTAAACATATTCCAGGACTGCGTGGCCACAGTCATCATAAGACACTCCCTACCCATTCTCCATATTTACCACATTTGATGGGGTTCAGATAGTAGGCAAAAAACCATAGAGGGAAATATAGATATGCATATATGCATGTTTTAAGATATGTATACCAAAGCTCACATCACCCAAACTTTAACAACATGTTAGTGATATCCTATAGAATGTCTTAATGGCTCCTGCCAAAATAGAACAATCTTCACACTGTTTCCTAGATGGACAATTTTTTGTAGACATGTTCAGCATTTCTTCGTAACAGACAATATAAAATATATTATTTTGGTTGTGTTTTGGGACAGGAATTGGGGCTTGGGATGGAAACATCAGAAATTTGGTGGTGGGAAGGTGTAATAGTGGTGGGATGAGTGTTTGAATATTAAATGTAATCAAATATTGTCAACTAACTTATAAAATAACTTTTTTTAAAAAAAGGAGAGGAGAAGAGTAGATGGCAGGGCAAGGAAATGGGAGGGACCCCTTACACAATGGCAGAGGGAAGTAGACACTGAGCATAAGGTGTAGGAACTCTCAGTTAAGAAAGTCCTATCATGAACAGTGTTATAAATTATGGTGCTTTAAATCAAAAGAGCAAGCAAGCAATGAAATTCCCTTATGATTCTCTAAGGCACTAAAATTGTGATTATTGATCTAAACTTGAAGTCATCCACTTAGCTATCACTGAGAAAAGCAGAAACGATAAAATATCTTAATATGAATTGATTAGAGAAAATGAGGTGACCTTTTAGAAGATGTGTGAAGAGAGCTTTCCTGTTGTCCTAGGTCTTTACTAAAGATCTTAAACAATTTCTATGGTTTAAGAAGATCCTTTGTCCTTTCTCTGTTCCTAGAATACCTTTGCATTTCCATTTCAAAGTTTAGTAAAGCTGCAAATACCAAATTTTTCTTAAAGAAGGCCCTTCCCCCCCAGAACTGAGATCACAACTTCAGAGAAGGGTGAAGAAGCCAGGAAGTCTTCTAGGTAGGAGAAATAAAAATCAGTGCTAATCTCACACTAGAGCTGTGCTGTTCAGTTCTGCTACTAGCCTGGAGCAAAAATTAAGTCTTGGAAATGTGGTTGCTACAAATGAAGATGTATTACAAGAGCAACAAAACCTTTGGATTCCAAAGTCTCCATATGAATTCAAATACCTCACTGATCTTTTATATTGACTACTTATTGAAATGAAAATATTTTGACAGATCACATTAAATTAAAACTAATGTCAGACATTTTTTAGTGTATCCACTAGACAATTTCAGATTGCAGACATGGCTGACTTTTTGTTCCTATTGGGAAAACCTGCTCAAGAACAAAGAAAAGTAAATTTTGTCATTGAAAGTCTGGATAGTAAATAGTTTAGACCTTGCAAGTAATATTTTCTCTGTTGTTACTAGGAAGGCAACTTAGGCAAAACATACACAGATGAGTTTGGTTTCTACTTCATTTGCAAAACTAAGTGACTGGCCCCAGCATACAAATGTTACTGCTCTCTCTCATAGAACAAATATAGCACTGTAAGCACTGTCGTCCTGTTGTTCATCGATTTGCTCAAGCAGGCAACAGTAATATCTCCACTGTGAGACTTATTGTTACTGTTTTTGGCATATTAAATATGCCATGGGTAGCTTGCCAGGGGCTGCCATGCAGGTGGGATTCTCTCAATAGCTTGCCAGGCTCTCCAAGAGTGATGGAGGAATCGAACCCAGGTCGGCTGTGTGCAGGCAAATGCCCTACCTGCTGTGCTATCGCTCCAGTCCTGAGAAATATAACCAATGTTTATAAATTAATGTATTTTTCAGTATTCTGGTTTTATTTAAAAATTTTAAGGAGCACATCATAAGTAAAGCAGAGTGAAATTTTACTGACATGTCTCTCTTGGATGTAGAAAAATCAAACTGTTTGCCTTACAAGACTGAGTAGTAAACACCCCTCACTTCCTTTATCCTAGACAATCTTTGGTTTTTATTCCCACCATCATCACCATCTCTAATTTCAAGCCACACATCAAAAGCAATTAATGAGCCACTATTCCTAATGATGACAGAACTTATTCAGGCTCTCTCTCTGTATAGTAACAAATTTCCCTGACTGGAAGATATCTGCTTTTATGGGAGTAGTCTAGAGATCTTAAGACAAATTGCAAAGTGCATTCAATTCAACAGCCAATTCATCCAACCAGAAAAATTCACAAAAGAGGAAATAAAGCTGGAAATAATTTTTCTACACAAAACTTTGCAAGAAGAAAGAAAATTATGTAGAGGATACCAAGTTGACAACTTACAGAGTACCCACAATTACTAATTATCTTAGCAAGGATGCACTGATGTGGGTGGTATTTCTAAGATTTTATCTAGAAACAAGGGCTTAATTGTATCAATTTTCAAATTCCTGCCAGTCACTAAATCTGTGAGTCTTAATTTGCTGAATCAGAAAGCAACATTAAACATGCTTAAATGATTTTGTTCGTAGGAAAAATGGGTAATGAATGACTACAGTTGTGTGTTGTGGATGTTAGCAAATTGGCATTTCAGAAGTCACTTCTTTGCCTGTTACTTCATCTGAATAATCATCATTAAATTAGACAAGTTTACCTTTACTAACACATTCATAGCCTCATTTACACTTTCCTTGCTGAATGAAATTAACATTTGCACATTTTACTTACTCCACAGAAAACCCAACTTTCTCTCACTATGACAAAGGACAGAAGCTAAATTGCCCTGGAACTTCCTCATATCATTTCTCTGTGGATTTTAAGCAGAAGGGATCAAGTTACAACTTTAGAAAATAAGTGAAACAAATCATTAGTGATATTAATCATTGTCAGTTTATTTTTTCTCCTCCTTTTTTTTAAGTTAGGTGCTGACATGTATAAGCTTTAAGTAAATGAAACGTCCACTGTGTTTTATTGCTCATTACACACCCTCAAACCTCAGTAATAATCAGTTTATGTTAAAAATAGCAAATTCTATATGAAATTATTGAGTTGATAGCGGCATATGGAAACCCTTGCATAGATACACTCACTGCTTGATGAGATACACTCACTGCTTGATGTACCTATAGTCTTTAGGAACTTCTTGTGCCCTTTGGAATATAGATGATGTGGAAGACAACATAACCACTTCCCAGTATGTTCCCAACCACAAGCTGTGTAATTTAGTTTACTTGCAGTGTACATGAGAGTGTACTTTCCTTAGGAGACAGATCCAGAAGCAGAGAAATCTGGGGCAAGGACAAAATGCATATGGTTTCTTGAAGATTAGCTTCTACAGCAAAAGCTCCATAAGGGATTTGGATATATAATTCAGACTGAACATTAGCCTTCTGCTGATACCTGGTGGATCACTTCTCCTTTAGGACATAATATTCTAATCCATAACTAGTTGGCTATGTCTAAAGTGTGTGTTTTGGAGCCATAGAGATAGTACAGTAGGTTAAGGTTAAGGTTAAAGCATTTACCTTACATGTAGCTGATCTGTGTTTGATCCCTGGTGCCACATGATTCCCTGATCTTGGCTAGCAGTAATCCCTAAGCACAGATTCAGGATGAATTTCTGAACACCACTGGTGTAATCCAAATACCAAAAGTTAAATAAATAAATGAAATATGTGCCTTAAGACTATGAACACTTAATAGCTATTTACTTTAAGATTTGTGAACATGTACTAGCTACTTACTCTTAGCAAAGACCAGAGTTATTGCCCAGGTCTTTTCAATGCCCCTGAGTTGCCACCTTTTTACAATTCAGAGCTGTTCATGTGTTTTTGTTTTATCAGATTCCAACTTTCAGTTGACAGTGTCATTCTTTGTGAGTTCTTTCATTCATTTAGCACAAGCATTCTGCATCAGAAGACTTTCCAGGCCCCAGAAGCACAAACACATACAAAATTACAATGTGACATGACATTCTTTAAACAGAGTGTGAGAAACATGTGGGGAATTGGAACAACCAAGATTTTAAACCTCTACCTTGATCCAGAGGGATCTGGGGAAATCGTCACTGAGCAGGTGCCCTGCCAAGAGGCACAGAGAAGATGGTGAAAGGGGAAGTGTAGACCATTATTCATGACTGACTAGAGGCCAATGAGCTTCTCTGGGTATAGGAGATAAATCAAGAATGATGAAGAATCTGTGAAGTGAGGTTTTGTGACTTTAGATATATATTTTGAACATTTTGACCCTGGGATGATCTTTACACATTTAATCCATTCAGTGAATAAAATTAGAGAAATATCACTGTATCACTGTCATCCCGTTGTTTGTCGATTTATTCAAGTGAGTACCAGTAATGTCTCTATTACACTCAGCCCTGAGATTTTAGCATCCTCTCCTTACTCATCTTTCCCAATGATTAGAGGCTCTTTCAGGGTCAGAGGAACGAGACCTATCGTTACTCTTTTTGGCATATTGAATACGCCATGGGTAGCTTGCCAGGCTCTGCCATGTGGGCGGGATACTCTTGGTAGCTTGCTGGGCTCTCCTAGAGGTATGCATATATCTTTTACTGTATTTTGGGATATAAATACACCATGGGAAGCTTACAAGGCTCTCTCATGAAGGCAATAAACAGTTGGTAACTTGTCAGGTTCTCCAAGAGGGAGAACAAGACTTTTACATGTCCCGGCCGCATGCTTCCGGGAGCTTGGTTTTATAGTCTCTTGATGTTGGCCATTAGTGGGATTACATGGCACCAGGGCGGTTTGTTGGTGTGGCTTCCAAGCTACTGGAAAATGGGGGATCTGTCTGGAGAAGGCCCAGTCCCAATCCGAGCAGGCTTGGAGATCTCAGCCCCAGGTCCCGCACACCTGGGTTCCTCTGCCGGTCCCTTTATGCTTGAGGCTCATCCAAATGTGTGGAGTGGCCTTGAGCATGGCTGTGGCTGGGTTCTGGAGGTCTTCAACTATCAACACTCTGCTTGGGGTAGGGAGGAAAAGGCAACCTGTCCCCTCCAGGGGGCCTCGGTGAAGACAGCCAGGTGTGGGGGGCAAGAGACTCTGCATCGCTCTCTTCCGGGAGCTTGGTCTTATAGTCTCTTAGAGAAATATGTGCATATTAATTTCTGTCTAAATTTGACGTTTTTGATTTTTAAAGATAGCCTAGTTATAAAATATCTTCTTTAAAAAATAAAGTAATTTGTGCATCCTATCTGCAAAAATTCAAGTGGCTGAGAAATGTGGTCCTGCACACTGTGTGCATCTGTGTGCGTATGTGTGTGCATGATCGCATGCATGTGTATGAGTAACTTGGAAGAACTTGACTTTTTAGCCACCTTAGTCCTCTCCTTTCCCTTCTCTAAGTATTTGTCTGCCCCTTCTTTGCTGACTTTATACCACTTATGTGATCATATTCCTCAGAGAAATAGTAAGATCGCCGTACACATTGATTGTAACCCACAAAACTGCTTTCCAGTTCAAAACTGTGTCATGGAATAGCGGAACATGCTCTGAAGGCTCAGCATGATAAGGATTCCTTTTCAAGCAGTGGTATCAGTTTGCTAACTTAAGACTTGGCTGTCCCCATCAATGGTCACCTTCCTTTATCATGGAAGAGGTCACTGCTGGCTGGGCATGGAGAAGGAAGGGGGAATGTCAGAGAGGCAACTCTGGACCCCTTATTATACTTTTTTTCTTCCAACCTCCACAGAGTAGAGCCAGACAAATATACGGTCTCTAGTGTCTGCTGTCATATTCAGATATATTCAAAATCTGTGCTCAAATCACTTGCAGTACTTGATTTTAAAGGAAAGCATAACATACAGTTATTTTCTTTTAGCCCTGATTTGCACAAAATTAGAGACCTCTGTGAACCCACTGTACACATTGCCAATATTCACACTTGAGAGGGTTTACCCAGAGTCTAGATGGGCAAGAAATATCATGGAGGAAATACAAGAATCAGGTAAAGTGATACATCTTTGCAGAAGGTAATTTTCTTCTGTGCATGCATGGAAATGGTCCTTCTTAGATGGTACTAAAATATTACAGAGCCCAGCATTTCTACTATGCTGGACACCATTCTTGGAAGACTCTGAGAGATGATTCAGGTACATGAGGTCCCCTGAAAGCCCCAGGTCATGACTTCACAGTTTAGGGGGTTGGGAATGCTAGGATTAATTAGAAACAATTAGGATTAATTAATCAAATTGTAAAATAAGAATGTAGTTCAGAATATTTCCCATGTATATGCTAGACTCATTGGTGAAGCTTAAAACAACATAGGGCCAGGAGACCATGGAACTGAAAGCAGCTTTCAGGGAAAAAAAACACCTTTGTTCTCTATGCTAGAATTTTGCTTGAACTTCAAGGCCTGGTTATACAAGGAATTTTTGGAAACAAATTATGTAAACATAGTGTCAATAAATACAGCAAAGTGAACGTGTTTCTTCATGACATTTTAAGTTGCATTTTCTTCAATTTTACTTAATTACAAGATATATAACATAAAAAAAAAACTCACCAATATGCTGCTTAGGTTATGACAAGGCTTCTAGTCAATTGCAAGCTGTTGGTAATTAAGTTTTCAAAGTCAGGGATTTTTGACTGCCAGGGATATTATGGCGCCTGAACTCACTCCACCCAAGTTGTTCAAGGATCAACTATACAGAGAAAAACCAGGGTGTACCTGTGAGTTCTATAGTCATTTAAATAAATGCAGAGTTTCTCACTGCAAGATTGAAGGTAACATTTCTAAGAGCACCTTCTTTCCAGTTCACTGTATCTGCTCTGCTCTCTGCACTGCCTACTCAGAATCTCTAGAATTGAAGCCAAGAAAAATCTTTTTTAAGTCAGGTGTGAGTTTAAAAAATTAATACAAGGGTGAAGAAGTCAATCCCAGTTTGATCCCTGGCACCATATAGTTCCCTAAGTACCATCAGGGGTCACTCGCTCCTAAGCACAGTCATGAATGAGTCCTGAGTACTTCCAGGAGTGGCCCAACCACTACCCCCATTAAAATGAAAGCAGGTGCCAATTCTGAAGCTGCCTCTCAGTGAGTAACCTTAAAGAGTCCACAAAAATTGTACATGACTCAAAAAGCTGCATGTGATTTTATTTTATTTTTATTTTTTTAGTGTGGGAGCTAGGATAATTCCTGTCCTGGGTCAAACTTCTGAGCAACCTGGCAGGTTCCTTAAAAATCGCTTCAGAATTTGTTACCTATTGACTCTCAAAGATTCCACCTGGGTATAGCAGATCCACTAGAAAAATGTTCTATCTAAATCACACAAAGTCCCTCTTCTTGTGCTTGTACAATTGGCAGTAGTGTGAACACCAATGCATTCATCATAGCCCATAAATAGAATTTTTAATTTTGTTATTTTTTTTTCGCTAGGGACACACTGCATGATGCACTTCATGATACTGTTATGTCAAAAGTAATAAACTGATATTCTACAAACTGTTTTTTACTCTCAGTACAATTCATTGAATAAATTACATGAGCTGTTCAACAATTTATTACAAAATGGACTTAATGGACTTTCTGTGAGGTGGTTCTGGCCAACTATAGGCAAGTGTAAGTGTTCTAAATTCACTTAAGATAAGGGAAGTATGGATGTTCAATAGTGTTAAAAATAAAATATATCTGAATAAATGTAAAAATAATTGGGTTTATTAAATTATTTCTATATCAGACAGAAATTCATTTATTAAGAAGAAAAACTATGCAAGGATGGTGAAAAATGAAAGATATTTTTGTTTCAATTTTTCATAATTTTTAATTGATTATTATAATTTAGGCAGAACACTTTAAGACCTAGACCTTAAAGGAGTCTTCAATATTATTATGCCATTGGTAGCGCCTACAGAATCAAAACTAAACAAATGCGACTACATCAAACCAAGTGTCTATGTAGCAAAACTAAACAGCCGAGTGGGAAAAAATACTTGCATTGAACATTTCTGATAAAGGGTTGATATTCAGGATTTATAAAGTACTCACAAAGATCAATAACAATGAAAAATCTAAAAGCCCCGTTAAAAAATGGGGAGAGGAAATGAACAAACACTTCACTGAGGAATACCAATGATACCCAACAGACATATGAAAAACTCATGCTCATCATCACCTATAATTAGGGAAATTCAAATCAAGACAATAATAAGATATTGTCTTACACCAGTGAAAATGGCACATATCAAAAAACTATGAACAATATCTGTTGGTGGAGATGTGTTGAAAAAAACCCCTCACCCATTACTGGTAGGGATGTTATTTGGTCTGATGGCTATGAAAAAGAGTAAACTTGGTACTCAGTAATCTTAGAATTGAACTCCCACATGACCCAGAAATTACATCTTTGGATTCCATCCATAGGACAGAAAAACATTCATTCATGCAAAGAAAGTGTGCAAACCATTATTCATTGCAGCACTCAGTATAATAACTAAGATTTGGAATGTAGATGTCCAACAACAGATAAGTGGATCATGAAGATATGGTATCTATACAGAATGGAATATTTATAGCTGTAAGTAATAATGAACTCATGCAATATGCTGCAGCATGAATGGAACTGGAAGACATCATATTAAATGAAATAATCCAAGAGAAGAAGAATGAAAATAGGATATCACTTATATGCAGCATTTAGAGTAACATAATGAGAGAATGCAATGTTTTTTTAATTTATTTTTTTTATTAGTGAGTCACCATGAGGGTACAGTTAGATATTTACATATTTTCGTACTTGTGTTTCAGTCATACAATCCTCGAGTACCCATTCCTCCACCAGTGCCCATTCTCCACCACTGATGATCCCAGTATCCCTTCCACTACCCCATCCTTTCCCACCCCCCGCCACCTCACCCCACCTCTGTGGCAGGGCATTCCCTTTTGTTCTCTTTCTCCTTTTTGGTGTTGTGATTTGCAATAGAGGTATTGGGGTGGCAATCGTGTTCAATCTATAGTCTACTTTCAGCAAGCATCTCTCATCCTGAGTGGGTCCTCCAACCACATTTTACTTGGTGTTACCTTCTCTATCTGAGCTGACCTTCCCCCCAGCATGTGAGGCCAGCTTCCAAGCCGTGGAGCAAACCTCCTGGTACTTATTTCTACTATCCTTGGGTATTATTCTCCCATTCTGTTGTTTAATATTCCACAGATGAGTGTTTTATATTCCACAGAATCAACATGAAAATATCATGCTAAGTGAAATCAGTCAGAAAGAGAGACAGACATAGAGAGAATGCAATATTTTAAAGGCAGAATTCCCAGATGTCCTTGGCCCCAGAGTATAGGGAAGAGAAGGACAGAAGCATGGAGAGAAGAGAAAGAAGAGACAGATGAGAAGCAACAGGGAGTCATTCAGGGAATTAATTTACAAAGGTGCTGTTAAGGAATGATAGACTCAAATATTCAAATCATAGAGTCAACAACTCCGAAATCAAAACACCCAAATTTTAACAACAGAACTAAGAAATGTGCTTGTCAAGAGGTCAAGTTTGAGGCTGAGTGTGACAGGATATGAGAGAGAACCTGAGAACATTGGTAAAGGGAAGTTGACACTGGTGGTGGGATTGATGCTGCAGTATTGTATGTCTAAAACTCAACTATGAATCACTTTGTAAGTCACAGTGACTTATTAATAAAAAATAAAAATATTATAATTTAGGTCACATGTCTACAATAGTGTTCATATTTATGGTTTTGATTGGCAAAGTTATGGCACTTCACCTCCAAAGGCCCCAAGGCCCTCCATCAAGAAAGATCATGGGATAAGGCAAAGAAGAACAATTCTTGGAAGTGGAACTGTTATCATAGAAATGAATTTATTCCTAAATAGGTTCTTGAGTAACATGTGAAGAGTTTGCAAACAAATCTCTAGATGCTGTGAAGTTAGTCATTCAATAGCTTTGAGGAGGTAACTTTGGAATCTTGTTCAGTATCCTGACTTCCAGCTAGTTTCTCACTTGTCATTACTTGAACTCCACCTCTGGACTCTCTTTCTCTCTCTGGACTGTGACTGGGCTCCACGGCCCATTTTCTAAGGCCTGTATCAATCCCTCCTGCTCCCCCCACCAGGTACCTGTCCTCTCAGCTTCCTTACTTCTTTTTATGCTCAGAGTACCCTGGTTTTTTGCCATCTATTTAGGTGGGAGTGTGGGGTCAAGAGAAAATAGCTTGGTTAGAGACAGCCTTTTATGACTTACACTTCCCATATCAAACCATGTCTTTTTTTTCTTTTTGGATCACACCCGGCAATTAGCAGGGGTTATTCCTGGCTCTGCACTCAGGAATTACTCCTGGTGGTGCCCAGGGGACTGAATGTGATGCTGGGAATCAAACCCGTGTCGGCCGAGTGCAAGGCAAACACCCTACCCGCTGTGCTATCACTCTAGCCTAGTCAACCATGTCTTCTGACTCACCATAATTAAACCACCTTTCTTCAGTCAAAGGCCAGGTCATCTTATATACAGTTTACCTCACTAAGCCTAACCAGGTAACTCTATGGTTTAAAATTTGAATGGTTTAAAATCTCACTTTGTGGGAAGGCTGAGGACACTGAAGTTAAATTAGATATTAAGTCTTACAGGGGCTTGACAATTTGGGTCGATTTCTTTTTAATAGTAGATTAAGTGCATTAAATGCATTGTCAATATATGATATTTCAAATTTCATGGATTATAACTTTAGAGATGCCATAGTATCATGGGATTTGCTCTAAAGCCATAAACCAGTAAAGTGGGCTAGACCCTTATAAGAAGTAGAAGCTAACAGAGAAATATGAGATTCTGAGAAGTATTATCTCCTTAGTTACTCTGAGCTTCAAGACTGATGGCATGCTCTGTCCCATTCAGTATCTTTATGAAGGGGGCAGTGGATGTGTTTTGGGGGCATGCTTCTCCATGATAAATTTCAGGAAGCTATAAAACCCAGATATCATCTGAAAAGGAGTTATCCAACCACTAGTCCAAGGTTCTGTCATTGGATAGGGTTCTGTCATCCCAGGCCAAATGCAAAAGCTAACATCCTCAGGAGACAATTCAACGGAATGAAAGATTTAATAAAACTCCAACAAAGGACCAGAGAGATACATAGGGGCTAAGGTTCTTGCCTTACAGGTTGCCAACCTTTCTATTATTACACTTAATATGGTCCCATTCTTCAGGAATTATCCCAAAATACAGAGCCAGAAATAAGTCTGAGCACTGCTAGGTATGACCCAGACCTGCCTCCTCACCCCCCACTCTCCCCACAGAAGATTCCAGTGAAGACCACCAGAGCTCAAAAATCCTCCCCAACAAATGAATGGACTCTTTACTTGCACTCAAAGAGCCAAGGTCAAGACAACTTGGAAAAGTCCAAATTAATCAATTTTGCTAAAATAACTCCTGGGAATCCCACTTTTGAGTCTTCCACACATCCCATACCAGAGTGCATTAATTTTTTTCTATACTTTACTTGACTTTTTTTCTTTACTTTCCCCTCTCATACTTCCAAATCAAACTTTCTGTGAAACAGACAAAAACAACAAAATATGGGTGGAAGTTGAAACTGACTTTCCTTTTCCTGCAAAGAGCATAACCTCACTTTGACCTGATAACCATGGTCCTCTGACTATCCAGGAGGTGGACTATTACCACATCTCACAGATCAAGTGGATCTCATTTGCAGCTTGACAGCTGCTTACAGAGCCTGGCAGGACTTTGACCAGGTGAATTTTTTGACCTCCCTGGCACTTGATACACCACAATATTGTGATATGCTGGTACTTTACTTTCTGCTGGAAGGACTCTGTAAGCAGTTTCCAGAATCCAAGATGGTTTTACACTGACCCAGCCACATTTCAAAGGCATTGCCAAGGATAAGGTCTAGTTTGGTAGTTATAGATAAAAATGAAATAAGTTAGCATACAAACTCTGAGATCCTGGTATTCTGACAGCCAGACACCACCCCATTCAAGTATGAAAGTATTAGGACCCATTACTTGTGTCAACCCCAGGAACCTGTAACATGGATCCTGAGCATTATCTTCTAGAAAAAAAACAGCAACTTCATAAATTTGTTGAATTGTGAGTCATGAATATTCATCCAAGGACACCCCCCAGTACATAGACTATTTTATATTTTGTCTATTTCCAAGAAAGTACTCTGCATACTCTGCCTGAAGACTTGGATAACCTATAAGAGATATTATAATTTTAAAGTACTAGATTAACCTTCCAGTTTAAAAGAAATATAGATTTTGCATCCTTAGAAGAAACCAATTGGAAAGGTTCACTCAGTTCCACTTACCACTAATTATATTCTGAGGCTATTTAAAAATAAGTTTCAAATTTTCTCATCATCTTGATAAATAGTATCTTCTAGTTCTCACCAGCTCTTTCCATAGCTCTTTGATTCTTCTGGCTATCATTTGGAGGGGACCCGTCTGCATTAGCTCACTTAAGTTCATGAACTGATACAGTGAAGGGAGAAGAAAGAGGAGAACAGCATAAGGCAACCTAATAAAGACTAAATCTGGCCAACATGAGGGACAATTAGATCAATATTTGGCCTTGGAAGAAAAATTCCAGATTGCCAGGTTATCCGTTAGACAGCACTTCCTTAGATAGTCCTCAGAATATTGCTTTCCAATTTCCAAATCCTTAAATTCACACCAAAGAATTCCAGCAGAAACCTCTGTTTGAGAGTCACTGTACATCCCACATTCAGTCTACCATTGAAAACCATTCCCTCCAATGTTCCAGTATGTCATGGTTCTGACAAATAGGATAATTGTGGAGGAAAAAATAAATAAGTCATGTAGCAAGTGGGAACCAAAGACATTCTTCTGTAAATCCTCAAAAAGTGCCATGACCAAGTATTGGTTTGAATTATAGATGTCAAGTCCCAATGAAGAGCCTAGAAAATCTCATCTTTACTTTTATCTCCTGTAAAAATGCAATCTTTATCAAACATCAAAGCCCTTTGAAGTAAACAACCTATGCCAATTGACTTTTTTACAAGGTCCATTTAATCTAAAATGCATATAAATGCAATAAAAGTATGAGACAAAATTTTGAATGAGACACTTAAAGGTAACTTCTCAGGAAAGCTCTCAAGAAACAGAAAATAATGAGTAACTCATTCTCCTAGCTCTTCTGTCTACAAAGGAGCATGTGTATAGGTTCAAAGTGCAACTATATGATGCTCTGTGCACTTATGACTTTCTTTGAATTTTAAAAATTCTTGGTCACTTTTTGGCGCGGCTGCCACTCGAGCATGAACGAAGAGCCCAAAAGAGTGCCTTTGGACTCCAGCAGCCCACTGAAATACTCCCAGAATGTGAACTGAGAGCTTACGCTGGGCTGCGACAGTGGAAGCCGGGTATTTCTCTATTTTTTTTAACCTCTCTCTCTCAACCTCTTCCTCCTGAGCACAGCACAGCTTCCACCACTTTTTGAGCACAAAATGGAGATGCCGATCTAGCTCTCTCTAGTTTTTTCCATCTTATGAGCACCATAAAAGGGTAAAAGTTTGCAGTGATGTAATTTCTGGCTGTACTTTCCCTGGACTTTATACCTAAACCCGAAACCGCGCGGCCGCTATATGGCAACCTAATGTCATCTAATCATCAGCAATATGAAATGGTTCCTTTTTAACCTAAAGTCCGGGTCGGACTTTAGGGGGAAATCTTAACAAGAATAGTAAATCTTTTGTTGAAATATTGAAGGCAATCAAAGTGGTAGCCATCTCTCTAGACTGGACTAAGCCATATCCCCATGCCGGCTGAGGAGAAGAAATATCCTTCTTTCTCGGGAAGAAACACGGTGTGGCGTTAACCATAGTATGATGTCGGTGGCGCGGGACGAGGGGGGAAAAAAAGAAAAGTTATGTAACAAATAGCGGGACTTAATATCTCTACATTCTCAGCAATGGAGAACTATCAAATGCTTCCTTGGCAGTAGGACTGTCTTTTTCTTTTTTGGGGGAAACCCCAGCAACAATAGTGAGTTATGTGTTGAAACATGGAATGTAATCAAAATAAAGCGTAAACAAAGTGAAACTTATCACTTACAAGGGCAGAGACTGGGGGGCCAGGAGGGGGCGGGAGGTATACTGGGGGGGTTGATGATGGAATATGGGCACTGGTGAAGGGAAGGGTATTTGAGTATTGTATAACTGACATAACCTTGAGAACTATGTAACCTTCCACATGGTGATTCAATAAAATAAAAAAATTAAAAAATAATTCTTGGTCATTTCAGTTGACATCTTTTTGAAAGTTTTAGGGGTTTGTGGTTGTCAGAACTATATGGCAAAACTAAAATACAGTATCAAATTGTATTTCAGAGGTTTTCTTGGTCTATTCATGAAATAAACCCAAACCATAAAATCATTTCATATTCTTGAGACTACAAGGTTGTATTAGAAACCAAGGTAAGAATTTTATTTAAAAATTTGTCTCAGGGGTCTGGAGATCTAGCATAGGAGTGAAGGCACATGCCTTGGACATATTGACCAATTCAATATCTGGCACAGCATATGGTCCCCCAAGGACTAGCAGGAGTGGTCCCTGAGCAAAGAGCCAGGAGTGGATCCTGAGCATAGCCAGGTGTGGCCCAAAATTTAAAAAAAGAACTGGACCTCAAAATTATTGTTTGAATGATAGACCTCAATACCACTCTATACAGTTCCAAAAACAGTAAGAAGAAATTTACACTGACTGTCCTTTAGAATCAATAAAGTGTCAATACCTCTGCCCATCCTGGGGTCTCTATTTATGAACATGTAGAGTTTAGTAGAGCCTAGTAAAGCATAGTAGAGCCTAATATATATTTTAGTGAAGATTGTTCTCTATTCAGAAATTGGCCGTCACTACAATGCTTGCCTAATTTAGACTGACTTAAAGATGCACTATTATGCCTCAGGGTTATCTCCACTGCCCATCACAAAAGCCTTTAAAATGGTTGCAGTCTCACAGGTTTGTGAATTAAAATTAAGTATAATATCTAACATCACAATGTTTTAAGTATCATGACTATAGGTGCTTTCCATTTCTCATATAAGTTCAGATCCTGGAGGCCTTGAACCATATAGATTTTATTAAAGATGATTCTTGGAGGCTAGAGAAATAGTCCAGTAGGTAGGATGCTTGCCATGATGATCTGGATTTGTTCCCTGGCACAACATATTATCCCCAAGCTAGGAGTGATCCCTGAGCACAGAACCAGGAGTAAACCTTGAGCACTGTTGGGTATGGCAAAAAAATAAATTTAAAAAGATGATTCTTGGGACTGAAGTTCAGCATTGGAGTTTTCATTTTTATATGAGACTCTGGGCTCAATCCTTAGCAACCCTCACAGAATCCAGAGGGAGTTTGAGGGAGGGACCAAAGATTATAGGACTTCAGTGGACAGTGGTGGAGGGTCATGGGCAGCTGGGAGGTGGACTTAGCAAGAACGGGTATGACAAAGCACTACTGAAAACTGCATAATGATACAAACCAGTGTTACCATTTTAAGATAATTTTTTAAATTATTTTTAAATTTTATTTTTGCTAGTGTTATTTATAATGTTATAATATTACATTATAATATTGCATAAAGTATACAATATTCCACCACATTCTCCAATAGAGTGCCCATTTCACTGAATCATTATTTCTCCTTCCACCCTATCCTGCCATTCCTTTCCTTGCCTTACCATTCCCAACTTACTTCCCATGTCTCACTGTGTTGGTAAGCTCCCTTATGTAGACCAGATTTTAGATTCTGTTGCTTTGGATCATTTGCTATTCCCATACTATGAGTTTTTATATCCCACATATAAAAGAGATTATTCTGTATTTTTCCTCTTCTTCTGGCTGTCTTTACTCAGGATGACATTCTCGAGATTCACCCATATAGTGACATATTGCATAATTTCATCTTTTCCTATAAATGAGTAGTATAGTCCACTGTGTATATACCATAGAATTTTGTTTTAATTCAGTCATATATTCTTGGACCTTTTTGGTGTTTCCAGATTTTGGCTACTGTGATAGTGCTGTAATAAACATAGGCGTGCAAATATATATTTTGTGTAGGTCTTTGGGCCCTTAGATTGGATATTCAGAAGTAAGATAATTAAGTTTTATGGAAGCTCAAATTTTATTTTCTTGATAAGTGTCCATATTGTTTCCAAAATGATTGAATTGGGGGACATTTCCAGCAACACTGGATGAGGGTTTCTTTCCCCTCATATCCATACCAACACTGATTGTTTTTATTACTTTTTGTTTGAAGAGTGCCAGTCTTGCAATATGGTGTCATCACTGGTGGGGGGCTCATTGATGCTTTGATGGGCATTTCCCTGCTGATCACTGATGCATAGCATTTTTTCATATACCTTAGTATCATCTGTTCATCTTCTTTGAGGAAGGTCCTGTACACCTCTTCTCTCCAATTTTTGATGGGGTTGGTTTTTTGTTTTTTTGTTTATATTTACCCTTGACATTTATATCTTAGAAATTAGCCCTTTGTCATATAAGTGGTACACAAATATTTTCTCACATTCAGAGTTGTCTTTTTTCATTATGGTCATCATTTTAAAAATTCATCCCATTCACAATTCTGGTCATCAATAAAAATATGCAATAAAGTTTTTATTTCTTCTATCAATAAAATGTTCATCCTATTCACAATTAAGCTCAAAAAAGCCTAATAATCAACAAAAGAAGTCAGAGACATATAAGAAAAACTATATAGAAGCACAAGAAAATGAATATAGATCCCCAGCTCATGAATTGGAAAGATTAACATTGTTAATCATTAACTCACGGCTGCTTCTCCCAGAAGGGAGCATAAAATGAGGCCCCCATAGCCATGCCACTGGATTCCACTCAAGGCTGTTTTCACTCAGGGCGCCCCAGAGAGGGGTGAGTGAGAGCCCTCCCCAACCCTAGGGTCCCAGCCCCAGCAGCAGACCTCCACAACCAAACCACCACCACACTCCAGGCGGTTTTCCACATGCTCAGGCCAAGCTTCACGTATGAGTGAACATATTTTGCAGCTGCGTGACACATCATAAAACACTCTCTACTCATTTTCCATAATTACCACATCATATTTGATTGGAGGCAAGATGGCGCCGACACCTCCCCGAACCCTTCACGCTCTCCCAAACCCAGCTCACCATCTTGCCTTAGACAATGCGGCTCAGCATGCCAGGCATGGAACCCTATGTGTGATTCCTGATGAACGTCACTGGCTTTTTTGCAAGATTCAGACAGAATGGCATCAGCGGTGCATGGAGAAACCACGGCGGCAGCTGCAGCATCTCTGCCTGCCCCAGCCAGGGCGAGTTACAGCACTTATCGACATAGAGCCATGGCATCAGTGTGCACAGTGGCTCATCCACTATGGGGTGCTGTCAGTCAACCACCGGGTGACCTGGGACTCGGCACAGGTGTTTGACTTGGCACAGATCCTCCATGATAGGGCCCTGCTCTGTCAGCTACTCAATAAACTCCAGGCACACTCCACCAACCTCAAGGAGATCGACCTGAGGCTGCAGATGTTCCAGGTGCTGCCCAGAGATGCAGGCAGGTGCATGTTTGTCAGTGTTCAGATTGTTACAACATGCCAGTTGACCAAAAACTTACATTCTGTAGACTGTGAACACCTGTAAAGGCGATTAGAGGCCTCCCCAAAAGCATCTGTCCTTCTGCAAGAGACTGACAAGCTACCAAGAATATCCCACCTGCACAGCAGAGCCTGGCAAGCTACCTGTAGCATACCAAATGTGCCCAAAACAGTAACAATGACGGTCCTCATTCCCCTGATCCTGAAAGAGACCCCAATATGCCATCGGGCTACACTAGCACATGACAGGGACAAATGGAGACGTTACTGGCACCCACTCAAGCAAATCAATGAACAATGGGATGACAGTGATACAGTGAACACTGCTGAATGACATCCTACTAAAATAACTAAACAGATTCAGTGCAATCTCCATTTTTGAAAATTATACTTTCTGAGCTGTGCAGAGAACCAATATAGGAATACCTCAAAGAGAGAACAGCAGTGTTGGCCAATGCAGCAGAAGCCGGGAAAAGTATTTGCAATGCCCCCCTGTCCTTCACCAACAATAAGACCAAGATGACTGCCCTCCAACGTCCTGATGGATCTATCACATCTTCCAGAAGAGCCATGGAAAAGGTTATACATGACTTCTACTCAGATCTCTTTGATAGCCACATCCAGAGGCTCACACACCAAATTCCACAGGATGGATATGTATTTCCCAGTGTTCTCCCTTCCGAAACCAACATGCCAATTCCTCAGTAAAGAAGCATACATCACCCAGTCCAGACAAGGTCAGACCTGAGCACTTGAAGAATCTGCCACCAATACACTGGCTCAGCTCTTCACACACTACCTATCTGAATGCAAGGTTTTTGGCTGAACACTAGATGAAGGACAACCATGCAAGCAAGCCAGTTCAGAAAAGGATTCAGCACAATCGACCATATCCTCATGGTAACCAAGCTCATTGAAGTTTTGAAAGAGTTCAAGATGCTGCTCTATCTAATGTTCATTGATTCAAAGAAGGCCTTTGATTCTGTTGAGACTAAAGTGGGTCAACGAAGCCCTAGCCAAACAGGGTGTTCAAACTCAGTATATCAGAATCCTCCGTGAGCTGTATTAAGGATTCACCAACAGGATCTCACCATTCTACAAGGAAGTGATCATCAACATAAAGAGAGGGGTTCCTTAGAGTAATACCATTTCACCAAATATCTTCAGTGCCACCCTTAAGAACATCATGCAATGACTGGAATGGGAAGGAATGGGAGTGAAGATAGACAGTCAGCAACTATACCACCTCTGCTTCACTGATAACATCGTTCTAATAACACCAAATATTAGCGAGGCAGCACAAATGCTGACCGACTTTGATTGTGAGTGTGGAAAGATCAGACTGCAGCTGAATCTCATGAAGACAATATTCATGAGAAATGGAATTGTTCCTTACATTCCTTTTGCTCTCAATGGAATGAACATCTCCAAATGCAGCAGTTATGTGTACCTAGGTTGAGAACTCAACATGACGAATGACCTGGCACCTGAGCTGCGCAAGGGGAAAAGAGCAGCATGGAACACCTTCAAGAGCATCGAAAAAGTTGTTAAGAGGATGGAAAACCTTTGGCTTAGGGCACATCTTTTGACTCCACCGTTCTTCCTACACTAACATACGCCTCAGAGACCTGGGCCCTATAAAAACAGGATGAGAATGCTATTCCAGTCTCCCAAAGAAGAATTGAAAGAGGTATGCTTGGAATATCACGTTTCACTCAAGTGGGAGAAAGAATCCAGAGTTACAACCTCTGTTGATGATCAAGAATTTGGGACGCTGTCTCATTTGTCAAGATGTCGAAAATCAGATGGGCCAGACACATAATGCAATTTGGAAAAAACCACTGGACTAGAGCTGTTACCAACTGGATTCCACAAGACGTCAAAAGAACACCTAGCCTCCAACCTATGAGATAGTCAGACTTCAACAAGACTCTGAACAAACGGTTTGAGGCTCTTCATTTTTCTGGAGCAAGCAGACGCCATTGGGCTACACTAGCACGCAACAGGAATGAATGGAGATGTTACTGGCGCCTGCTCGAGCAAATCAATGAGCAACAGGATGACAAGTGACAAGTAATACTTTCTAAGGACATAAACCAAACACTACTGAAATTTATGTGGAGTAATAAAAGCCCCAAATAGTCAAAACAACCCTAGGAAGAAAAAAGATGGGGCACTTTTACCAGTTTTAAATTGTACTTTACAGCAATAGTAATCAAAACAATGTAGTACTGGCCAAAAGATAGATAAATAAAATATACCAATGAAACATAATTAATAGTCCAGGCCAGGACTATAGTATATTTGACTATACCTGAGGCAAATTCTCAGGTATACATCAGTTCGTCTTTGACAAATGAGTTAAGTAAATAAAGAAGCAAGAAAAGCCTATTCATCAAACAGGGCTCAGAAAATTGGTCCATTACATGTTAAAATTATAATAATAAAAATCTCAGATCCCTATCTCACACTATGCACAAAAGCCAATTTAAAATGGACTAAAGGGCATAATGTCCCGACCCTGCACCAGACTGTCTTCACCGGGGCACCTTGGAGGGGAACGGATTGAGTTTCCCTCCTCACCCCAAGCAGAAACCCAGCAGTCAAAAACCTCCAGAACCCAACCACTGCCATGCTCAAGGCCCCTCTCCACATGCTCGGATGAGCCTCACCATGAGGGAACAAACAGAGGAACCCAGGTATGTAGGACCTGTGGTTGAGATCTTCAAGCCCGCTCAGATCAGAACTGGACCTCCTCCCTCCATCTCCTGAGTTTTCCAGTAGCTTGGCAGTCATGCCCACAAATTTCCCCCACGGCCATGTAATCTCATCAAGGTCAAGATCCAGAGACTATAAAATAAAGCTCCTGAAGAGAGTGACGCAGAATTTCCTGACACACACCAGGCGATACTCACTGCATTCACAGCCGCACAACCTCATATATTCTAACCTTTTTGTGCTTGGCAGTGGGATTGGTGTTTTGAATATTACCGGTAATGGACTATTGTGAACTACTTTTATGAAAATAAAATATATTAAAAAATTTAATAAATGGATTAAAGCCCTTGACAGAAGAGCTGTATCCATAAATTATATTGAGGGAAAACATAAACAAAACTCTTCATAATATTGAATACAGAGGTATTTTCAGTGATTCAATGTCTTTTGCCAAAAAAACAGAACCCAAGATAAACAAATGAGACTACATCAAATTAAGAATCTTCTGCACTGCAAAAGAAATAGTGACCAGAGTAAAAAGTCACCCACAGACTAGGATAAAATAAAAATAATTTTGAGTATACTTCTGGATTCCAGGTTACCACCTCTGAATAAGCACTATGGGCCCTACTCTCTATGACCCAGGGACACTTAACAAAATTTGATTCCATTAAAACTCCAGGAATTAACTGCATGCCTTACTTACACTTTATTCTGTAAACTTGCCTAGACTTGTCTAGAATGTCTCTAAGAGTCATTATTCAAATGGGACAAAGGTAGCAAGGGTTGAATGCCCTGATAATAGAGGTTCAGACATACAGGAAGCCTTCTCCTTTTCAGAGATAATGTTGCCAAACCACTTACTAGTAGGGAATGATTGGTATCTCCCACTAATTTGTCCTACTAAGGATGGTGATAGGTATAGTTGACTGGAACACAAATTAATTCTAAATCTTTTCTGGAGTGCTTTTTTACCCTACAAAAGCTTGAGAGGCTAAAGCTACTTTCCTCAAACTCTCTTTGATCTAAAGAAAGTTTATATTAAATTAAATTATATTAAATGTCAGTAGATTTTAAAAATTAGAAGTGGTGTCAGGACAGATTCCTTTTGTTTTTTAGTTCTGGCGAAAATATGATATTTTTGAGAATATGGGATATTTCAGGATTTTCTCTGTGGCTTCCTGGGTATTTAAGAGGCAGTTGTAGGTGATCTAGGAATCAGATCTTTCTTCAAAATGATCTTTCTTCAAAATCTCCAACTCCAGTGTCAGACCCTCCCTCTGTATTGGTAGCCGCAGTGGTTGTAGAAAATTATGTCCAGAGTCCTAGACAAGACCTGCTTCTCTAATGTTTCTAACAATTGAGCAAGTACCTAAACTTTAGAAATAGGTATTTCTGGCTCGGGGCTTCTCCTGAAGCCCCTGCCTGGCACCTAACCGCCGCCGCCGTCGGATCCTGACCAATCTCCATCCTGCAGTCCTCTGTCAAAGGAGCATAGCCCAAAATCTTCAGTTGACGTTCCGCCCAAGCTAACGAGAGCTCCAGACAGTAAAGCCCATAACAACATGAAGAAACAGAAAAAATCCCCACCACCAGGAGAGAACCAAGAAAACATCTCACTAACCTCAGTAGCCACCTCCCAGAAACACATCCTCCTCTCAGATAAAGAATTCAGAGAGGAAATTGTGAGGATGGTTCACGAACTCAACACAACTATGGAACGAACATCCAATAAATTAAGGGAGGATATGGATGCAGCATTGGAACGCTCCACCAAGATAATCCAGGAAGAAATGAGAGCAGAAATTTCAAAGCTACGAACAGAAGTCACACAACTAAAAGAATCAGTAGATGAAATGAAAAACTCCGTAGGAGCCCTCAGTAGTAGAATGACTACAGCCGAAGACAGAATCAGTGAGCTTGAAGATGAGCTGCACAAAGCATATAGGCAACAACAAATAATGGCAAAAGACCTCAAAATGGCTCTAGAGCGAGTTAGAGTCCTAGGGGATGACCTCACGAGAAACAACATAAGAATCATGGGAGTGCCGGAACCACACGGAACCAATCCCAATGTAAAAAACACCATTAAAGATATCATTGCCAAAAAATTCCCAGAGCTAGAGAATGCGGACATCCAGATACAAGGAGTCCGAAGGGTGCCAGCTAAAAGGGACCCAAATAGAAAATCCCCAAGGCATATCATAGTCAGAATGAGGGATGCCGTGGATAGAGACACAGTACTGCAAGCAGCAAGATCAAAGAAGGAGATCATATACAAAGGCGCACCCCTCAGATTCACAGCAGACCTATCAGAAGAAACCCACCAAGCCCGAAGACAATGGTGGGATATAGTGAAAAAACTTCATGAAATGAATGCCTCACCAAGAATACTCTACCCGGCTAAACTCTCAGTTAAACTTGAAGGAACCATACACTATTTCATGGACAAGCAACAGCTCAGGAACTTCATAGACTCAAGACCAAACTTAAAAGAAGGACTCAAAGGGCTACTATAAGACAAGGAAAAAGACCTATAAGAACAAAAAACCCTACAGAAAAATGACACAAAATCCCATGACAATAATTTCTCTTAATGTTAACGGGCTAAATGTACCCACCAATCAAGAGGCACAGAGTGGCAAAATGGATTCGGAAACTAAACCCAACTTTCTGCTGCCTACAAGAAACACATCTGAATAGTCAGAACAAACACAGACTCAAAATCAAAGGATGGAAAACAATCCTGCAAGCAAACAGCCCCCTCAAAAAAAAGGCGGGGGTGGCCATACTAGTATCCGATAGCATAGATTTCAGGCTGAAAAAGAACAGAAGGGACAGCAGAGGTCATTTTATATTCATCAAGGGATATATACAACAGGAAGAAATCACACTCCTAAACGTATACGCACCTAATGAACGACCAGCTAAATACTTAAAAGAACTCCTAACAGAATTTAAGGAGGACATAACTAGCACCACGATAGTAGTTGGAGATTTCAACACTGCCTTATCACCTCTGGATAGATTGACAAGAACAACACTCAGCAAGGAAACGATGGCCCTGAAGGAAGAAATGGAGGAGACAGGGCTAATAGACCTATACAGGGCTATATACCCCCAAAAGAAAGAATACACATTCTTTTCCAGCGCACACGGAACATTTTCCAAAATACACCATGTTCTGGGCCACAAGTTATACCTTCATAGAATTGGGAAGATAGAAATTGTATCAACTATCTTTTCAGACCATGATGCACTGAAGATGGAAGTTAATCATGCACAGACGCGGAGGACCAAATCAAACACTTGGAAGTTAAACAACTCACTATTGAACAATGAGTGGGTCACTGAGGAAATCAAGAAAGAAATTAAGAGATACCTCGAAACAAACGAGAATGAAGACACAAGCTATCAGAACCTATGGGACGCGGCTAAAGCTGTGTTAAGGGGAAAATTTATAGCTCTGCAAGCCTTCCTCAGAAAGGAAGAAAGGGCCTATATAGATAGCTTGACTTCGCAGCTCAAGATCTTAGAAGAGGACCAGCAAAAGGAACCCAAACCAGATCGAAGGAAAGAAATAATAAAACTTAGAGCAGAAATTAACGATATGGAAACCCGAAAAACAATCCGTAAGATCAATGAAACAAAGAGCTGGTTCTTCGAGAAAATAAATAAGATTGATAAACCGCTAGCAAGACTCACAAAGAAAGAAAAAGAGAAAACCCTAATAAACCGAATCAGAAATGAAAAGGGGGACATCACAACAGAAACCAAGGAGATTCAAAGGATCATCAGAGACTACTTTGAAAGTCTGTATGCCACAAAGCAAGAGAACCTAAAAGAAATGGATGAATTCCTTGACTCCTACAATCTCCCAAGACTGAGCCAAGAAGACGTGAAATACCTCAATAGGCCCATAAATATCAAGGAAATCGAAACTGTAATCAAAAGTCTCCCCAAAAACAAAAGCCCAGGAACAGACGGATTCACTGGCGAATTCTTCCATACATTTAAAGAAGACTTGTTGCCAGTTCTCTACAAGCTTTTCCAGGAAATTGAAAAGACAGGAACCCTTCCAAACAGTTTCTACGAGGCACATATCTCCCTAATACCAAAAGCAAACAAAGACACCTCTAACAAAGAAAACTAAAGACCAATATCCTTGGTGAACACCGATGTGAAGATCCTCAACAAAATACTAGCAAATAGAATCCAACAACTCATCAAAAAGATCATACACCATGACCAAGTGGGAATCATCCCGGGGATGCAAGGATGGTTTAACATTCGGAAATCAATCAACATAATCCATCACATCAACAAAAGTAAAGATAAAAACCATATGATCATATCAATAGATGCAGAGAAAGCATTTGACAAGATCCAGCACCCATTCATGATAAAAACTCTCACCAAAATGGGTTTTGGAGGAACTTTTCTCAAGATAGTCAAAGCCATCTACCACGAACCTAGGGCAAGCATTATCATCAATGGAGAAAAACTAAGGGCTTTTCCTCTAAGATTGGGGACAAGACAAGGATGCCCACTCTCACCACTTCTCTTTAATATAGTATTGGAAGTATTAGCAATAGCCATCAGGCAAGAAAAAGATATTAAGGGGATTCAGATTGGAAAGGAAGAAATCAAGCTCTCACTATTCGCAGACGATATGATGCTATACCTAGAGAAACCTAAAAGCTCTAGTAAGAAACTCTTAGAAACAATTGACCTATACAGTAAAGTCGCAGGCTATAAAATAAATACCGAAAAGTCCATGGCCTTCCTATATGCAAACAATGAGACAGAGGAAAGGGACATGAAAAAAGCAATCCCATTCACAATTGTGCCCCAGAAAATCAAATATCTTGGAATCAGCTTAACTAAAGAAGTAAAGGACCTCTACAAAGAAAACTATATAACTCTACTCCATGAAATAAAAGAGGACATGAGGAAATGGAAACATATCCCCTGCTCATGGATAGGGAGAATAAACATTGTCAAAATGGCAATACTCCCAAAAGCATTATACAGATTTAACGCGATCCCTATAGGGATACCCATGGCATTCTTCAAAGAAGCGGAGCAAGCAATCCTGAAATTTATATGGAACAACAAACGCCCACGGATAGCTAAAACAATTCTTGGGAAAAAGATGATGGGAGGCATCACCCTCCCCAACCTTAAACTCTACTACAAAGCGGTAACAATTAAAACGGCATGGTACTGGAACAAAGGCAGAGCTGCAGACCAATGGAACAGGGTGGAATATCCCCATACACAACCTCAAATGTATGATCATCTAATCTTTGATAAAGGAGCAAGAGATGTGAAGTGGAGCAAGGAAAGTCTCTTTAACAAATGGTGCTGGCACAACTGGACAATCACATGCAAAAAAATGGGCTTAGAACTCGACCTGACACCATGCACAAAAGTCAGATCAAAATGGATTAAGACCTCAACATCAGACCACAAACCATAAGGTACATTGAAGACAAGGTCGGCAAAACCCTACACGATATTGAAGATAAAGGTATCTTCAAAGATGACACAGAGCTAAGCAATCTAGTAAAAACAGAGATCAACAAATGGGACTACATTAAACTAAAAAGCTTCTGCACCGCAAAAGATACAGTGACCAGAATACAAAGACTATCTACAGAATGGGAAAGGATATTTACACAATACCCATCAGATAAAGGGTTGATATCAAGGGTATATAAAGCACTGGTTGAACTCTACAAGAAGAAAACATCCAACGCCATCAAAAAATGGGGCGAAGAAATGAACAGAAACTTTACCAAGGAAGAGATACGAATGGCCAAAAGGCACATGAAAAAGTGCTCTACATCACTAGTCGTCAGAGAGATGCAGATCAAAACAACCATGAGATACCACCTCACACCACAGAGACTAGCACACATCCAAAAGAACAAAAGCAACCGCTGTTGGAGAGGATGTGGGGAGAAAGGGACCCTTCTACACTGCTGGTGGGAATGCCGGCTAGTTCAGCCCTTTTGGAAAACAGTATGGACAATTCTCAAAAAACTAGAGGTTGAGCTCCCATTTGACCCAGAAATACCACTGCTGGGAATATATCCCAGAAAAGCCAAAAAGTATAGTCGAAGTGACATATGTTCACCGCAGCACTGTTTACAATAGCCAGAATCTGGAAAAAACCCGAGTGCCCTAGAACAGATGACTGGTTGAAGAAACTCTGGTACATCTATACAATGGAATACTATGCAGCTGTTAGAAAAAATGAGGTCATGACGTTTGCATATAAGTGGATCAACATGGAAAGTATCATGCTAAGTGAAATGAGTCAGAAAGAGAGAGACAGACATAGAAAGATTGCACTCATCTGTGGAATATAGAATAATAGACTATAAGACTAACGCCCAAGAATAGTAGAAATAAGTACCAGGAGATTGTTTCCATGGCTTGGAGGCTGGTCTCTCATTCTGGGTAACTCAGAGAAGGGAACACCAAATAAAATGTGGTTGGAGGTCATGTGGGGGAAGGGTGAGGCGGGCGGAATACAGACTAGAGACTGAACACAATGGCCACTCAACACCTTTATTGCAAACCACAACACCTAATCAGAGAGAGAGAACAAAAGGGAATTCCCTGCCATAGTGGCAGGGTGGGGTGGGGGGAGACGGGACTGGGGAGGGGGGGAGGGATGTTGGGTTTACGGGTGGGTGGTGGAGAATGGGCACTGGTGAAGGGATGGGTTTTTGAACTTTGTATGGGGGAAGCATGAGCACAAAGATGTATGGATCTGTAACTGTACCCTCACGATGACTCTCTAATTAAAAATAAACTAATAAAAAAAAGCAATAGGTATTTCTACTTTAAATGAATTTAAAGTAGTATTTTGTATTCTGCTCAATTTGTGTAGTATCAAAGTCCTTACATAACTACAGTTCTGTTGAAGTTGGTAGGGTTTTAGTCACCTCACATTGGTAACTAATTTCTTTTGATAAACGTTATTTGCTTATCATTGAAATCCAGTTTACTTAAGAAATGTCCAGCAATGGACTTTGTTACTAAAATACTAAAATACAGAAATCCAAAACCGTGTGGTAGCTAGTGTGGCTGCTTGCCCTCATATCTCTTCATTCTCAGCAATGGAAAACAAATTATCAAATGCTTCCTTTTCAGCAGGTCCGACTTTAGGGGGAGAGAAACTCCAAATAATAACAGTGAGTTTTTTTGTTGAAATATTGACTGTAATCAAAGCAAAGTGAAATTTATCAGTCACACAGGCAGGGTGGAGGGCTGGGAAGGCGGGGTGGGGTGGGGGGAGGTATACTGTGATTCTTGGTGGTGGAATATGTGCACTGGTGAAGGGATGGGTGTTCAAGCATTGTATAACTGGGACTTAAACCTGAAAGCTTTGTAACTTTCCACATGGTGATTCAATAAAAGAATAAATTAAAAAAAAGAAATGTCCAGCAAATGACAATAGTCTTTATTAATAACAATAAGTAGAAAGCATGCATCTAATTATGTTTTCTATTGCTCAGAAATTTACTTACGCAAAGGACCAGAATGGACACAGTATAGTAGAGGAAAAATTAAAAATGAAATACATCAGTAAATTCTGAGTTTTTAGTTTTCAAAAGCCAGACTTTATAAAAAGTAAAGTGGTTCCAATATTGACCTGAAGTCAGTTAATAGAAACAAAAAATTATGTCAAAGCCTTGATGAAGTTTTCGGGAAAAAACAAAAACCTAGTATCATTTTCCATAACCCGATCTTTATAGAGAAATAGGTATAATATTTCTTTTTATATCATAATAAACTATATTTATTCAGGTTATTATTCTATCTATAAGGTACAAAAATATATTCATTTGTTTGAATATTTGTATTTTTAATGAATAACCGTGAGATTCAGTTGCATACTTACAAACATTCATGCTTATGTTTAAGGTGTACAAGGATCAAGGACCCATCCTTCTGTCAGTGAGCATTCTCCACTACCAGTGTTCCCAGTATCCCTCCCAGCACCCCCATCCCATCCCTATCCCTACCTCACCCCCCCACACCACCTCTCTGGCAGGCGGACTCCCTTTTACTCTCTCTCTCTCTCTCTCTCTCTCTCTCTCCTTTAGGGTATTATGGTCTGCAACGCAGGTATTAAGTGCCCATCATGTTCGATCTATAGTATACTTTCGGTACACATCTTCCATCCCAAGCGGGTTCTTTAAGCATCCGTTACTTGGTGTTCCCTTCTCTATCTGAGCTGCCTTTTGCCCCAGCATGTGAGGCCAGCTTTCAAGCCAAGGAGCAATCCTCCTGGTTCTTATCTCCAGTATTCTTGGGTGTTAGTCTCCAATTTTGTTATTTTATGTTCCACAAATGAGTGCAGTCTTCCTATGTCTCCCTCTATTTATGACTCATTTCACTCAGCATTATATTTTCCATGTTAATCCACTTATACGTAAATTTCATGACTTCATCTTTTCTAACAGCAGTATAGTATTCCATTGTGTAGATGTACCAAGTTTCTTTAGCCAGTCGTCTGTTCTCGGGCACTCGGTTTTTCCAGATTCTGGCTATTGTAAATAGTGCCACAATGAACATATGAGCACAGATGTCATTTCTACTATAATTTTTTTTAATATCCGGGGTATATTCCCAGAAGTGGTATTGCTGGGTCAAATGAGAGCTCAATTTCTAATTTTTTGAGAAACGTTTATACTGTTTTCCAAAAGGGCTGAACAAGTTGGCATTCCCACCATCAGTGAACAAGAGTCCCTTTCTCCCCACATCCACGCCAGTATCTATTGCTCTTGTTTTTTGGATGTGACCCAGTCTCTATGGTGTGAGATGGTATATCATTGTTTTGATCTGCATCTCCCTTATGATTAGTTTTTCTCATGTGCCTTTAAGTCATTCAGATTTCTTCTTTGAGAAAGTTTCTGTTCATTTCATCGCCCCATTTTCTATTGGGGTTGTATGTTTTCCTCTTGTGGAATTGAACCAGTGCCTTTTATATCCTTGATATCAACTCTTTATCAGATGGGTATTGGATGCATATCCTTTCACATTCTTTGGATTGTCTTTGTATTTTGGTCACTGTTTCTCTAGATGTACAGAAGCTTATAATTTTAAGACAGTCCCATTTATTTATCTTTTTCTACTTGCCTGGTCAGTGTCCAGTCATCTTTGAAGGTGCCTTTAGCTTCAATGTCATGGAGGGTTTTGCTGACCTTGTCTTTAATGTACCTTATGGATTCTGGCCTGATGTTGAGGTCTTCAATCCATTTTGATCTGACTTTTATGCATGATATTAGGTAGAGATATGAGGACTTTTTTTGCATGTAGCTGTCCAGTTTTACCAGCACCATTTGTTAAAGAGGATTTCCTTCCTCCACTTCACATTTCTTGCTCCCTTAACAAAGATTAGATGATCATATGTTTGAAGGTGTGTGTAAGAATACTCAACCCTGTTCCAGTGTTCTACTGCTCTACCTCTGTTATAATACCACACTGTTTTAATTATTACTGCTTTGTAGTGGAGTTTGAGGTTGGGGAAGGCGATGCTTCCCATCTTCTTTTTCCCCAGAATTTCTTTAGCTATTTGTGGGGCCTTGTTGTTCCATATGAATTTCAGGAGTGTTTGATCCACTTCTTTGATGAATGTCATGGGTATCCTTATAGCAATCGCATTGACTCTGTATAATGCTTTGGGGAGTATTGCCATTTTAACAATGTTAGTTCTCCCAGTCCATAAGCAGAAGATATTTTTTCATTTCCTTGTGTCCTCTTTTATTTTGTGAAGTAACGTTTGTAGTTTTCCTTGTACAGGTCCTTTACCTCCTTAGTTAAGCTGATTTCGATGTACTTGATTTTCTGTGCCATGAATGTGAATGGGATTGCTTTTTTCATATCACATTCTTCTCTCTCATTATTTGCATATAGGAAAGCCATGGACTTTTAGGTATTGATTTTATAGTTTGCAACCTTACTATAGAAGTCTATTATTTCTAGGAATTTATTGGTAGAGGCTTTGGGGTTCTCTAGATATCATCTGCAAATAATGAGGGCTTGATTTCTTCCCTTCCTGTCTGGATGCCCTTAATGTCTTTTTCTTGTCTAATCACTATTGCAAGTACTTTGAGTACTATATTGAACAGAAGTGGTGATGGTGGTTATCCTTGTCTTGTCCCTGATCTTAGAGGGAAGGCCCTTAGTTTTTCCCCATTAAGGATAATGCTTGATATAGGCTTTTGGTAGATGGTTTTGAATATACTCAGGAAGGTCCCTTCTATACCCTTCTTGGTGAGAGTTTTCATCATGAACAGGTGCTGGATCTTGTCAAATGTTTTCTCTGCATCTATTGATATGATCATATGGTTTCAATTTTTTCTTTTGTTGTTGTGATGATTATGTTGATTAACTTCTGAATGTTAAACCGTTCTTGCATCCCCAGAATGAATCCTACTTGGTTGTGGTGTATGATCTTTTTGAACAGTTGTAGGATTCTATTTGCTAATATTTTGTTGAGGATCTTTGCATCCGTGTTCATCAGAGATATCGTCCTATAGTATTCTTTTTTTTGTGCTATCTCTGTTTGATTTTGGTATTAGGATAATATGTGCCTCATAGAAACTGTTTGGAAGTGTTTCTGTTTCCACAATTTCCTAGAAAATCTTGAAAAGAACTGGAAATAGGTCCTCTTTAAATGTTTGGAAGAATTCACTAGTGAACCCTTCTGGACCTGGACTTTTGTTTCAGGGAAGACTTTTGATTATAGTTTCAGTTTTCTTGATAGTAATAGGTCTATTCAGGGATTCCAAGTCACCTTGGTTCAGCCTTGGAAGGTTATAGGATTCCAGGAATTTGTCCATTTCTTCCTGGTTCTCTTGTTTCATGGCATATAGACTTTCAAAGTAATCTCTGATGATCTTTTGAATTTCTTTGGTTTCTGTTGTGATGTTCCCCCTTTTCATTTCTGATTTGGTTTATTAGGTTTCTTTCTCTCTTTCTTTGTGAGTGTTGCTAGTGATTTATCAATCTTATTTATTTTCTCAAACAGCCAGTTCTTGGTTTCATTGATCTTTTGAATTGTTTTTTGGGTTTCCATGTTGTTGATTTCTGCTCTCAGTTTTATTATTTCTTTCCTTCTGCCTGGTTTGGGCTCCTTTTGTAGGACCTTTTGAGCTGTGATGTCAAGTTATTTATGTCGGCCCTTTATTCCCTCCTGAGAAATGTTTGCAAAGCTATAAATTTCTCCCTTAACAAGGCGTTAGCTTCGTCCCACAGGTTCTGGTAGCTCGTGTCTTCATTCTCATTTGTTTCCAGCTACTTTTTGATTTCTTCCTTGATTTCCTCCCTGACCTACTCATTGTTCAACATTGCATTGTGTAATTTCCAGGTGTTTGATTTGGTTCTCTGCATTTGTGCATGTTTGACTTTTATCTTCAGTGCATCTTGGTCTGAAAAGATAGTTGATACAATTTCTATCTTCCTGATTCTATTTTGGAAAATGTTCTGTATTCACTGGAAAAGAATGTGTATTCCTTTTTATGGGTACATAATGCCTTGTATTAATCTACTAGCCCTCTCTCTCCTATTTCTTCCTTCAAAGGCAGTGTTTTCTTTCTGAGTTTTAACCTTGTTGATCTATTCAGAGGTGTTACGGTGGTGTTGAAGTCTCCAACAACTATTGTGTTGCTAGCAATGTCTTCCTTAAAGTCTGTTAGCAGTCATTTTAAGTATTTAGCTGGTCCCTCATTTGGTGCATATACATTTAGGAGAGTGATTTCTTCCTGTTTTACATATCCCTTGATAAGTAAAAAATGGCCTTCACTGTCCCTTTTAATCTTTTTCAACCTGAAATCTATGTTGTCAGACACTAGTAAGGTCACCCGAGCTCTTTCGAAGGACTTGTTTGCTTGAAGGATTGTTTTCCATCCTTTGATTTTGAATCTGTATTTGCTCTGACTATTCAGATGTGTTTCTTGTAGGCAGCAGAATGTTGGGTTCAGTTTCTGAATCCATTTTATCACTTCATGTCTCTTAATTGGTGCATTTAGCCCATTGGCATTGAGAGAGATTACTGTCATGGGATTTTGTGCCAGTTCAGGGAGGAAATCAAGGAAGAAATCAAAAGGTACCTGGAAACAAGTGAGAATGAAGACACGCACTACCAGCACCTATGGTATACAGCTAACGCCTTGTTAAGGGAGAAACCTCATCTTTTTTGTAGAGGTTTGTTGTGCATGTAGGGGGTTTTCTTGTCTTATAGTAGTCCCTTTAGTTCTTCTTTTTAGGTTTGTTTTGAGTCTATGAAGTTCCTGAGATGCTCTTTGTCAATGAAACAGTGTTTCGTTTCTTCAAGTTTGAGAGAGAGTTTAGCCAGGTAAAATATATTTGGTGAGGCATTCATTTCATTGAGTTTTTTCACTATATCCTACCATTGTCTTTGGTCTTGGAGGATTTCCTTTGATAGGTCTGTTGTAAATTTAAGGAGTGCTCCTTTGTATGTGATTTCCTTTTTTTGACCTTGCTGTTTGAAGTATTGTGTCCCTATCGTGCCATCCATCATTCTGACTACGATATGTCTTGGAGTCTTTTTATTAGGGTCTCTTCTAGCTGGCATTCTGGGCTCCTAGGATCTAGACATCTGCATTCTCCAGCTCTGGGAACTTTCCAGCAATGATTTCTTTAACTGTGGCTTTTTCATTAGAGTTGCCTCCCTGTCATTCCAGTACTCCAATGAGTCTAATGTTATTGGATGTATTCCTCTTGGAATCATCCCCTAGGTGTCTGATTCACCCTAGAGCTATTTCAAGGTCTTTTCCCATTGTTTGTTCTTGCCTGTGAGCTTTCTGCAGCTAGTCTTCAAGCTCACTGATTCTGTCTTCAGCTATAGCCATTCTATTGTTGAGGGTACACACTAAGGTTTTTATTTCATTTACTGACTCTTTTATTTGTGATATTTCTGAATGTAGCTTTCCTATTTCTGCTCTCATTTCTTCCTGTATTTTCTTCACTGACTGCTTCACTGTTTCTTTAAGTTCATTGAACATTCTCAGCATTTAATCGTTGAATTCTTTACAGGAGAGATCGTGTTTGTGGGTAACCATGTTGAGGCTTCTGGACTCTTTTTCCATCCTCTCCTCGTGGTGGGGATTTGCACTGTTTCTTCATGTTTTTTGTGGTCGTATAAAGGTGGGAGCTTTCAGTTCACTAGTGTTGTACCCTCTTACTGTGAGAAAGGGTTTTGGATGAGCTCGGTCGATAGTGGTCACCTTTTTCCCCTTCTAGAGTACTTCCTCTTAGGTATTTCTCTGACTTGAGGCCTCTAGTGAAGGTTAGGAGGATGTGTTCTTTTATATTGGGCTTGTACAGCTTCTTGTGCTCATCAGTATTTTGGTAAAATTGGAATATACTTGTGTTCATTTATGTTTGTGCAATTGGGATAGGCTAGTGGCCTATTGGATTGTTGTGTTTAAGATAGCCAGGGAGTTCTCCACAGAGTTAGGTAATAGGGATTGGGATGTGAGTCCAGTGTGCTGGGAGAGGGGTATATAATGGCCACTGCCCCAGAGGTCACGCCCCTGCAGCAGAGGCCAGGCCCACTATTGCAGAGTTCACAGCCACTGTTGCAGAGGTCATGTCCCCTTCTGGCCCTCAGGATGCTGGGACAATATTTGGTCCGGTTGCAGAGTAGACTCACAGGGGTTGGGGTATTGGGTCAGAGAGGCTGGCACACCTGGATGAAGAATGAGGTAAGCTCTGGGGGTCAGCTGTGGGGGCTCAGGGCACAGTGCCCTGCCCATGGGTTCTAATATTTTATTTGGAGTGCAGAAATTTTACACAATCTATTTATTTCTAAATATTGAGAGCCAGGATCAATACTTGAGCACCACTAGACATGGCCCATAAATCAAAACAAACCAACAAAATGCACCAATATAATGAGGCAAAATATTTATAATAAAAACATAATGGGGCCAGATAATCTTATCAAAGGCCATGATCCAGAGACTCATTGTACTTCTCTCTCAAAAGAGAGCATAAAGCAACACACCAAAGCCATGCTGCTGAACCCTGTGCCAGGCTGTTTCATTTGGGGCACCCGAAGGGGGGCGGGTGAGGCCCCTCTCCACCCCAAGGGATGGGACCCAGCCCCAGCAGCTGAAAACCTCCAGAACTCAACTGCCACAATGATCACAGGTACTCTCCACATGCTAAGGCAGAACCTCACACATGGGTAAATCTATCCCTGGACATCTCATACCTCACACCACTCATACTTCAAGAGTATCATACCACATTTGATGGAGTTTAAAGTAGAAGGCAAACAGTCTTAGAGATAAGTATATTTTTACAAATATATAAACACACACATATACACATATATACATATAGATATATATTTATGCACAAAAGACTCAAACCCTTAACAACACATTAGCAGACTCTTATAAAAGGGCTTAGTGGCCCATGGTTTAAATGTAGCAATCTTCACACACTCTCCTCTAAGAAAATTTTTTGGAGTATTTTCAGCAGTTTATTTATAATAATACAAAATAAATGATTTTGGTTCTACTTCGGGGTAGGGGGTTGGGGTTCAGGATGGAAACATCTAAAATATGGTGGTGGGAAGGTGAAATGGTGGAGGGAGTGGTGTTAGAATATTAAATGTAATCAGGTATTGTGAACTACTTTATAAAAATTAAATTAAAAAACATAATTATAATAAAAGTTAGTTTAGAGGGAAGAGGGGGGATTAACCGATTTATTGAACATTTTTGAAATCACTAACCAATTAAATACTAAAAGCGAATAAACAAAACTCACAAGGAAATTTTAAAATTTCCAAAACTCTGAAAAGATAGGAAATGGTACATACATAAATTCAAGTCCTTGAGGAATGTTCAAAGTTTGGTTACTGAAAATAAAATCTGCTTTTCTAAATACTGGATGTATTTATGAGGCTTAAAATACCTTATTACATTTAGCAAGCAATGTGTTAAAGTATTCTTTAAATGGTATCCTAAAAACAAAATGAAAGTAATCAAGTACCTCTTTTTCTAAGACGTCTTCAAAATCTGGAGTTCTTAGGGAATTCCTTCTTTCTTAGTCTTTTCTACCTATCTTTCATCCAGATTCTTCATTCTATCTCCTCTGAGAAAAAGCATAACTTCTAGACGTGCTAGAGTAATTTATGCCCTATGATTAAAGCTCTGAAAGTAAGGACCTTAGTCTCAGTATCCAAAGCTGGAAAAAATATGGCCCATAAAATATGGCCCAATGAACACAGTACCACTTGTTTCATGATGAAAATATATTAGCATGCTTGTTGTCTTTAGAAATTTACTTACATGTTCAGCAAGGAATACATATACATCCTTTCTCCCATCCTGAGAAATGCATTCTTTGATGATTTTACTTTTGTATGAAATTCATAATGTCCTTATACAAAGCTCAGGAGTATGTAGAGCTTATTAATCTATTGCTACATATGCAGTGACTTGATGACATAAATGTCATTATGTGGTTCATGACTGTATTTGTTAAATGAAAGAATAAATGAATAAACAAGAATAGTACTGTGCATAAAAAGGGGTAAGAAGCATGGGATTAAACAGTGTCTTGGTATAGGACAATGTCTAGTCCAGTGAATTCTTCAATTTGGGCCCAACTAAGTCAAAAGTTAAAATTGATGCTGGAAGACAGGGATTGTAGCTCAATGACAGAAAACATGACTTATAAGGCCCTGGATTTGATCCCCAGCATTATAATGGGGAAATGTTGGCTGAAAGCTCCAGGAAAGGACTCCAATGAGACATTATACAATTTTATCATTTTAACTGAAGTCCACCCTAGGGTTACCATATTGAAAAGTCTATGCAGTGTAAATAAATATAATTGCATCCCTACGAACAAGAAATATTAGAGTCTTATAGAAATGTTTAACATACGAGCTAAGCACATTACTCACAGCATTTTACATGGATCTCAAAATTCATATTCACCACTGGCTAACAATGTGAGGTAGAGATGATCCAAGAGTTTCAATATTTTTAATGACAGGTTATCCAGAAATGAGAGAAATAGCATGCAAATAATTCCTCACATTTAATTGTCCTCTTGGTGTGGTGTGAACAGTTTTAATCTGGTGTTTGTAAATACTGTCTTTTACATTTTTCATGAAAGATAAACCCACTTCCATCCAGTTTTTGTTTTCAAGAATTACATGGGGAAGACAAATATCCTCGGTGCTCATTGATAAAAATATGAAAGGTTTTTTTAAGAAAATTTGACCATCAACCCAAGGAAGCATTCCTCAAAGGGAATTAACTTTAACTAGAATTGAAAAAGAAAAAACAAACAGAAGTATTGCACAGGCTCCAAAGTCAAAGGTATAGAGAAACATGAAAGTAAATGCTAAGATAAGTCATGTATATTTAAAGCTGTTTGAAGGCTTAAGGAGGAGCATTAAATAGGAGCAATTCTTTAGGATTATGGAATTATTTATGGCTTGGACCTTGAAATATATTAAATGAACTCCTGCTAATTTCTCCTTTTTAAAAATAAAATGACAAGGTCAAGCAGAGAATATTTAATTTAGAAGCAGCCATGCACGGCTGCGCCCGCCATTCATTTTTTTCTAAATCTCTATCCTCCCAAAACAACTGAGATGACTTACCGATAAAATCAAGCCAATATTCCACAAATAAAAATCTATCAAAATAGACATTGCAAGTAACTTATACATGCTAAAAATACTTCTCCCCTCACACAAACAAGGTGTTTCATTGTTTTTGCACTTTTTTTAAAAGGAATTGTGTGGTTGGTGCTTTCACCTGTCCAAACAACAAGAGCAAGTTTATACAAAGTGGAAATCAGAATGAAATGTGAACAGAAGCCTCTGAGATTAACTATACGGAAATGGAACTATTTGGTATCCAGCAAGCACATCTTTCCAAGTACAGGCATCAAAATGACAGTCCTTTTGTTTGAAAATGTGCCTTGCCTGATATTAAATACTTTAACAACATCCAAGGACAAAGCTAAACTTTCATGTTTTCTAAACTTTCTCTGTAATATGGTGTGTGTGGGGGCACATGTGTGTGTGTGTGCATGCATGTGTAACTTGAATATAAGAAGCACAACTATGTGGACTAACTACCTATTTAAAATATAAGGCTAGACCTTACAATGCACATTTATTTATTCAAGTCGGTGTGTACTGATACCAGGCAAACTGTTCACTGTGAGTGCCACTGGAAAGACGAGATCTGGTTGGTGACACTATATGTGGGTATTCAATCTGTGTGTAATGTAATGGAAAAGACAGAGGGCCAATCACTCCCCAGGGTCCTGTCAGGCAGGTCAACCTGCTTCTGAAACATTCCTCTTTAGGGTCCTGCATTTTCTTCTCTGCAGCTGTCTCACTATGAAAAGCCTGGAAGAGACATCAAAATGCAGTTATTTTTTACGCAGAGCACATTCCATAAAACCCAAGGCTTCTCTTATGGAGTTGACAGTTTTTTTCTGTTAATCCCCTACCTCTCATCTTTCTCCCTTTTTCATCTTCCTAATCCATCTGATTCAACCGCTGTCTCCACACTCACCTTCTGTAGCTCCCGGCCTTTGCTCCCACCCCTATCACCCTGTGCTTAAAAATGGCATCACATCAACCTCCCCTGGGACCCTGAATGGCAGGGTTACATTTTGTCTATTTTGTATCCTCTCATCTCCAACATCTCAGACTCTCAGTCTATGCTGACCTTCAGCCTTAAAGCTAAGCTTTGTCTGGTGTCAGAACCCACGACTGCATGTCTATTTAAGAAATTTGTGTATCATATATTTTGCAATAAATCTGGCGAGACTAATTAAATAGATAAATACATAAATTAATCTGACAAGACTGTTAAAGCATGGAGTTAAATTAGTTGCTATAAAAAAGGTACAGTGATAAATCAGCAGTCACCTAGGACTCATTATAATTATACTTTTAGCCCTCACCCCCACTACACAAATCACAACGTACTTGACTTGCAACAGTATACTCTATGAAAATATGTATGAAGTGTTGGGTTTTACCTCATTTGGAAGATTTTATTATTTATTTTATTATCAATTTTTAAATAGATATTTTTAAATGCCTGAGATCATCATGTCGACCAAGACCATCTATGATAACTCGCAGTTCCAGAAAACCAAATCTAAATATTGGACATGGGAGTTTCCCAGTGGACAGTTCCACAACAAAATTGACCACATCATATTCAATCGACGATTATGCCTGACCAATGACGCTGTTGTCCCAAAATTCCAAACGGGATCAGACCACCATTTCCTTCATGCAAAATTTTACTTCATGGAGTGGGGAGAAAGGGCTGTAAAGTTTAAGAAAAGAACTCCCAGAACGACCACTGCCTGGGAGTTCTTTGGCACTATTGTGGCAATATGGGAAGATGCCATCATTGACAACATCGACGAGAAATATGATCAGCTGATTCAGCACCTCCAAGACTGTTCGAGGAATGCGACAAGTGAGAAAGCCACAAAAAGACGCCTGTCTTTGGGGACTCTCAAACTCATTCACCAATGTGGTTTGGTGCGAACCTCAGGCAATCACAAGCTAACGTCTGAGCTCACAAAGCTGTGCAGAGAAGTGATAAAGGAAGACCTCAAAGAGAAAAGAGCAGCTGTGTTGGCCATTGCAGCAGAAGCCAGGAAAAGTGTTCGCAATGTCTGCCTGTTCTCTGCCAACTACAAGACCAAGATGATTGCCCTTCAATGTCCTGGTGGATCTATTACATCTTCTAGAAGGGCAATGGAGAAGGTTATCCACGACTTCTACTTGGATCACTTCGATAGCCACATCCACCTGCCCACCTCCCAAATTCTGCAGGATGGATATGTCATACTCAGTATTCTCCCTTCCGAAATCCAACATGACATTTCATCAGTAAAGAAGCACACAGCATCCAGTCCAGACAATGTCAGACCCGAACACCTGAAGAATCTGCCACCAGTACTCGTCAATACACTGGCTCGGCTCTTCACACGCTACCTGTCTGAATGCAAGGTTCTGTCCCAATGGAAAACAACAGGACCATTCTGTTATACAAGAAGGGAGACATCCATAACATCAGCAACTATCACCGATCTGCCTGTTGTCTGTCATTTACAAGTTGTTCACTGGAGTCATCCAGAATAGGATTGGCAGAACACTAGATGAAGGACAATCATGCAAGCAAGCCAGATTATGAAAAAGATTCAGCAAGATCGACCATATCCATACAGTGACCAAGCTCATTGAGGTTTCACAAGAGTGCAAGATGCTGCTCTGTCTAATGTTCATCTATTCAAAGAAGACCTTTGATTCTGTTGAGACTGAAGCGGTCATCAGAGCCCTAACCAAACAGGATGTTCATACTCTGCATCAAGATCCTCCATGAGCTGTATTAAGGATTCACCAACAGAATCTCACCATTCTACAGGAAGTGATCATTGACATAAAGAGAGTGGTTCAGCACGGTGATACCATTTCACCGAAACTCTTCAGTGCCACCCTCAAGAACATCATGCGACAACTGGAATGGGAAGGAATGGGAGAAGATAGACGGTCGGCAACTACATCACCTCTGCTTCTCTGATAACATCGTTCTAATAACACCAAACATTAGCCTTGCCGCATGAATGCTGGCCGACTTTGACCATGAGTATGGAAATGTCGGACTGCAGATGAACCTCACAAAGACAATGTTTATGAGAAACTGACTAGTTTATGACATTCCTTTTGCTCTCAATGGAACAAACATCTCCAAGTGCAGCAGTTATGTGTACCTAGGTCAAGAACTCAACATGACAAATGACCTGGCATCTGAGTTGCACAGGCGGAAGAGAGTGGTGTGGAATACCTTTAAGAACATCAAAGAAGTTGTTAAGAGGATGAAGAACCTCTGGCTCCAGGCACATCTTTCCGACTCCATCATTCTTCCTGCACTAACATTCGCCTCAGAGACCTGGGCCCTACACCCACCTACCAGATGCTCAGACTTCTTCGTCAAGACCCTGAATGAATGGTTTGAGGCTCTTCGTGTACCTGGAGTGAGCAGATGCCATTGGGTTACTCTAGCACACAATTGGATGAATGTACACATTATTGGCACCTGCTTGAGCAAATCAATGAGCAACAGGATGACAAGAGATACAAGGTCTCTGAAAATAGGATAAGAACAGTGCACGGGTCTCCCAAAGAGGAATCAAAAGAGCTATGCTTGGAATATCATGTTTCACTCAATTGAGAGAAGAAATCCGGAGTTCCAACCTCCGTTGACGATCAAGGATCAGGGACTCTGCTTCGTTTGTCAAGGCATCAAAAATCAGCTGGGCCTGACACGTAATTTGATTTGGAGATGACAGCTGAACTAGAGCCATTACTGACTGGATTCCACGGGATATCAAAAGAACACCTGGTCACCCACCTACCAGATGCTCAGACTTCTTCGTCAAGACCCTGAATGAATGGTTTGAGGCTCTTCGTGTACCTGGAGTGAGCAGATGCCATTGGGTTACTCTAGCACACAATTGGACGAATGTACACATTATTGGCGCCTGCTCGAGCAAATCAATGAGCAACAGGATGACAAGAGATGCAAGTGATTTTTGAAATAATCCATAGAGTGAAACAGTGAAAGTAATTTTCACATTTGTATTTTAAAAAATATACTATGACCATAAGGGTAGAAATTTTCAATATTTATCCTTTCAAGGTTACTAGCCTCTGTTTCATCTTAGGCTAAACATCTCATGTTCACGCTACATGTTACTGTATAGTAAAAAGATGTACAAATCTGATATTTCTGTTATTAATTCCATGATTAACAAAAGATATCTTAAAGATACTGAGTGTGGTCATTTGTTTCATAAATAGATTCTTTTTTTTAAATATTTTAATAAGCGTTTCTAAAATTCTATCAATTCCCTTAAAGTACAGACCTTTTTGTGGGGATGACGTGGGGGGAGGACACACCTGACAGTGCTCAAAGCTTCCTCCTGGCTCTGTACCCAGGAATCACTCCTGAGAGGGCTCAGGGGAACATATGAAGTGCCAGGGATGAAACCCTAATTGGCTGTGAGAAAGTCTAGTGCTCTACCTGCTCTTCTATCTCTCTGGCCTCAGGCACAAACTTTTTTTTTTAAGTTTTTATTTTATTGAATCACCGTGAAAAAAATACAAAGCTTTCAGGTTTAAGTCTCAGTCATATAATGATTAAACCTCCATCCCTTCACCAGTGCACATGTTCCACTACCAAGAACCCCAGTATACCCTCCTCCCATCCACCCACCCCCCACCTAAGTAGCTAATAATTTTCAATTTATTCTCTCTATACTTTAAATACATTCAATATTTCAATAGAGAACTCACTATTATTTTTTAAATTTATTTTATTCTTTAATTAGTGAATCACCATGAGTGCACAGATACAGATTCACACATGGTAGAACTTGTTTTTCCCTCATACTATGTTCACAAACACATCCCTCCACCAGTGCCCATTCTCCATCACCAATAAACCCAGTATCTTTCCCTCGCCCACAATCCCATCTCCCCCCCACCCTACCCTGCCTCTGTGGCAGGGTACTCCCTTTTGATCTCTCTCTCTCCAGTTGGGTATTGTGGTTTGCAATAGAGGTATTGAGTGGCCATTGTGTTCAGTCTCTAGTCTACCTTCAGCAAACATCTCCCTTCCCAGGCGGGATCTACAACCACATTTTACTTGGTGTTCCCTTCTCTGTCTGAGCTGTCTTTATCCCCAGCATGTGAGACCAGCTTCCAAGCCATGGAGCCAAACTACTGGTACTTATTTCTACTATTCTTGGATATTAGTCTCCTATTCTGTTATTTGATATTCCACAGATGAGTGCAATATTTCTATGTCTGTCTCTCTCTTTCTGACTCATTTCACTTAGCATGATACTTTCCATGTTGATCCATTTATATGCAAAGTTCATGACTTCATTTTTTCTAACAGCTGCATAGTATTCCATTGTATAGATGTACCAAAGAACTCACCATTATTGTTTGGAATTTTCCCCCAACAATCAGGCCTGCTGAAAAGGCATTATTTAACAATTTCTTTTTGTTGCTGAGAATGAAGACTATGAGCTTGCGTGGCCACGACAGATTTTGGATTTCTGATATTTTAGCAGACAGGTTTCGGATTTCTGATATTTTAGCTCAGTTCAAGCTACAACCTCATGCCGCTAGGGGAGAGACTTTCTCTCTCTGCCCTATATTTCTGAGCAGAAAATGGCAGTGGTGGCAGCATCCATGTGGCGAGAGCCACCCTCTAAACCCAGAGGTACACCCAACCCAGAGGTAGGACTTTTTAGTGACATAGCCTGTAGGTGGTCCTGGGGTGTGGGGGGGGTGTTACCAGTACGCCTGCCACCCAGATAAGATCCGGAGCTGCGGCACGAGAAACAGACCCTCTGCTCGTAAAGACTATGATCAAGAGGTCTTCTAACCCATTTTGGCACCCAGCGCAGCTTCTTGCAGAAATGCATCTAGAAAACTGTGAACTGAGCTAAAATATCAGAAACTCAAAACCGTGCAGCCGCTATTGCGGCCGCAAGAACTCAGAGTCTTCAATCTCTGCAATGAAAATAAATTATTAAATGATGCCTTTTCAGCAGGCCTGATTGTTGGGGGAAAATTCCAAACAATAATAGTGAGTTCTTTATTGAAATATTGAACGTATTCAAAGTATAGAGAGAATAAAGTGAAAATCATTAGCTACTTAGGTGGGGGGTGGGTTGGAGGGGGGTATATTGGGGTTCTTGGTGGTGGAACATGTGCACTTGTGAAGGGATGGGGGTTAATCAGTATATGACTGAGACTTAAACCTGAAAGCTTTGTTATTTTTTTCACGGTGATTCAATAAAATAAAAACTTAAAAAAAAAAGTTTAGATGCATTTCTGTAAGAAGCCAGTCTGGCTGCCCAAATGGGTTAGAAGACCCCTCAGATCATAGTCTTTAGGAGTAGAGGGTCTGTCTGTTTCACGCATGGTGGCTCCAGATCTTTCTGGACGGAGGGCGTGCCGGTGACGCCCCCTCTCCCATGATCGCCTATGAGCCACAATTCAGATTTAGTCACATAATCTTCTGGGAATGAAAACTTTGTTTTTCTCTTTCCAAATTTTATTTAGGTCCTGGGATTTACAATAATCTTGACAATAAGTTTCGGGCTTACAATGTTCTAACTTCACTCCAACAACACCTTCTGACCTTCTGACACTGTCTTATGGTTGTCCCGCAACACCCCACTTCTTAGCAAACTCATTTTTAAACTTTATTCTTATTTGGGTCACATATTTACTATACATTGACACTTACACTTTTGATATACCTCACCTCTCTATTGCAAAGTGCTCAAGTCTCTTTACCAATGTCCTTACATGACATCAACCCTCCTCATCTGGGAATAATAGTTTTTATCTCTTGTTTCACTCAAAAAACTTTGTACAGGGTTAAGGGAAAGTGTTTTAGCTCCTTAAAGAGAAGACACTACATTAGAAAACAAAATACTAAACAGGTGCTAAATACTAAAACCAACCATAGGTTTCAGCTCTGTCATTCATTCCTAAGTTCAGAATATTCAACCACATCTGAAAATGAAGACAATCACCATTAACCTGAAATTTCATAAATTCCCTCATTTATCCTAAATTTTGTCTATGCATTTGATGTGAGTTGATATAATATCTTTTTTAGTTATATCTTCTAAGAGAGCACATGTTTTCTAACATCTGCACACAAGTGCTCAAGTACCTCACAATCTACAGGTCACATACATATTCCCCACATATCAAAACACAAGCTTCACGCCCATACCAAACACATACTACTCACAAAATACTAAACTACACTCATTGTGCATATATACGCCCATACACACACATGCATATGACTTATTTTGGAAACTTTTTCATTTTCCTTAACTATATCAGACCAAGCTCTCCTGCTCACATCAGTGGAAAATTCCAGGGAGATAAAAAAATTCCTCCTCTAGACTTAACAATTGTGTGATACTTTTCCTCTCTATAAAAACTCATAAGGAAAAAGACAAAGTTAATCAAGAGGCACATTCTACCTTCTCTCTGATGCTGTTTGCTCTTTGACCTTATTAAGTTACTGATCCTGGTTTCACCATCCTGTCTACTAGTATTACTACACCTCCTTCAACCTACATTTCAGGGTACATGGAAAGATTGAATGGAGCAATAAACAAAAATTAATTTTTGAAAATTATATTATACAAAATTAAAAAGTTTTGAGCTGGGTTATATATTAAATTCAAGCTACCCTTCAGAGGAATTTCTGACTTGAAAAGGGGCAGATGTCACTGAGGGTAAGCACAAAACTTTCTCCTAAAACATTTTTACTTTAACTATGAAATAGAATAATGGGATAGAAGGACTAACTTTCTCTGTTGTTCCTTAGAAAGATCCTAATTTAATTAGGCATCTGTCCCAGTTGTAGTAGAGGTGGTAGGTAGAGATGCAATTCCTGTACCTCTCCTAGAGGCATAAATAATCTACAACCACTCTCTTGGACTAGACCCCACCTGTGTGGGCCTGAAGCTCTCTGTTTTTTTAAAAAAGTTCCCAGTAAGGAAAAAAATTCAAAATTCTGGTTCAAAATTATGTATAGAACCTTAGAAGAGAGCTATGCAAGAATCTCCTTAAAGTTTATAATTTTTTCTTTTCTTTTCTTTTTTTTTTTCTTTTTACTTTTTGGGTCATACCTGGGGATGCTCAAGGGTTACTCCTGGCTCTGCACTCAGGAATTACTTCTGGTGGTGCTCAGGGGACCATATGGGATGCTGGGGATCGAACTGGGTTGGCCTCATGCAGAGCAAATGCCCTGCCTGCTGTACTATAGCTCCAGCCCCCTAAAGTTCATATTTCTTACCATCTTCCACTAAATGGAAATTTCACTAAGGACATAGTCTGATTTCTAATTCTAGGAAACATCACCCAGTCTTCAAGGAGATTCTGTGATCTGTAAACAATGACAACCCAGATATTCTGGGGCCCAGGCAGAAATCTCACAATATCCCCTCTATGTATTTGTTTCCTGCTACCACATCTAACAATGCAAATTAAGTTGTCTATTCAGTCTATAAATATGGCACAGCACTTCAAGTCCCACTTGGTCCCAGAACCTGATGCAGAAAAGGTGAAAAAATACAGAAGGCAATTTCTGGCTCTCTTGGAGTACCCAGGTGTGGGGGGTGGGTGAAGGGAATAGGCCAACATGTGGCCAGAATGCAGGGAAATAATTCCAAGATTCATAAGATCTGTTGGTACTATGAGCATATGTGGGCAGAGAGGAAATAAACAATTATTTTGCCTATAAAGGAAGTGACACTGAGCAGATCTTTAAAGGAAACATGAGTGGGAAGAGAATCCTACAAGGAGTCTAAGCATATTACAAGATCGGCTGATTTCAAATAGTTGGAAAGACTTTGAGCTTGAGATTATAAAAAGCAGGAGAGAGAACCAGCTGTCTCTCATGGGAAAGTCAACACAGTATAGCCACAAAGGATCTGATTAGATTGTCAGCAAGTTAGGATTGTCTATAATCAGATCACAAAATCCACAAGGACCCACCTAATACATCATAATCTTTATTATATTTAAAGCAGAGACAATAGCCAATGTATGCATGTTGAACAACTGATTAATCAATCCTCCAGGACTTGTCATATGTGTTATTCTTGATTTACACTGAGCATAGAAGTGGTCAGATCCCTTCCTTGTAAACCACTGAGACAAACCAAGAAAAAAATTTTCCCCCAAAATATGTGAAGTATATTTAGTTGTGTGATGTAGACGGTACATGAAAAAGCACTTTAAGAAGTGAAACATTGCATAGGTTAGAATTGAGGAGGTTAGATCTTAACTTTATCTTCGAAGGAGGAGAATGTGAATCTACGTTCTCTAACTAGAGGTGCTGCTGGCTGGATCACACTGGAATGCCCCTTCTGCTCCAGCATTCATTGACTGGGGCACTTAAACAGGTTATTTAATCTCCCTGGGCCTCAGCTTACTCAACTACAAAGTAAAATGTCTTTGTCTCTTGTATTTTAAAATTCCTTACATAGATATTTACAAAGCAAGACTATTAATTAGGGGCTGTCTATATATTAAAAGGAGTTAAAGAAGAAAATGAACAAAGAGGCATAAAGGAGGGAGACAGCTATTTGGAGGATATGTTATTTGTTGAGTTCCCAAGCAGCTGCTGTCTGGGCCCCTGATCTGGGGGTTTGGGAGTAGGAGAGACTGGGGGAAAGCAAAAAGCAGAAAGATAAGTGTGGGTGGGTACTGGAGGGGGATATTCTGAGTGAGTTTTCCAGATTGACTAGAGCCTGCCCCTGCGGGTAGGACAGATTACCATATAGATGCCTTGCTCCGATGGGCTGGGCCAAGAAAGAACAACCAGAAGATTGAAAGGTTAGCTCTACATGAAAGAATTTCCAGTGAACTCTAACACAAATCCTTGCGGAAGTCAGTCTAAGAAATTGTTTACTTGTGCATGCCTATATTCTTCAGGGCAGCCAGCTTCGAGCCATCTGGGTTTCACGGAGCACCTGAAATTGGACCTTAATGGAATAAACTGTGCAATATAAACAAACCAGAAGAGCAGCGCTGGCAGCTAAGACGAGCCCCTTAGGTTTGAGGAGGAGCAGCAGAAACTGGTTCTGTGTGTGGACTGAATTTTCTTTCAAAGAATTCAACTTGCTTCCCAGAGCAGGTGAGGAGAAAGAATGTGAAACAGAATGATCAAATTTCATCCAAAAAGTACAGAAGTAATGGAATCAGCCATTACATTAATCCTCATCTCCAGACAAATTTTTCTTAAAGTCAGCAGGTGGCAAGAGAGTGGGCCAAAGGTGACAATGAACAAAATCTGCTCTTTCCTTCTGCAAAGTCTGTTGAAAAATCCGCTATCCTTGTCTCAACAATGCAAAGAAAACTGTTCTTTCATTGTTAGGAGGGTATCTGAGTGATCCTAAGAATTACTTGTTTTTTTTTTTAATTTTTGGGCTAGCATCAGCTATGTTTGTGATTAATTTTTCCTTCACTTGCATGAAACGCTTCCAACCACCCTAAGTCTGGTCAGCAAACATCAGAAAGTCATGACTGTGGCCCTATTTCTGGACAGGGAGCACAGAGAGGTGCAAAGAGCAGGAGGCTAGGAAAATTGCATTCTATTATGATTTTGTCACTTACTAGTTCTACCACTTGAACAGCAACTTCATTTTTCCCAAAATGAAGCTGCTCTCCCCACTTCAAAGGTTGAGAAACAGGCCAACACAACAACAAGGCAACCAATAATGCAGGCTGCCTGTGTGTTCCTCACCAAGGTGGGGACTCAAAGACTCCACTGTAGCTATAAGAAAGGCAGGTGAAGGACCAGAGCAGGTAGAGCACTTGCCTTGCATGTAGCCAACCGGGTTGGATTCCCTAGCATCCCTTATGGTCCTCTCAGCACCACCAGGAGTGACCTCTGAGCTCAGTGCCAGGAGTAATTCCAGAGACCCTAGGTGTGGGGAAGGAAGTAGGGAAGGAAGGAAGGGAGATAGGAAGAGAGGGAGGGAGGAAGGAACAACAAAGTTTTGCTGGCCAAAGGAAATCTCAATTCCAGGTCCAACTCTACTGTGCCACTTCTTGAGTGTGTTGAGTTCCCACTACCACATTCTCTAGGTTTCATCAAAGCAGATTCTCAGGAACCTTGGTGTTCTCAGTGTCCTTATTGATAGCAACTCCCTAATATTTCTTTTATATTGACTAATAAATTATATTAACACTGATTCCAGTGTATACTACAGTTCTTTGTAAATTATGGTTATTTTATCCTTTTAAACTATTAATTCTATGAACATGAGCTTCTGTTAACATAGAGCCTAATGTGAGTACAGAGCAATGTACTCAGAGGCACCATGACACCTGCAAGGTCAGGGAGATTTTGCACAAAGAGTTATGGGAATTAGAATCAGAAGAGCAAAACTTATGTCTTCATCAGATACCAGGTCGCCTATGGTTGCTTCAAAAGGGTATCTCAGGGAAATAACAAATAGCATCTTTTCCCCAAAGAAAACAACTTTGTCCTCTAGTCTTATAATATGGTTGCTCCATTGCAATCAACATTTTATAACATCTGTGATAAATACCTTTTATTAATGTTCAGTAGGTATTTGATGAGCTCTTTACAAGTAAATGTAGAGAATTTTTCAATATCATGTTTCTCTTCTTAAGGCTTTATATAGTACAGAGACAAATATGACCCAGATAAGAATCTGAGCAGGGATATCTGAGACCCTCTTAAAATTCAGAGCTTCTCAAATGCTTCCATCAAAGTCCCCTAATTACAAAGAACAATGAAGGAAGAGCTCTCAAAATCTAAGGACAGACTTTAAATGGGCTGATGAGAAGCAAATAATTGTCACTGAAGCCACTGTTTTAATTTCAACATGCTTGCAAAGGTTTGTGTTTTTGTGTCTTCAAACTGCTTTGTGTGTTTTTATCTGATGTGAATGTTGTTTTGTTTTTTTTTTTTGTAAATCAAGGCCACCCACAGTAGTGTTTAAGGGGGGGGGAACTAAACTAAACTAAAAAACTTCCACATGCTGTGCATGTGTTCACCATTTGAGGTATCTCTTTGGCCTACCATGTGAATGTTTTAAATATACCCAAGAAATCCCTTAGCTGTGTTCACATATGTTTGCATAAAAGCAAAGTTCATAGATGAAACTACAGAAAGTTGTGCCATGCATTCTTAAGAATGGCTTGTGACAGGTACTTGGTGCTGTTATGTAACACCACATACCCCCTGACTAAGATGATCTTGACTGGATGGTATTATAAGGCAAATCAAAAGAGTAGCAGTGTAGCTTGAATCTTTTGTTGCTAGGATAACTACACCCTCAAGTTCTTATATAATTACATTATGTTGACATTTTAAGAGCATATACTACTAATAGAATGGGTATAAAAGAAGTTAAGGATAAATCACAGAACATTTACATGTCTGACATCTTTATTTATTTCAGAGATTCCCAAATTTGTTTGATTACCATATCTTTTCAGAAGCAAAATCCCTTAGTGACCTCCTGAGAAACTACCTTCTTTAAGCAGACAGAAAGCTACTGGGGATATTCCACCTCTGGTTATCCCAGTGCAACCTGGGAGGTCAGGGGCTGATCATCCAGCTTTAGAATCATTGATTCTATCTTGTTTCTCTACTCATATTGGGACTGTCAAAATAATTATTTGCTCTAATGCATTTTATTGCTGTGCAGTTCAATTTAAAGCCTCTTTATAGATACAAAGATAAACAGGACCAAGAGAAATGAAAGCAACACAAACATCTTAAAAATAAACACATGTTTGATAACAAAACTATAAGTGGGGGGGCTGGAGTGATAGCACAGCGGGTAGGGCATTTGCCTTGCATGCAGCCAACCCACATTTGATTCCCAGCATCCCATATGGTCCCCTGAGCACCACCAGGAGTAAAATTCCTGAGTGCATGATCCAGAAGTAACCCCTGTGCATCGCTGGTGTGACCCCTCCTAAAAAAAGCAAAAAAAAAATAAAAACTATAAATAGCTTATTCAAAAACTACATATAATCATCCAATATTCACCCACATTTGGGTCAGACACATATCAAAGCCATACCACATAACATTTTTCCTACTGTAAAAAACTAAGACACACCTACAGGTGTGTGCATTCGAGGGCTCTCTGGGCGACTCTGTCTCACCGCCCACGTTCGGTGCTGTGGAACTGCTGTGTATGGCTGTTGGTCAAGGGCAGGTGATGGAAGGAAAAAGTCCAAACTGGTTGCTTGTATCAGTTTATTTCATTCTCTCTCTCTGCTTCTCTCCTGGCTCTGGATCTCTCTCTGGATCTCTGGATCTGGCCCCCCAACCCACTCTTATAGCCTTAAATCCCCCCAGCATGAGAGGGTTGGGGCGTACACATAGGTGTGGTCACAATCAATAGGGTAAGGTTCCTTTCCCTCAGGGGATGCTTCTCCTAGGACTTAATTCTCTTTCAGCAGGAGGACCCACCCAAGGGTGGAGTCCCATGAGTGTGTTTCTCCTCTCCTCATCCAGCAAACATATAAGCATTCATAATATTAATCATTTTGTATGGACACAATAAGAAATGCATTAAAGCTTATAGAATTGCTCTCCTGGGGCCATCTCGATCTCAGACTACAGTGCTCAGACCAGATCAGTTTTTCTTATCCCTAGCAGGGTCCTAGTCTCATCATTACTTTTGGATCATGACAGCATTTGTCTATGATCAAGCTCTTAACTTATAGTTAAGAATTAGGCACTTTGGCCAGGCCCATCTCGATGCCAGGGTAGCACATAACTCACCGCTTGTCCTGGATCCGTCCCGTCCCTCATCGGGACCCTGCTCGTGGGGTGCTAGGAATTGAGGGCAACTGAGGCTTACGTGGAGAAAGCAGATGCCCGGGAATGAATAATATTCGAAGCCAATTAAATCCCAAGTTACAAAAGCATAATATTGTCTTCTTGTGTCTATACAAAATGGACATTTCTTTAAAGTAAATTATTCAAAAGGCATAAAGAGAGGAGAAAGGCAATATTAACTTATAAGTTCAGTATCCAAGGAAGTTCTGACCTTACAAATTAGCAGAGTCAAATTAGGGGGAGAAGCTGATTAACTCTTTTTGGGGAACAGAGCATAGAGAAGTGATTACAGCTAAACAAAGGGATGGGAGAGATTCGGGAACACCTTGATGGGTGAGACTGAGGTAAGCCTAAACTCCAGGAAAAACCAGGACAAGCTCCTCGTGGCAAGGGGGGAGAGGACAAAGTAATGTCATCCTACACCTACTACTCTCCCATATATTCCAAATAATATTTTTTAAGTTGAAGCTGTTCCATATTTATCAGATGACAACTTGCCATTATTTTTAATGCACACAGTAGTTCCACTAACAAAATATTTTATCTTATCTATTTCCCTAGTTTTATTGACATGTGATTAATATGTACCGTAAGTTCAAGGTGTAAGATTTGATTTGCAACTATTTTGAAATGATTATCCTTAGTTATCATTTTATATAGCTATATAAAAGCTATATAAAAAAGTTTTATTTTACTTAAGAATGAGACATATGTGGGCAACAAAAAAAGTTACATGTTATACTCACTGGGACTAGTCAGATTTGGGTATTTTTATTATTGTCATTTATTAATTATTATTTTGGAGGGGTGGGCCAAAAAATAATTAAGAAATGGCAATAATAAAATACCCAGCTACATAAATTGAGGGACCATGAAGTATAGAGGACTGAACCGGATACTCTTACACGCAAAACACATATTCAGTCTCTTGAGTTTTATCTCTTACTTTTAATGTTTAAATTTTATTTTCGTAAGGTTACTCAAATTAATTGATTACATTCAATATTTAAACACCAATCCCACTACCATTACACTTTCCCACCATCATTATTTTTAATTTTCCCACCACCACTCAAGCCTGCTTGCCACAGGCAGATAATTTATTTTCTATTGCTTATTATGAATACTATGAGAGGTTGTGAGGCTTCGAAAGCTGCTGTGCACTCCTGGGATTCTAAAATTGTGAATGGCTGGGGTCCTGAGACATCTCTGCAGGGAGCTAATCCATTCTGAGATTCATTTGAGAGTCTCTGGATTAAGGACATTGACACACTTATAAGGCACCTGGAGGCAGTTCATAGGCATAATAGCCAGAACCCTGAGGGGGCAGGGAGATGGGAAGGGACAGCCTATTTCCACTGCCGTGTGACCTAGAATCTTTAGTCCCTGGTCCTGCGTACTTGGGTTTTTAATCTAGAAGTTTGTGTCCACTGGGAGTTCATTTGGAGTAGGTGGAGAGGGAACACCTGCTCCATATGAGATGCCCTAGTGAAATCTGCTGGGTCCAGAGTCTGGAGAAATCTGCGGCAAGCTGCTGTCTCTTGGGATTCATTGCTGAATCCTGAGTTTTGTCTTTGACTTACTGAAAATCTTTAATATATATATATATATATATATATATATATATATATACATATATATATTAGTGAATCACCGTGGGGGTACAGTTACAGATTTATACATTTTTGTGCTCATGTTTCCCCCATACAAAGTTCAAGAACCCATCCCTTCACCAGTGTCCATTCTCCACCAAAGGTAAACGCAAGTATGCCTCCCACCCTCCCCAGTCCCATCACCCCCCACCCCACACTGCCACTATGGCAGGGTATTCCCTTTTGTTCTCTCTCTCTCTCTCTGATTAGGTACTGTGGTTTGAAATAAAGGTGTTGAGTGGCCATTGTGTTCAGTCTCTAGTCTACATTCGGCACGCGTCACCCTTCCCCCGCATGACCTCCGACCACATTTTACTTGGTGTTCCCTTCTCTGAGTTACCCAGAATGAGAGACCAGCCTCCAAGCCATGGAGACAGCCTCCTGGTACTTATTTCTACTATTCTTGGGTGTTAGACTCCTATTCTATTATTCTATATTCCACAGATGAGCGCAATCTTTCTATGTCTGTCTCTCTCTCTTTCTGACTCATTTCACTTAGCATGATACTTTCCATGCTGATCCACTTGTATGCAAACTTCATGACCTCATTTTTTCTAACAGCTGCATAGTATTCCATTGTATAGATGTACCAGAGTTTTTTCAGCTAGTCATCTGTTCTAGGGCACTCAGATTTTTTCCAGATTCTGGCTATTGTAAACAGTGCTGCGATGAACATATAAGTGCAGATGTCATTTCGACTATACTTTTTTGCTTCTCTGGGATATATTCCCAGCAGTGGTATTGCTGGGTCAAATGGAAGCTCAACCTCTAGTCTTTTGAGAATCGTCCATATTATTTTCCAAAAGGGCTGAACTAGTCAGCATTCCCACCAGCAGTGTAGAAGGGTCCCTTTCTCCCCACATCCTCTCCAACAGTGGTTGTTTTTGTTCTTTTGGATGTGTGCCAGTCTCTGTGGTGTGAGGTGGTATCTCATGGTTGTTTTGATCTGCATCTCTCTGATGATTAGTGATGTAGAGCACTTTTTCATGTGCCTTTTGGCCATGAGTATCTGTTCCTTGGGAAAGTTTCTGTTCATTTCTTCGCCCCATTTTCTGATGGGGTTGGATGTTTTCTTCTTGTAGAGTTCAACCAGTGCTTTATACACCATTGATATCAACCCCTTATCTGATGGGTATTATGTAAATATCCTTTCCCATTCTGTAGATAGTCTTTGTATTCTGCTCACTATATCTTTTGCAGTGCAGAAGCTTCTTAGTTTAATGTAGTCCCATTTGTTGATCTCTGTTTCCACTTGGTTGGCCAGTTGTGTGTTATCTTTGAAGATACCTTTATCTTCAATATCGTGGAGGGTTTTGCCGACCTTGTCTTCAATGTACCTTATGGTTTGTGGTCTGATGTTGAGGTCTTTAATCCATTTTGATCTGACTTTTGTGCATGGTGTCAGGTCGAGGTCTAAGCCCATTCTTTTGCATGTGGTTGTCCAGTTGTGCCAGCACCATCTGTTAAAGAGGTTTCCTTGCTCCACTTCACATCTCTTGCCCCCTTATCAAAGATTAGATGATCATACATTTGGGGTTGTGTGTAGGGATATTAAACCCTGTTCCATTGGTCTGCGGGTCTGCCTTTGTTCCAGTACCATGCTGTTTTAATTGTTACCTCGTAGTAAAGTTTGAGGTTGGGGAGGGTGATGCCTCCCATCGTCTTTTTTCCAAGAATTGTTTTAGCTATCCGTGGATGAAAATCTTTTAAACTGATTCAACATCACATTTACTGACTTTACATCATCTTACTATTTGATAAAAAATAATTATTCCTAAAAGATTTATTTTGCCAACGTTGACATTCAATTCATGGAAAGAGGCATTGCCCTCCTCTCAAAACACAAATTTATTAGTACCTGTTCTAAGCAGAAATTCGTGCTTCCAAACTTTTTTTTTTTGCTTTTTGGGTCACACCTGGCAATGCACAGGGGTTAATCCTGGCTCTGCACTCAGGAATTACCCCCTGAGCGGTGCTCAGGGGACCATATGGGATGCTGGGAATCGAACCCGGGTCAGCTGCATCCAAGGCAAATGCCCTACCCGCTGTGCTATCGCTCCAGCCCTGCTTCCAAACTTTTTAAATATTCCTATAAAGATTTGAGAGTGGGGCCTTGGTTTCTAGCAAGATGCATCTTACTCTGAAAATCTAATGCGAAATGCAAACAAAACTAATCTTCAAATCTCAATGCCCTAAAAATCAAGTTTTATTTCTCACTGATGCTTTCCCAAGCTCCAGATTCTGGAAGTTCTTCTCCATGCCACCAGAAGCCACTAGGGCCAATTTCTATACGGAACTAGAGGCAGGAATGTCTAATTCTGTTATATGTTTTGAAGTTTTCATGGTTTTGATCTCCCACCTCTTCTGTTACATTTATTACTAGGCAGTTTATGTTCTTGGACACTATTTTGAGTGGGATAGATTATTTGATCTCTTTCTTCTCTAGTTCATTATTTGTATATAAGAATGTGACCAATTTTTCTATGTTGATCTTGTAGCCATCCCACTTTGATATATTGGTGTACTGTTTCTTTTGGGTCTTCTGGGTATAATATCATGTCATCTGCAAATAGAGATATTTCTTTTTTCCAATTTGGACCTCTTTGATCTCCTTTTCTTGCTTGATTGGTGTTGCTAGGAGTGGAGACAGTGGACACCCTTGCCTTGTATCTGTTTTCAGTGTGAATGCTTTAAGTTTTTCACTATTAAGAATAATATTTGCTTGGAACTTAAGCAATAGTACAGCAGGTAGGGAGTTTGCCTTGCATGCGGCTAACCCGGGTTTGATTCCCAGCATCCCACATGGTCCCCGAGCACTTCCAGGAATAATTCCTGAGTGCAGATCCAGGAGGAACACCTGAGTATTGACAGGTGTGGCCCCAAAAAAAGCAAAAAAAAAAGAAGAATATTTGCTGTGGGCTTATTATAAATATCCAAGTCCAAACCCCCATATATATGATCAACTAATTTTTGACAAAAGAGTTGAGAGCATGAAATGGAGTAAAGACATCAACAAATGTACTGGCAAAATTGGATAACCACATGTAAAATATTAAGGTGAGATCTATATCTCACACCTTACACAAAAAGTTCAAAGTGGAAAGGTCTTGAGATTAGATCAGAATCTATAAAATACATTGAGGGAAATTTAGGCATGACACTCTAAGATCTGGACCTTGAAGATGTCTTCAATGAAACAATGTCACTGGCATAGGTAGCAGAATCAAAAATAAATAAATGGAGCTACATCAAATTAAATCTCTGCATTGCAAAAGAAATATGAGCTAAAATTAAAAGACAGTTAACAGAACAGGAGAGAATACTTTTGGTTAGTATGTCAGATAAAGTGTTGATAACCAGGATATATAAAGTACTCCAAAAAAGCAGCAACAATGACAACAACAAATCCAAAATCTCATAGGAAAAAATAGAGAAAGCAAATGAAAAAGGACTTCTCTGAGGAAGACCAATGGATGGCCAACAGGCAAATTAATAAATACTCATTATCACTTATCATTAGAAAAATACAAATAAAGAGAGCAATGACACCATCTCACACAAGTGAAAATGGCATATATGAAAAATAATGGGAATGATCTGTGTTGTCAGCAGGGATGTAGTAAAAAAAAAAAAACCTTCATCCACTGCTGGGGGGAATGTTGTTTGGTTCAATCCCAACGTAAAACAGTATGTAAGAATCTCAATAAACTTAAAATTGAGCTGCCATAGGACCCAGAAATTCCATTTTTGGGTATCTACCCCAGGACAAAAATAAATAACATTCATCTGTTCTAGGGCACTTTGGTTGTTTCCAGATTTTTATAAATGGATAGACATGGAGAGTATTATGTTAAATGAAATGAGTCAGAAAGAGAGGGACAGACATAGAAGGACTGCACTCATTTGTGGAGTATAGAATAATATCACTTGAGGCTGACACGCAAGGACAGTAGATACAAGGGCCAGGAGGATTGCCCCATAGCTGGAAGACTGCTTCATGAGCAGAGGGGAGAAGACAGATGGAATAGAGAAGGGATCACTAAGAAAATGATGGTTGGAGGAATCAGTTGAGATGGGAGATATGTTCTGAAAGTAGATAATGGATCAAACATGACGACCTCTCAGTGTCTGTGTTGCAAGCCATAATGTCCAAAAGTAGAGAGAATGTATGGGGAATATTGTCTGCCACGGAGCAGGGGAGGGTGGGAAAGAGGGGGGGTCTATCAGGGATATTGGTGGTGGGGAATGTACACTCGTGGAGGGATGGGTGTTTGATCATTGTGTGATTGTAACCCAAACATGAAAGCTTATAACTATCCCACAATGATTCAATAAAATTTAAAAAATAAATAAATAAATAACATTAATTCAAAAGGCTTATGGACACCATTATTCATTGCAGTATAGGTAAGAATTTGAATTATCTTAAATGTTTAATAGCATATCAGTGGATCATGAAGATATGGTATATGTACATAATTGAATATTACATAGATGTAAGAAATGATGAAATCATGCAATTTGCCTCAACATGGATAGAACTGGAAAATAGCATGTTAAATAAAGTAAGCCAGAAGAAAGATAAACACAGAATAATATCACTGAAATGTGGTATTTACCAGGAAGATTACTCCACAGCTTAGAAACCAGCCTTGAATGCCGGGGGTAAAGGCAGCTCAGACGGAGAAGGGAGCATTAAGTAAAGGGTGCTAGGAGGGCCCGCTCAGGGTGGGAGATGCGGGTTGAAAGTAGACTATAGGCTGAACATGATGGCCACTTAATACCTCTACTGCAGACCAAAACACCCAAAAGGAGAGAGAGAGAGCAAAAGGAAATGCCCTGCCACAGAGGTAGGGTGGGATGGGGTGGGTAATGGGGTGGGGGGATGGGAGGGATGTGGGAACCATTAGTGGTGGAAGGTGGGCACTGGTGGAGGGATGGGTACTCAATCATTGTATGACTGAAACGCAAGCACAGAAGTTTGTAAGTCTATAACGTTACCCCCACAATGATTCATTAATAAAAAAATTTTAACGTGGTATTTAGAATAACTGGATAAAGAAATTCAGTGGTTTAAAGAGGATGCCTAGACACCCTAGGTCCCAAAGTATAGTATAGGGAGATGGAAAGAAAGGGAGTGTGGGGTTCGAGGAAAGAGATAGATGAGAAGCAACAGGTGCAAGGGTCAAGGTACTTCAATGGTCTTAAGGAATGTTAGAGCTAAATATTCAAAGAACAGAGTCAACAACTCTGAAATCATGAGACCCCAAAAAATATCTGCACTGTAAATGGTGCCTGTCAAGATGGTTCTCTTAGGGGCAGTTGGGCAGTATAGAACTAGAAACCTGAGAACTTTGATGGAGGAAAGTTGACAGTGGTGGTGGGCTAGGTGATAAAATACTGTATGTCTAAAACCCAACTATGAATAACCTTTTAAGTCACAGTGCTTTAATAAAATTAAATTTGTATCTTCGAGGAACTGGAGCCCAGGCAGGCAACTGCCACTAGGACTGGACTTTCAAGGACTCCCTGATCTCCCCCAATCCCGGTACAGCCTGGTGAGGGTGGCATCCAAAGTTATTCTCCCCTATACTTCATAAGAACCATAAACTAGCCTCTTAGGTGGAACTTTCACTAGGGCAGCCCAATCACCAAAATACATTAGACCAATAATTCATTAGCCTCACTTCAATTAATATTACACCAAAAATATAACAGTAACAGTGAGAGCGAAAGTCTAAACCTCACAGGTCATAATGTAAAGCAATGCGGAAGCCAACCAAGCTTAGTTAGTGAAGAAACTAGCCCAGAAGACCTAACCTGTAATGGTGTGCTAGACAATCACTCTGACAAGGAATTTAGAAGGGAGCTACTAAGGATGCATTGGGAGCTAAAAAAACAAAAATAGAGATCTATCAAGAGGTGATAGAGAGGTGTTGAAATCTCCAACTAATCAATATCTTTCTTGAAGTCTATGAGGAGTTATTTTAAGTATTTTGCTGGTTCCTCCTTAGGTGCATATACATTTAGGAGTGTGAGTTCTTCTTGGTGTACAGATCCTTTTATCATTAAGAAAAGTCCTTCACAGTCTCTTGTGACCTTCTTTGGTCTGAAGTCTACTGTCACTGTCACTTTCATCCCATTGCTCATCGACTTGCTCGAGCGGGCACCAGTAACATCTCCATTTTGAGACTTGTTGTTACTGTTTTTGGCATATCGAATATGCCATGGATAGCTTGTCAGGCTCTACCATGCAGGCAAGATACTCTTAGTAGCTTGCTGGGCTCTCTGAGAGGGGCAGAGGAATCGAATCTGGGTCCGCCACGTGCAAGGCAAACGCCCTGCCGCTGTGCTATCGCTCCAGCCCAGCTGAAGTCTACGTAATCTGATATTAATATGGCCACTCCTGCTTGTTTGAGGGAGCTGTTCCCTTGTAGAATTATTTTTCATCCTTTAACTTTGAGTTAGTGTTTTCTCTGCCTGTTCAGATGTGTTTCTTGCAGGCAGCAGAACGTTGGGTTCAGATTTCTAATCCATCCTGTCACTCTGTGCCTTTTAATTGGTGCATTTAGCTTTTGATATTGAGAGAGATTATTGTTATGGGGTTTTCCCCCATCTTTCTGACGAAGTTTGGTGTTTTTGGAGCGCTTGTCTAGTCTTTAAGTAGCCCGGTAAGTTGTTCTTGTAGACATGGTTTTGAGGCTATGAAGTTCCTGAGTTGCTGTTTGTCTGTGAAGCTGTGTGTTGTTCCTTCTGATATGAATGAGAGTCTAGCTGGGTAAAGTATTCTCTGTGAGGCGTTTATTTCATTGAGTTTGTTCACCGTATCCCACCACTGTCTTCAGGCCCTTACAGTTTCATCGGATAGGTCTGCTGTGAATCTTAAGGATGCTCTTTATAAGAAATTTTTTTCTTAGATCTTGCCATTTTCAGAATTTTATCTCTGTCTATGGTTTTTGTCATTCTGATCATGATGTGTCTTGAAGTATTTTTATTTGGATTTCTTTTAGCTGGAACCCTTCTGGCCTCTGGAATCTGATCACATGTGTTCTTCAGCTCTGGGAATGTCTTAGCAATGATGTCTCTGACAGTTTCTTCATCAGGGTTTTCTTTCCTGTCCCTCTAAGACTTCAATGATTCTTATGTTATTCCTCTTGTCTTCATCCCAATTTTCTCTTGACATCTGTTGGTTTATTTTGAGGCTCTTTTCCATTTTCTGCTGTTTTCTGGAGATTCTCTGTACCTCATCTTGGAGCTCACTGATTCCTTCCTCAGCAGCTATTACTCTGCTGCTGAGGCCTTCCACTGAGTTTTTCATTTCACTTACCAAGTGTTTTAGGTGTGTCATTTCTTCCTGTATTTTTGTTTGCATTTTCCTCACCTCTGCTTTCATATCCTGTTGAATTTAATCAGCAATGCATTCCCTTGCTTCTTAGTTCTCCTTGTACATCCTTAAAAGTTCTATTTTAAATTCCTTATCTGAGAAGTTATAGAATCCATTGTTACTGTTTGATTCATCTGGGATACCAACTTCAATCATTAGGTTTGGTGAGCTTCTGCATTGTTTTACCATGTGACCTTTGTGTTTTGGAGTTTTTTCTCCTATTGTTGTATATTATGGCCCCTGCCATTGGGCTATCTTTGTGTGGGTTAACTAGTACCTCAAATGTGGGGTGCAGAGGATATATGTTCTTTGCGCTGATGAAGTTAGCATCTGTGCAGTTTTGTGTTTAGGGGTTTAAAAGCTATTCTAAATGAGTGGAAGTGGGGTGACACTAGGGGTCTACACAACTGCTGGAGGGAGCAGGAATGGCACTAATGGAGAAAGTTAAGGCCTCGCTGGTGGGTCAGTGACTGGAAGCGGAGTGTAGGTCCCATGAGATGTTGGGCAGTGTTGACCTCGGGATGCCAGGCTGGGGTGCAGGCTCAGGGACTTGGTCACTGGCTAGATGGAGAGATCAACAAGACTCAGGCTCAGCTAGGATATACTTTATCTGAGGGGAGAAATGGAAGACAGAGACCTAGTAGATACATATAGGAAATTTCACCCCCCAAAAGTTCAATACACATTCTTCTCAAGTGCACATGGGACATTCTCTAAGGTAGACCACACACTGGGACACAGAATATATCTTCATGAAATTAAGAGGCTAGAAATAATGATTTTTGCAGACTGATGCACTGAAAATTGAAGTCAATCACACCTAGAAACAAAAAATTAAACCAAACACCTGGAAAATAAAAAGGTCACTACTGAACAACGAGTGGCTTAGAAGGGAAATCAAAGAGGAAATCAAAAGATTCCTGGAAACAAACAGTAGTGAAGACATTAGTTACTAAAAACTTATGGAACATGGCAAAAGCAGTGTTAAGAGGAAAGTTCATAGCTCTACAAGGATTCTTCAGGAAAGAAAAGTGAGCCCACGTAAATAACTTAACCACACAGCTTAAGATCTTGGAGCAGGACCAACAAAAGGAGCCCAAACCAGATAATAGGAAAGAAATAATAAAACTTAGTGCAGAAATTAATGACATGGAAACCCAAAAAACAATCCGAAAGATCAGTGAAACCAAGAGCTTGTTCTCTAAGAAAATAAACAAGAGTGATAAACAACCAACAAGACTCAAAGACATGAGAAAGAGTGATTCCTAATAAACAGAATCAGAAACAAAAAGGGAGAGATCACAACAGAACCCATAGAAACTAAAGAGATAATTAGAGTTTTCCTTGAAAAGCTTTATGCTATGAAACTAGACAATCTCGAAGACATGGATAAATTCCTGTACTCCTATAATCTCCCAAAGCTGACCCAAGAAGAATGGAGTACCTGAACAGAGTTCTCAATATCAAGGAAATCAAAATAGTAATCAAAAGTCTCACAAAAAACAAAAGCCCTGTTCCAGATGGATTCACTAGTGAATTCTTCCAAACCTTCAAGGAGGAACTATTCCTGATCCTATACCAAAAAAATTACAATTACACTACTCCAAGAAATAAAAGAGGACACTAGGAAATGGAGACATATCACCGCTCATGGATAGGGAGGATTAACATTATCAAAATGGCAATACTCTCCAACGCACTATAGATTTAAAACAGTCCTTATAAGGATACCCATGACATTCTTGAAATAAATAGACAAGACACTCATGAAATTCATGTGGAACAGTAAATCCCCACGAACAGCTAAGGAAATCCTTGAGAAAAAGAAGATGGGTGGCATCACCTTCCCCAACTTCAAACTGTACTAAAACACAGCATGGTATTGGACTAGAAACAGACCTGTAGACCAAAGGAACAGAGTTGAATAATCTGTCACAGAATCTCAAATATATTATTACTTAATCTTTGATAAAAGAGCAAGAAATGTGAATTGGAGCAAGGAAAGCCTCTTCAACAAGCGGTGCTAGGAAAACTGGATAGCAAAAAAATGAACTCTAACCTCTAACTCTAGGCACAAACATCAGATTGAAGTGAATTAAAAACCTCAGTATCAGACCTAAATGCATAAGGTACATGAAGGAAAATGTATCTTATGATAGGACCCTCCATGACATTGTACCTTATGACAATTGTACCTTATAACATTGTACCTCCATGACAATATACCTTGTGACAGAACCCTCCATGATATTGAAGCTAAAAGCACCTTTAAGGATGAAACACCATTGACCAAGTAAGTGGAAACAAACATAAACAAATAGGACTATATTAAACTAAAAACTTCTGCACCTCAAAAGAAACAGCGACCAAAATACAGAGAGAGCCCACAGAACAGGATAGAATATTTACCCAATACCCATCTGATAAGGGGTTAATATCCAGGATATACAAGACATTAGTAGAGTTGTACAAAAAAAAAAGCCTCCAACCCCATCAAAAAATGGGGAGAAGAAATGAACAGAGGCTTCCTCAAAAAAGAAATACAAATGGCCAAAAGGCACAGGAAAAAATGCTCTAAATCGCTAATCACCAGGAAGATTCAAATCAAAACACCAATGAGATATCATCTTACACCAAAGAGACTGGCACACATTGAAAAGAACAAAGGCAACTAGTGTTGGCGTGGATGTGGTGAGAAAGGGACACTCTTTCACTGTTGATGGGAAATCCTACTGGTCCAGCCTTTTTGGAAAACAATTTGGGCATTCTTCGAAGACTAGAAGTTGAGCTTCCATGTGACCCCAAAATACCACTTCTGTAAATATATCCTGAGGGTGAAAAAAAGCACAGTAGTAATGACATCTGCACCTGTATGTTCATTGCAACATTGTTCACAATAGCCAGAATCTGGAACCAACCCGAGTGCCTGAGAACAGAAGACTAGTTAAAGAAACTTTGGAACATCTACAAAATGGAATACTATGCGTCTGTTAGGAAAGATGAAGTTATGAAATTTTCTTTTAAGCGGATGGTCATGAAGAGTATCATGCTAAGTGAAATGAGTCAGAAAGAGGGGGTCAGGCATAGAAGGACTCATTTGTCCTTCCATAAATATAAAATATAAAATAACATGTTATAAGTTATTTTATAAAATATAGAATATAAATATAGAATATAAAATAACACTTACATGTTATTTTATATATTTATTTATATGAAATATAAAATAACATTCCACTCATTTGTGGAATATAAAATAACATAAGGCTGACACCCAAAGACAGTAGATACAAGGGCCAGGAATATTGCTCCATAGTTGGAATCCTGCCTCGTGAGCTGGAGGGAAGGCAGCTGAAATAGAGAAGGGATCACTAGGTCAAATGATGGCTTGAGAGATCATTCAGGTGGGAGATGTGTGCTGAAAGTAGATAGTAGATCAAATGTGATAGCCTCTAAGAATCTATAATGTAAATCATAATGCCCAAAAGTAAAGAGAGAGAGCGTATGGGGTAAATTGACTGCCATAGATGCAGCGGGAGGGGAGGTGGGATGGAGATGGGGGGATTCTGGGGACATAGGTGGTGAAAAATGTGCAATGGTGGAGGGATGGGTGTCCAATTATTGTATGACTGAAACTCAAATATGAAAGCTTTGTAACTGTATCCCATGGTGATTCAATAAAAATTAAAATAAAAAATTAAAATTCAAAAATTAAAAAAATTAATTAAATTCAATTTGAAAAAGAAAAGAAACAAAAGAAAGGCATCTGCGCTCCAGAAGCATCACCCTGGAATGACCCAAAAGTGACCCACAACGCTTCTCTAACAGCCAATGGTAAAGCTTATTATGACTCCCTTCCACCTACAAAAGAGCACTTTGGGGACAATGCATATAGTCTTTGTTGCAAAGGGCTGAAACAGAGCTTTTTCATGACATGTCCTGTCCTCCCTTGCCCCATCTCCAGCTTAGAATCAAAAGTTACTTGTATGACACCTTACTTCAAGTGAAGTATCTAGTCTGGTTACTTCAGATATGCAGTTCTCACTCTTAGCATTATTCCCCAGAAGTCTAAGTTAAATGTACATGTTTTGTGAAATGGTCAGCACAAATACTCACATTGGAACAAATTGGATCTTTAAAACAAAATCTAGAGAGAAGAAGCCGGGCGTTCTGGTGAGCAACGCAGCCAGAGAATGCTCCAGACCCGAGACCGAGCCAGCAACACCGGGGATCCAGAAAAAGGAGGTACAGCCAGTACACCTTCTCCAGATGGAGCCCCGGCGACAATGAGCAGGGGTTTTTGGTGGTGGAATATGGGCACTGGTGAAGGGATGGGTGTTTGAATATTGTATAACTGAGACATAAACTTGAGAACTTTGTAACTTTCCACATGGTGATTCAATAAAAAATTTTTAAAAAATAAATAAAATAAAGAACTGTAGACAAAAAAAAAATCTAAAGTCCTGTTCTTCAACCTATGGCCTGTGGGGCAGTGCCAGTCTGCCGAAATTTTCCCTTAATCATCTACCAGCTAAGAAGCTGCAGATGTCATACTAGCTAAAGATTGTAATTGTGTAACATTGGATTTAATAGATAAAATCCTATATACACTAGTTTTGCCTTAGCTGTCCACCAGTCCATGAAATATTTCTCCTATTTTCCTTAGCCCATGTGTGTAAACGTTTAAGTATGTTATCTAAAACACAAGAAAAAGAAAACTCAGCTGAGGGTGTTGGAAGAATGATCTGGGGAGTCAGAGCCTTCTGGCAACCAGAGAGCTTGGTGAGGAAGATTTTAAGGGAAGGATACCAATCACCGTTCTTCCTCCCTCCTTCCTTCTCCTTCCTTCCCTCTTCAAATGCTCGTTCCTCCCTTTCTGCTCCTTTTCCTTCTTTTCCTCTCTTCCATTATGACTCTCACATATATTCATTGGATACCTCTAAAGGTGAACACTAGGCTTCTTTCTATGACAGGCCTAAGGTCAGAAGTCTTATGGACTTACCATGTGTTAATTGTGAGGGCACACATGTGCTGTGCCTGCATGCACACAAAGGCATAATTGAAAGAACAATGGTGAGGCAGGGCCTCCTAATGAAAGGCTGCTGAAGCTCAGATCTTAGAGACCCCAGGAGCTAACCAACTCCTCAGCAGTGAAGCTTGGATGAGCTTCAAGGTAACAAGTGATTTTCTTCAGACTCTTCCCAACTCCAAGGGCTTAGACTAGTGCCAGTCCTTCTGGTTCTCAGTTTAAGGGGATTCCTGGTGAAGAAGCTCCTCTACAGGTCTTAGCTGCACATTAGGAATGGCATTTGCAATCCTCTAGCTTTCCTTTCCTTACTCAGGCCTTCTTGCGAAGATCCTCCCTGGGATATATTATGAATGTAATTCCTTTATTAAATAAATGTGTATGAAATATTTTTTAAAACTCCTTAATCGGGAGACTGGAGTGATAGTAAAGTGGGAAGGGCACTTTCCTTGCCAATCTCACCCAGATTCCTCAATATCTCATATATCCCCCATAAGCTCTGCTAGAAGTGATCCATGAGTACTGCTTAGTGCAGCAAAAAAAAATCCCTATGTGAAATTTTTTGTAGGGTGCACACCCAGAGATGCTCAGGGGTTACTCCTGGCTCCGCACTTAGGAATCACTCTTGGAAGTGCTTGGGGACCATATGGGATGCTGGGTATGGAAACCAGGTTGGCTGTGTGCAAGGCAAGTACCCTACCAGCTGTGCTATCACTCTGGCTCCCTTATGTGGAATTTTTAAAAAGATCCCTATTTAATTAGGAGATCTCTATCTTAAAGATAAAGACCAAAATGCTCTTTGATACCATAATAGGAAAATCCCAGAGACCAGAAAGGGGGGATTTTCTGCCACTAAAATGCAGTTTGTCAAGAATCCCTGGCAACACTGTGGTGAGGATGGACCTGAGGTCAAGATGCACATCTTCCTTTAATAAATGGAAGTGATAGTGGAAAATGCATCTTATTTGGCTTCATAATAGGTTCTGATGTGGTCCAGCTGCTCGAACAGTCAGTCCCTGCTTCTGAAATAAGAGAAGCAGGGAGCAGCGATCCAGAGTGGCAGTGTGCAGGCTGGAAGAGAGTGTAGACATCCAGAAGGGAAGTCACGCCTTATCCATCTGAGGGCTCAGTCAGCTGTGAGAGTCATGGGGAGCTGCTGCTTGGCCTTTTCTTTTTTTCCATACTGGAATATATTCACACAACTTAACAATCCCCCTGGCTTCTATGACCTTTCCTCCCATCTCTCTGAACTGTCCAGCCTCTCTGCTCATGATGGTACCAAAAAGACGAAAATGGATGTAGCAGGGGGTTCTGGTCTGTAATCTTGTCACTTGGACCACAGCATTAAGCATTTTTACTTTTATCGTAAATGAATAACTTTAGCTGCAAAAATGTAAATGTTACAGCATCCCAAAAACCTGAATTCTGGTACTATGCTCTATTACTATTTTAAATGGAGTGTATAACTTAGTCAAAGCCAGAAATGAGATGAGGAAGGATGCTCAAAACCTCAAACCTGATTTCTCAAAACTAGATAAGATGAATATATTGGCAGAGTTGTAATTTGAATTGCAAAATGCAATGTTGTTGCCTGGGGGAAGTGATTGTTTATTTTTATCCCTGGGTATAAAAAGTGATGCTGTAGTCACCAACCACTTGGGAAGGCATTTATAGACTTCTGTAAATAATTAACATCACTTTACAGACACAGCTCTAAAAGTGACTAAAGGCTGCTGCAAATCAAAAGACAACAAAGTAGATCCCTGTATTTCTTTTGATTTTTTAAGTGATAATGACAATAACAGCTAACTTTTACCGAACACCGAATTATATGGTGAGAATTTGACTAAAAACTTCATATAATGATCTCCTTTCATTTCCTTAACTAATAGTGATTAGTGATTCTGAATCAGATTTACTAGATTGTCAGTCCCTTAAGGGAAGACATTATATTTCACTCATACAAGCTCAGTACTAGGAGCTGAGTTGGAATTCAATAAAAGTTTGTCTAATACTTTTTGTAAAATATGAGGTGGAATTTGATAATAGTGAGCAGGTTTAAGAGATCAACCTATTTTTCAGCCTTTGCTGAAAAATTTGTTTAATGTATCTAAAAGAGTACATAATATTTTACCCTCTTTAACTGAAGAGAAGATACTATATATCAGATACAGAAGAACAAAATGTTTAATAACAAGTCATTAGGAAAATATTGTTTTATCTCACCAATACTTCTATGTTTGAAGCATTTTTTATATAAATGAGACAGCATCTTAGACAGGGAAACTAAAATTTCCCATCTTTTTCATTGTTAGAGATTTACAAAATAAGGTGAAGAAAGAAAGATTTTCTCAAGCTTACAATTTGTGTCTGCAAAATCCTCTGAAACCATGTATTCAACCTGACAAATAAGTACAGCAATTAGTACTAATTACAGGAAGACTGGTCGACATTAGTGAAAAAGTTAAACTATAATGTTGTGTCAATAAAATGTATAGACAGTTGGAATGTTGATAAGAAATCTATAAATAATGGCAATCTTGGATTTAAACAAGTTGCAATTCAAAAATGTATCTGTAAGTTGTAGGGAATTTAGAACTTATTTGCCCGTGAACATCAAGTTATAAATGATGGTTAGTATTAACTGTGACGAGTTAGAAAGGTATTTGGCCAGACTCCCAGTCCTTGATCAGGGCTTACCTGAGCAGTCAGTGGTTCTCCCTGCCAGGCAGAGGGCAACAAAAGGTGGAAGGACAAAGGCACCCTGCTTGATATGTGGGCCTCTGGGTCTGTGGATTTACACAGGATAAAGTGTGGCCCAGAGGGCAGAGTTCCTGAAGAGAAGTGTCTTTATTCCTGCCCTGCTTCTCTCATCCCTACCCTGGTTTGTAATGGAGCAGTGGCGCGGGGGTGGGTGGGTGCATTGGGGGCTTGGGATTTTTATTAGTCTGTTTAGACTAATTAACAAAATAACACCTAGAGGGCATGGAGGAATGCTAATAAGTTCAACCACAAGAACTTTAAAAATCTTACAGTTCTGGGGACTGGAAGTTTGAGGTCAAGATGTCAACAGGGCTGACGCCCCGTGACACCGTTCTCCTTGACTATGAGTTGCTGCCTTCTTTGTCTGATCATTTGCTTTCTGTGCATGTCACTGAATCCCCTGTCATAGAATGTCTAAGAAGCACAACCATCATATTACATTAAGGCCCAGGCTGATGACCTCATTTTACTTTAATTTTATTTTAATGTCTCCGAATAATGTCATAAATATGATATTTAAGATTAGGGTTTGAACATAATCTAGGTTTGGACACAAGTTTCTCATCCAAATTTTCATCTCTTTTCAGAGCAAAGGAGCAACAGAAGACACATATCTGTCCCCAAGACCTAGAGCAGAGCTGGTCAATGCTGCCTGAACCTAGGAGAAAGTTTTTCTGGCTACAAGTGCAGGTGCCTACAAGATCCCGTGTGAAGCCACAGTTCCCATATGTTCCCCAGGCGAACAGGTCCCTATGTCCTAATAAGATATTCCTTCAATAAATGCAGCAGGAAAGTCTTGTGAGCTCTCCATGGGTAGATTCAATGCCATTGCTCCCTCCACTTTTCTCTAAGATTACTTCTGTATGAATCACAGCTAAAGAATCCTGTCCCACAGCCCTAGTCTCACCCCTCTGGAACCCTTCAAAACCAAATCCAGTTTGAACCAGGAGTCCTGAGGGCGTATCCATGAAATCGCCTAATATTCTCTATATTTTCCTTAGAAAATAAACACTTCCCAGGCATTCATGCTGATGTGGATTCAGTCTTTTAGGACAGCTTAAAAGTCTGTCCTGGTCTCCTGGTCCTCAATGCTAATTCACCAGGTGACTTCAGATTTCTATAGTTCTCAATTGTTGTTTCTTATTTCCCACACCAAATACAAGTGAAATGGCTATTCTGAGTAGTATATGCTCCGAGGTTATGCAGTGTTTTCTGCCAAAGAGAGAATAGTCCTTTCCTGTACTTTAATCATATTTGGTCACCCTTTCTGTGCCCTCAGGACTCTGGAAACATTGATCCTTCAACTTCTGTCTGAATTTTTATTCTCTGGCCTGAGACTGTTGCAGAGCCGGGGCAGGACTCCAGAACAAACACCATCGGTTGATCTCACCCCTTCACCTCCTGCCAGTCATCTTTCCACAGATAAAGACCATGCAAATCCTCACCAATTCTGAGCTTGCCTCTGAGTTCTTCAAATGCCCAGACTTGTCTGTAACTTCAGCTTCAGCTTAATCTGGAGCTTCCAGTACACGTAGAATGTCAAACAACAAGCTAAGATAAATAAATATCAGGTCAGAATTATCATCACAGAAGGGTCTTAGGCAGCAAAACAAACAGGGAGTGGTATCAAGGCTACATGATAACTTTATGGCCAAGGTTCTTGAACTGTTCATTTCCTACATGAAGTTTGGGCACTCATAGGGAGAAAAAGATCAGCCCTGGGTCATGGAGAATGAACAATAGAGCTAATACTTCTGCAGCTATACTTCAAATTATGAAGTCTGGTTGGGGAAAAAAGCAGCTATTAAATATATATATATATGTATATATATACATATATATATATGGGACAGGAACAATAGTACAGTTGGTAGGGCATTTGCCTTGCACATTACCGACCAGGATTCAATCCCTAGCATCCCATATGGTCCCCCAAGCACTGCCAAAAGTAGTTCCTGAGTGCAGAGCCAGTAGTAACCCCTAAGCATCACTGGGTGTGACCCAAAAGGCAAAAAAAGAAAGAAAATATATGGGAACCAGTGCAATAATATAGTGAGCAGGACACTTGCCTTAATCACTGACACCCTATATGGTCCCCAGAGCCTGCCAAGAGTGACCCTTGAATGCAGAGCCAATAGTAAACCCTAAGCACTGCTGTGTATGCCCCACCCCTGCAAAAAATAAGCAAAATAAAGGATGATTCCATCAAAATCAGCAAGTTTTGAAACTTCTATGGTTACTTCATCTTGCCAAAATTATCTTCTGAGAAAAGAATGATGACCTCAAGCAATGATAAAATTGATGAGAGTCACAGGAGGGATGTAGTAAGTAACAAAATAAACATCAGTTGCCATCTGAATCCTCCACAATGTGCCTACTACTTAAAGTAGACTTCAGAGTGGCAATTTATGGGGAGCAGAGTGATGACTGCAGGGAATAATACAGAGCTCGAGTGAGCATGTTAGCTATAGCACCCAAGAGCCTCAGCTACTGTGCAAAAGGTTACATGGGAATCTTGAACAAGTAGGGAGGTGGTGTTCAGTAACTGCTATGTAATACCAGAGAGGTGAATAGGGCCTCTCTTCAGAGTCATCATGGAAGGAACTACAAGATGCCTCAAATCCAAAGGCAGCTGAGAAAAGAGACAGTGAAGTATGGTACACCTGTGTTGACTCTGCTGTGGGTAAGCTATGTGAATCAAGGCCACTTGCGTAACACTTCAGTCTTCTCACCTACAAAATGGTTATTTTCTTCATCATTATGATGATGAATCAGAGTACTTGAGGGAAAGCCCTTATTACAGTATTTGCTCGATGCTAGGTACTGTTACCACAAGCTATTATTAATTCTCATTTAATTTTTCATTGGGTAATTTTTCCCATTTGGTTCAATAATCCAACAGCTCATCACCAATAATTACCTTATTTAAAAACAATAGTTAAGGTAGTCGAGTAGTGCAGTGGAAGCATGCTGGGTCCATAAAAACAATAGTTACAAAAATCAAAGACTGACCAAAAAGAACACAAAAGATATATCTTTGTGAATAATTCATTATATATCTGTAGAGTCCTTAAACTATTACGGAAGAAGGATTAGACATCTTTGAGAAAGGATATTCCATTACTTCTTTAAGGAAGTGAATGTTGTTGGTGGCCTGCTAATATTTTTCCAAACTTCCTCTGACAGATTTACTCTCCTCTCTTAATACAGACATCACAACATTCTCCCACTTGGACCCCCTACACAACTTTTACATCCGAAACCTACTGCAGATGAGCATGGTCCAATTTAGGCCAAATGTTCGCATAAGAAAAGCCTGATTATTGGAAAGCAATATGGAAGTTACTAAAAAAATTAGAAATTGAGGTCCCATTTGACCCAGAAATACCACTTCTGGGAATATATACTGGAGATGCAAAAAAAACACAGCAGAAATGACATTGCACGTGTATGTTTATTGCAGCACTATTTACAATAGCCAGAATATGAAAAAAGCCGAGTGTCAAAGAACAGATGACTGGTTAAAGACACTCTGGTATATCTACACAATGGAATACTATGCAGCTATTAAAAAATATGATACCATGAAATTTGCAAATAAGTAGATCAACATGAAGAGTATCATGCTAAGTGAAATGAGTCAGAAAGAGCAGACAGACACAGAATGACTACACCCATTGTGGAATATAGAATAACATAATAGGAGAATAATACCTAAGGATAGTAGAGGTAAAGGTCAGAGTCACAGCTTGGAAGCCAATCTCATGTGCTAGAAGAAAAGATAGGTGGAATGGAGAAGAGACCACTAAGCAAATGATGGTTGGAAGCATCACTTAGAACAGTAGATGCATGCTGAAAGTAAGCTCTAGACCAAACATGATGGCTTCTTAGTGCCTATGTTGCAAACCATAACACCCAAAAGGAGAGAGAGAGTAAGAGAGAATGTGTTTGCCACAGAGGCAGAGGGTGGGAAGGGGTGGGGGTGGTGGGAGGAACACTGGGAATTTTGGTGATGGAGAATGGGCACTGGTAGAGGGATGAGTACTCAAACATTGTTTGATTGAAATATAATCACAAAAATTTGTAAGTTAGGAACTGTATCTCATGATGATTCACTAAAATAAAAAAAATTAAAAAGAGAAGCCTGAGAAGACTTATCTCTGATCAAGGGTATCCATAGCTGGAGAGATCTTTGTTGTCTTATCCCTGCTTTTTACTTTCCATAATATCCAATAAGATATTTATTTTTTTATGCTTATGTTTTAAAATTTATTTATTTTTTAATTAGTGAATCACCGTGAGGGTACAGTTACAGATTTACACATTTTCATGCTTGTGTGTCCCTCATACAATGTTTGCGAACCCATCCCTCCACCGTGCCCATTTTCCACTACCAATAAACCTAGTATCCCTCCCACCCCACAATCCCATCTCCCCCCACCCTACCCTGCCTCCATGACAGGGTATTCCCTTTTGTTCTCTCTCTCCAATTGGGTGTTGTGATTTGCAATAGGGGTATTGAGTGGCCTTTGTGTTCAGTCTCTAGTCTACTTTCGGCACGCATCTCCCTTCCTGCACGGGATCTCCAAACACATTTCACTTGGTGTTCCCTTCTCTATCTGAGCTGCCTTTTTCCCCAGCATGTGAGACCAGCTTCCAAGCCATGGAGCCAACCTACTGGTACTTATTTCTACAGTTCTTAGGTATTAGTCTCCTACTCTATTATTTTATATTCCACAGATGAGTGAAGTCTTTCTGTGTCTGTCTCTCTCTTTCTGACTCATTTCACTTCGCATGATACTTTCCATGTTGATCCACTTATACACAAAGTTCATGACTTCATTTTTTTCTAACAGCTGTATAGTATTCCATTGTATAGATGTACTAAAATTTCTTTTTTTTTTCCGAAAGGATCTTTATTTTTTTTTAATTTATTTATTTTTAATTAGAGAATCACCGTGAGGGTACAGTTACAGATTTATACACTTTTGTGCTTATACTTCCCTCATACAATAAGATATTTAAAGCAGCCACTAGTATTATAGAGATACCAACCAGAACCCAGACACTGTCAAACAGCTGAACAAACCCAGGAGAAGCTTATTTCTGGATTTCTCATTAAGGAAGAAAAATAAAGTCCACATGTGAAAGGACTTTTTCACTGGATGAGCTCTTATACACAGTTTGACATTCTCTCATATGAATCTTGAGCCTCTAACTTAACTGTTCAGAACATGACATGTGTTTGCCTCTTACTGATGGTCTGGCACTGGAAGAAGTACTGTATCACTCTCAGCTTCACTTTCCTTATCTGTTAAAGGAAGATTATAATAGTGCTTTCTTGGAGTCACAAGAACAAAAGAACGAGTACACAACCACAGCTTAGCAAATACTCTACAACTAACACATCTGTAGCATGCACACCATTTTTACTTAACTCACAGGTGTTACTAAATGTTTGCATTGAAAATATTCTCTCTCTAGTCTTGTTTATACTAGAATTTTGTTGAGTGAATCCTGTCATCATAGACTATGCAAATAAATCTGATGCACTCCCCCTGTAAAGCTAGAGCAATACTGCTGCAGCCCAGGAGGAAAGTTCTATATAGGGACAGAGGCCAACACAGTACACTTTGATTCTTAACATAAGAAATGACATATAAGCACAGCACAGGCATATGACTGAAGACATATCAAGCTACTCTTAGGACAGCCCAGAAGTGCCCATGTTCTTACTCCCAGCACATTGTCAGATTTAGACGGTCTGTATACCCATAAATCTATCAGATGAGACTCTTTGATCGTTATGTTAAATTTTACAATTAATATTCAACCAACACTAGTTGTCTTGGGCACCACAGTCTTATTTTCTTCCTATAAAAACAGCAGAAAACATCCTTTAGGAGAAAGCAAAATGTTGAATCATCTTTCAGGAATTCATAGAATTTTGCTAGGAACTAGTCACTTAAGATAATCAATACACAGAAGAGAATCATTCATTTTCAAAAATTGAAAAATGGGTATTGAAGTAAAGACCTGGGCCTGGATATTGCTCTATAATTGTAAGAGTGCAGCTCCCCAGTTTTATGTGGGGTGCTCCAGTAAAAGAAATATAGTTAGAAATTCTTCTTTCCTCCCCCTCCCTCATTGCACTGCCAAAAGCAGGGTGGGAAAGATAGAGAACCAAGAATTGAGCTTTAGTTGTTGTTGTTGGTGGTGGTGGTGAGCAAAATTTGAAGGGGGCTTTATGGAAGGCCCACATCACTTCAACAAAGGAATGTGTACCTCTGGTGCCTGACAACAGTCCCAGTCAGAACTCTCTTCAATTTCTCTGCTCAGCTATAGCACCAATACATATAATGTACAGTGTTGTGTCTTCTGATGTCTTTGGAACTGAAATCGTTGTATAAAATAACTCACAAGTATTACTGAGTATTTCTATTCTTCACACATATTTTATTTGGTCTTTACAAAAAGCTAGCGTATGGGTAAATTATTAAGCAGTTTGCATAAAATAGAAGAAAGACAGCTTCTGCACTGCAAAAGATACAGTGACAAGAATACAAAAACAGTCTACAGAATGGGAAAGGATATTCACCCAATACCCATCCGATAAGGGGTTGATATCAAGGGTATATAAGGCACTGGTTGAACTCTACAAGAAGAAAACATCCAACCCCATCAGAAAATGGGGTGAAGAAATGAACAGAAACTTTCCCAAGGAAGAAATACGAATGGCCAAAAGGCACATGAAAAAGTGCTCTACATCACTAATCATCAGGGAGATGCAGATCAAAACAACCATGAGATACCATCTCACACCACAGAAACTGGCACACATCCAAAAGAACAAAAGCAACCGCTGTTGGAGAGGATGTGGGGAGAAAGGGACCCTTCTACACTGCTGGTGGGAATGCTGACTTGTTCAGCACTTCTGGAAAACAATATGGACTCTTCTCAGAAAATTAGAAATTGAGCTCCCATTTGACCCAGCAATACCACTGCTAGGAATATACCCCAAAGAAGCAAAAAAGTATAGTAGAAATGACAGCTGCACTTATATGTTCATCGCAGCACTGTTTACAATAGCCAGAATCTGGAAAAATCCCGAGTGCCCGAGAACAGATGACTGGTTAAGAAACTCTGGTACATCTATACAATGGAATACTATGCAACCGTTAGAAAAAATGAAGTCATGAACTTTGTATATAAGTGGATCAACATGGAAAGTATCATGTTAAGTGAAATGAGTCAGAAAGAGAGAGACAGACATAGAAAGATTGCACTCATCTGTGGAATATAAAATAACAGAATAGGAGAGTAATGTCCAAGAATAGTAGAAATAAGTACCAGTAGGTTGACTGGTCTCACATGCTGGGGAAAAAGGCAGCTCAGGTAGAGAAGGGAACACCAAGTAAAATGTGGTTGGAGATCCCACCCAGGAAAGGAGATGTGCGCTGAAAGTAGACTAGAGACTGAACACAGTGGCCACTCAATACCCCTATTGCAAACCACAACACCCAATTGGAGAGAGAGAAATCAAAAGGGAGTACCCTGCCACAGAGGCAGGGTGGGGTGGGGGGGAGATGGGATTGTGGGGAAGGGATACTGGGTTTATTGGTTATGGAGAATGGGCACTGGTGGAGGGATGTGTTTGTGAACATTGTATGAGGGAAAAACAAGTTCTACCATGTGTGAATCTGTATCTGTACCCTCATGGTGATTCACTAATTAAAGAATAAAATTTTAAAAATTTTAAAAAAAAGAAGAAAGACTTGTGTAGTGTAAAGAGTCTGCTGGAGTCCACATTTGATGCTTCTTAATGGTTATATTACCAGACTTTGGTATAAGCAGCTATTCTTCCCTTTACCTCTTTACAGTCTCAATAATTTTACTGCAAACAGATCTGTTCTTCCTTGGAAGAATCTGTCATCAAATTTTCTATGATGATACAAAATGGATTCAGGCATGGCACTAATTCCACTGGGCTTACACCCATTTCCACTTAGAATTATAGGGCAACCTCATGAAAAGTAACCAAATATCCACAATTCATATGATTCATTTTACATGATTCCCATGGCCATGGGTGTCTGAAAACAGAGCAAACCACCAGATTTCTACTTCACTTCTGAACAAACAAAAAGCCTGCCAAAAACCATTTTCTTTTTCCACAGCCTCCTTTATGCTTCGCAAATATCTACCTGGAAATTATTTCTGGAGCTCTTCCCACCAACTCTGGTGGAGTATAACTAAACAATAACAAATAAATAAGTTTGCTTCAAGTCTGACAGAGAAGAAAGTGTTCTCCAAAGTCTTTACTTAATAAACTATCAAGTGATCACCAGCAACACTGTTCATCTAGAAATAGGATAAATTCTCTAAATATATTTAAACACTCAAAATACCTTTCCAAGTAATAGAAATACTTCGAAAACAGATGACTTAGTTATTTAAAAAAAGAACAGACATTATGACTGAGTTTATGGGGCTCACACTTTGAGTAATTAGATCAAACATTTAGACACTGCCTTTTCTATTCACCTTTCATCTTATACAGTAGTGTTATATATTCCACTTTAACTTATTATACATAAAATAAATGCTAAGAATAAATATTTATTAGACATTTAAATGCCTACATAGAGTTCATCTGCTTTATTTAATTAAAGCATTCTTAATTAGAAAAGAATGTATAGTAAACCACTCCCTTAAGATATATAAAAGCATTTGAACTTTATAAGGAAATTATTAAAAAGAAAATTACATTCTGTGTTCCATAACTGAGTGAAGAAAATTGGCCACTAAGTAAGATCACATGAAAGGAGAAGGGCTGATCATATTTTGATATTGAACTAGTCTGAATACATGAGTTCATGAAATATCAATGTCTTGAATCTTTGGATAAGTCATTACCCTATAAGGTTCATGTTAATTACATTCATTCAACAGACATTTTTGGAGTATCTAGTAATCCAAACAATTGGTCTCACCAGATGACCTTTCAAGTCTCTTCCAAACCTTATATCTATTATCTTCTGAGTCAGTACAGTCTACAGTCTCTATCACTGTAAGCACAAATATCACTCTTAAATCTATTTGTTACTCATTGTTTTCCAGAATGTATTAAATTCGAATGTATTAATTTGGTACAGTGCTAGACAGAAATGTATTAAATTCTAATGTATTAATTTGGAACAGTGCTAGACAGAAAAGGAGATATTTTAAAAATTAGATAAGAGTCTAAGTGCATCCTTCCATTAGGAAAACAATATCATTTCAAAATACAGATTAATTTTCCATGTTGTAGGTTCTCAGAGAGAAGGGGAGGCAAGAAAAGAGGGAGTAAAAAGAGATGTTCCAAAGAAGAAGTGGGACAAAAGCCAAATACTGACAAATGAAAGTAAAGGATGAATAGGCTAAGAAAGGCATTCCCACTGGCACCTAGAGAAGTAGTACTTGAGATAAACAGGAACCAATCTGTCTGGCCAAAGCAGGTGGAAGGAGGAAGTATCAGAAGCAAGATGGAGGACCTGATGGTTAAGACTAAGAGTCTACTTGACTAGATTAGGGGCTACCTAGGTATTTGGTAAAACATTATTGCTGAATACGATGGTATGGTTGTCTCTGGAAGAGATTAGCATCACAATCAGTCAACTGAGTAAAGATGACACTCATCAATGAGGGCAGGCATAGTTCAACCGGGGTTAACAAAAATTGAAGGACTGGATAAAAAAATTAAAGGTAAAGGAAGGATCATTGAATCTTGCTTTATCTGAGATATCCACTTTCTTCAGCCTTTTGACATTGGCCCTCCTGCTTCTTAGGCATTCAACTTCCAAACTTATATCAAGAGTAAGTAGATTTAGCACCACTACCACCAAATTCCCACATCTGCAGCTTCAGGCAAAAAAAAATTACACCACCAGCTTTCCTAATTCTTCAACCTGCAGAAGACTTCCATAACAGCATGAGACAATTCCTCTAAGATACAAATATTTATATGTTGTCAGAATGATGTTGAGGACTCAATCTGCCCTCCACAAGACTGCACAAGCCCCAAACTCCAGAGTTTCCAGGTTATTCAAATTTGACCTCTAAACAAGAATTTGAGAAGCCCTTTCTACTCACTCAGTTTTGATAATCCCTAGAGTGACTCATAAAACTCATAAAGCATAAGGCTATGTTTATGTTTTCTAGAGAACTCATAACATTTTTATATTTCTGACTTTTACTTTTATGCCCTATTATTCTTTTAAGCTAGAAATCTGCCATCTGATATAAATACAGATATATTTGTCTCTTTTTTAAAGTTATAATTTGCTTGTATAATTATTTTCCAACCTCTATTTTAAAAAATATATTTATTCATTTATTTGGAGGGGTGGGAGCATACATACTGGTGGTATTCTGAGATCACTCCCAGTAATACTCAAAGAAATAGCCAAGCTAAGAACTAGCTCGCCTCTTGCATGCAGAGTATGTGCTTTAGCTGTTGAGCTCTCTGACCCAAATCTTTAATGTTAAGTCTATGTTTCTGTTGTGCTTCCTGTGGACAGCAAAAAAATCAGGTCTAGTTTTTAAGCTACTCTGCTGCTCTATTCATTTTAATTCCAGATTCGTACCACTAAGATTAATGGTAGTTATTAAAATATAAGCATTATGCCAGAATGATAGCACAGAGATTAAGGCACTTGCCTTATATGTGGCTGACCTGGGTTCTACCCCCAGCATTCCATATGGTCCTCTGAGCACCACCAGAAATGATTCCTGAATGCAGAGATAGGAGTAAGTCTTGAACATCACAGATATTACTCCCAACTAAACAGATAAATAAGCAAATAAATAAATACAATATAAGTATTTGTTGTTATTTTACTAGTTCCTTCTTAGATGTTTTTCTTATCATGGTTCTTTTTCCCTCATATTTCTTCTCTCATACTTTAATGTCATGCTTACATATTGTGTTTAAGTTTTATTCTTCAGTTTCTAATGCTTTTCTCCCATCAAACAAATTTTTGTCTTAAGATTTTCCTGAGATTTCTATGTGAAGGACTAATCTATATTTGTAACCTCTTAAGCAGACTGAACATATCTTCATTTTAGTGGGGCAACGTCTTGTTCTTCTCTCTACGTTGCATAATTTTGGTTTCCTACTATGTCTAGGCAAAATTTCCTTTTATTTCATAAGCAATAGTAATATTTCTCACAAGGCTGAGTTGGTGGTAATTAATTGCTTTGATTTTCCTTTCTTTTTCACTTCTTTTTATCTTTCTTTTGTTCATTAAACTTTTTATACTCCTCCTACCTAAAAAGATAATCTGACAAGATAGAGTGTTCCAAATCGTTTCCTTCAAAACTCTGAATATCTTGTGTCAATTAATAAGGTCTGTTCAAATTTAAAACACAGAGAAAAAAATCGACTTTTCACCCTATTCCCGTAGTACTTTTAATGTAGAGAAAAGTTGCTAGGTGAAGTTTAATTATACATACTTTTATTTGTTTGTCTGATGTGTGATTGTGGAGATTGGAGAGATAATATAGGTTGGTATATGGACAAAGGATAGGTAGACTTTCAAATAGGTACTTAGTTCATAGATACATACATATATACATAGTTAGACACATAGCTAAAATATTCGTATACTAGTCACTACCTCTGTCACATTTTTGTAAGTCAACTTAGCATAAATATTTTAGGAATGCTATCACAAAATAACATTTGTTAGTGTTCAAAATTTTGCAAGTATGGAAGAAAGTAAGAAATCTTGAGAGGCAATTTACATTGAGGAAATGTATAAAATTATTATTTTACTTAATTCTGTATTTGGCACATATTCATGAACTACCTCATTAAATATTGAAGGTAAGCCTGACAAACTTATTTATAAACTGTGTTTTCACAAGCAAGAAAATCAAAGTTAAAAGGGTTCTAAGTCTGATGAGTGGAAAACCAAGCTTAAAACCTAGATCTTTTCTTCCAGTTTTCAAAGTTTCTTTAGCTAAACCACACCTACATCAGAGAATAACACATACAACCATTTTGTAGTTAGATTGGTAACATAGGTAATTTTATATATAATTTGGTAAATTTTCCTAAGACTCAACTAAGCTGACATGTTCTTACTAAATTCAATTTTAAGAAAAATTTTGCTTTAATGTTTCTTTAATCAGTTGTATTAAAGAAGAGTAAATCTGAAGAGATTGAAAATTCTAGTGGTGACTCAAATTAATTGAGTGAAAAAACAAATCTCTAACAGGAACGATGGAAAATGGAAGCATAGAAAAAAGAGAACAGAGTTGAGAAACTATGAACCTGGATACTATTTGACAATGAGGCAATGAAGATTTAATGCAGAGAAAAAGCCTTGGAGAGTTTTCTGACAATCACCTAAAGACAATTACCTATGTAGGAGTAAATTTCACTTTTCTTTCTGGAAAGATCTCTCTTTTACATAAATAATACTTTTGAGATACCACCCAGTTTTTGTTCTAACCAATACCTGTGAGATAAAAATTTTACATCTTACCTAATACTGGATTACTATGTTTTGAGTTATTAGATGGGAGAAGGGGTGGGCAGACATAAGGGGACTCCCAACAATTCTTAGTCAACAGGAACAGTGGCTAAGATTGCCAGGAACATGGTGCTGCTTTGGCCCTGTGCTGCTGGTGCTTGGGATTACCCAAGGTACTCTGACAATGCTCTATGGCCTCCAGGCCACACTCTGTTATGCTCAGGGGACCTGGATTATTATTTCAATATTGTTTCCACTTACCATGAGACTAAAGACTAGATAGAATCAATGAAGAAAGAAAATGTCTCAACTAGAAGAATTGGCAGCCTTGGATCAAGGAATCTTACCCATCTGCTTCCAAGAAGACACAGTCTCTGCTGGAGCCAGAGCCAGTACAGTGTGTAGAGAATATGCCTTGCACAGGGCCACCCCAGGTTTGATCCCCAGCATTTTACATAGTCCCCCCAAGAAGTACCGGGAGTAATCCCTGAGCAGAGAGGGAAGAATAACTCCTGAGCACTGCCAGGTGTAGCCCCAAACAAAAAAAGCAACACAAAAAAAGTCTCTACATTTTTCTTTCTCATAAGTACTTAGAATCTCCTGAACACATGGTTATGTCAAATACTACACAAATCCTTTGAATACTAAAATAGACATGCTTGAGTCCCAGTGTTCTAGGGTTTTTCACTGAAGCCCTTCCTGAGTTCCCTTCCCAGATGGCCTACGGACACCATCCCAGCCCTTTTGGAGTTGAGAACCAACTTTAAGTGTGTAGGAGCAAGGTTGAGATGAAAAAATTAGACGTGACTCATAGTTCTACAAATGATGGAAGACATAACTACAAAAATGGCATAGAGCCAAAGTGATAGAACAGCAAGTAAGGCACTTGATTGCACATAGCTGATCCAGGTTCAATTCACAGCACCACATATGGTCCTCCAAGAACCACTCAGTGATCCCTGAGCACAGAGTCGGTGTAAAACTTCAGTGCTACCAGATATGACTGCACCTCTACCAAAAAAAAAAAAAGAAGAAAAAGAAATGTTACAGAGTTAAGAGAGTCTTAAATAGGGTACCTAGATCATAAGCTGCCTGTGGAGTGATGTTTGACTTCATAAGAATAAGAAAGAATTAGCAGGTAAGAAGGTATGAGAAATTCAGGCAGAGAAAAATGCAGGAGAGGACAGGGCAGGGTTCAAGGAAACAGACCTGGAAAGAAATAAGAAAGCATGTGAAGGCTTATGTGGGAAAAATAAGAAAAATATGTGGTCTCTGTAGAACTTCAGAGGCCAGCAGGAATTTTGAGTTTGGGTAGGTGATAAGACATTTCAAAGAGATAAAAATAAGCAGAGTTGTGAAGGTATTTATAAATGAAGGGGACAGCCAAGGGGAAAATCACTAAACTGAGTCCAGTGAGAGAGATTTCTGGATTGATAACTGAAGAAAGAACTAGAAGATAAACTCATAATATTGAAGTTTAGTCATACTGAGCTTTCATTGTAAGAACATGAGCATTTTTTGTGCTTGTCATCCAAGTATATAACTTGATAAGTTTTCCATAATTTTTGAGAGGGATGACAGAGTCTGTGGAAAAAATAAGGGTAAGAAAAACATGACTTTGTAAAAAGAAAGTTTGTCCCCTTTGTTGTTAGAATAGAAGCCACCACATTGTTTCTTTACTGCCTGAGTAGAAACCTTTCCTAAAGCCCAATTTAATAACATTATATTAAGGGTTATTTATTGATTTTTTCAAAATTTAATTGCAATGACTGCAAATATTGAATCTTCTTTGCTTTCCACTGAAGTGTCAAGTACAATAATATTTAACTGGCTTTTGGCAACTGACCTTCATCACAAAAAGACAAAATAATCATAAAAATGGAAAATTCGAAAATGGTACAAGTAAATGAGTTCCAAATGCCAATAAGACTAGCACAGGTACACTCTGGGGAGCTGCTGGTAACTGAGTCTAATCACTGGCCTTCCAGAAGGCTCCCTTTAGCCTGTGGCTGCATTCATCTTTCAACAAAAAGGAGGGTTTGTGAAATTCTTTAGTTCCTAGCATTTTATGCTTTGGTTTTTATTTTGAATTGCCCACTGTAAAGCAGCCGGCTCCTGTGGGAGACAGTCAGTACCCCTGTTAACATCAGCTAACACTTGACAAACATGTGTTGTGCTCTTTTTCCTTTCTTGGTATAATAACACCTCAAGAAAGGCTGCACTGGGCATGGGGCATGAAGTCTTGTGAAGTGATCAGAGAGTTACTCTCCTACTGTAAAAATGGCTTATGCAGGAACAAGTGGAAGGCAGGGCTGGGGGGAGGACATGGGGTGCCCAAAGTCATGTGCCAATGAGTAGCACCAGACCCAGCACCAGAAAAATAGTTCATGACCTGTCCAGGCACCAGCAAAGCCTAAACCCTTCATCCCAAAGACCACAGTTCTGACCTAGACACTATCCAGGGAGTCAGGGAAGGAGACATCCCCTGAAATTGCAGAGGGATCTAGAGGAAAAAACAGTGTAGTAGGCTGAGAAAATGGCCCCAGGTGTGGATTTGAGGACATCAAGGAGGGAAGGGACATTAGGCAGATGATATAGTGTCAGTGTATTCAATAAATAAGTGTCATGGGCTCTCTCCTGCATGAGTATTGATGACTATGAGTCACTCCCCCATCCTGGCCTGCAACCACCGCCAACAGATGCATGAAGGAGAGAACAAGGCCCCCAGGCTGGCACTGGTTCCAGTCTCATGGAGCACCCCATTCCAGTCTCACATTGTTCCTCTTTCCTGTCTCCTCCTGTTCCTCATGCTACTCTCCACATGCCCGGTCTTGCAGCCTTAGTCTAGAGCCCAACCCCCAAAAGTTGGGGGATCAACTCCACTAGACAAAATAGCACAATCAACATATGTAAAACTCTTCCCTTCCTTCTGGGGAAGCTCTTCTAAAATAAAGATCTCCTCCTGCTAGGAGATCTGCTCAAGGGCAGAATTTCATCTAAGGACATATATCTCCTTTCCTTAATCCATCAACAATATTAGATTTACTTACTTCCTAACAATCTTTCTAGTAATTTTGTATGGACACAGTAAGAGATACATTAAGCTTATAAGGTGGCTCTCCTAAGAACATCTTGCCATAGATCCCAGACTACAGTGCTCAATCCAGATTAGTCCTTCCTAACCCTAGCAGGTTCCTTGTCCAGTCACTTTTCTTTGGGTCGCAACAGAATTCATCCACGACCATACTCTTATCTTATTATGTTTTATGGCACTTGGCATGTCCTGTCTTGATGCCAAGGTAGCTTACAGCTTACCCTGGGTCCATCCAGTCCCTTCACCAGGACCTATAGACAAGAACATTATAATTGAGATAATAAGCCCAGTTATATATTTTGTCAAGATAATAATTTTGTCAAGACCTTTGTTAGCACTCACAGGTCACCAACTGGCAAACCACAAATCTGCCAAGAAAAAGTGGAAGATCCTAGGCTGTGAAATATACTTCTTAGAGAAACATGTTGGAAGTTCTCCACAGACAGTTCTGGAACCATAAGAATACAACTTCCTGGTTCAGAGCAAAATTCTGCCCTCCACAATGTACATAACCAGGAACTTTCTAGATTTATTATATAGTAATAGGAATCATTGAGATATCTTATTGTTTGACACCGTTACCACTGGCAGAATGACAAAGAACAAAATTAAGTAACATTTACCAAGTTACTTTGTCATTTTGCTAACACCTAATGTTCAGTTCTCAGCAGGTGTGCCAACAGCGATTCCCTCTAGCATTTGGTCTACCTTGTTACTAATGGTGTGTGCCTTTCTGGCTTAAACGTATGAACAATTCATCCCCAAAGTGTAAGCTTTGGTATCTCTTTGCCAGGTTCACTTCAGAGCCAATAAACACACAGACTTCTTGTTTTCAAGATGACTTCCATCAATTAAGTACAAGACCTAGGAATTTCTATGCTTAGTGGTTTTTTTTCAATGCATATGAAAATTTTGGTATAATTGGTAAACATTATCTAAAGCTTAATTTAAGTATACCCATATAACATTCTTCATTTCTATACTTTGTTTCTTTGAAAAATGTCATGCTTTTCCTTATAGGGACCACATTGAGTCTGTACATTGCTTTGGGGAGTATTGTCATTTTGATGATGTTAATCCTTCCAATTCATGAACAGGGAATGCATGCCCATTACTCATGTCCTCTTTTATTTCCTGAAGCAGTAGTTTATAGTGTTCTTTGTATGGGTCCTTCACCTCTCTAGTTAAGCTAATTCTAAGGTACTTGATTTTCTGGGGGCAGAATTGTGAACAGGGTTATTTTTTAATATCTATTTCTTCTCTTTCATTATTTGCATATAGGAAAGCTATGGACTTTTGAGTATTGATTTTGTAACCTGCCATTGTACTATATAAACCTATTGTTTCTGGGAGCTTATTTGTAGAGTCTTGAAGATTTTCTAAGTATAATATCATGTTATCTGCAAATAGTGATAGCTTGACTTCTTCCATTCCTATCTGGATGCCCATGATAGTCTTTTCTTGATTAACGGCCATGCAAAGTAGCTCAGTATATTATATTGAAAAGAAGAGTAAATAGTGGGCAACCTTGTCTTGTCCCTGATTTTAGAGGAAAGGCTTATAGTTTTTCCCCATTCAGAATGATGCTTACCATGGGATTGTGGTAGATGGCTTTGACAATGTTGAGAAAAGATCCTTCAACTTCCATTTTGTTAAGAATTTTATCATAAATTGGTGCTGGATCTTTTCAAATGCTTTCTATCTGACATATGATATGATCATATGGTTTTTATATTTCCTTTTATCGATATGGTATATTATGTTGATTGACTTGTGAGTGTTTTTTTATTTATTTTATTGAATCACCATGTGGAAAGTTACAAAGTCTTCAGGCTTATGTCTCAGTTATACAATACTCAAACACCCATCCCTTCACCCGTGCCCATGTTCCACCACCAAAGACCCCAGTATACCTCCCAACTCCCTCCCTCCCACCCCCATCCCCGCTTGCTTAATTGATAAATGTCACTTCATTTTCTCTTTACCTTGATTACATTCCATATTTCAACACAAAATTCGCTATTTTTGGAGTTTTCCCCCTAGAAAGACAGCCCTACTGCCAATGAAGCATTTGATAATTAGTTTTCCATTGCTGAGACTGGAGAGATATGAAGTCTCGCTGTTTCAAGTATATAGAATTTTTTCCCTCCTTCCTGTGCCACCAAGTTCATGCCTGCTTAATAAATAGTCCTCATATTATGGCTGACACCACGCTGCCTGACAAGAAAAAAGGATATTTCCCGTCCTTGGCCGGCGTGGGGCTATGGCTTAGTTCACAGTCTAGAGACATGGCTGCAAGCAGTTTCTGGAACCAAAAGTCATCTAGTTGGGCTCCGGATTCTGGTTGTCGAATCTCGGCGGAGCATGCGCTGGTATCAGCCCGAGACTGCCCAAGTGTCCCGCTGTTCCAAGTACATAATTTTTTTTCTCCCCTCCCATTCCCGCGCCTCTAAGTTCGTGCCTGCTTAATAGACCTCATAATATGGTGGACATCACACCGTGTTTCTCCCAGAAAAGGGAAAAGAACCGAGAAAGGAGGATATATCCTCTCCTTGGGCGGCATGGGGCTATGGCTTAGTTCACAGTCTAGAGAAATGGTTGCTACTTTGATTACCTTCAATATTTCAACAAAAAACTCAGTATTATTGTTTGGAGTTTCCCCCCCACAGTCAGACCTGCTAAAAAGGAACCATTTCACATTGCTGACAATTAATAGATATTAGGTTTTGGATTTCTGTATAAAGTCCAGGGACATTTCTGCCAGAAATTGCATCACTGCAAGCTTTTACTTCCCTTTTGTGGTGCTCATATGATGGAGAAGCCTGTAGAGAAAAACCCTGCCCCGCTGGCGGTGCATGGGCCAGTGGCTCCAATCACAGTCTGGAGGCATTTTTGGGGAGCTGCTCGTGTCCAAAGTAGTTTAGTTGCCTCCGGGGTCGAGCTCATGGAGCCGCAGAAAGCTTGACTTGTGAGTGTTAAACCATTTTTGCACCCCTGAGATAGATTCTACTTGGTCATGGTATGTGATATTTTTGATAAGTCATTGGATTCTGTTTGCTAGTATTTTATTGAGGATCTTTGCATCTGTATTAATCAGGGATATCAGCTTGTAATTCTCTTTATTTGTGGTATATCAATCTGTTTTTGGTATCAGGGTGACATTTGCCTCATAGAAACTGTTTGTAAATGTTTCTGTTTCTTCACTTTCCTGGAAAATCTTGAAAAGGATTTGGAGTAGGTCTTCTTTAAAGGTTTGGGAGAATTCACTAGTGAATCCATCTGGACCAGGACTTTTGTTTCAGAATGGGAGACTTTTTATTATTATTTCAATTAGAAATAGTGATCAGAAAACAAAGATGGGAACATCACAACAGAAATGACAGAAATTAGAAGGATAATCAGATATTATTTTGAGAATCTTTATGCCATGAAACAAGAGAACCTTAAAGAGATTGATAAATTCCTGGATTCCTATAACCTCCCAAGGCTAAGCCAAGATTTGGAATACCTGTTTCTATATTTTGAAGTGGAAAGTGTTCCCCCAAGCTTTGAATTTTGCAAATATGACACTAACCACAGATCATTTGTGGTTTATCAATAGTTTGGGAGCACAATTTTCCTTTTCTGTGATATCTGGTGCCCCTCTTTTAGGAAAAAATATGAGCAGCACTGCTTCTGCTTGCCTGTGTAGCCTGTTTCAGAGATTGTGAAACATGGATGGGAAAGGGAACCATCTAGTGTTTTCTTTTTAATAGAATCATATCTTTTGAAAAACAGCCTATCTGTTATCACATTTTAATGTTTATGATCACAGGACACACACTGGAGTCTTATTCTAGACATTGTCATAAGTCTTCATACTCAAAGTTAATGAAGCCACAAATGAGAAGCTAAGGTCCAAGATCAGAAAGACGGTACAAAATCAAGTGTGCACAGACTCCTCTTATGGGTTGACTTCACACTAGCCAGCTCAGAAACTTGGCTTTGTCCAATGTCAGCCTGTATTGTCTGTGGCAATCCTTGCATATGTGATCAAACTTGATATACTCTTGCCAAAACGTGACTGTCTGAGTATCTCTGGTGTTCTTCATGAAGGAACTGGAGGTAAGGCAGGAATAAGTGGTAAGCAACTATAAGGATAGCCAGCAGGGACACTTGCCACCAAGGTTGAGGCAGCATTAGAAACATGTCTGTCCATGAGGCCTGAGAGATAGTAGAAGAGGTAGGGTTCTTATTTTGCATGCAGTTGACCTGGGTTTGATCCTCTGCACCACATGTGTTCTCCCAGAGCCTTACAGGAGTGATTCCTCAGCACAAAGCCAGGAGTAAGCCCTGAGCTCTGCTAGGAGTGGCCCAAAAACCAAAAATAAAACTATAAATGTGTTTTTCTCAAATTTCCATGTGCTTTATAGTTTCTGCATAGAAAACCAGGAGGGACAGTATGCAGAGAAAGGAAATTCCTTATGTCTCCATGTAGATAACTACTTCTGAGCTGACTGTCTTATTTCCCTGGGTCCTGGTGGAGGAATCCAGGTGTCAATGCCTTGGTTTTTCCAAAGCCTATGATCTAGGGTCCCAGACACAAATACTTTGAACTAACTGCTGCTGTTTGGGGGTTATACACATATGTCTTTCTTAATCTTTGTGTTTCCTATGTTTCTCTAGGCATTCTTCAATGCCTCTGTAAAAAGAAAAAGTACAAAGGGCCTGAGAAAGCAGAAACATGCTCTGGGTTTCTTGCTAAAGCAAGGAGAGGTAGAGGATTTTTCTTTCTTCCATTAATCTCTGCCCTGAGCAGAAAGAAATCATCTCTAAGTCCTTGCCTTGGGTGACATTTTCCCTAACACAGGGTTGCTTTTCCTCACCTGTCTAAACTAAGTAAAGAGGATCCAATATCAACTCAGCACTGATTTTTTCAGCAGATACTCAAGGGATAAAGGAAGGATAATTTATTGTTCTTTAGTCTAATCCTACAGAGTGGATTGTGAACTTCCAAACAGTAAGGCACTCTTCTGAGAAGAGAGTCCCCTCACCTTTATCAGTTTGGCCCTGTTTAAAATAGCCATGACTTCACTTTGGCTCCAGGATATATTTGTTCCCCATCAATAACTAACCCTCAGGATTTCATATGCCATCTTTGCAAAGGAAGTCTGAAAATTATGACAAGCCATCCTTCTTCAATGGTGCTTATTATAACTTAATTCCCACTTTAGCTATGTCATCCCAGTAATCCTGGAGAGAAGAGGAGATCAGGTCTGCCTTCCTCTGTTTCATTTACTCAACCAAGTGGAGATTTTTGTCACTGGACACAGACATACCAAATCTATAAAGATATTCATAGATTTATTTTATAATACATAATAACCGGGAACATTAAGTTGTTCTTCAAGTGAATTTTAAGTATAATTTTATAGGGAACCACAAATAATTTGTTTGTTCATTTAATTTAAAATAAGAGTTGACTGTAAGTATAAAGGATTGCCAAGGCTGTATCAGGCAAGGATTTGTGCTGTGCCTAACCATGAGACCCACAAGAACAAGGTTCCAAGGCACGCAGCAGCTTGGTGTGGCTTCACTGTGCCTGGTTCCTTGTCTCAGGACTCAGAGTCATTGAAAGGTACAGGTTCTTCGAGTGGACCATTCTGCAGGATACTGGTGTTAAAATGTCATTTCATAGTGGCCTGGGTGTTTGTGTGCCCATACAGATGCTATATTACTTATATAGATATATTATAAATACACTTAAATACAGTATTCATGAACAACTCTCACAAAGGATGCAAAACAGTTTTTCTCATATGTACATTCTTTGCAGGCCACTCAGTCAATATTGGTCATTATATTTGGTTACAGCTTTCATATGTAGTTTCTGAATTTATTCATTTGAATCTGTTTGTTGAGCACCTACCATGTTCCAAACCCTGCAGCCTCAGAACAGACAGCTCCCTCCAAAAGCTGCCTATCTGAGCATTTATAATTCAATGCATTCACAAAGTTCTTATTTATTTACAGGAGTATGTTTAGGGTTCCATAGAAAAGTCTAAGAATTGGGCCACAGCGATAGCACAGCGGGTAGGGCGTTTGCCTTGCACTCGGCCGACCCGGATTTGATCCCCAGCATCCCATATGGTCCTCCAAGCACCGCCAGGAGTAATTCCTGAGTGCAAATCCAGGAGTAACCCCTGAGCATCGCTGGGTGTGACCCAAAAAGCAAAAAAAAAAAAAAACGAAAAGTCTAAGAATTGTTTAATTCTCTACCTAAGACTCTCAATTAATGCTGCTTGCTCAGGGAAATGAAGATGGTGATTGTCTCTAAATAATTTTCTCCTCATCTATTCATTTTCTAATATTTTAGTAGAGTGAAAATGTTTGAGTACAGAAATTGTGGCTCATAGGTTTCTGCATCACAAACTCCTGACCCTGCTGGCCACTATTATTGATAATGTGACTGGCTTACTGGGTAAATCTATATAAAAATATTCAGCAAATGAGATATTTGACAAAAACAGATAGGATGTTCCAAAGAAATAAATCATCCTTCTCCTCCTGTCCTCCCCCAAACCCACTCCTAAAAGATATTTTTCCACCATTGGGCTCACTGATGCTAAAATACAGGAATTCCAGTAATCCTTTCATTGCATGATAGCTCTGGAATTTTTTTATAAATAATGAGGATGACGACAACATAAGCCATAGATACTGGCACCAACATACCAGTGCAAGGTTGGGCTAGATTCACAGAGTGGCAGGTCAGCTCTAAATGTGAATTACTACTCCCCAATTGTAATTTTAAGACAACAAATTCTTACTTTCAAGAGATTGGCTGTTTTATGTTTACTTCAGTGTGGCTTAAAGGAATGAAAATAAATTGATGGGATGTTAGAGGAGCATTTTCCCTCCTCTTCACCTATAAACATAACTGTCATAGGGACTGAGATAAATAACCAAGTTAAGAAAATAGGAAACAACTTTTTAACTGGAATGATTATTATTGGAGAAACAGTCATAAACTCTGAATCACCCTTCATAGCAGGAACTTTAAATTTAATGCCAAGTATAAAGGTGATTTTATCCTCAATTTGAAGATAGAGATTAGCCCATCTACTCTTTGTTTTGAAGTATGATCAAGAGACTAAACATAGCCAATGACTTGTGAGTTTTTTTTTAAATAAGGTGCCTGAAACAATTAGTTGTCTATGCAAGATGCTGTGTTGCTCAACTTTCTACTGGCATGGAAGCAGTCATGCTTAAATTTGCCTTTGTTCTGTCATCACGCATCCCCAAATGACTACAATAAACTGAGAAGAACCCCACCTACCTGAGACAGATGAAAAGTCTGGGTGAGAAATAGAGTCCATTTTTTATCTTAACTCAGAGAATGGGGGATTTCTTTGTTTCTTGTTACAACATAATCTAGAACACCCTCTCCTATACTCTGAATTGCTGGAAAAGCTAAAAACCTATGTCAGGGCCGAAGGAATACTAAATCACAGTGCTGCCAAGTATCTGCCTTCCTCTTTTTTTCTAGAAGAAAAGTTTCATCATCTGGGCCTGGTGAGATAGTATAGTAGGTAGGGAGCTTGCCTTGCATGCTGTTGACCCAGGTTCGATCTTGGGCATCCCATATGGGTGCAGAGTCAGGAGTAATCTCTAAGTGCCACTGAGTGTGGCCTCCCAAAACAAAAATTAACTAATTAATTAATCAAATTGAATTTAAAAAACCCTCACCAAATAATGGAATGTGATGAATAGATACGGAATGTGAAAAACAAGATACCTACTTTGAAACACTGGCTTCTTTACATATACTTTACATAAAGACTCTTACACAAGTGCTCAGAAAATGGTAACAATTATTATTACAATTTTCAGTTACAGAATTCCTCACTTTTAAGATGTTTTGAGTGTGAGTCTAATGAGGTAGGGTTGATATAACCTAAACTTGCATTCTACCATCCAACAAATATTTATTTAAATAGAAGTCTTTTCCAAAGCAAGTTCAGCGAAATAGTGAGAAATCAGAGACAAACCATTACCAGAAGTAGAATCCTGATTGAGGTGACTTTCTCTCAAGTATGAGTATCTGGATAGGCTTCCTAGAAGAGGCAATATGGAGGTCAAGATATGCAAAATAAGTCCATGACTGTCTGGTACAATGATGTGGATTTACATGCTCAAGAAAGGTGGACTACACATGCAAAAGTCCTGACAAGAAGTGGGAGTGGGGCATGCATATAGAGACACAATGTTAGAGCAGAAAATGTGAGAAGAAATAGTGAGAGACAAGGTTTGAAAATGAAATCCACTCATATTCTAAGCAAACTCAACCTCTCTGTAAATGAAACTTCTTGTATTCAATTTTTTTTAATCTCATGTACAGGGATGAATTGAAATGAAGTCTTGTGGAAATGGAAGACTTATGAATCTGTTACCTCTCCTATCATCCTTTCAGTTGATTAACTTGCCACAACTCCCTTATGAAGAGCAGGGATTGGTCCTTTGCACTGAGGTGTTCTAGAGAATTCCTAAAGGACATGTTTTATCTTCCTTCCTTCCAGTTTCTACCAACTTTAAGAAACCCACGTTCTCACTCTGAAGAGAAGGTCCTACAAGAAAGAAATATGTCTATTTGGCAAATCAAAGCTTCTAAATTGCTGAATTTGTGAATAGAATTATCTTCTCTTCCAATCCACCCACTTTTGGGAACCCAAGAAACATACTGCACTATTTGAGGGTCTAATAGTGAAAAAAAAAAGAAACCTGTCCCATTTCTTGTTCCATCCCTGAAGAAGTACGTCCAATGATCTACAATGTTTGTTTTTGTTTGTTTGGGGGTCATTGTGCAGAACTAACTCCTGGCTCTACCTCCATGGATCATTCCTGGTGAGACCAAATGAAGTGCTGGGATTGAATCCTGGCACCTGCATGAAAGGCAAGCACCCTACACGCTGCACTCTTGCTCCAGCTTCAAGAATTCTCTCTAATACGCTCAGTTTGCCCTGCTCTCTCTTTGTCCAGAAAAAAACTAGCTCATCTTTCTAAAACATTTTAAAATTTTATTTTCATAAAGTTGTTCACAATAATGGATTACAACACCAATCCCACCACCATTACACCTTCCCACCACCATTACTTCAAAAACTGGCTTATCTTGTCTTGCCAGATTCAAATGATTTCTGGTTGGCTCATTGAAATCACTGAAAGAGGCAGAGCATTAAGAGATATGGCAAGGTATGGTTATAGTCATTGAATTCACTGGCTCAGCATGCACCCCAGGGAGCAGAGAAACATAGAAACTAGATACTCAAGGCCAATAAAGTTTGTGCCATTAAAAGCAAGTCAAAACACAATGACATGCAGCAAGGCAGCCAGCAGATTGTCAGCCTAGTCTCTTAAGTATGAGCTTTGCAGAAGAGCCAGCAAAGAAGTTTGCAAAGGAGCCAGAAAGGGAGTGAACTACACCCCCACCCCGCCCTGGGCACTGCTGCTGCTGCCACTGCTGGAAAAACACATTCCAGCATGTAGCATCTGAGCTCCACAGCTGTGAAATGCCCTATGTGAGGCCATGAGGATCTCTGAGGGGCACAACTGTGGTGGGGGGTGAGAAAGAGAGAGGATAGGGCAGAGATCTTGCCAAGATGCCTGGGCATCTGCAGGAGCTGGTTTCCTGAGCTGTAAAGGCTGGCTCTAAGAAAGGCCAACAGTGAGTTTTGAGAACGATAAACTCTCCAGAATATAGATTTCCCAGTCATGAAGAATTACGAGCAGAGGAAGCAATCTCCAATAAGAAAGGATCTCAGAAGAGGTATGAAGACAGGCTGAGCACTGAGAAGAACCCTTGGAAAGTACAGGGAGGGCCTGAGGTGAATATGTTTGGCCTCGATTTGAGAACTCTGAAAGAGATGAGCCGTGGGGAAGCTGATTCTACTCTAAGGCTGGACAAAGGTCATTTTCAATCTCACAAGACACTTCCCTAGAGAAGCAGCCTGAACATGCCTTCTTTGAAGGCCTGGTGTACTCATCTGTTTGAGGCAGTAGAGATGTTTCTCCTGGGAGCATTTCCACATGCCCAGGAGGAGAGAAGATGAGACCAGAGCTCCAGTTAGACTGGCAGAGGAACTCCCAGACCCTGCTCAACTGGAGAAGAAATTACAGTTCCTTAAATACTAGCACACAATGTATTTATGGTTGCCATAAATTTGCTTCTTAGGCACTGGCTCCTCCCCATAAGGAAAATCAGCTAAGAAAAATCACAGTATCTTACATCTTACACTGTATCTTGCACCATAAGGAAAATCACCTAAGGAAAATCACCGTATCTTATAGCTTCCAAGAAGAAATAAACAAAACAAAACAAAATTATTACTCAAATATTCAAGTATCTTCAGAAAAAAATATTTATGAGTGCCACTATCTGTATATGATATTTGAATAGTTCCAAAAAGCTCTGAAAACAATTAGTAATATATCTTAACATACCAACCTTCTGCCATCTAATGATAATGGTCAAATATTCAGGACTAGACTAGTATGTACTTTGTAAAAATAAGTGCTGGACTTGAGTGATGGCTTAAGGATTGGAGCACATGCTGTGCACGCAGGGACACTAGGTTTTTCTCTGGCATCACATCGTCCCCAGAGCACCTTCCATTTACCATCCTGGGAGTAGCCCCCTAACACCACCAGAGGTGGCTCCCAAGCCCAAACGTAAATGAGCGTCAGGCCAATCACAGGTCCACCCAGAAGCAACTGGCACAGGGAGGAGAACCAGGCAAAGAGCACCAAAGACTCTTAATGGAGACGGAAAACAAGTTCTCACAATTGACACCCGCCACTGGACAGGGCCATGCTAAGGAAGCAAGGCATGATGCATGAGTGGGGATGGAGAATCTCACACAGGGGTCATGGTCAGATTTCTCTCTGGAATGTCTGTCTTAAATGGACAAAGTCACTGAACTTCCTGTACTTGTGCTGCAGCCCAAGAATGTTTCTCCCTTCTCTGAGAAACAGAACCTTATCTACACCTACTTTATATCACTTGCGGGTATACATTGTTCCTCTTGTTCTTTTCTTGCAAATTCAATGCTTCAAGGGTGGAATAGGGAAAAGGGAACACTTCAATTCAGAAAACTAGAAGCATCCTGTTGAGGGGCTCCTGAACGGACAGCAAAGCAACTTCTGACACAACCCAACAGAGCAGCGAGCTCTACCTGCACCCCTGAAGGTGCTGTCAGAGCACTCGGAATTCCTGACAGATCTCCGGCTGGAGGAATTCTGGAACCAGAAGCAGCTCCCTCAGCAAGTCACTGAGAAGGCACTCTGTGTGTCACCGACTTGTCGCTCCAGATCCCTCCTGCAAATAAATGTCCAGCTGCTTCATCAGGGCTAAGCGCTGTGTTCCAGTGCATTGGAGAGAATGGTGAAGATGGAGGCTTCATTTTGCTCTTTTTTTTTTTTTGCTAAAAGCTAAATACTTGGGAGTTTCAGCCAGCAAGGAAAAGCTACACTGCAGTGTCTTTCCCTTGGTTACAAAGGAGCATGACCTGGAGCAGGTAGAGATAAACTGTGTATTAATGCCAGATAAGGATTTAGAAACCTTGTGGGGAAGTTATAAGCCACCAAAGTAACCATTATTTGACCACATCTCTTGCCTGAACCAAGCAGCAAACTCAATATCATGTATTTACAAAGTAACACCTGCCCCATGGCCCATTTTCAAAACAAACCTCACCAGTCTGAAAGTAGATTGACTTGACTGCTGGGCATTCCTGTAAACTGGGGGTGGGGGGTGTTTGTTTGTTCTTTTGCTTGTGAAATTAAATTCTCTTCCTCTCCAGAGCATTGATGCAGAGGCTTTACAAACATATTATAGAAACTATGTGAAACAGGTGAGGAGCTGTTGGCGGCCTGATGCCATTGTTTTGGGAGAGGTCAAATTTTCCGTGTGTTGAATGGGTGACGAGTCATGCCTGCCAGTTCTCTCCCTGTGTGCGTATGACTAATGCTGCACAATGGGACTAGTCATGCAACTCAACACCGGATTAGAATCACTCAAGTCAAAGTGTAGAGGGTTAACTTGAAAAGGTCCATTCTGGCTTGGTCCGCTTTCAAAGAATGTGATGCCAACTTCACATTTTTTTTGCATAAGGAGGAAACAAAATCTATTTTCTATTTTCTTCCTGTGGGTCTGATTTACCGGTTCTCTTGTGGAACCAAATGTTTGTTGCCGACAAAACCAGGAGGATGAAACTTTTCCATGTTCCTTTTGGCTTTTTGTTTTAAATTCCAGTGGATGCTTATCATGATGGCAGGACTTGAAAAACCCGTAGTTCTGACTGTTCTGTTTTTTTTTTTTTTGGCCAACATTGCAGCTGATATTAAATGCTGGAATTTAGGAAATGTTCTGTGAGAAGTGTGCTCACGTGCTTCATATAGTTTGAGAGTAACATAGGCGTGAGATGTGAGGGTCTTAACAGATGCCAGCATGTTCTTCTGCACAATGGCTTCTATGAAGTATATGCAATTAATAAAGAAGAGAGAGGCCTGATACAATAAGCATCCATTGGATGTACTTAACTTCCATTCATTCTATGACATCTTGACAGGTGCTCATTTATAAGGCTGACTGAGATTAATTTTCAAGGCTTGGAGCCAATCATATAATTATGAGGAAATATGCACTGTGTGAGATGGTTCCAGGAGGGATGGACTAGTACTGTGGATGTGGATGGAGAGAATGGAATCCACAAAAGTTAAAAGGTGCCCATGGTGTGTAAAGCAGTTGGAGTCACAGCCTGTTTCTAGAGAACACAGAGCAGCTGAAAGGGTTGGAAACTGGGATTGGCAAGAAGGCCATTGGAAATGCATCTGAGTCCTGCCGTGCTCTCATGAGGACATAGGGAGCTTGATGTTTGGAGTTACGCTGGCACTGAAAGTCAGGTGACTTTCAGAGAAATGAGAACTTTAAGAAAACTGGAAACTAAAATTGGAGTTTTACATGCAATTGTCTGGACATTTTAGGGGCAAGCATTCTTTATGTATTTAAGAATGAGCAATGTTATCTCAGTGCTCTGGAGGGTCCCTGATTCTTGGTCAATTGTGAGGGCACAGGTTGCAGGGCTGTTCAGATTTTTCAGTACCAGGGATCACCTGAGTCCTCACAGTACTTGGTAGCCTCAGGGCTCCACCTGGCAGCGCTCAGGGAATCATATGGTGACAGGGATTGAACTGGAGCCAGCCACTTGTCAGGCATAAACTTCAATGCTTGTACTATCTAGTACCTTGTTTGCATTTTAATAGCAGAGGAGCCAATGTATAAAGGAAATTTAAGGAGGTGGCCATTAAGGTCAAAGGTCAAGGGTAAGATGAGGGAAAAATCAAGATTTTTTGCTGCATTATTATTTATGTTTATATATAATGACTAATATGATAGGATTAATCATTATTATTAGTGGTCAATAATAATTGGTCTCATTCCCCTGACCCTGAAAGAGCCTCCAATGCAGCATCATTGGGAAGGACGAGTAGAGAGAGGCTTCCAAAATCTCAGGGCTAGGATGAATGGAGATGTTACTGAGACTGCTCGAGAAGTTTGATGATCAATGGGATGATGATGATGATGATGATGATGATGATGATGATGATTTATGATTAATAGTTATAACAAAGTGGATGTCAGAAATGACATGAGAAAGAGACTGCATCATTCCTTGGGGTAAAATGCCCAGGTTCTAGTCCTGCCACCTGAATCTTCTTGAAAAAAGTCACACATACTCTCTGTTCTCCAATTCTTACTTCTCTGAGTGGGTTGCAGTTCTGCAGTTAGAAGCTGACCTGGCAGCTCCTTGCCAGTGATTATGTGGCAGGACACTGTTGGAAGCTCTTTTCCACAGTAGCCCTCACTTTATCAAAAGCTTTGATGACGGGCTGGTGAGATAGTGCAGATGGTACAGCACTTGCCTTGCACATAGCCTACCTGGGTTCAGTCCCTGGAACCCCGGGCAGTACCCAGTGCACTGCCAGAAGTGAACCCTTAATACAGAGCTGAGCCAGAGGTAAAGTCCTGAGAATTTCTGGTCGATCTTTACCCCACCAAAAATAAAAAAAAAGAGTTCTGAGGTCAGATGTTCTCTTAATACAGACTATTGAGCTGAATATTTAAATTCACTATTTTAAGACATTTTATCTGAAATGAACTTCTAAACAAGGATTTCTTTTTGTACTATCAAGTAACTGTTTCTCTATATTTAACTGAGATTTCATGGGGCCAGATGGACTACATGCAGTCAGTCCCAGTTTGAATTCCCAGCAGACCCAGAATCCAAATAAATAAATGATATACCTTTCTCTCGATTTTCCCATTTCTTCTTAGTCCTAGCCTCTTGCTCAAGGCACACAGAAGTATTAGAAACCTTTGGGGCTGTGAGGCTGCTAAGAAACAAGCAGGCACTCTTGCTGCCTGGTCATCCCACAGGTGTCCCAAGACTCCTACTTTTCCCTAAAGTCTGATATTTTCTGCTTTTTCCACATTTCTAGGGTGCCTATGCTAAATGTTGCAGGAGACTGAGATCTGTAAATACCAAGTCTGTAAGGCCTACTGATCACCCAAGTCACCATGGCTTAGGCAGAATTGAATCAGTGCAGTGAGAAGTTCCCAGAGAGGACAAGGGTTCATCTTACACATAATGGCAGGGATGCAACCCAGAGGCAGACCCTTGTCAGTGCTTCTTGTCTCCCTTACTTTAGGCGTCCCTCATCTTTCTCCACCTCACCTGCATCTTCTCCCCATGCCGTGCCTAGACAGAAGCTAAACCTACCATGTTCCCCAGAGGCAAGTGTTCAGAAGCCAAGTGAAGAGAAAGGATGCGGCTGCTTGCAAACAGCACCCTTTCCTCGGCACTAACGAGCTAAAGCAGCTAGGCCGCTTCCTCCTTTCACAATGTCACCAAGGATGGAGCAGGATACCTCTCAGAATAGATGCAGAATGTTCGGTTCACACACAAACACACACCAGGTAAACATTCCCACTTCAAGGAGAAACCATGCTGAAATGTTTTCCTCCAAACTTCAAAAGAAGAGGCAGGAAGGTAGGAAGAACCAAGTGTCATGTAGATATGATTGATAAATATTCACAGCTTCACCTGCTAATGAAAAAAGAGGAGGGTGAAAACAAGCTAATGCTGACATAACTCAATGAGAGCACTTATTAAGTCAGATTCAGATTCAAGCCTCAGTTTGCCTCCATCCAACACTCACTGTTTGCTGTATTCACTGTATAGCATTACTAGGGGCTTCTCTTTATCAAAAGTTGAAGGACTAGCCAGAAGGTGCCAAAAGTTTCTCCGCCAGTGTTATACCATTAAAGGCCTGAACCCTTCAGAGCACTTTTCAAGCAGCATAACTGAAAAGATACCAGAGTTGTAGATTGTTACTACATGAGAAATGGGCAGAACTATGTGTTTGCATATCTGTGTAGGTGTGTATGTGTGCATTGTTTGGGTATATGCATATGTATGTGGGCATGGGTGGGGTAAGGATGTTTGAGTGTATCCGTAGTGGACATTTGGCAATTCCTGACCTTTCAATCACATAGTTCAATATTTTAAGATTTTCAACATTAAATGAGCCTTCATATATATATGTTTATGCTATGGTGTGTGTCTGTTTACACATAAATGTGTGATGCCTATTGGTGTGTGTTTATGTGGTATGTGTGTTCATGCATGTGTATTTCATGTTGATGTATTGTGTTCATGTCGGCAGTTAATAGGTGCATAGGTGTATGTGCATGCACATGTGTACACATCTATCTGTGTATTGTATGGAAGTTCATGTATGTATATATACATTGTGCTTTTGTGGGTATCTACATGTGTTCTCACATGTGAACATGTGTGTGCATATATGTAACACATGATGAGTGTGCCTGTGTTGAAAGTGAACCTAGGAGTGTTGTATGATAGAGACCATATATGTGTGCGTGAATTAAGTGAATATGTTTCTCTCTGTCTGCACACTTAGATATACACAGAATAACTGACACTTACATATCAAAATCACATTCTCATTGACATGGTGGAATGTGGCATGTGAGAAACCCACAGACACCTGCCAGGAACAGAGGACTTGCCAAGCCGCCAACCCAGGCACACAGTTCACAGACAAATATTCATGGTAAAGTCATTTGTCCCAGACAGTCTGTGTCTTTAATGGGAATGCCAAAAGTGTCTAGAGGTGGGCAGCCTGGGGTGTATCCTAGTCAGGAAATCTCATCAGATTGCTTCAAGGTTTCCTCAGCTTTCACTTCAAAATACTAACTGCATCCACCACAAGTGTATGAAAATTGATTCCACAAAGTAGATAGGTCTGCTTTGAATTTTTATATAATTGGAAAAATGAAATGAATTCTTTAAAAATTGATTCAAATTTGCCTAGTCTTTTATGGATTTTGTGCCTAATCAAGATAACACTTATTTCATTCTTGTCTTAAATTTGAGTAATTACATATCACTGTCATTTGTGAATAAATATGATTGATACTCATATTTTATTCATTACTGTTATTTAAGTATAAGTTTTCAATTTAGTTTTATCAAATAGGAATGAGAAGAAACAAAAGTCTTTAATTGGCCATTTAAAACAACTGGAACATACTCTGGAGGTTTCTGTAGAGATGACAAAATAATTACAAGGGTTTTTTTTTTTTTTTTGCTTTCTTTTTTCCAGATCTTAAGGGAATTTGAAGATCTAGTTGTAAAAGCAAAAAAACTAAACAATAAATTTTTATATGGTAAGATCACTAAATATGACAACTATGGATTGATTCACTTATATGAGCAAATTATCATATCTTTAACATAATCAGGTAAAGAATGAAGTTCCTTTTTTCCTTCAAACATGGTTGAAACATTTAAAAAAAAGTAAATGTGATCTTGGCCAGATCTTCTCCCCATTTTCTGAGCCATACAGTTGGGTTATATACTCACAAACAATATCTGAGCACACAGGCTGAGTCAAATTAAATAAATGATATAGGTTCCAAATTTTTTGCAGCAGAACTAAATTGCACTCATTGTGTTTTTTGTTTTTTAACATAAGGCAAGATGCTTGGTTTGAAGCCGGAGGCTGTGGTTGACATTCCCACAATTTAATGCACTTTCATCCAAAGCTATGTGGCTCTCTAGGTGGTCCACAATGTTTCTCTTATCCAACTCTTTCCACAGTATGTGCCTAGCTCATGAGACTATTTTCAGCCTCTGGGACAAAATAAAGAATTTTAGTAAGAAAACCTGAGGCCTCTGTCATGCAAATCCAAGCCTAGAAATTGGGAGCCAAATGACATGCAGCAACAGATTTCTTTCTACCTCTTGCAGAAAACTCATTTTCAATTTGCAACAAATAATTTATAGTTAGAACCTAATGCCTGATACACCATAGTCATTGGAAACATATGTTGATCCTTGTGTGAATTCAGAAACAATCAAAAGTCATTTGATTTCCTTTTACAAAGACCAAAACAGTAGCTTACAGTGTAATATATTACATAGCCAATTGTTTAAAAACATCTGGAGAGCTATACCTTACTGCATTTATAGACAGATTCCTTCCTTTAAAGGGAAATAGAAAAATCTTATGAGGTTTCTTTCCTACGAATTCAATACTCTCCACTCCACTGGAGGAATTCTTTTGCCTGTGTTTACTCACTATTTCCATATTGATCAAACTCAGGTGCAGCGGGCAAATGATAAAGATTGCTCCACCTGGGATTGTCCACTGAATCATGTACTCCCCATCAAGTCTTATCAACATACACATACACACACACACACACACACACATGTATACATAGGCACAGACTCTGATAGTAAAGAACCCTAATAAGTTCAGTTGTACAGTCATACAACGCTCCCTGGGCCTATCCCATTGCCTGTGAATTCCCATGACAAGCAGAAGCGTTGGCCCTATTGCTAAAGAGAGATGACAAGTATTAAGAAATACACACACATATTCTTTAATACATTATATGACCATTTATATTAGAAATTAGGACAGGGAAAGAAAGAAACCAGTATGAAGGGGTGTGTAGCAGAAAGGGATGGGTCAGAGGCCTTGCACACAGTGCTGTAGAGATCTGGCATATATATTAGATACATACATAAGTATGTATCTAAACCACAGAACTAACAATACTGCAAGCAGGAAGTTCATCCAAACAACAATACCCATATTTAACAATGTGTCTGTCTAGAAAGGAGGGTTCAGAGGTGGAGAGGGAATTTAGGGACACTGGTGAAGGGAAGTTGACACTACTGGTGGTACAGGAACATTGTACATCTGAAACTCAACTATTAATAACTGTAAATCATGGTGCTTTGATTTTTTAAATTTTTATGTAAAAAAATTTATTTGTATGAAAATGCCTTTGAGTAACAAGAATAATGAAATGTAAGTGTGTACATGACAGAAATTAAAAGAAAACATATCCCTAAATTTGGATTTGTTCTCTCAAGTGTAATAGTCTTTTTTCACACAACAAAAATTCCACATTGATTCAAAACTGTTACAATGGCATTAGTCACCTATATTACATTAAGTTTTTCCAACTTAACAGAGAGAAATAATCTATCATCAGATTCTGGTGCTAACATGTTGAGTTATGAAAATATAGTTGGGGCTTTAATTATCTAGAAGATTCTCTAGGTTCCTGCTTTTGAAAAGCTGGCTTTCAGGGCCAGAGCAATCGTATAGTGGTATAGTATAGATAATATAGATATAGATATAGTATAGATAGTATAATAAAGATAGTATAGATAGTATAGCAGTAAGTGCTAATCTTGCATGCGGCTGACCTGAATTCGATCCCCACCATCGCATATAGTCCCCCAGGCACCGCCAGGAGTAATTTCTGAGTGCAGAGTCAAAAGTAACCCCTGAGCATCATTTCTTGTGGCCTCAAGAAGCCAAAAAACAAAACAAACAAAAAAAAACCAGAAAAACTGGTTTTTGAAGGTGCTAACAGTTGCCCCAATCTGAGGAACCAGTGCTATGGATAGTCTATTTCCCCTAGCCTCATCACATATTAAGCTTTATCACTGAGGAACATTTCTCCACCACCCATAGATATAACACAGTATTCCTCAATTTTCCTCTTATGTTGAGGAAAACACCACCACATCACCATCAAAAAAGATTCTTAGATAAGTGCACATAAGTTTTATCAAGATGTGCAAATAATTACTTTTTAAAAAAATTTTTATTAGTGAATCACCGTGAGGTACAGTTACAGACTTAGAATTTTTTGTGCTTGCATTTCAGTCATACAATGGTCAAGTGTCCATCCCTCCACCAGTTTCCATTTTCCACCACCAATGGTCCCAGCATCCCTCCCACCATCCCCACCCCGTCCTCCCCCCACCCCACCCTGCCTCTGTGGCAGAGCATTCCCTTTTGCTCTCTCCCTCCTTTTGAGTGTTGTAGTTCGAAGTAGAGGTATTGAGTGGCCATCATGTTTGGTCGGTCTGTAGTCTACTTTCAGCCCAAATCTCCCATCTCGAATGGGCCCTTCTAGCACCCTTCACTTGGTGGTCCCGTCTCTAACTGAGCTGCCTTTTTCCCCAGCATGCCAGGCTGGCTTCTAAGCTGTGGGATAGTCCTCTTGGTACTTATCTCTACTGTTCTTGGGTGTTACTTTTTAACCATTCTTATTGACATGTCTGAATTTTAAAAACTGTTAATCATACATTTAATGCAAACATCATTCCAACACGAGAACCATCAGAGAACCTACGTCCCTCCAACAGTGTCCCAAGGACCCCTCCCACCACCCCCACTTGTAAGTTCAGTTGATAAAATCTTCAGTTCCAATGACTTTTGACCATTTGTTGCTTCCTTACTTTGTTTCTTTTTCCTCACTTGTAGGAGCTCTATCTTGAGACTGTGCAGATTGTGACACCTTACACACATATAGATATAGACAGCTAATTTCCTAAAATGCCACAAAATTATTAAATAATTTTTTCAAAAATTAAGTATTTTACTGTTAAATAATTTTAAGAATATTATAGATAATTGAGTGCTAATATAATTTAGAGTTTACAAAAGGTAGGTAATTCCTACTAATGAAAAATTTAGTAAGAGCAAGAGAATTAAAGAAGTCAAAAGATAAGGTGATTCAGTAAAAAAAAAATTAAAAAAGTAAAAAAAAGAAGTCAAAAGAGGAAATCTAAATAAGTCTATAAAAGTACTGTATTCTAAGAAAGGCAATATTGGTTTTATGTTAGAAAATATTATATTATAGACACTGCTTAAGTGTCTGCCTTAAGATGTAAAATATTTCAGTATTTCAATAATATCTATATTGAAAAATCACATATGTAACATTAAATATAATGAGATTCCAATTATTGAAAAATGTATAAAATCAGTTAGCAATCTATGAGTAAATATACCTTTCTTAAGACGTATTTAGAAGGCAATGATAAGCACCATAAGTGAGTTCCATACTCAATACCGTGTGTGTGGAAGTCTGTCCATCCTTTAAAGAAGCTCCTTTAACTCTTCTTGCAAAACTGGTTTCAAAGCTATGAATTCCCTAAACTGGTGCCTGTCCATGGAGCTCTGCATTGTTCCTTCAAATCTGAATGACAATCTAGATGGATAGAGTGTTTTTGGTGAAGTGTTCATTTCATTGTATTTTTGAACTTTTTATTATATTTTGTACCTCCATTTTCTTCTGCCTCGTAGAATTTTATATGATAGATCTGCTGTGAATTCGATGAGCTTTCCTGGAAGTCCCCTTTTTGATCTTGCTGCTTTTGATACTATTCCTGTCTTTGTATTTTGCCCTTCTGAGCACAATGTGTCCTGGAGTTTTCCTAGTTAAGTCTATTTTTACTGAGACCCCTTGGGCCTTACATTTGGCTGTCTATATTCCACAATTCTGAGAAGTCCATGACTATTAGTTCTTCATAAAATTTGCCTCCCTTGTCCTCAGGGACTTCAATAATTGTTATATGGTTATTTGTGCTTATTCCAAAGTTCTTTGGTGCCTGATCATTTCTTTTTAAACTTTTTTCCATCTTCTGTTGCTTTCTAGAGGTTTCTTCCTTCTCATATTGGTGCTTTTCAATCTTTCCTCAGATGTTACTCTGCTGCTCAGAATTTCTAATCATTTTTTTAAAGTCTCACCTAGGGCAGGAGCGATAGCACAGCAGGTAGGGCGTTTGCCTTACAGGTGGCTGGCCCCGGGTTTGATTCCCAACATCCCATAAGGTCTCCCGAGCACCTCCAGGAGTAATTCCTGAGTGCCTGAGTCAGGAGTAACCCCTCTTCATAGCCAGGTGTGATCCAAAAAGCAAAAAGATGAATAAAATTAAAAATAAAACGTCTCACCTACCATACTCCTCATCTCTGTCATTTCTACTTGTTTTCTCATATCTGCTCTCATACTATCTTATGCTTTCCTTGAACCTGTGTTATTGTTTCTTTGAGCTCATTAAACATCCTCACTGTGGTGTCACTAAAGTCATTTCCTGAGAGTTTACAGAGCTGTTAGGTGTTGTGCCTTCCATGTTATTGTTCTTGTTCATTGAACTTGGGTTTTGAGTCTTCCCCATTGTTTTTCTAGTGTTCTGCTGTGCTGATGCTAAGTCCTTGTAGTTAGATCCCCTGGGAGACTCTGGAGGATACATCTAGGAGTTGCTCTTTTCATTCTCTGTCTGTTGTCACTAGTGACAGGAAGTATAACTGTGTGCAGTGTGCCATTTGCTAAGTAGATCTTAGTAAATGTGGCAGAGATCGAGTGTCAACGCTACTGGGACAGAGCTATAAAGGGGAGAATATGCCTTCTGCTTCTAGTAGGGCCAGTTTTCTCAGATGGAGATTAATTTTACCTAGAAGGATGAAGGAACAAGCAAAAGTTCAGAAGATGTGAATGACAATAATCATTTTATAAATGTCCATATCCATCACCATAGATGATACTATTGACATCTTCATAAAAAAAGATGTAATTGAGAAGTCCAATCAGCAAGAAGAGTCATGCTCACATGTCATACCAACCAATTCAATCTCTTGGATTAAGATTAAAAATGTCTCCTTTCAAAATAAAATATTGCTCGCAACTCACTGGATTGGCTCTATCCAGTATATTACTTAATCTCCAGTGGAGCAGAAAACCTGCTTTAGTGAATTGTTCTTCAGTTTACTATCACAATTTTGCTAAATTTACATCTGGCCACCTAAAAGCTAATTAGGAGACACATTTAGGATATTCAATTCCAAAGTAAAAATACCACCTTTAAAACAAACCTGCTGAGGAGATTTATTCTATTTCTCACTTTAAAAACATTAACAATTAGCTCTGAAACCACTATTTTTCTCTTTTTTCCAGTGTTTGAAGGTGCCAAGAATGACAATGGCTGACAGTCTTTTTTTGTGGGCACTTTAAACATGTGATATTCTTTTCTCCTTGCTCCTCTAGATAATTTCTAGCATCAAATAACTTATGAGCAGTAGTTGGAGTTCTATTTTTTAAATGTTCTTTTACCTTATATCTCATCTTGTCTGTCATTTGCCTGTTATAAATCAACAGTGGGTTCCCAATGGAGGAATTCTCTAGAATTTAGAGAGAATATTGAAAGATAAAAGTTATGAAGGTTTGGAAATGTTGATAAATTTGCTCAATTTCTTCACTTTCTGCTCACTGCTCCACCATTCCAGATGAGGCCTGCCTCTGGGCAACATCACTGGTCTTACTCTCAAAGGGGAGTCAGAACCCCTCTCTACCTTGTGGGTCTCAGCAGCCTCCACTCCTGACTTACACCATATTAACCAGCCCACACCATGGCTCCTGAAGCTATGACAGATCTCAACAAATTACATGCTGCCCATAGTTATGCTTCCAATCATTCTGGTAGAGTCAGGCAGAGAAGAAAGAGAGAATCCTCCAGCCTAATCACTCAGCATCTTTCAGGAGGGTCAAAGTACAAAGACTCATCCCCAGCACATCAAAAATGGTAGAAAATCCATATGGAAAAATCACTTAGAAATCCATATTTAAGGATTTAAGGATTAAGGCACCAAGATTCCCAAGGCCTGATGGGTCCCAGCAAAAATAGACCCAACTAGGAAAACTCCAAGACACACTATGCTCAAAATGACAAAATCCAAAGATAAGGACAGAATATTGAAAGCAGCAAAATTTTAAAAAGGAACTTTTGTACAAAGAAAAGCATATAAAACATACAGAAATCTATCAAATGAGACTCCACAATTCAGGAGGATATAGTACAAAAACTCAGTGAAATGAATACCTCACTAAGAAGACTTCATTCATCTAGATTATCATTCAGATTTAAAGTAACTATACATAACTTCATGGAAATATAACAGTTTAACTAATTTATGTCCTTGAAACTAGTTTTTCAAGAAACATTAAAAGATCTCCTGTAAAGGACAGGAGAAACGGGAGTGTGTATGCTGCCTAAGCCCAAGTGCTGCTTGTGCCCATGTGCCCGAGCACATGCGATGCCTGAGCACGTGTGTCACCCACATCTCCCCTCTTGAGATGTGTCCTTTCATGCTTTCATGTCTCATGCTGGGGTATGTTTAGAGGCTCTCTCAACCCTTGGAGAAGCCCGTATTCTCTCTTGAGCATGTTGCTCTCCACTCTCTCCCACTTTCTCTCTCTCCTTTCCTTCAGAACCTCCAAATAAACTGTGTAATTATATATATATATATACATATACATATGTATATATATATAAAAAGACAAAAGAAACTGCATAGTGTGGAATTGAGTATGGCACTCACTCATGGTGCATATGATTGGCCTCTATAGACTAAGAAAGTTTAAAAAACTATAGCAATCAATCATCACAAATTGACTTTAATTGATTTATTTTTTGATAATTTTATTCACCATTCCATTAAGTTTAACTGGGGAAAATAATATGAAATAAATTTGTTATATGTCTGCCATGAGAGCAGGCTGGTGTTGGGTATGGGAGGAAACCTGGGTACATGGCTGAGGGACAAGAACTTTGGTGGTAAAGCTAGTACTGGAACATTATATGCCTAAAACAACTCTATTATGAATGACTTTGTAAATTACGGTGTCTTAATAAGTTTTCTTTCAGCCCCAAGTCCCACACACCTGGGTTCCTCTGCCGGTACCTTCATGTGTGAGGCTCATCCAAAGGTGTGGAGAGGGGCTTGAGCATGACTGTGGCTGGGTTCTGGAGGTCTTCAGCTACAGGGGCTCTGTTTGGGGCGGGGAGAGAAACTCATCCCACCCACTCCGAGGGGCCCCGGTGAAGACAACCAGGCAAGGGGGCAAGAGATTCTGCCTCTTCCACCCAGATCCCCCATTTTCCAGTAGCTAGGTTGTCACACCCAGAAACTGCCCCCGGTGTCATGTAATCCCATCAACGTCCAACATCCAGAGATTATAAAACCAAGGTCCCAGAAGCTTGCGGCCAGGCCTCAAAACATCTTATAGCTTAGTTCTCCCTCTTGGAGAACCTGGCAAACTACTGAGAGTTTCCTGCCCACATGGGAGAGCCTGGCAAACTCTCAGTGACATATTCATATGCCAAAACCAGTAACAATGATGGGTCTCATTCCCCTGACCCTGAAAGAGCCTCCAATGTGGCACTGTTGGGAAGGATGATAAAAAAGAGGTTTATAAAATCTCAGGGCTAGGATGAATGGAGATGTTACTGAGACAGCTCGAGAAAATCAACGATCAACGAGATGATGATGATGATGATGATGATGAATAAGTTTTTTATTTACTCAATTTCTTTTTCAAAATCTAAATCCTAGTTCATTCCTCAAATACTAGTAAGACATGAATATAATTTGTACTCATATAGTTGCCTCTTTGATGGGCCACTTTGTTAACGGCATTTTTGGGGCTTGGAGCACACCAGAGGTGGTTGGGAGATCATGAGGTGCTAAGGATTAAACCCAGTGTTCCCATACAAACCACGTTGCAGCCCTTGGAGTCATCCCTCAAACCTTCTAAAAACAGCCTCTCCTTCTCCTTCTCTTCTTTCTCTTTTCTCCCTCATTCTTTCATTTTTTTGCTTAAGTATAAATTTCTTAGGGACACAATCACATCAGTAAAAGAAACAGTTGCAAATAGTCTCAGGGTTAAACTTTTACTTCTATTCTCAAAAATTTAATTTATCCACATTAAAAATGTGTTTAATCCTAATCCAAATTTAGCACATTCACACAGACCCACACTTTCCATAATTGTTACTACCTTGTAAACATCAACACAATTATGCCATATAAATTATTATACTCTTTTTTCCCTACATTTACATCCACCTATAATCTATATTGGTCTTCAGATTATAACTTAACTGGTCACTTTTTACTATCTTCACTTCTACTATCCTGGTAAAAATGTGTGTGTTTAATCCTAATCCATCCCAAATTTAGCACATTCACATAGACCTACACTTTCCATAATTGTTCCTACCTTGCAAACAACACAATTATGTCAGATAATTTATTATACTTTTTCCCCCTACATTTACATCCACCTATAATCTATATTGGTCTTCAGATTATAATTTAACTGACCACTTTTTACTATCTTCACTTCTACTATCCTGGTTAAAACCATCATCATCTCCCACTGGGAGAGTTACAATCTCTTAAAATCTTAAAGTATGGCTCTTTTCATCTCAAAATATCTAGAATTTCTTAGCATCCTATTCAATAAGGAAAAAAAAACAAAATTTCACAATGATTTGCCCAATCACCCTGCCTGTCTCACTTGATAATTCCCTACACACACACACACACACACACACACACACCTCTTAGAGCTCTGCAGAAGCACCACATCAGTAACCTTCTCATTGCACCTGTTTGGAATGTTCCTCTGTCAAAGCGTTTCCTAGCAGGATTGACCTTCTCTTTCCATTGAATGGAACAACAGTTTGCACAAAGATGGGGGTTCAAGCAAAGATTCATATATAATTTCTGGTGCTAATAATCCAGCATTCACTCTCATGATATTGATTTTTTATGCCTGTTCTAAACTGTAGGCCACAGAAGGTGTGAACCATAATGTAAATACTAGCAGAACCAAAACTCATTAAATGTCAGAGGCAGATTATTTGAGAATGAACTCTTCACATGAGCTTGGAATCCAGTCCTCATTCTCCAGTTACCATGTAAATGGACACTCACAAATGCAAAAATAAATACATACCAACTGACTTCATTGTAACATACACGTTCAGTCCTTACTATTCTTAATAGAATTTTTCAGATGAGACCCAAAGCTGCTAGAAATCAACCTCCTTGACCAAAGTCACAGAACCAGAATTTAAACCCCCATGAATGAGGTCAATTCACCAATTTCCAGGTGATGTATATTGGTCTCCCAAACTATATACTTCATGAGTCTCTCTTTGTTATACTCTCAGTGACTTGCTGACATCATTCACCACACACTGAAATGTAGGTACAATCACTGAGCATGCTTGCAGGTCTCAGTTGTTCTCCACTGCCTCTCAGAGGATGTATCTCTCAAAGAGATGTAAAGTTTTCAATTGCTGGTAAGCCCAGCTAAGTAAAATAGCCAATACTATGTCAATAGGTTTGTCCATGATGAATTTAGTGCTTTCAGTTTGAAACCAAAGATAACTTTTATTAAATGTCCTAAAACTTTTCCCTCCTATTCTCTCTGTTTAGGTTCCATTTACAAATTATAGTGCCCTTTGAAGATGACTCAGCCTATTAACAGCCAATAACATCCTCCTGATGGGAAAATTAAAACAAGGAATGATCATTTAACATTCCCGTGTGGAATCCAGTCACAGATGCTCTCCTATCGCCTGAGCTTACTTTCCAAGTAAGATCTGGATATAAACTGTATTCAGGGACTGTAAACAATAATTAACAGAGGCTGACAAAGAATGCACTTTGGGCTCCTCAGGAAGTTTCTTTCAATAACATCAATGAAGGATAAGAACTAGCGATCTGGGACGGGGGACTGGGTTAAGAGGCAGCACAGGAGTAGCCTGTTTACCATTAAGATCCAATGCAAACACAACATCTGTTCCCTGCATGTTCCCTCACATTCAATTTTACAGCTGTTGCCTGAAACTTAGGAACTAAAATCAGTTGATTCAATGTCAGAGCTCCATCCCTTTATAGCTCCTGAACTAAAAAAGCTGACACTAATCAGTGAATTTAAAAAAAAAAAAAGAATGATTTTGAGATTATTTGGATGCAATTCTAACATAACTAGATAAATTTACACATCATTTTGTTCTTTTTATATCAGATTGCACCACAATTTAATCTGTGTTTTATTTTCTCAGAAAGATTTCCAGAACTTTTACCTCCAGAGAGGTTAGAGTTTCACACTGGACTCTACAATTAGTAGATCGACTTCCCCATGTGCTAGTTCTTCTTTGTTTTATTTCTCTCTTCTCCTGGTCCCAGAAAATTTTGAGTTGTCCAACAAATTAGCTTTCCCCAAAGGAATACACCATTCTACCTCTAAGTTTCACAGTTAAATATAAACATACTCACATGTACACACAAGAATAGACACCACAAGACAGTGGTTGTAAGAAATCGAGAGACTGTACCATACTCCCAGTGA